>NC_134090.1:71147035-71772035 GCF_000715075.1 Nicotiana tabacum
CTGACGCCAGCATCCACAAGAACCTAGAATAGAGCACCCTATTCAAATCAAAGAGCCTAGATGCTCCATTTTTGCTTACAAGTTTGTTCAGTTTTGCAGGAACATTGAAGAGGCTTGGTCAATGGATGCACTTTCAGTGTGTGGTATTAGCCTCTATGATGCTCATTCCACTGAAAGTTCACCAATTCACTTTAGCCCTTCAAACTTCTATCAAACACACACAACAATAACTTCTTGGATACATAGTGACACAAGATCCACACTCAAGAAGTCCACCAGACACAGCAACCAACAACCATATTGGTGCTTCCCATTGTTTATACAGCTGACTTCTCACAAGCAGTCAATCCCTTACTCCTCAGTTCCAATGCAGCAGGCACATCTACATCAACATGCTACCTATAGAACTTGTTGTATATGGAAGATGACCTTCCAACTCTCTTGGTTAGTAGTTTTAGGTTCTTTTGTGCATTTTTGTATAGTTGACCTACGCTTACTTCACTTTGATTTTGTGAATCCAATTGTCTATCACTGTTCGATAAACAATTGGCTCATCATTATATGTCTAACTCATCATAGATTTCTGGCTCCATTTGGTTATCATAGTTGGATAACCAAGTCCTCATTCACTATATTTCTGGAGGTCAGGTCTATGTCCCCTTCCAGTGTTGTTGTACCTTATCTTTTATATATGAAAAGCAACCCTAGGCAAAATGCCTAGTGGATTTGATTAAAAAAATTGTCTGCCCATTGTTCCTCTTCGCGATCGCTGAAAGTCCCTCACAATCACGAAGAACAATAAAATGCTGCCCTCAAAAATGACCTAAGTGAATGCGAAACCACAATTGAGAACGTGATGCACAGAAACTCAAACCTACACGATCGCAGACTCACTCATGCGATCGCGAAGAACAACTATGTGGGCTTCTCAGGCCTCTTCTTCCTTTTTCGCGAACGCAGTACCACTCACGCGCTCGTGTAGCACTGATTCCTCAGGTTTCACGATCGAGGGCCTATTCACGCGAACATATAGAAAATTTTCACTAGTTACCCAAACAAGCCTTTGCGATTGAGGACCTTCTCTCGCGTTCGCGTATTAGGAAACCAGAACCAGTCATAACAGTAGTCCAACAAGTCCAAAAGTGAGCCAAACATGATCTGAATCACACCCGAGGCTCCTGAGACCCCATTCAAACATACCAATGTATCCTAAAATATCATACAAACTTAGTCGAAGCCTCAAATCACATCAAACAACATCAAAAACAGGAATTGCACCCTAATTCAAGCCTAATAAACTATTGAATTTCCAGCTTCTAAAACTGATACTGAAACACACCAAATCAACTTCGATTGACCTAAAATTTTGCACACAAGTCACAAATGACAAAATGGACCTATTCTAACTCCCGCAACTGAAATATGAGCCTGATAATAATAAAGTCAACTCTCGGTCAAACCTCTCAACTTTCCAAACTTCAACTTTTTCAACTTCTTACAATTCAAGCCAAAACCACCTACGGACCTCCAAATCGATATCCGGAAATACTCCTAAGTCCAAAATCACCCTACAGAGCTATTAGAACCATTAAAATTCCATTTAGAGTTGTTTACTCATAAGTCAACATCCGGTCAACTCTTTCAACTTCGGCTTCCAACCTTGGGACTAAGTATCTCAATTTATTTTAAAACATCCCAGAACCAAACCAACCACCCCGACAAGTCAGATAACATCAAACAAACATAGAATAAGCAATAAATGAGAGAACAAGGCTACAATACTCAAAATGACTAGTCGGGTTGTTACATTCTCTCCCTCTTAAACAAACGTTCGTCCTCGAACGGGTCTAGAGTCATACATATAGTTTAAAGTACGTGTGAATAGCTGCTCTATATCTCCCGCTCGGTCTCCTAACTAGCCTCTTCGACTGGCTAACCTTTCCACTGTAGTTTCACTTAAGCTATATTCTTTAATCTCAACTTTCAAACCTACTGATCCAAAATGGCCGCCGGCTCCACATCATAGGTCAAATCCCCATATAATTGAACTGTGCTGAAGTCCAACACATGAGACAGATCACTGAAATACTTCTGGAACATGAAAACATGAAACACTAGGTGAACACTCGATAAACTAGGTGGCAATGCAAGCTTGTAAGCCCCCTCTCCAATCCTCTCAAGCACCTCAAAAGGGTTAACATACCGAAGGATAAACTTGCCCTTCTTCCCAAATCTTATAACACCCTTCATGGGTGAAAATTCGAGCAATACCTTATCTCCCACCATGTAAGAAACATCACGAACTTTTCGATCGGCGTAACTCTTCTGTCTAGACTGTGTCGTGCGAAGCCGATCCTAAATCAACTTAGCCTTTTCCAAAGCATCCTGAACCAAGTCAGTACCCAATAGCCTAGCCTCACCCGGCTCAAACCACCTAACCAGAAACCAACACCGCCTCTCATACAAGGCCTAATATGGAGTCGTATGAATACTCGATTAGTAGCTGTTATTGTTGGCAAACTCTATAAGCGGTAGAAACTTATCCCAAGAACTCCCAAAATCCATAACACAAGCGCGTAACATATACTTCAATATTTGAATGGTGCGCTCGGACTGGCCGTCCATATGAGGGTGGAATGTTGTACTCAAGTCAACCCGTGTGCCTAACTCTCACTACACTGCTCTCTAAAAATGCAATGTGAACTGAGTGCCTCGATCTAAAATAATGGACACTAACACACCATGAAGGCGAGTAATCTTGCGGATATAGATCTTATCCAACCGTTCCGAAGAATTGGTAGTCACAACTGGAATGAAGTGCGCAGAATTAGTCAACCAGTCCGTGGGAGCCCAACTATGAATTCCGTGGTGATACGCTCCCATTTCTACTTAGGAATCTCAAGCCTCTGAAGCAAACCACCCAGCCTCTGATGCTCATACTTCACCTGCTGGCAGTTCAAGCACTGAGCTACAAACTCCACTATATCCTTCTTCATTCTCCTTCACCAATAGTGTTGTCTAAAGTCCTGATACATCTTTGCGGCACCCGGAGGAATGGAATACCACAAACTGTAGGCCTCCTCAAGAATTAACTTATGTAACCTTTCAATATTGGGCAGACAAAATACGACCCTACATCCGCAACACCCCATCATCTCCAATAGAAACCTTCTTGGCATCACCATGCTGAACCGTGTCCTTAAGGACAAGCAAATGGGGGTTGTCATATTGACACTCTCTGATGCCATCATATAAAGAAGACCGAGAAACTATGCAAGCTAAGAACCAACTAGGCTCCAAAACATCTAAACTCACGAATTGATTGGCCAAGGTTTGAACATCCGATGCAAGTGGTCTGTCACCAAAAAGAATATCTGCAAGGCTACACATACTCACTACCTTTATACTCAAGGCATCAGCCATCCATTGGCCTTCCCGAGATGATAGAAAATGGTAATATAGTAGTCTTTTAACAACTCCAACCATATTCGTTGCCTCAAATTTAGATTCTTCTGCTTGAATAAGTGCTAAAGTCTCCGGTGATCTGTAAATACCTCACAAGATATGCCATAGAGATAATGCCCCCAAATCTTCAATGCATGAACGATGGCAGCAAACTCTAAATCATGAACGGGGTAGTTCTTCTCATGAAGATTCAACTGGCGTGAAGCATAAGCAATCACTCTACCCTCATGCATCAAGATACACCCAATACCAATCCAGGAATCTTCACAATACATTGTATAAGAACCCGATGTTGAAGGCAAAACTAGAACTAGAGTTGTGGTTAAGGCAATCTTGAGCTTCTAAAAGCTCTTCTCACACTCATCAAACCACCTCAATGGAGCATCCTTTTGGGTCAACCTGGTCAAAGGTACTGCAATGGACAAGAAACCCTCCACGAAACGGCGATAATAACCGGCCAAGCCAAGAAAACTCCGAATCTCAGTAGCTGAAGACGGTCTAGGCCAACTCTGAACTGCCTCAATATTCTTCGAATCCTCCTTTATCCTCTCACTGGACACCACATCCCCAAGAACTCCATCGAACTAAACCAAAACTCACACTTGGAGAACTTAGCATAAAGTTTCTCCTCCATCAACGTCTGTAGTACTATCCTCAAATGTTGTGCATACTCCTCCTAGCTATGTGAGTACACCAGGATATCATCAATAAATACTATGACAATCCAATCAAGATATGCAATGACCATAGCGGATCCTGAATACCATCTTCGAAATATCAGATTCCCGAATCTTCAACTGGTGATACCTAGACCTCAAAGCAATCTTAGAGAATACTCTAGCTCCCTGAAGCTAGTCAAATAAGTCATCAATGCGTGGAAAGAATACTTTTTCGTAATTGTAACTTTGTTCAACTGCCTATAGTCAATGCACATTAGCATTGTACCATCCTTCTTGTTCACAAATAGAACTAGTGCATCCCAAGGCGACAAACTAGGCATAATGAACCCCTTATTAAGAAGCTCATGAACTGCTCTTTCAATTCCTTCAACTCTGATGGTGCCATACGATATGGAGGGATAGAAATAGGATAAGTGCCCGGTACGAACTCAATACCAAATTCAATGTCTCTATTGGGTGGCATGCCCGAAAGGTCTGCAGGAAACATATCTGAAAAGTCTCGTACTACTGGAACAAAATCAATGGTAGGTGTATCAGCACCAACATCCCTCACAAAAGCCAAATATGACAAATGCCCCTTCCCAACCATCCGTTGGGCATTCAGATGTGAATTTACCCTACTAGGAACATAGTCCAAAAACCTATCCACTCAATCCTAGGTAACCTAGGACTGCCTATATCACGGTCTTAGTATGACAATCCAGAATAGCTTGACATGGGGACAACCAATCCATGCCCACAATCATGTCAAAATAAACCATACTAAGCAATAAACTATAAACTCTAATCTCTAATCCCCCAATGGTCACCACACGTGATACACACGGTCCACAATAATAGAATCGCCCACCAGCGTAGATACATGAACATGCGAAGCGAAGGACTCATATGCATATCAAAATAACGAGAAAAATATGATGATACATATGAATAAGTGGAACAAGGGTCAAATAATATGGAAGCATCCCTGTGGCATACTGACACAATACCTGTGATCACTGCATCTGAAGAAATAACCTCTAGCCTGGCAGGGAAAGCATAGCATCGAGCCTTACCGCCACGTGATCGGCCTTCCCCTCTAGGGCGACCTCTAGTTGTCTGAGCCCCACCTTGAGTTGGCTTAGCGGGTGGTAAAGTAACTGGTGCAGAATTCATAGCCTGACCTCTCTGCTAAATTGGACCTCCCAAAAGGTAGGGAAAATACCTCTTCATATGACCAAACTCTCCACACTTAAAGCAACCCCGATCCAACAATGGCGGCTGGAACTTAATCGGACCCCGAGAACTAATATAGCTATTAAAAGGACATGGTACATATGAACCCTAAATTGATGGAACACGAGATGAAGTCTAAGCTAGGAGAGCACTGTATTAACCATGGCTAGAATATGCACCATGATGAACCAAACGAGCCATCTGAGCGGGCCTATAGGGACCACCCCTGCTGTAGTGGGATTGTCCTCCAAAAGTAACACCACTGAAACTACCCAAACCACGAGGCCTCTTGGCCTCCATCTCCTCACGCTCCTGACTACAAACCTGCTCTAGCCACCTAGAAATATCAACCACCTCATCGAACCTAGCACCTGAGGAAATCTCCCGAGTCATAACGAAGCGCAATCCATAGTTGAGGACATCAACAAACCTCCTAATCCTCTCTGTGGGAACCAGCCAGATTACATGACGAGCCAACTCTAAAAAGCTCATCTCATACTATGTCACTGATATACCCTCCTGGCATAGCTGCTCAAACTACCTACACAACCCCTCCCTGCGGGTCTATGGAACAAACGTCTCTAAGAAGAGAACTAAGAACTCATGCCACATAAGTGGTGTAGCGTCAGATGGACTACTAAACTCATAGGCCTCCCACTATCTAAAGGCTTCCCCCGATAACTGAAATGTAGTAAATAAGACTACACTAGTCTCCAGAATACCCGCTGTGTGAAAGATCCGCTAGTACCTGTCTAAGAAGTCCTGAGCATCCTCTAACTCAACTCCACTGGATGCTGGAGGCCTGAGCCTCCCAAACTGCTCTAGCCTCTTTTGCTCCTTGTCACTCATAGGTGGACCCATCTGGCCTGAGCAACTGCAACTGGATGGACTAATAGTACCCTCGGTGTCTAAATTCCCTGTACCACCTACTCTGCAGTATAGGCGGCGGAAGGTGCGGCCTGAACTGAAACCGCCTGAGCAAGGCTAGTGCATACAGTCAATATCTTGGGCAAAGCTTCATGAAGACCTAGATTCACAATGGGCACAATTGGTGCTTGAGCTGGTCCCATCGGCTCAACCGCATATAGAATCTGCTCTTGAGCTGGAGTAACTGGTGGCTCCACGAGCGTTGCTCTAGGTATTGTACAAGCTGCACCTCAGCCTCTACCACGGCTCCGGTCTCTCGCGGCTCTAGATGGTGGTACTAGAGAGAATAGAATAATAGAAGTTTAGTTTTTGGAATCAACAAATCCGCACGATAAGAATGCAAGAAAGTGAAATTTCTCTAATGGTTTGGTAGCCCCCCGAAGATAAGTATAGTCGTCTCCGCACCGATCCGTAAGACTCTACTAAACCTGCTCATGATTCATGAGACCTATGTAGCCTAAGCTCTGGTACCAACTTCTCACGATCCAAATCTCAACATGTCGTGATGACGCCTATCACAGTATTAGTCAAGCTGACAATCAAAACAAAACTACGCATTTTAAAATAAAAGCATGATGTAATAAGTTTAATAGTGAAAAATCTCATAAATAAATGGTAAGAGAACAGCGACTCAACTACAAAATCCCACAAAATCTGAGTGCCACCGAGTACATGAGATAATAAGTGTCAACGCAGTCTAAATATCTAGTACAACTGTCTGAAAGATAGAACAGTACGTAATAAAACTGAAAAAGGGGAGTCGAGGTCTACGGGCGTCAAAGCAGCTATCTCAAATGTCTCCTAGCTGATACAACTTCTACTCTAGCAACCACCAATTCCAGATGTACTTGGATCAGCACACAAAGTTCAGAATATATTATAAGTACAACCGACACAATGTACTCAATATGTAACAGGACTAACCATGGACTGAAAGTAGTGATGAGCTTAGAAATGTATAGTCCAAATCCAGATAATAACAATACAGATATAACAGGGAAATGATATTAATAATTCAAATAAATTCCATAATCAATTCTTACATAGTACAAAAATGTAGCCATGCTATTAAGTTTAAAATTTAAGTCCAACACTAAAAAATATGCCAAGTATAATTGATATAAGGAACGGAAAAGGTCTGATCTATCCCTTTACTATGATAAATTGTTCAAAATTGTCCCCCGTTATACTATTGGGCCATAAAAGTCCCTGCCATCTTACTATCCTAACAAATCTGCCCTTAATTAGATGGAGGTGCCATGTGGCATCCATCAGTGCACTTTTTATATTTGGGCACATATGAGACGACCCGCTCCATGAAACCCACCAAACCCGTAACCCGCGACCCGCCATTTATAAACCAAATAATACCCATTTCGTCCATTCATTTTCCCATGTTTCATTTTCTTCTCTCACTATCTAGAATATGAAAAACCTCTCATGAAATGGATGAATGTGTCAGATCTAGAGAAAGTCATGCACCTACTCCGATAAATTTATTTTCTGATGAAAAACTTCTCATACCTTGCTTCTAAGCTCTTAATATTTTATGATAAAATTACTTTTTGAATACCTAAAAGGATTTCTTTCTTCATAGAAAATATTTCTGATATTTATAAGTAAATAGTAGTTGTTTTTGCCTTCATAAGAGGAGCCACGTGAAAATCTTTTGCGGTTGAACTTTGGTTTCTGATGGCTCCTTCTACACTTCTTATCATTTTTCTTAAATTTTAATTAAATGCTTTTGAATGGCATATGATTTCTAACCTTCCTTTATTTTATAATGGATGGAAAAATAGACACGGATGAACCATTTTCTTTTGCACAATTCAGTAATTTCTTGGGAATATGGTGATGAAAAGTAAGGAAAAGAAGAGGATGGGAATGATGATATATCAATTGGACACTAGATTTAAAATTTTGGAAGAGTTGAGTTGTCTGTGTTTCCGGTTGAAAGTATTTTTAGAACATTGTTAGAAAGCTGGTAGGTGAAGCAAGAGATAAAAACTCCATTGATGAAAGCTCTGAAGCTTAGCTCGCAAATTAGGTTTTCGAAAATGTGAACTATTTTTAGTTGGTGTTATTGTGTTTTGTTAGGGATCTCTTGGGGAGCTTAAATCTCAAATTATAACAAATTTGGTGAAGATTCAAAGAAGTTAGGCTGGAAATTTCGAGCAAATATAAATAAAGATGAAGAACAATGCTGGTTTTCTAGATTTTTAAGTTATGTCTCTCTTTTTGCCTTTAGGTTACGGGATTTAACTTGGACGGGTCAGTATTGGATGGGTTTTTTCAAATTGGGGGTGGGTCGTTTAATGAGGAGATGCCACGTGGCACCTCCGTCTAACTAAGGGCAGATTTGTTAGGATAGTAATACGACAAGGACTTTTATGGTCCAATAGTATTAAGGGGGACAATTTTAAATAATTTACCATAGTAGAGGGACAGATCAGACCCTTTTCCGTATAAGGAATGCTACATTTCTATTTCTGCATGTCAAATTTGCACGTCACATGTAATACATCATAGTGATAGACTTATGTACTCACACTCTCGGAGTACTCAATCTCACATTCTCACATTCTCACATTGTCCACTCATCACTCTCAATCACTTAGCATTGTACGGTACCTACGCTCACTGCTGGTATGTTAGGCTCCAGAGGGGCGGATCCTGCCCAAGTGCTAATATCAACCAACATGGCCTGCTACGGTATGCAACCCGATCCTATCATGAATCAATAAAATTGACTGCAACGTGCAACCCGATCCCATCACGAATCACTAAAACCTGATGCGGCGTGCAGCCCAATCCCATAAATATTACTCACAATTCGGCCACAAGCCCCAACTCCAGTCTCTCGGGCTCACAAATCTCATTCCAATCAGCCCAAACAATGATAACATGATGTAAAAATAAATGACAACAGAGACTGAGATATGATATAAAAATGATGAATGTGACTTGAGTATATAATTGTAGTTTAATCAAATAATTCTAAGCAGAAATGACCTCAGCGGGTCCCAACGGAATAAGCATATAGCCTAAATATGATTTCTAATATAGATCGCAGCTCAATTACTCTAACACGTAGAGATTACATGAATAGCAATAATGTTTGATAAATACACAGTACCACAGAATCATCCGAGTCACAATTTCTATGGTGCACGCCCACACGCCTGTCACCTATTATGTGTGTCACCTCAATACCAACCACATAATACGTATTTCAAGAAATCATACCCTCAATACTAGATTTAGAAGTGTTACTTACCTCAAACTGCGCGAATCACAACTCTAACAAGCTCTTGCCTTGCGAATCGGCCTCTGAACGACTCGAATCTAGCCACAAGCAACATAAAACAATCAATACAAGCTATAGAAACCGATTCCATACGATAAAGTTAAGTTCTTTACCAAAGTCAAAAAGTCAACCCTGGGTTCACGTCTCAGAATCCGATAAAATTTATAAAATATGAACACTCATTCAATAACGAGTCCAACCATACTAAAATCATCCAATTCCGACCTCAAATCGACTTTCAAATCCTCAAACTATAGATTATGAAGTTTTTACAATTTTTTCCAATTTTCCAACCCAAAATACTAATTAAATAGTAAAAATAATGATAAATTCATGTATATTAACTAGATCCGAGTGAGAATCACTTACCCCACTCAACTCCTTGAAAATACCTTCAAGAATCGCCTCAATCCGAGCTCCCAAAGTCCAAATGTGAAATAATACTCTAATCCTCATTTTTGAAATTAAATAGCCTTCCAAGTTGTTACTCTTTGCGATCGCCGAATGTCCCTCGCGATCACAAAGAACAATAAAATGCTACCCTAAAAATGACCTACGCAAACGCGGAACCCCATCCGCAAATGGTATGCGTAGAAACTCAAACCTACCCGATCGTAGACTCACTCACGTGATCGCGAAGAACAACCGTGTGGGCTTCCCAAGCCTTCTCTTCCTTCTTCGTGAATGTGGCACCACTCACGCGCTCACGTAGCACTGACTCCCCAAGCTTCGTGATCATGGACCTATTCTCGTGAGCATGTAGAACAATTTCACCAGTCACCCAAACAAGCCTTTGTGATCGAGGACCTTCTCTCGCGATCGCGTATAAGGAAACCAGAACTAGTCATATCAACAGTCCAACAAGTCCAAAAGTGAGCTGAACATGAACTGAATCACACTCGAGGGTCCTGGAACCCCATCCAAATGCACCAACATATCCTAAAGCATCATACGAACTTAGTCGAATCCTCAAATCACATCAAACAACATCGAAAATATGAATCGCACCCCAATTCAAGCCTAATGAGCTATTGAACATCCAACTTCTAAAATCGATGCCGAAACACACCAAATCAACTCCGATTGACGTCAAATTTTGCACACAAGTCACAAATGACACAATGGATCCAAACCACCTATGGACCTCCAAATCGATATCCAGACACACTCCTAAGTCCAAAATCACCCGACGGAGCTATCGGGACCATCAAGACTCTATTTCGGAGACATTTACTCATAAGTCAACATCCGGTTAACTCTTTCAACTTAGGCTTCCAACCTTGGGACTAAGTGTCCCAATTCATTCAGAATTATCCCCGAAACCAAACCAACCACCCCGAAAAGTCACATAATATCAAACGAACATTGACTAAGCAATAAATAGAGGAACGTGGCTGCAATACTCAAAACGACCGGACTGATCGTTATATTTTTTTATTTCAGTCTTTTCACCAATCATGTGTAATTGGAATGCTACACTGTAGGACCTGGAGTCTTAACATTTAATAAGTTAACTTTAATAACAACTGAAAAAGGCAAGCTGATCGCATAGTTTATCATGTTCCTCCTTGTCACGACCCTAAACTCAAACCCAGTCGTGATGGCGCCTCTCGTGAAGATAAGGCCAGCCAATTAAACCCAATTCACTTTTTAAATAGTTAAATATCATAAAAGCAGTCTAAAACATAATATAGCAATATTAAGTAGCGGATAATGTCAATAAAGTGAGGAAGTACAACCCAACACAGCCCTAACCGGGGTGTCACTAGTCATGAGAATCTATAATTCATAATACAAGGCTGCTAAGTCTATATGCTAGTACAGATGTCTGAAAAGAGATGGAGATGATAAGGGCGTAGAGACACGGGGCTGTGGACGTTATCAGCTACCTCGTAATCTCCAAAAGCCCGCCTGAAGCTGGAGGTATCAGCACTCGGGAGCGGTACCAACAACGCCTGAATCTGCACACAGGGGTGCAGGGAGTAAAGTGAGTACTCCAACTCAGTGAGTAACAAATGTAAATAACGACTGAAGGTAAGAAATCACATAAGGCACAAAGCATTCTATAATGAAGCAGTAAAACCATTTAAAATCAGTAAATCAGTGAAAGATAGATAGAATCCTTTAACTCAAATGTAATTTTCATGAAAAGCCTTTTTTAAATGTTTAAGCAGGAAACTGACAGTCAATTATGAAAAGTAAACACATAAAGGCTCGCCCCTCGGGCAACATCTAAGAACAATACTAGCCCCTCGGGCTATCACAAAGAACAATACCAGCCCCTCGGACTCAATCACATAGAACAGTACCAGCCCCTCGGGCTCAATCACATAGAATAATACCATCCCCTAGGGCTCAATCTCACATAAAAATGGGTACTCGTGCTCACTAGGGGTGTACAGACTCCGGGAGGGGCCCCTTACGGCCCAAGCGCAATATCAAGTCATCTCGTGGCATCAAATCTCGGCACTCGGCCTCATATCAATCAAGCCAACTCGTGGAATATTTATGTATCTCAGGCCCTCGGCATCATATCAGTATCAATGTATCCTCACAACTAGGCCCTCGGCCTTACTCAGTCCAAAAATTATCACAAGCCCCTCGGGCAATAGTAAAATAATATTTCTCAGCCCAAAATATCATTTAAAAATATTATTTAAGTCTCAAAAGTGCGTAAAAATGGCTAAGTAGTAACACAGTGGAAAATAACATGACTGTTCAAGTAATAAGTCAAAACAGTGAGGAAATAGTAATAAAAATCCCCGAAGGGTTCAAATAGTGGGCACAAAGCCCAAATATGGCAATCAGCCCAAATCATGATGATAGCAAATAAGTTTCAGCCAAATACGCGGTAAAATCATCAATCGGGACAGACCAAGTCACAATTCCCAATAGTGCACGACCCCACGCTCATCATCAAGCATGTGTCTCACCTCAATATAGCACTACGATGTGCAAATTCGGGGTTTCAAACTCTCAGAGCATCATTTACAATCATTACTCACCTCGAACTGGCTAAATCTCTAACTCGCGACGCCTTTGCCCCTAGAATCGGCCTCCACGCGCGTCGAATCTATCCAAAATCAGAACGAATACGTCACCATATACTAAGGGCACAAAGCCCAAGCGAAAACAATCAACAAAGGGCACGATTCTCGAAATTACCAAAACTCGAACCTCGGGCCCACGTCTCGGAATCGGGTAAAATTTAAATTTTCAGAATCCTCATACCCTCACGAGTCTAACCATACCAAAATTATCCAATTCCGATACCATTTCGTCCTTCAATTAATTCATGTATTCTAGCCAAATCTGAGTTAGAATCACTTACCCCGATGAATTTCTTGAAAAACCTTCGAAAAATCGCCAAAATCCGAGCTCTCTAGGTCAAAATATTAAATAAAACCCAAAACCACGTATTTATAGAGTACTGCAAAGATTTCTACCTCTGCAAACCGCACAAAAATGACCGCGGTCCGCACAAAACCAGTGCGGTCCACACAAAACGACGGCGGCCGCACAGGTTTTCATCTGTAGTGACAGGCCTTAGTATTTTGGCTATAACTTTCACTACATATGTCCAAATTGCAATATCTTTACCGTTCTGGAAACTACACACGAAGGGCTACATTATTTTGTTTTGAATCATCTCAAAATTCCTTGTAGATCAAAAGATATGAGCTTCCGAAGTAGGACCAGTGAAACATTCCCCACCACGGCCGCACAGCATTTTGTGCGGTCCGCACAACACCTACCGCAGCCGCACTTCATTTTGTGCGGACTGTGCTGGTGGGTTCCGAGGCCTGCAACCCTTATGGACCTGCTACAGCTATGATTTTCGGCCTAAAACATCCCAGAACCTACCCGGAACTTCAAACCAATTGTACCAATACATCCCATGATATCGTTCAAACTTGTTCAAAACTTCGAAATGCTCACAACAACATCAAATCACCAATTTAACATATGATTCAAGCCTAAGAACTCCAAAAACTCTTAAATTATGCTTTCGATCAAAAATTTTATCAAATCTCGTCCGAATGACCTGAAATTTTGCGCACACATCCCAAATGACATAACGAAGCTACTGCAACTCTCGGAATTCCATTCCGACCCCTATATCAAAATCTCACCTATCAACCGGAAAGCGTCAAGATCCCAATTTCGCCAATCCAAGCCTAAAACTTCCACGGACTTCCAAAATGCATTTCGATCACGCTCCTAAGTCCCAATCACCTAACGGAGCTAACCAAATCATAAAAATTCCAATCCGAGATCATATATAAACAAGTCAAATATTGGTCAAACTTTTCAAGTTTAAAGCTTTAAACTAGGAACTGTTCTTCCAAGTTTATTCCGATTATCCTGAAAACCAAAACCAACTATTTACATAAGTCATATTACATCACACAGGGCAAGTCATGCCCGAGAACTGGCGAGCGAAATGCAAAAGCTCAAAACGATCGGTCAGGTCGTTACATCCTCCCCCACTTAAACATACATTTGTCATCGAACGTGCCCAGAGTTGTTCCAAAAGCCAACCAATTGTTGCATAACCTCACCATGCACATACCCGGGGGTGATCCCACGTCACCCTATCTCACACAGGTTCGATAACACAATAAAACTGAAATTTCATAATTCATCCTAGTCCATAAACCATAGAACCACATTTCCACTTCTAAAATCACCAACACGATCAGAATCTCACATTTATACTGTGAATAAGTCCGAACAAGCTGTAACAAACCATATATGCTATCTCCGGTGCAATCACATGATATACCACATAACTCAACACTTGTAGTGATAACTTCTAACCACAGCAGCTGCACACAACATCCGCATACCGATAGAAAAACTCTTATCAACTAAAGTCTCATCCCAACACTTTCATATACTGCCAATGATCACTAAGACACGCGGTAAGCCATAACCATTTCCCAGATCAACCATTCATGAAGCCACTTCTTCCTTGGCAAATACCACAGCAAATTTCTGAACCGAAGCTCGATACTATCCTTCCAACATGCTGAAATCGCATCCGTTCGTATTTATTAATGATCCCAACGATCTCCTCTAATCCAACACACTACTCTGGTGACATGACACATTAATACAGGCCTAAGCCACAACTTGCACGGTACACGTACCAATACGCAACAGTCCGAACATACTCAAATCATGAAAATGACTCAAATGAAAGAGCTGCACCTCAAGCTCACTAGTACCACCACAACACAAGGATGAGAACCATCTCACATCATAGGAACAGAACACACGAATCTAACCCGCAAGGTCATACCTCCACATAACTTCGCTGTGATGTGCGATCCTATCCAATACTGCTCCACATGAACCACCTTAATTACATTGCTCGAAATCGAAAACCACACATAATTCGATGTCTGGAAACAAAGCAAATCATCATACCCACGGTGAAGCAAATAACATACACCATACTAACCCGAAAGGACATAACCGATACGCCATTCATCGAGCAACACCCAATCACTCTTCCCGCTCGACTTCCACTATGAACCCCAATAGAACGGTACCATATGTGCCCATAACCAACAAATCATAACATCTTGCAACATAGAAAGGTAACTCATGGATCTCCCCTGATTACTAATAAGCTCAATAACAATCGAATCAACACATCCTTCAATAGTACAATTCGGAGCCAACCAAGCCGGCTCAAATTAGAACACGCATCCACATTGGCTTGCCAACGAACTCCTTATCATGAAAATCCTGGAGCTGCTCTTCAACTCCTTTAACTCTGTCGGTGCCATACGATACGGTGCCCGACATCAAATCAATATCGAAATCAACAACCTTGCCCGACCATAAGAAACATATCCGAAAATTCCCTCACCACCGGAACTAAATCAATGGTAGGAGCCTCTGCGCTGACATCTATCATGAAAACCCCACTAAGAAAAACAATCCTTCCTAGCCATCCACTGGGTCTTCGAAATATAAAACCACTCCACTAGGACATAATTCGTCGAACCTCGCCACTCAATCTGTGACATTTCTGGCGCAGCCAACAGCGTCGCCTTAGCGTAATAGTCCAGAATGACACCACATAAAGACAAACAATCTGAACCGAATATCACATCCAAAATCTAACATACCAAGCAACAAAAGATCCGCTCGGGTCTCCAAATCCCGATAGTCACTAAACAGTGCCGATACACAAGACTCACAACCACCATATAGCCTGAATATGAGAACTTCCCGTCTCCAACTCCATATGGCCCATGAATCAACATATCTGGTTCCAATTCTGCCATCAGAATGCATACCACACCTCAAATACCCAATTATTCCATGAGAGATAATCTAGAATTCTTTTGTGCCACCAAGCAAACTCGAGTATCAGCAGTTGTTCTAACAAGAAAATGTCGCAATACTACCGAAGTATCATCAACTTAATCACATTGCCCTTTCTGAAACATATGCCCTCGTCAAATCACCCCAAATTATCAATACCATTTCCTTAATCATCCGAAGAACCTTTCTCTAATTATCTGAAGCTCGTTCCTCTAATTGTCTGAAACTGCCCATTGCCTAAAAGTTGTGACCTTCCTTTCAGAACCGAATTGCAACCTTACACACGCGATTCTCAATCATTCACAACATACCGCATAACACGTACCATCCTATGATAACCTTGAGAACTTCATATCCCTTTCGAACCGCAAGCAACTATGCATTCCACTAGCCAAGAACTTCCCATTGATCCTATCTATAAGAGAACCACTATGCATCCCATTGATCCTATCTAGAAGAGAACCACTATGCATCCCATGCTCCTCACGCCAATGGGAAAAATATACCTCTCTAACTGTGGTGGAAACCATCTAGAACTCCCCGAATTCCTTTTGCACAACACTAACTCATCAGGACTGAATCCTTCTAACTCAACCGAGCTAAGAATGTCACTAAAACCCAAAAGAATTGCCGCAAAACACCTACAGAGACTCGTTACCTCGTAAACACCCAAGGAACTAATCATATCCTTACCATACCGATCTAGCCTACTACCATGCTATCATATCTATCCGAGTTTCCCTCTGATCTACCGTCAGCTTGACACTTCTTCTTGCTACAATGCCACAATTCCTCAACCCAGACTCACCACATGAGACCCAAGCACAAACCACAGCGTCCAAGACTCATAAGCCGCTGAATACTCTCTCAAATATTCCCAAAAGCACCACATTCGAAATACTTTAGTCTGAGAAAACTTCCTGCGAATCTAAATCTGTTACCTTTACCTTCATGATACTGATACATAGAATCCCATAATTAATATAGAAAATACCACAAGTCTTGACATCTTCCAATGAAAACTCAGTTTCTAACCACATATACAACCTTAAAATTCCCCATTTTACATGTATAATCTTGAACGCATTAGAACCATTCTCGATAGTCATTCACTCTATTCAAACTGCAATTAGCCTGACCAAATGGACAGAGCCACCCGTGCCTCAATAGCACTCTGACATCGCTGAGTGTAACCTCATCCTAGAAAAACCAAGCCATTTCCTGCTTTATGCACCGAGCATCCATTACCAACAACTCAAGACATTCCGTGATTCGCATACCCTATGAAGCATAATATAACCTCTGTCAAAATTTTCCTTTACTCGAGCCATCCTCGGTCTCAATTTCCGCAAGCCATAAATGATTCACCAGCACGCCTCAAACTAGAACCAACATAACACCTAACCATGCAATCGCCTAATCAATAGCAGACTCTCTCACTTGGCTCGAAGCCATAGATCAACACATACTCAATAATCATAACGATTATACTCTATTTATGCCATGATACCATAGTGAGATTAAACTCAAATCTTTTATAAGCTTGTGAAAACACAGATCATCTAGAATTTTAACTCTTCTGCAAATCTCGCATTCCACTCTCGCATCAGTTACACCCACTCTCTAAGCTACCCAATTTAAATTGCGACACTTATCCTTCACTCGCAAATGAGATATTCTAACAGACACATAAGGATCGCACAACCTCAGAACATTTCGCAGGAGACAACCCACCTGCTTTGCCTCTAACTAACATTTCTGTATACCTTCCATCGTCATAAACTGTACGCAGTCACTTAGTCTTCCTGAGTCTGAACTCAAACTGCAACATGAAATTTACTTCACTCACAACTAGGAAACATGAAAAGATCCTTCACACGCCCATAACTCGGGGCTATACCTCGAATCAAAATGGAATTCAAGCACCTAATAGTTCTTCTATCCTCTGGCAAACCTTTCTCATCGCCTCCAAATCATATGGATACATCTCGCAGTACTAGCATACACATTACATAGTTATCCAACCGTCACTCCCACTAGCAGGGACATTACTGAACATATGAGTTCAAAAACACTTGTTCACACAATCAGCACCTCGGTGCTCAAGCTATAGGCAAAGATCCGGCCTCAAGTCCTCCAGACTGGCCCAATATCAACTCACAGAGATCACATCTCACCCCTCGATCAGGGAATCACAAGCCATCGAGGCACATCTAATACTGAGCACTCATGATCGCATACGAACCCGTGGAAGGAATTCAAGAGTTACTTTTCAAGCTGAATCAAGGACGCACGATTAGAATTCAAGAATGTGAAGTTTTCCTAAAGGTTCTACACCCTCTCAGGGATAAATACAGACGTCTTCGTACCGATCTGCGAGACTCTACTAAACCTGCTTATGACTCGTGAGACTTATGTAACATAGGCTTTGATACCAACTTGTCACGACCCTAAACCCAAACCTAGTCATGATAGCGCCTCTCGTGAAGACAAGGCCAACCAATTAAACCCAATTCACTTTTTAAATAGTTAAATATCATAAAAGCAGTCTAAAACATGATATAGCAATACTAAGTATAGGATAATGTCAATAAAGTGCGGAAGTACAACCCAACACAGCCCTAACCGGGGTGTCACTAGTCATGAACATCTAATTCATAATACAAGTATGCTAAGTCTATAAGCTAGTAAAGATGTCTGAAAAGAGATAGAGATGATAAGGGAGTAGAGACACGGGGCTGCGGACGTCAACAGCTACCTCATAATCTCCGAAAGCCTGCCTGAAACTGGAGGTATCGACATTCGGGAGAGGTACCAACAACGCCTAAATATACACACAAGGAAGTAGGGAGTAAAGTGAGTACTCCAACTTAGTGAGTAACAAATGTAAATAACGACTAAAGGAAAGAAATCACATAAGGCACAAAATATTTTATAATGAAGCAGTAAAACCATTTAAAATCAGTAAATCAGTGAAAGATAGATAGAATCCTTTAGCCATTTATAGTTGAAATCGTAATAACAAAAGTACTCTTTGTCTAAATTTGTTTTTGACGGTGGCTTCATGTCATATTTTTGTTGTTCGTTGTTAATTTTGTTCAATTAGGCATTCTAAATGAAAGAGCAAGTGAAGGGAACGGCAAAGCTAGTATCATTTTGTTTTGAAATCCACTGATCTAGTCTTAGAGTAAAGGAATTTTATTGTAGTCATCATATAGAGTGAATTATTTGAAATTATTCTATCTTGTTTCGCTTATAAAACTACTAGATTGTCGTTTTTATTTTAACTCTCTTGTATCTTACACATATATGAAATAGTATATTACTTTTTTCATAGGTAAACGTAGGTTACATTGACCAAATCACCTAAATTTTTGTTGCTTAGAGACTCCCAATTTGTTTGGGATCCAATTGTAGTAAAATATACAGGTATTATGTCACGACCCTAAATCCGGACCCGGTCGTGATGGCACCTATCGTGAAACAAGGCCAGCCGACACAAACCCTCAATAAAAATTAACAATTATTCAATTCATAATTAAGCTATTAATAAGTGATAAATTATAAAATAAAGTGAAATAGAACAAATGCGGAAACAACACAGTCCGACATCGAGGTGTCACTAGTCATGAGTATCTAAACATTTATCTAAGAGTATGAAAGAGACTACACAGTCTATTACAGAAATAATACAAAGGAAAGTAAGATAAGAGAGAGAAGCACTAGGCTGCGAACGCCGAGCAGCTACCTAGTGAACTCCGAACAGCCTGCTGGAAGCAATCAACCCTCGCTACCGGGACCCGAGGCTCGTGAATCTGCACACAGGGTGCATGGAGTAATGTGAGTACGCCAACTCAGTGAGTAATAAAGGTAAAGGCAACTGAGCGATAAGAAAACACGTAAAACACAGCAAAATACTACAAAGAGGAAGTGTAAAACCAGAACAAGGCAATAATCAATAAAAATTTGTAGAAACACCTTAGTTCAAAAAAAACTCTTTAAAATATCTTTTAGCAGTTGCACGAGTTAATGAAAAGCAGTGAGAAAAGATAGATACATAAAATCAGCCCCTCGAGCAAAATACCAACATAATCAGCCCCTCTGCTATCTCACAATCACTCGTACCAGCCCCTCGAACAATAACATAGAACAACCTCAGCCCCTCGGGCTATATCACCTCTCACAGTAGGTACCCACGCTCACTGGGGGTGTACATCCCAAGCGCAATAACAAGTCATCTCGTGGCATAATCAAACAGGCTCTCGACCTCATATCAAGCCACCTCGTAGTGTAACAACTCAGGCCCTCGGCCTCAAAATCATGAATCAGTACCATACTGCTGCGGCATGCAGCCCGATCCCATAATATCCTCACAACACAGGCCATCGGCCTTACTTAGTCAGAATTTCACAAAGCCATTCGGGCACAGTAAAATATGATGCTCAACCCAAAATATCATTTAAGATTTCAAAATAGAGTAAAAATGGTTGGGTTATGAAAATAATAGAATACAACATGACTGGGTACAAATGTGAAGTCAAAATAGTGAGGAATAGTAGTAAAAATCCCCTATGGGTCCAAAACAGTTGGCACAAGGCCCAAATATGGAATTCCGCCCCAAAACAATGATGAAATCAAACAATTTTCAATCAAATACGCAGTTAAACAGTCATACTGGACGTACTAAGTCACAATCCCCAACGGTGCACGACCCCACGCTTGTCACCTAGCATGTGCGTCACATAAAAGTAGCACAACAATGTGAAATCCGAGTTTTCATACCGTCAGGACAGCATTTACAATCATTACATACCTCTATCTGGTCCAAACTCTAGCCCGCAATGCCCTTGTCTCTCGAATCGGCCTCCGGATACTCCAATTCTAACAAAAATCAGTATATAATCATCAATATAGTCTAAGGGAATAACGCCCACTCGAAAATAATCAAATTACAACACAAATCCCCAAATTTGCCAAACCAAAACCCCGGGCCCACGTCTCGAAATCCGATAAAAATTACATCACTAAACTCCTTATCCTCCCACGAGTTCATCCATATCAAAAGTACAAAAATCCGACAACAAATGACCCCTGAAATACTTAACCAAAGGTCTCCAATCACAAGCCCTAGTTTCTTCAATATTTACACACCAATTTCCATAAATTTTAAGCCTAATAAATGAAATAACACCATATGAACAAGTTTTATGTTCAAAAATCTTACCTCAATGAAGTTCCCTCTGATTCCCTCTTCAAAATCCACCAAAAAGCTCCATGGTCAATTTAAAATGGTGAAGAAAGGCTGAAAATAGCGATGGATGAAATATATACTTTTTGACCCTGAGATTCCACACCTGCGGTCCTTTTCCGCTTCTGCGGTCTAACCCACTACATCTGCGGTTTTCACATAAAAGCCCCTTTCTGCATTTGCAAATAAATGCCCATACCTGCGCTATCATAGGTGCGCTCCAGTAGCTGCTTCTGCAGTTCCAGCTGACCTCCTTCTTGTCCGCATCTGCAGCTCCATCTACGCTTCTGCGAGTCCGCACCTGCGGTCCCCTAACCGCAGGTGCAGTTATGATAGTAATAGAAAAACTTCAGCTGCCAAACCCAACTCAAAATCTTGCATCAACCATCCGAAATCACCTCGAGGCCCCCAGGACCTCAAACAAAAGCACAAACAAGTCATATACAACTATCCAAACTTATACCAATCTTCAAAACACCTCAAACAACATTGAATCAACCAAATCTCATCGGATTCAAGTCTAAGGTTCCAAAAATCATTTGTATTCCGCTTTTGATCAAAAGGTCTATCAAACCACGTCCGAATGACCTGAAATTTTGCACATGTATCCCAAATGACACAACGGACCTACTACAACTCCCGGAATTCCATTCCGACCCCTATATCAAAATCTCACCTATCAACCAGAAAATGCTAAAATTCCAAATTTTGCCAATTCAAGCCTAAATCTACTCCGAACCTCCAAAACATTTTCCGATCACGCTCCTAAGTCCCAAATTACCCCCTCGAAGCTATGCGAACCATCGGAATTCACATTCGAGCCCTTTTTCACATAAGTCAATATCCGGTTGACTTTTCCAACTTAAGTTTGCTCAAAAGAGACTAAGTATCTCAAACCTTACTAAAACCTCTCCGAACCCGAGCCAACCAAGCCGCTAACACTTAATACCACTGAACAAGACAACAAGAAGCAGAAATGGGAAAAACAGAGCGGTAACACATGAAACGACCGGCTGGGTCGTTACATCCTCCCCCTCTTAAACGAACGTTTGTCCTCGAATGGGTCAAGAAAGATGCCTGAAGCCTCAAATAGGTAAGGATATTTGCTCCACATATCCCGCTAGGTCTCCTAGGTAGCCTCCTCCACGGGTCGACCTCTCCGCTGCACTTTCACTGAAGCTATATCCTTTGACCTCAACTTTCGAACCTGACGCTCCAAAATAGCTATTGGATGCACATCATAAGTCAAATCATCTTCTAACTTAACCGTGCTAAAATCCAAAACATGAGACGGATCACCAATATACTTCCGGAGCATGGAACACATTAAATACCGGATGCATGCTCGATAAGCTAGGTGGCAAAGCAAGCTCATAAGCCACCTCCCCGATCCTCCGAAACACCTCAAAAGACCCAATGAACCGAGGACTCAATTTACCCTTCTTCACAAATCTCATAACATGCTTCATTGGTGAAACCTTCAGCAGAACCTTCTCACCAACCATGTAGGACACATCCTGAACCTTCCGGTCAGCATAACTCGTTTGTCTCGACTGTGCTGTACAAAGCCTCTCCTGAATCACATTCACCTTATCTAAAGCATCCTGCACCAAATCTGTATTTCATGAAAAGCCTTTTTAAATGTTTAAGCAGGAAACTGACAGTCAATTATGAAAAGTAAACACATAAAGGCTTGCCCCTCGGGCAACATCTCAGAACAGTACCAGCCCCTCGGGCTATAATATAGAACAATCCGCCCCTCGAGCAACATCTCAGAACAGTACCAGCCCCTCGGGCTCAATCTCAGAACAATATCAGCCCCTCGAGCTCAATCTCACATCACAATGGGTACTCGCGCTCACTGGGGGTGTACAGACTCCAGGAGGGGCCCCTTACAGCCCAAGCGCAATACCAAGCCATCTCGTGGCATCAAATATAGGCCCTCGGCCTCATATCAATCAAGCCACCTCGTGGCATATTTATGTATCTCAGGCCCTTGGCCTCATATCAGTATCAATGTATCCTCACAACTAGGCCCTTGGCCTTACTCAGTCCAAAAATCATCACAAGCCCCTCGGGCAATAGTAAAACAGTATTTCTCAGCCTAAAATATCATTTAAAAATATTATTTAAGTCTCAAAATTGAGTAAAGATGGCTGAGTAGTAACATAGTGGAAAATAACATGACTGAGTTCAAGTAATAAGTCAAAACAGTGAGGAAATAGTAATAAAAATTCCCGAAGGGTTCAAATAGTGGGCACAAAGCCCAAATATGGCAATCAACCCAAAGCATGATGATAGTAAATAAGTTTCAGCCAAATACGCAGTAAAATCATCAATCGGGACGGACCAAGTCACAATCCCCAATAGTGCACGCCCCCACACTCGTCATCAAGCATGTGTCTCACCTCAATATAGCACTACGATGTGCAAATCCGGGGTTTGAAACCCTCAGAGCATCATTTACAATCATTACTCACCTCGAACCGGCTAAATCTCTAACTCGCGATGCCTTTGCCCCTCAAATCGGCCTCCACACGCGTCGAATCTATCCAAAATCAGAACGAATACGTCATAATATGCTTAAAGGAACAAAGCCCAAGCGAAAACAATCAACAAAGGGCACGATTTACGAAATTACCAAAACCCGAGCCCCGGGCCTGTGAGCACGTGATTTTTGTTTACACGACAATTACTCCAAAAGAAATCGAAAAATGAAAACAAATGGTCTTGTTGTACAATTTTTGGAATTTACGGGATCTTTGTGTTAGTTATTTATAGTTTTGTCTGTGATTGTTTAGTTTTATCAAATAAAAATACAAAAAATATATGTCGCACATAAAGATGAGATCTTATTCTACTATTAGGAATTAATTAAATCGTATTTGGTTTTGAATGAATAAAAAATCACAAAAAATATTTGTCTTTGTTAATTTTGTCATTTTTATCGTTTAAAGGTTGATTTTTGTTTAATTAATATATGATATTGTGTGTTAATTATTACTAAAAATCAATTGGCATCTTGTGATATAGTTTTGACTTTATAACATATTTTTAGAATTTTTGTAAATTCGGATTTTTATTATAAATGGGAAAAGAAAAGAAATAAGTTTAAATTTGATAAAATTGGGGTTTGGGCCATTTCAAATTGGACCCAAGTCGGGCCCAAAACATTTTATTTTGCCCGGTCCAGATCAGCTGACCTTAGGGATGCCCATACGACGTCGTCTTGATCATGCTTGATCTGGGCCGTCGATCTCGGAATGATCAACGGCCAAGATCACATCTCCATACCCACGTTTTAACCCGACCCGTCTCACCCAGAGACCCATCGGTCTCACTTAACCCATAAGGCGTCGTTTCCATTTAAGCTGATCAATCCAGGCCATAGATCGTTGATGATCCAACGGCCTAGATTAATTTCCCTCCTAACTATATAAACCCAATCCCTTGCCCCACGCCCCCCTAAGCCAGACCCCCCTCCCTCATCTTCGAACCAAACACCCCATGAAACCCTAGCGGCGCCCCCCTTTCCCCTCACCGTAAACCCGGCGGCAACAACGCTGGTGACCCCCAGACTAATACCCCTAAGGCACCTCGACCCCCTGAACACAGATCCACAAGCCGTGGGTCTCGAATCTTCCCCCACCGTCTCGAATCTTCAAATGTCTCGAATCTTCCCCCACCGTCTCGAATCTTCATTTGAAGATTCGAGCCGGACCCCAACCCATGCCAAACCACCCCAGATCCCTACCAGTTACTCCCTTGACTTCCCTCGTGACCAAACCAAGCTTGGTTTGGTTCGAATCTAACCAGAAAAGCTCGTACCCCAAATCTGAGCCCCGAGAACCCTAGAAATCCAAAACCTGGGGTTTGGTCCAATTAAGTGAAGGTTTGAGGTTTAATAGACCTTAATCGAGGTATTCTAAGTTTAAGAACACTTCGATTAAGTTTTATTCGACCTCAAAAGAAGTTGAGTCCAGTTCAGGCCTGGTTCTTTTTATCTTCCGAGATAAGTTTCTTTCCCTCTTGTTTTTGTTTGTTATTTGTGTTTGCTTGTATGATTAGTTAGTTTGTTTGATTTTTTTTCCTCATGTTATCTTCTTTTGATTCTGTATGTCTTCGTAAAAACCCTTTATGTAGTCGTTTTTCTTCTGAATACTTGTTACTTGAACTTACAGTGAATTATATGTCCAAGCTGTTTTGAATCATAGGATAGTTAAGGGCGTGTTTGAAATCCCATGTTGCATCTGAAGTCACTGAAAGCCATCTGATGACCTGTTTGATATATTTTATTGGTTGTTAGCTATTTGTTGTAGCTCATATGATCAATTAAGCAAGTGTCGTCACCTAAACTCACTTGAAAAACTAGAAAACATGAGGCTGCCCTTTTCAGTAGGATTTCTAGCATGACTCATGTTCTTTGTGTTAAGGACTAGTATCAGTGAGTTTGGTTTCAATATATTTGTAATCCTTTTTTACCTTCTCAGCTGCCTGTCTGATCCTTGGGATTTGATTTGGTCAAGAGTAACTTCCCAATTATGACCTACTCATACCATTAGAGCAGCCTCCCTGTTTAACTGAGTGTGAATCAATAAATGAAGGAATTGGTTGTAGCTGTAGAATTGTAAGCTAACCTGAAACCAGTCTTAGGAGTTAAGTCTACATAGACTATAACCTCAAACCTCTAAGCTTAAGGGTAACACAATAAATCACAGGAATTTCAAGGGTAGTTTGGGGTTGTAAAAGTTCTGAAATGCTTAAGGGCAAGTGGGCTGATAGTAAGGTACTAAAATATTAATTCAACTAATGGAATTAATTGACCAATAGTGGGATTGATGATATGTTAAGCACCTTTAATAGCTGGAAATCAGTAACAACATGATTTTAATAATAAAAGGCTGAAGATACACATGAGAATAGTAGTGGAACCTGGTGTAAAGTAGGATATCCACTGCTATTTTGAATTTCAGCAGATTTAAAGTAGAAAAACCCATGCCTAGACAGGGCTAAGTGGAAATGACAGCCACTAGGAGTTGTTTTGAGGGTTTGGGCAGCCTGTTATTAAAGGGAGTGGGGGAAATATAAAACCAGGGGATGAGGAGTTCTAGGCGGGGGGGGGGGAGATCATTAGTTCTAAGAAAAAAAAAAGAAAAAGAGTTCAAGGTTTTGAGAGCTAAAGAGAAAAGCACTGTTTCATTGCCTTTTCTTCTGGTTTGTTTCCAATTGCTAAACTAAATTTCAACTCCAGCACCTAATAAAAGAATAGAAGGATAGTTTGAAATAGGAATCCTGTCCGGTATTTGAAGTTTTGGAGTTGTCTGGACTCATCTGAATATTAATAGTTTTCTCCTCTGCAATTTGTGTGTTTCTGGGCCATACTTTGATTTCCTGGGTTTTGGTCGTTCGCGGTTGGTTGGTTGTTGTTATTTGCTGTTTGATTGCAACTGGATTCTTGGCTATTTGCTACTGTTCGTTACTACTACTGTTGTTGCTGCCATTCTTTTGTTGCTGCTGCTGATTTCTCTACCTTTTTCTTCTTCTTATGCATTTCAACATCCAGGTACACACTAGAATTTCACATTGATGTAACAGTGAAAGCATGAAATGAAAGATGCGAAGGAGTTTAATCATTTGCTGCTGTAATTATAGCTTTATAAAATGTTGTTAGATTTGTGTAATTTGTTAGTTTGTAACTCAATAGAGAATACATTAGGCAACTCGTACTTAATTGAAACTTAGTTTGTTTAACACTATTGATCTTAGTTATTTAGTTGTCTGTATGACATAGAGTGCACATGTGTTTAGTATATCGATAGTTACATCTCATCTCTATTCTTATTTTAAACACGTAAGGCAGGTTGTTTCTAATTTGGCAAAAGACGCAACATAGTTCTTAGTCATTTAAACTAACTCTATCAAATTGGATCTCGTTAGGCAGTCTATAGGACCATGTTCGAATCCCATTAGTAGCAGCTTCTAGTAGTTAATTCCATTAATCTAGTTTAAATAAGTTAGTTTAAATTCAAACTCGAAGGATGTTTAGCGTGAGTTTAGCATGTTATTAATCTTGTATGCAATTTCCTTTATTAAGTTAAAAGCATGTTCGCTCATGGAATAAGGCATGAAACAATTCCCGCCTCATAAATAATTAATCTGATAATTAATAAGAGGCCGGAGCTAGCCAAGCACATTAATTAGCATGTATTTTCCTTCATTTTTAGAGACAAACATGATAGAAATGTAGTCGCTGTAGGTTTATCCTTTCAAAAAAATGAGACGAGCCTTGCCAAATAAAAATGTAAATTGTGGGGCCCTCAATAATTGGTCAAAAATAAAATACTTAGAATTTGGGATGGACTGTTTAGTGAATTTCACTGCCTTCCCCAAAGATAATTACGCGTTAGACTCTTTAGGCGCGATTTTAATTAAATACCTTCTTAAAATCGGGTGCGCATTCATGTGACCCAAATTCAAATCTCGACGGAGTCGGAATGTATTAACAACCACGGGTGCATTGATTGTGACGTGGTTCGAGATGCGTTTTCACGACGTTGCAATTCTATAAAAATAATAATAATAAAAGCGGTTTAAACCTAATAAAAGCACACAAGTCATAACATGTATTAAAATCAGATATTTAGCCATTATAACAATTTAAGCGACCGTGCTAGAACCACGGGATTCGGGGGTGCCAAACACCTTCCCTCGGATCAACAAAATTCCTTACTTAGAATTTCTGGTTCGCAGTCTTCATTTGGAAAGTCGAATATTTTCCTCGATTTGGGATTCAAGATAAACCGGTGACTTGGGACACCAAAAGCCAAACCTTTCCCAAGTGGCGACTCTGAAATAAATAAATAATCCCATTTCGAATATTGTCACTTAAATTGGCAAAACTCCCTCGCGCATTTCGCCCTTTGGGGTTGGCGCGCAAAAAGGAGGTATGACAGCTCTGGCGACTCTGCTGGGGAATAAAACCCAGAACTTTTGGTTCAGGGTTCAAGAATTCGAGCTTAGAATAATTGTTATATTTGGCTTTATTATCTGATCTTTATTACATGTTTTGGCATAACGTGCTAAATGTTGTCTTTTACCGCTTTGATATTATCTGAACTGTATATAAACTGTGCCGAAACCCTTCTCTTCTTACCTCCGGGGAGAAGCTCGCTGGTCGAGACTCCCTATTCTGTTAGTGTCAATACCTGAAATAAGAAAGAGGCCGGACAAGTTACAAAGCCGGACGATCTCGCGGGTCCCCGGTACGTAGCCCCCTCCTCGACTCGAGTTGTCCGCTCGGGTACACAGTCTAGAACATATACCCAGGTTACAAACCTAGTATAACAAAACCTCATGCCAGATCCCTAGTAGGAACGCTTATTTGCATCATGTTGCATTTGACATAGGAGACTCAACATAGGGGTTGGGTCCGTCTAGGACAGGCAACCTGAAATGAAAAGACCATCCTGCTGCATCCCGTTTGTTTTGCGCATTTATTTGCTTCAGTTCTGCATGTTGACCGGTTTCTAAAAAAAACCTTTTTAAAAAAAAGAAAAAGAAAATAGCAGCGTAGGGAAATAATTATTTATTTTTGGAAAAAATAAAACCAATGTCCAAGTAGTGTCAAAACCTCGCCGAAAAAAAAAGAAAAAAAATGAAAACAAAAATTTGTCTTTTAGTTTGATTTATTAAAAATCCAAAAACGTATTTGTTTAAAAAGAAAAAGAAAAATTCAAAAAATATATAATATTTTTCTTTTGTAGTATCTCTTTCATAAATGCATACTAATAGTCCAAATACTTCCTTAAAAGATTTTTCGAAGTTTCGAAAAAAGAGTAAAAAAAAAGAGTCTTAAATTCAAAAAAAAATATTTCTTTAGTCTTCATCTCTTTTCCAAAAAATAATAAAAAAATATAAAATATAAAAATCCAAAAATATTTTCTCCTTTCCTTTGAAAGATTTTATTCAAAAAAAAGGGATTTAGTCTGTTTCCCCTATTTCTGATCAGCCCGAACTACGCCGGTTTGATTCTCACAGGGTGCGAGATATGTAGGCAACCCTCATCGGGTCCAACCTCCCCCTTTCAAAATAGCCAAAATGTTAGAATTTTAAATGAATGAGTCGGGTAATGTCGTTTTGTCAAAGATAGCCGAATGTTCCCGAAAGGGACGCCGGAAGGCTGACTTTGCACAAGCGGCCATTATTGGTCATTTTTATTTTCTCTGACCAAATTGCCCAACGGCCTTAGGATCCTCATCCCGAGGCTCTGTGAGGCCGTGTTTCCCCATGTTGGTTCATTACTAAAAAAAAGAGTCATAAATAAATCAAGCGATTTGTTTTCGTCAAAAATAACCAAATGTTCCCGAAAGGGACGGCGGAAGGCTGATTTTGCATAAATGGCCACTTTCGGTCATCTTTTAGAGTTTTTGATCGGTTGACCCTCACATCCTTAAAATCTTCATCCCCGAAGTGCTGAAAGGCCGTGTTCGAAAATCGGATCTTCCTTTTTAAAATATCGTCAAAATATTTTTTTGAGTCAAATCATTTTTGCTTAAAGTCACCTTAATAAATGTGCAGGATGCTCACAATGCGAAATGAACACTTTTCAATAATGACTAAAATCCATGTCAAGTTACGGCTATGGTGGAATGATCTAGGCATTGAAGGACAAGATGGGGTCAAGAAATATCTGAAAGGTCTCACGGGTTTATTGGAAATCCAGCCTCGAGGAGATATCATAAGAGCTTTGGTCACCTACTGGGACCCAGCGCACAATGTTTTCCACTTCTCCGATTTTGAACTCACCCCGACTCTGGAGGAAATGGCTGGGTACATCGGAAATGTTGAACTTCCATTAAGACAAAAATACCTGGTTGCCCCAAGAGCTGTCACGGTGCATCGATTTCTAGACTCACTAAAAATACCCAGAACGGTCCATAACCCAGATTTGGTCGTAGGTTTTTGTAATCCATGCTTCATATACGACAGGTATGGTCATGTGGGAGGATTCAATAATCCGATTAACAAGCTATGCAGCAAAGGTAGTCGTCAGAAGTGGGATGAGCACAGACGGGTGGCTTTCATGATAACATTTTTGGGCCTTCTGGTATTTCCGAGGAAAGACGGAAATATTGACCTGAAAATATCCGGGGTCGTCAGTACTCTACTCACTCAGAATGACAGTATTCTCGCGCCTATGGCGGTATCTGATATCTTTCGAGCTCTCACAGCCTGCAAAGCCAGGGGAAATTTCTTCGAAGGGTGTAACTTGCTGCTACAAATATGGATGACTGAACATCTCTGCCATCGTTTCGAGCTTTTGAGCCATGGTTCCTCGAAGAAAACTTGCATAAAAGAGTTTTACACAAGAACCAAAAAGATCAGTCTGCCCAAAGGAGTTATGGCATGGACTTCATTATTTCAGACTCTCACTGCCAGCCAAATACAATGGACACTGGGATAGTTGCCTGTTGATAAGGTCATGTATATGCCAGCATCTAGAACTCACTTTATACTGATGGGACTTAAGAGCATTCAACCTTACGCGCCCTGCCGAGTCTTGAGGCAACTCAGGAGATGCCAGATAGTACCACACGAGGAAGATCTTAGTGCTCAAACAATTGAGATTAGCCCTGACGGACAATTTCCTGAAGCAAAAATCCGCCAGATCTGGAATGAATGTCAACATTTGAAGGCGGATACTTGTGTGCAGGATCGGGCCAAAAGTGAAATGGCGCCAGGTTACCTTGTGTGGTACAGAAGAGAACTTGAACACGAAAGGCCGGCTAAAAGACCCCACATCCTGAATTTCGCCGAGTCGTCGCAAAAGCAGTGGGATTGGTTGGCAAAAGAAAGAGGCTATCGTGCCGAAATCAGCAAATTGAAGCAACAGCTTGAAGGTCTGAAATATGAGCACAACGTGCAAGTTGCTACCGATCTGGGAGAAAAGAACAGGTTGACTCGGGAAAACGAGATGCTCAGGGTCCAGGTCAAATAGATGAGGATAGATGCTAATAACCAGCAAAGGAGCCGGTCGGATGAACGATTGATAAAAGGTTTAAGGATGGAAATTGGGGAGTGCCAGAATGAGTCAGAAAATACCATAGCAGGACTCGAAGCACACTGGGCAAGAAGGACAGAAAAGCATAACCGGCACCTGCGGCAGTTGGAAAGGGATCATGAGCGAACCATTGCCAATCTGAAGGAAAAGGTGGGCAGAGCGGTTGAGCAAACCCGAACCCTTGGAGCTGAAAATAGACATTGCCACAAGCTCTTAGCCCAGATGGAAGTAGAAATGCAGCAGTGGCAAAATCAATGCCTCCAGGATTCTCGGGTTTGACAGCCCGTAATGATCAAATAGAGCACCTACTCAAAGAAAAGAGGCAAACCAGGGATAAGATTAAGACCATTGCACATGCCATTATCAGAAGGTGTCTACGATGTGAAAACATGACCAGCATTACCGTTCTCTCGGCAGTGATGATTTATGTCAAGCAGACCATGCATGAGCTGGAACAACTTGAAAGGGACCTTACACCTAAGACTGTGGCGAGGCCGAACGATTCCCCGCGAACGCCAATTCTCGAAACCTTAATGTATTCATAGGTCGAGTATGTCCGTATTTTCGCATCAGGGTATATTAGTCTGTTGAGTCTGTACTTATTTCAAGGCTTGTTATTTTCCCTTTTTCGAAAATGTTAGTTTGTAATAGATTGTTTCAGTAATAGAATGTGTGCTTCTTTTACACTCCTCTTTTTGAACTACGTAATGATCTGATTCACGCGGCATCGTGATACGTAGGCAATCCTCATCGGATCCGGTCACATTTTTTAATTACAAATAACGAAAACAATAATAAAAAAAAATAATAAAAATGATGATAAATAAAGGAAAGCCTAAAGAGAAGACGGAATGACGCATGTCTTCGTTGCAAACATGTAGAAAATCACTTAACTGTATAGGTGCATCACGCCCCAACGTGCGATTACCTATCTGTTATTTGTTTCAAACTAACCGTTTGCTTGCTGCTGAGTCCTCCAGGTTTTTAGAAAAGGTGGTTTGGTTCGGTGGAGGTCTGGCCTCACATTCATACTTCACGAGGTCGAAAGGAAGTGCTCAGTTACCCGTCGTTAAGTCGAAAGGGAGTATTCACACTTACTTTACAAGATCAAAGGGAAGCATAGATATGTCTTCAGAAATTCCTTTGCCGACAATTCCTGTCTCCGAGGAGAGTTCAATCTCGGCCGTCCTGATGCCCGGGTCAGCAATTGCTGAGGAAAACAGAATCTTACGGCTCCGCATGTTGGAAATGTTGGATGACTGGAATAACGGAAAAGAGCCACCGAGTGTAATCCCTGGGTTCCCTGAGTTGTTCTCCAGGACAAGCGGGACTTCCAACGTCCCCATAAGCTATCCAAATACCCCATTCGGGTACCCAGCCATGTCAGCCCACTATGCTGGATCACCCTCTGATTCTCATCCCTGAATCTCAACAATAGATATAGCTACGAACATATTCACTGCACCGCCCTGTCCGATCGTGGCACAACCCGCTACACACAGGCCGAATTTTGACTCATCCTCATTCACATTTCAAGCACCATCCTTCTCACTGGAACCAACTCGGCTCACCACCAGCACTCATCCTCAACAACCTCAATACGAGTTTGCACCTGGGCAGGATCAAAACCCCAAAGCTGCTGAACAGGATGAGATGGCAAAAAGAATGAGGAGCCTTGAGTAGTGTTTGAAAAATGCAAGGTTTAAGTGGGCAAAAGAGTGTTTCCAATACCGATCTATGCATGTTCCCTCACGTGCACCTACCCGTGGGTTTCAAAACACCAAAGTTTGAAAAGTATGACGGGCACGACGACCCCATTGCTTATCTCAAGAAGTATTGCAACCAATTGCGTGGAGCCGGCGGCAAAGAAGAATTGTTGATGGCATACTTCGGAGAAAGTCTGATAGGAATAGCCTCAGAGTGGTATATGGACCAAGACATATCTCGATGGCATATATGGGATGATCTCGCCAGAGATTTTGTGAGACAATTTCTATATAATATTGACATTGCACCAGACAGAAATTCTCTGTCAAACTTGAAGAAGAAACCCTTGGAAAGTTTCAGAGAAGATGCTATTAAATGGCGCGAGCAGGCATCAAGGGTAAAACCTCCCATGGATGAGATAGAAATGGTCACTACTTTCCTCCAGGATCAAGAATCAGACTATTTCCAGAATATGATGTCAGCCATGGGAAAGCCTTTCGCGGAAGCAATCAAGATCGGGGAGATGGTGGAGAATGGTTTGAAAACGGGTAGAATCTTAAGTCAGGCAGCCATAAGGGCAACCTCCCAAGCCATCCAAAGCGGGTCCGGAGGAATGGCAAGAGGAAAGAAAAAGGAAGAAACGTCCATGGCAGCATCAGAAGCGAGGAAATATCGTAATCCTAGGCCCCGTTTTCCAGAAAGAACCCCACAGCATTACTACCTCCACCAAAATGTGACTTATGCTCCTCAGCCCTACATGGTCATGAATACCCAGCCCTATGTCCATCCACCACAGTAAGCCAATCGAGGCCAAGATCCACCTCCTAGAAATCAGCCTCCTTACCGGAACCACTATAATCCACAGCCACCTCAAAATAACTTCCGCCCTCAAGAACCACCCAGAAGACGGACTTTCACACCCATTGGTGAACCGTATTCTACCTTGTTCCCAAAGCTAGTCCAGATGGGTTCCCTGCACCCAGTCCCTCAGACAAGGCACAATCCGGCATCACCTGCTTACAAAGCCGGTGTTAGGTGTGCTTATCATTCGGGAGGAGAAGGGCACGATACAAACGATTGTTGGACTTTGAGAAGGGTGGTTGAGAACTTAATAGAGCAGGGAAAGATAGTGCTGAGGGACGAGGAGGTCCCAAATGTGACTAACAATCCGTTGCCCGCTCACAATAACGGGCCGTTGATTGGAATGATTTGTGAGGACAAATAGTTTGATCCTGCTTTAAAAGCTATAATCGTCATCGTCGATGCAGGGAAAAAGCCTAAAACAACCCTGAAGCTAGAGAAAGGGGAAAAGAAGACTAGTATTGTCAAGGTTGAGTTCGAAGAGAAGGTCGAGACAAAGACAGTAACGATGGTGCCTGTGAGGAATGAAGTTCTTTACATTCCACGAGGTCGAGCAGAGAAGCCGCAGAGATTCGAAGTCAAAAGGGCAAAACCAATGTACGTACCAAAAGGGGCCTATGTGGTCCAGGGGACGATTCAACCACCTCGGCTGAATGAGCCAATGGTTATTGGACGCGTGCCACAGAAGCCAATGACAGACCCGTCCGCAGTACCATGGAACTATCAAAGAACATTGGTTACGTACAAAGGCAGAGAAGTCACGGGGGAACTTCCGGAGAATACTTTCATTGGAAGATATTCAAACACTCAAGAGTTAAACAACGCCACATGGAAACGCTTCCCACCCAAGGAGCCTGTAAGCGTTGAGGAAGCGGAAGTTTTCTTCCAAAAGATGAAAATGCCCGACTACGAAGTGGTGGATCAGTTACATAAGTGCCCCGAGCAAGTGTCTATGCTATCTCTGCTGATGAGGTCGGCCGAACACCAGAAGATCTTGCTCAAGACCCTGAACAAAGCGTACATACCAGTTGAAACTTCAGTCGAACAACTGGAACGAATGACGGAGAGGTTCTTCGCAGTTAACCAGGTTTCTTTCAACAAGAACGACTTACCTCCAGAGGGAGCGGCTCACAACAAAGCCTTACATCTGACAGTTAAATGCGAAGACTACTACGTTAAGCGGGTAATGTTGGATGGAGGTTCAGGTGGTGATATTTGTCCGCTCTCCACACTGCAGAGAATGGAAATTGGGACTGGAAGAATCCTCCCCAATAATGTCTGCGTAAGGGCTTTTGATGGCGTCAAGAGGGACACCCTCGGGGAAATAGACTTGGTTTTGACTATAGGACCAGTGGAGTTTTAAATAACTTTCCAGGTGCTTGACATGGATACGTCTTACAATTTTCTCCTCGGCAGACCTTGGATTCATGCGGCAGGGGCTGTACCTTCCACTCTTCACCAAATGGTGAAGTTTGAATACGAAAATCGGGAAATTGTGGTCCACGTAGAAGATGAACAGTCTATTTATCGGGACCCATCCATCCCATATCTTGAAGAAAGGGAAGGAAGCGAGCACACGGTTTATCAGGCTTTCGAAGTTGTGCTAGCGGAGCAGTATGAAGAAGGAAGACCTTGCCCCCACCCTTTCATGTCCAACGCCTCGATCATGGTGGCTAAAGAAATGATCCGACATGGATTCAGGCCAGGGAAAGGGCTTGGACGAACGCTGCAAGGAATAACGGAACCCATCACCTTGCCTTCCACTAAGAAACTTTTTGGGATAGGTTTTCAACCCACTCCAAAAGATGAAGAGTGGGTAAGGAAGAGGAAAAATGAGGGTTGGAAACTGCCTCGGCCATTGCCAAATTTATACGAGACTTTCGTCAGATCGAAATACATCGATGAAGAAGACAACGAGGTTTTCACGGCCGAAGAGATCGAAGAGATATGTGGGGCAATGAGAGGAATGCTCTACGAAGCTCACATGATTCAACCGGGAGAAGGCACAAGCACCGCTGAGATACTATATGTGGGGCCAAACGCCAAGCTTCAAAATTGGGAGGCCACGCCGTTCCCAACTAGGCAGGAGTCCGGGTAGACCTGTCCTTCCACCTTTCCTGCATCACGAGTTATCCCCAAGATGTAACTCGGATGTTTTTCCTTCAGTTTCTTGTTTTGAATTCCCGAAATATAAACCTTGTTATCTTCCAAATTCCAAGGAATAAAAATCAGTATTTTCTCATTTTTTCCTTTATTCTGATTTTTGTTATTTTTTCCTTTATCTTTTCTTTCAGTTATAATAATGCGGCTTTAAATAATATGACATGCTTGCGGACTTCATGCCCAGATCACAACGAGCTGTTTAATTGTGAAATAATGAACCAAGAATCGGAATATGACGAAGAAAAGGCTTTTAGGGAAATAAATCGAGAATTGGAACACTTTGAGAATAAACCTAAGCTGAATCTGAATGACACTGAACCGGTTAATTTGGGAACTCTTGAAGAAATCCGAGAGACCAAAATAAGCATTCACATGGACAAGAAAATGCGAGACACGATAATTCAACTCCTTTTTGAATTTAAAGATGTGTTTGCTTGGTCATACGATGACATGCCAGGATTAGGTGTTGATCTAGTGGTGCATAAATTACTAATTCACCCTGATTATCTTCCAGTTCAACAAAAGCAGAGAAAGTTCAAAACTGATGTCAGTGACAAGATTAAAGAAGAAATCACCAAGCAATTGAAAACAGGAGTAATTCGGGTAGTCCAGTACACCACGTGGTTGGCGAATGTTGTCCCAGTGCCGAAAAAAGATGGGAAGACTCAGGTATGTGTGGATTATTGAGATTTGAACAGGGCGAGTCCCAAAGACAATTTCCCATTGCCCAACATCCACATCCTTGTTGATAATTGCGCCAAACATGAGATACAGCCTTTCGTAGATTGTTATGCTGGATATCATCAGGTGTTGATGGATGAAGAAGACACCGAGAAGACTGCCTTCACTACACCTTGGGGCACTTACTATTATCGGGTTATGCCATTCGGTCTGAAGAATGCTGGGGCAACTTACATGAGAGCCATGACTGCCATTTTTCATGACATGATGCATCAAGAGATAGAGGTGTGTATGGACGACGTGATAGTCAAGTCCAGGACTCGGGTCAATCATATCCAAGACTTGAGGAAATTCTTAGAGAGACTGAGAAAGTACGACTTGAAGCTGAACCCGGCCAAATGCGCCTTCGGAGTCCCATCAGGCAAGCTTTTCGGTTTCATAGTGAGCAGGAGAGGTATCGAGTTAGATCCAACAAAGATAAAATCTATCAGAGATCTACCTCCCCCAAGAACGAAGAAAGACGTGATGAGTCTATTGGACAGGTTAAACTATATCAGTCGATTCATTGCCCAGATGACTAGCACATGTGAGCCCATATTCAACCTATTGAGGAAGGAGGCAGCGATCAAATGGACGGTTGAGTGTCAAGAAGCTTTTGACAAGATCAAAGAATATCTTTCAAATCCCCCAGTTTTGGTCCCGCCAGAGCCAGAGAGACCCCTGTTCTTGTATTTGACAGTCCTGGAAAATTCTTTCTGTTGCGTCCTCGGGCAACATGACATAACCAGAAAAAAGGAGCAGGCGATCTATTAATTGAGCAAGAAATTCACCGGCTACGAGGCCAAGTACACTTTGCTGGAAAGAACGTATTGTGCTTTGACGTGGGTTGCTCAAAAATTGAGACATTATCTCCAAGATCACACTACTTACCTCATAAGCAGGTTGGATCCTTTGAAGTACATATTTCAGAAACCAATGCCTACTGGAAGACTGACCAAGTGGCAAATCTTGCTTACTGAATTTGACATAGTCAATGTCACCCGCATGACAATGAAAGCCCAGGCATTAGCAGATCATTTGGCCGAAAACCCGGTTGATGAGGAATACCAACCATTGAGTACTTATTTTCCGGATGAAGAAATAAACACCATAGAAGTAGTCTCGGAAAATGCTCATGTTTGGAAGATGTTCTTTGATGGGGCCGTAAATGCCAAAGGTGTAGGAATTGGGGCAATCTTGATCTCACCCTCTGGTCAGCACTATCCTGCTACAGCTAGACTGCGCTTCTTTTGCACGAACAATACAGCTGAATATGATGCATGCATCATGGGCATGCATATGGCGATCGATCAGGATGTTGAAGATTTATTGATTATGGGGGATTCTGACCTGATTATCCGGCAAGCCCAAAGTGAATGGGAAACTCGGGATGTCAAGCTTATTCCTTACCGACAGCACGTGGAGGACCTCGAAAAGCATTTCAAATCAATAGAGTTCAGGTATATCCCGCGGTGTCACAATGAACTAGCGGATGCACTTGCTACCTTAGCTTCAATTTTACCCTACCCAGGCAACGCCCACGTCGATCCCTTGGAAATCCAAATCAGGGAAAGACACGATTACTGTAATGTAATCGAGGCAGGATCGTGAACACAGCCATGGTACCATGATATCAAGAGGTTCTTGAAGACACAAGAATACCCCGAACATGCTACTGGAGATCAAAAGAGGACTATTAGGCGGCATGCAGGTGGTTTCTTTTTGAGCGGCGAGGTATTGTATAAAAGGACCCCGGACCTCAATTTGCTAAGATGTGTTGACGCCGAGGAGTCAGGAAGAATCATGCATGAAGTACACGTAGGAGTATGTGGGCCCCACATGAACGGGTATGTTTTGGCAAAGAAAATCCTTCGAGCTGGTTATTACTGGATGACCATGGAAAAGGACTGTTTTAGCTTCGTTCGAAAGTGTCATCAGTGTCAGGTGCACGGTGATTTGATTCACGCACCTCCCACAAAACTGCATCCCATGTCTGCACCTTGGCCATTTGTTGCTTGGGGCATGGACGTCATTGGTCCGATCGAGCCGAAGGCCTCAAATGGACACAAATTCATATTGGTTGCTATTGACTACTTCACGAAATGGGTAGAAGCTGTCACTCTCAAATCAGTCACTAAGAAGGTTGTGGTGGATTTTGTACATTCAAATCTTATCTGTCGTTTTGGTATTCCTGCAACTATCATCACACATAACGCGACAAACCTGAATAGTCACTTGATGGGGGATGTATGCGAACAATTCAAGATAACGCATAGGAACTCCACTCCTTATCGGCCCAAGGCCAATGGCGCCGTTGAAGCAGCAAACAAGAACATCAAGAAGATTTTGAAAAAGACGATCCAGAGTTCCTGACAATGGCATGAACAGTTACCCTTTGCATTGTTGGGATATCTCACTACGGTACGCACATCAGTAGGGGCAACCCCTTACTTGTTGGTTTATGGGACCGAGGCTGTGATACCAGCAGAGGTGGAAATTCCTTCGCTCTGAACCATTATCAAAGTAGAAATTGAAGATAGCGTGTGGGTTAAGACTCGATTGGAGCAGTTGACTTTGATTGACGAGAAACAAATAGCCGCGGTTTGTCACGGGCAGTTGTACCAACAAAGAATGGCCCGTGCTTACAACAAGAAAGTACGACCCATGAATTTTGAAGTAGGTCAACTGGTATTGAGGCGCATTCTGCCACATCACCAGGAAGCGAAAGGAAAATTTGCTCCTAATTGGAAAGGCCCATACAATATCAGGAAGATATTGCCGAGAGGAGCATTGTATCTGGGCGATATTGAAGGAAATGATCCTGAAACAGCAGTGAATGCGGATGCAGTCAAAAGGTACTATGTTTGAGTTTACTTCGGTGATATTTTGGCACATTTGAGATGATGAAGGTTTTATTCCCACCGCCCAAACACTATCAACTCTCTCCACAAGACCTTGGAGCCGGTTACGTTTCTTTGGCTACCTTACATAAAAAAAAAAACAAAAAAAACAAAAAACAAAGAAACAAACATTGATTGTGCCTGAACTACGTCTGACTTGATTCCGAAAGGATACGTAGGAAACCTCTCTCTGGGGTTCAGTCACACCAAAAATAAAATCCAATTTACCCTGAAATTGAAATCGCGGCACGCCAAATGGCTTAGAAGTTGTAATTTCATCTACAATTCCTTTACCAAGCACAAGTCCTTCGGATCAATTGCCAAAGGCAGGGGAAGCCGAAAAACATCATGATTGGAGGCCGGCACATTTCAAATTGAGAGAAATAAAATGAGAGAGTCTTGTCGGTGAAAACCTTCCGACACCGTGAGGCGACGGGAGCAGAGAAATCGAAAATGAGAGAGCTTGTTTAGTAAAATCTCACAAAGAGTGCTATCAAGCGACAACAAGAAGAGAAATGAGAGAGCTCGACTAGCGAAAACCCGCAAAGGGCGCTGTCGGCCGAAAAGATAATTCCACCTCAGAAAGTTTTGGCAAGGTTCCACCGGTTTGGAAACATAGATCTGTTTCTGTTTCATGAGGAAATGCAAGTTCGTGAAGGTCGGGAATCTAGTCCAAAAATCATGTCATTGTCAATTTAAAGTCAGCATGTTTTCCTCAGATAAGTCTTTCTTGTCCCGAAAGGGACACTTCTCTTTTATATTTGTTTTCTCCACTCCTTGTTTTACCATTCTATGAATCCCTTTCATTTTAACCCCAAGTTCCAAATATACTGGAAAGAATAGGTGGTAGGACAGGTTTCACGGAGCTCCATTTAGTAAGAAGTAAATACCCCACTTCAGTGGTACGTCTGTCAAGTCCCGATTGATCATGATGTTGGTTGCCTTCAAAGTAAATCCACACATACCCACACAAAAAAAAAACCGACAAATCCCCACAAGCTCTCCCTTTGTATAAATCCCAACAGGGTCTCCCTTTGTAAAAATCCGCACAAAGTCTCCCCTTGTAAAAATCCCCCAAAGAGTCTGCCCCAGCTAATCCCCAACGAGTCCGCCTTGTACAAATCCCCACAGAGTCTTCCCAATAAAAATCCCCACTGAGTCTGCCTCGGTGAAAATCCCCAAGCAGAATGGGATGGAAGAACCAAAGCCTTACACAGTCAAATCATCACAAAATCCGGGAATGCAAGTTTGAGCAGTTTAAAAGGGTTTCGCCTGTGAATCCAATCAATAGCAGAGTTTCTCAACAGGAATAAGGACGGGACAAAGCAATTGGAACAATCAAGGCCATCGAACCAACCACCATTTTCAAACTAACAATTGTTCTTTGTTTGGAAAATTGAAACAGGTGTGATCCAAAGCAACCGTGCAAGAAGCAGGGGTCGCCCAAAAAAGAAAAGGAATACGTGAATTCAAGAAACAGCGTTGCAATAAGAAATCAACCCAAAAAGGAAGTTTCCCCAAAATTCTCTCCTGCATTTTACTAAACAAAAAAAAGTAAGAAGAAAACTCAAAAAAGAGGTTTAGTTAGAATCCCCAATTTTCTGTAGGCCAGCATTAGGGCTCCAATCCCTGAGTTGAGCAGTTTTTCCTGTTAGCCAGCATTAGGGCTACAATCTCTGAGTTGAGCAGTCTTTCCTGTTAGCCAACATTAGGGATCCAATCCCTGAGTTGAGCATTTTTTTCTTTAGCCAGCATTAGGGATCCAATCCCTGAGTTGAGCGTTTTTTCCTTCAGCCAGCATTAGGGCTCCAATCCCTGAGATGAGCAGTCTTTCCTTTAGCCAACATTAGGGCTCCAATCCCTGAGTTGAGCATTTTTTCTTTAGCCAGCATTAGGGCTCCAATCCCTGAGTTGAGCATTTTTTCATTTAGCCAGCATTGGGACTCCAATCCCTGAGTTGAGCAGTTTTCCATTTAGCCGACATTAGGGCTCCAATCCCTGAGTTGAGCGTCTTTCCTTTAGCCAACATTTGGGCTCCAATCCCTGAGTTGAGCATTTTTCCATTTAGCCAGCATTAGGGCTCCAATCCCTGAGTTGAGCAGTTTTCCATTTACCCGACATTAGGTCTCCAATCCCTGAGTTGAGCATTTTTCCTTTAGCCGACATTAGGGCTCCAATCCCTGAGTTGAGCATTTTTCCATTTAGCCAGCATTAGGGCTCCAATCCCTAAGTTGAGCAGTTTTCCATTCAGCCGACATTAGGGCTCCAATCCCTGAGTTGAGCAGTTTTCCATTTAGCCGACATTAGGGCTCCAATCCCTGAGTTGAGCATTTTTCCTTTAGCCGACATTAGGGCTCCAATCCCTGATTTGAGCATTTTTCCTTTAGCCAACATTAGGGCTCCAATCCCTGAGTTGAGCATTTTTTTTAGCCGACATTAGGGCTCCAATCCCTGAGTTGAGCGATTTTCTTTTAGCCGACATTAGGGCTCCAATCCCTGAGTTGAGCAAATTTCCCTTAAGCCATCATTAGGGCTCCAATCCCTGAGTTGAGCATTTTTCCATTTAGCCAGCATTAGGGCTCCAATCCCTGAGTTGAGCAGTTTTTTCCATTTAGCCAACATTAGGGCTCCAATCCCTAAGTTGAGTGTCTTTCCTTTAGCCAACATTAGGGCTCCAATCCCTGAGTTGAGCATTTTTTCATTTATCCAACATTAGGGCTCCAATCCCTAAGTTGAGCATTTTTCCATTTAGCCAGCATTAGGGCTCCAATCCCTGAGTTGAGCGGTCTTGCCTTTAGCCAACATTAGGGCTCCAATCCCTGAGTTGAGCGTTTTTCCTTTGGCCAGCATTAGGGCTCCAATCCCTGAGTTGAGCAATTTCCATTTTAGCCACCATTAGGGCTCTAATCCCTGAGTTGAGCGACTTTCCTTTAGCCAGCATTAGGGCTCCAATCCCTGAGTTGAGCAACCTTTGTTTAGCTGACATTAGGGCTCCAATCCCTGAGTTGTGCATTTTTACCTTTTGCAACATTAGGGATCCAACCCCAGAGTTGCGCTTTGTAGACTAGAGTTTTCCAATCCCCTCATCAATTCTTTAAATTTTCATGGCAATTAACTCACGAAATTTTTCCTATTGAAACTGGGGTAGAAAATTTCGTTCATTTGTTTTGTTATTTCAGCAGGTCTGACCTCGAGGCTCACAGATCGAGATGACCTACGGTTTGAGTCTCAATCTAGAATAAAGAAAATAAGAAAAGAACAAAAATAAGATGTTCCCAGATATTGGAACAAACAAAGGGCAGGTCGCTCAAAACTTGATCAAATTCCCGAGCTCCGCCAATTCCGTTTCACTCAATACTGCAGAAATAAACAAGCGCCTACAACTTGTGAGCATCAAGATTCGGATCGAAGTCTACAAGCAGAATCAGCTAAGACCCAAGATCAAGTTGCAAACGAATTATAGATAGGAATCGTGTAACTAGCGGTTGACAGGCATAAGTAGTTAATTCAGTTTCAATTTCCTTTGGTTGTAATAAGGAGGTCAGTAAAGCAGTAGTGGCAACAACGACAGCAGTAACAGCAAGCATTGCAATCCCATGGTAGTCCCAGCTACCAAAGTTTCCCGAACTACAATGACCTGATTCCTATTTAGCCCAGGATATGTAGGAAATCTTTGAAGCAAAGATTCGGTCAAATCTTTCAAAAATGTGCTTCACACGGAGTAGTACAACGGGCGAAAATCGCTCATATCCGCTCACTTTATCTTTGCACGAAAACCTCGCATGTTTTCTGGCAAAGAGGGGCAGTTGTGAGCACGTGATTTTTGATTACACGACAATTACTCCAAAAGAAATCGAAAAATGAAAACAAATGGTCTTGTTGTACAATTTTGGGAATATACGGGATCATTGTGTTAGTTATTTATAGTTTTGTCTGTGATTGTTTAGTTTTATCAAATAAAAATACAAAAAAATATATGTCGCACATAAAGATGGGATGTTATTCTACTATTAGGAATTAATTAAATCGTATTTGGTTTTGAATGAATAAAAAATCACAAAAAATATTTGTCTTTGTTAATTTTGTCATTTTTATCGTTTAAAGGTTGATTTTTGTTTAATTAATATATGATATTGTGTGTTAATTATTACTAAAAATCAATTAGCATCTTGTGATATAGTTTTGATTTTATAACATATTTTTAGAATTTTTGTAAATTCGGATTTTTATTATAAATGGGAAAAGAAAAGAAATAAGTTTAAATTGGATAAAATTGGGGTTTGGGCCATTTCAAATTGGACCCAAGTCGGGCCCAAAACATTTGTTTTGCCCGGTCCAGATCAGCTGACCTCAGGGATACCCATACGACGTCGTCTTGATCATGCTTGATCTAGGCCGTCGATCTCGGAATGATTAACGGCCAAGATCACATCTCCATACCCACGTTTTAACCCGACCCGTCTCACCCAGAGACCCATCGGTCTCACTTAACCTATACGGCGTCGTTTCTATTTAAGCTGATCAATCCAGGCCATCGATCGTTGATGATCCAACGGCCTAGATTAATTTCCCTCCTAACTATATAAACCCAATCCCTTGCCCCACGCCCCCTAAGCCAGACCCCCTCCCTCATCTTCGTCTCTCTCACTGAACCAAACACCCCATGAAACCCTAGCGCCGCCCCCCTTTCCCCTCACTGTAAACCCGGCGGCAACAACGCCGGTGACCCCCAGACTAACACCCCTAAGGCACCTCGACCCCCTGAACACAGATCCACAAGCCGTGGGTCTCGAATCTTCCCCCACCGTCTCGAATCTTCATTTGAAGATTCGAGCCGGACCCCAACCCATGCCAAACCACCCCAGATCCCTACCAGTTACTCCCCTAACTTCCTTCATGACCAAACCAAGCTTGTTTTGGTTCGAATCTAACCAGAAAAGCTCGCACCCCAAATCTGAGCCCCGAGAATCCTAGAAATCCAAAACCTGGGGTTTGGTCCAATTAATTGAAGGTTTGAGGTTTAATAGACATTAATCGAGGTATTCTCAGTTTGAGAAAACTTCGATTAAGGTTCATTCGACCTCAAAAGAAGTCGAGTCCAGTTCAGGCCTGGTTCTTTTTATCTTCCGAGATAAGTTTCTTTCCCTCTTGCTTTTGTTTGTTATTTGTGTTTGCTTGTATGATTAGTTAGTTTGTTTGATTTTTTTCCTTATGTTATCTTCTTTTGATTCTGTCCGTCTTCCTAAAAACCCTTTATGTAGTCGTTTTTCTTCTGAATACTTGTTACTTGAACTTACAGTGAATTATATGTCTAAGCTATTTTGAATCATAGGATAGTTAAGGGCGTGTTTGAAATCTCATGTTGCATCTGAAGTCACTGAAAGCCATTTGATGACCTGTTTGATATATTTTATTGGTTGTTAGCTATTTGTTGTAGCTCATATGGTCAATTAAGCAAGTGTCGTCACCTAAACTCACTTGAAAAACTAGAAAACATGAGGCTGCCCTTTTCAGTAGGATTTCTAGCATGACTCCTGTTCTTTGTGTTAAGGACTAGTATCAATGAGTTTGGTTTCAGTATATTTGTAATCCTTGTTTACCTTCTCAGCTGCCTGTCTGATCCTTGGGCTTTGATTTGGTCAGGAGTAACTTCCCAATTATGACCTACTCATACCATTAGAGCAGCCTCCCTTTTTAACTGAGTGTGAATCAATAAATGAAGGAATTGGTTGTAGCTGTAGAATTGTAAGCTAACCTGAAACCAGTCTTAGGAGTTAAGTCTATATAGACTATAACCTCAAACCTCTAAGCTTAAGGGTAACACAATAAATCACAGGAATTTCAAGGGTAGTTTGGGGTTGTAAAAGTTCTGAAATGCTTAAGGGCAAGTGGGCTGACAGTAAGGTACTAAAATATTAATTCAACTAATGGAATTAATTGACCAATAGTGGGATTGATGATATGTTAAGCACCTTTAATAGCTGGAAATCAGTAATAACATGAGTTTAATAATAAAAGGCTGAAGATACACATGAGAATAGTAGTGGAACCTACTGTAAAGTAGGATATCCACTGCCTTTTTGAATTTCAGCAGATTTAAAGTAGAAAACCCCATGCCTAGACAGGGCTAAGTGGAAATGACAGCCACTAGGAGTTGTTTTGAGGGCCTGGGCATCCTGTCATTAAAGGGAGTGGGGGGAATGTAAAACCAGGGGATGAGGAGTTCTAGGCGAGGGGAGATCAGGAGTTCTAAGAAAAAAAAAAAGAGTTCAAGGTTTTGAGAGCTAAAGAGAAAAGCACTGTTTCATTGCCTTTTCTTCTGGTTTGTTTCCAATTGCTAAACTAAATTTCAACTTCAGCACCTAATAAAAGAACAGAAGGATAGTTTGAAATAGGAATCCTGTCCGGTGTTTGAAGTTTTGGAGTTGTCTGGACTCATCTGAATATTAATAGTTTTCTCCTCTACAATTTGTGTGTTTCTGGGCCATATTTTGATTTCCTGTACACACTAGAATTTCACATTGATGTAATAGTGAAAGCATGAAATGGGTAGAAGCTGTCACTCTCAAATCAGTCACTAAGAAGGCTGTGGTGGATTTTGTACATTCAAATCTTATCCGTCGTTTCGGTATTCCTGCAACTATCATCACAGATAACGCGGCAAACCTGAATAGTCACTTGATGGGGGATGTATGCGAACAATTCAAGATAATGCATAGGAACTCCACTCCTTATCGGCCCAAGGCCAATGGCGCTATTGAAGCAACAAACAAGAACATCGAGAAGATTTTGAAGAAGACGATCCAGAGTTCCCGACAATGGCATGAACGGTTACCCTTTGCATTGTTGGGATATCGCACTATGGTACGCACATTCGTAGGGGCAACCCCTTACTTGTTGGTTTATGGGACCGAGGCTGTGATACCAACAGAGGTGGAAATTCCTTCGCTCTGAACCATTATCGAAGTAGAAATTGAAGATAGCGAGTGGGTTAAGACTCGATTAGAGCAGTTGACTTTGATTGACGAGAAACGAATGGCCGCGGTTTGTCACGGGCAGTTGTACCAACAAAGAATGGCCCGTGCTTACAACAAGAAAGTACGACCCAGGAATTTTGAAGTAGGTCAACTGGTATTAAGGCGCATTCTGCCATATCACCAGGAAGCGAAGGGAAAATTTGCTCCTAATTGGAAAGGCCCATACAATATCAGGAAGATATTGCCGAGAGGAGCATTGTATCTGGGCGATATTGAAGGAAATGATCCTGAAACAGCAGTGAATGCGGATGCAGTCAAAAGGTACTATGTTTGAGTTTACTTCGGTGATATTTTGGCAAATTTGAGATGATGAAGGTTTTATTCCCACCGCCCAAACACTATCAACTCTCTCCACAAGCCCTTGGAGCCGGTTACGTTTCTTTGGCTACCTTACATACAAAAAAAAACATTGATTGTGCCTGAACTACGTCTGACTTAATTCCGAAAGGATACGTAGGCAACCTCTCTCTGGGGTTCAGTCACACAAAAAATAAAATCCAATTTACCCTGAAATTGAAACCGGGGCACGCCAAATGGCTTAGAAGTTGTAATTTCATCTACAATTCCTTTAGCAAGCACAAGTCCTTCGGATCAATTGCCAAAGGCAGGGGAAGCCGAAAGACATCATGATTGGATGCCGGCACATTTCAAATTGAGAGAAATAAAATGAGAGAGTCTTGTCGGTGAAAACCTTTCGGCACCGTGAGGCGACGGGAGCAGAGAAATCGAAAATGAGAGAGCTTGTTTAGTAAAAACTCGCAAAGAGTGCTATCAAGCGACAACAAGAAGAAAAATGAGAGAGCTCGACTAGCGAAAACCCACAAAGGGCGTTGTCGGCCGAAAAGATAATTCCACCTCAGAAAGTCTTGGCAAGGTTCCACCGGTTTGGAAACATAGATCTGTTTCTAGTTCATGAGGAAATGCAAGTTCGTGAAGGTCGGGCATCTAGTCCAAAAAACATGTGAGTGTCAATTTAAAGTCAGCATGTTTTCCTCAGATAAGTCTTTCTTGTCCCGAAAGGGACACTTCTCTTTTATATTTGTTTTCTCCACTCTTTGTTTTACCTTTCTATGAATCCCTTTCATTTTAACCTCAAGTTCCAAATATACTGGAAAGAATAGGTGGTAGGACCGGTTTCACGGAGCTCCATTTAGTAAGAAGTAAATACCCCGCTTCAGTGGTACGTCTGTCCAGTCCCGATTGATCATGATGTTGGTTGCCTTTGAAGTAAAGCCACACACACCCACACACAAAAAAAACCGACAAATCCCCACAGGCTATCCCTTTGTACAAATCCCAACAGGGTCTCCCTTTGTAAAAATCCGCACAGAGTCTCCCCTTGTAAAAATTCCCCAAAGAGTCTGCCCCAGCTAATCCCCAACGAGTCCGCCTTGTACAAATCCCCACAGAGTCTTCCCAATAAAAATCCCCACTGAGTCTGCCTCGGTGAAAATCCCCAAGCAGAATGGGATGGAAGAACCAAATCCTTACACGGGCAAATCATCACAAAATCCGGGAATGCAAGTTTGAGCAGTTTAAAAGGGTTTCGCCTGTGAATCTAATCAATGGCAGAGTTTCTCAACAGGAATAAGGACGGGACAAAGCAATTGGAACAATCAAGGCCATCGAACCAACCACCATTTTCAAACTAACAATTGTTCTTTGTTTGGAAAATTGAAACAGGTATGATCCAAAGCAACCGTGCAAGAAGCAGGGGTCGCCCAAAAAAGAAAAGGAATACGTGAATGCAAGAAACAGCGTTGCAATAAGAAATCAACCCAAAAAGGAAGTTTCCCCAAAATTCTCTCCTGCATTTTACTAAACAAAAAAAAGTAAGAAGAAAACTCAAAAAAGAGGTTTAGTTAGAATCCCCAATTTTCTGTAGGCCAGCATTAGGGCTCCAATCCCTGAGTTGAGCAGTTTTTCCTGTTAGCCAGCATTAGGACTCCAATCCCTGAGTTGAGCAGTCTTTCCTGTTAGCCAACATTAGGGCTCCAATCCCTGAGTTGAGCATTTTTTTCTTTAGCCAGTATTAGGGATCCAATCCTTGAGTTGAGCATTTTTTCCTTTAGCCAGCATTAGGGCTCCAATCCCTGAGATGAGCAGTCTTTCCTTTAGCCAACATTAGGACTCCAATCCCTGAGTTGAGCATTTTTTCTTTAGCCAGCATTAGGGCTCCAATCCCTGAGTTGAGCATTTTTTCCTTTAGCCAGCATTAGGGCTTCAATCCCTGAGTTGAGCGGTCTTTCCTTTAGCCAGTATTAGGGCTCCAATCCCTAAGCTGAGCGTTTTTCCTGTTAGCCAGCATTAGGGCTCCAATCCCTGAGTTGAGTGTTTTGCTTTTGGCCAGCATTAAGGCTCCAATCCCTGAGTTGAGTGGTCTTTCCTTTAGCCAACATTAGGGCTCCAATCCCCGAGTTAAGCATTTTTTCATTTAGCCAGCATTAGGGCTCCAATCCCTGAGTTGAACAGTTTTCCATTTAGCCGACATTAGGGCTCCAATCCCTGAGTTGAGCGTCTTTCCTTTAGCCAACATTAGGGCTCCAATCCCTGAGTTGAGCATTTTTCCATTTAGCCAGCATTATGGCTCCAATCCCTGAGTTGAGCAGTTTTCCACTTAGCCGACATTAGGGCTCCAATCCCTGAGTTGAGCATTTTTCCTTTAGCCGACATTAGGGCTCCAATCCCTGATTTGAGCGATTTTCCTTTAGCCGACATTAGGGCTCCAATCCCTGAGTTGAGCGATTTTTCTTTTAGCCGACATTAGGGCTCCAATCCCTGAGTTGAGCGATTTTCTTTTAGCCAACATTAGGGCTCCAATCCCTGAGTTGAGCAAATTTCCCTTAACCCAACATTAGGGCTCCAATCCCTGAGTTGAGCATTTTTTCATTTAGCCAGCATTAGGGCTCCAATCCCTGAGTTGAGCAGTTTTTTCCATTTAGCCAACATTAGGGCTCCAATCCCTGAGTTGAGTGTCTTTCCTTTAGCCAACATTAGGGCTCCAATCCCTGAGTTGAGCATTTTTCCATTTAGCCGACATTAGGGCTCCAATCCCTGAGTTGAGCGATTTTTTCCATTTAGCCAGCATTAGGGCTCCAATCCCTGAGTTGAGCATTTTTCCATTTAGCCAGCATTAGGGCTCCAATCCCTGAGTTGAGCGGTCTTTCCTTTAGCCAACATTAGAGCTCCAATCCCTGAGTTGAGCGTTTTTCCTTTGGCCAGCATTAGGGCTCCAATCCCTGAGTTGAGCAATTTCCATTTTATCCAGCATTAGGGCTCCAATCCCTGAGTTGAGCGACTTTCCTTTAGCCAGCATTAGGGCTCCAATATCTGAGTTGAGCAACCTTCCTTTAGCCGACACTAGGGCTCCAATCCCTGAGTTGTGCATTTTTACCTTTTGCGACATTAGGGCTCCAACCCCAGAGTTGCGCTTTGTAGACTAGAGTTTTCCAATCCCCTCATCAATTCTGTAAATTTTCATGGCAATTAACTCACGAAATTTTCCTATTGAAACTGGGGCAGAAAATTTCGTTCGTTTGTTTTGTTATTTCAGCAGGTCTGACCTCGAGGCGCACGGATCGAGATGACCTACGGTTTGAGTCTTAATCCAGAATAAAGAAAAGAAGAAAAGAACAAAAAGAAGATGTTCCCAGATATTGGAACAAACAAAGGGCAGGTCGCTCAAAATTTGATCAAATTCCCGAGCTTCGCCAATCCCGTTTCACTCAATACTGCAGAAGTAAACAAGCGCTTACAACTTGCGAGCATCAAGATTCGAATCGAAGTCTACAAGCAGAATCAGCTAAGACACAAGATCAAGTTGCAAAAGAATTATAGATAGGAATCGTGTAACTAGCGGTTGACAGGCATAAGTAGTTAGTTCAGTTTCAATTTCCTTTGGTTGTAATAAGGAGGTCAGTAAAGTAGTAGTGGCAACAACGATAGCAGTAACAGCAAGCATTGCAATCCCATGGTAGTCCCAGCTACCAAAGTTTCCCGAACTACTTTGACCTGATTCCTGTTTAGCCCAGGATATGTAGGAAATCTTTGAAGCAAAGATTCGGTCAAATCTTTCAAAAATGTGCTTCACACGGAGTAGTACAACGGGCGAAAATCGCTCATATCCGCTCACTTTATCTTTGCACGAAAACCTCGCATGTTTTCTGGCAAAGAGGGGCAGTTGTGAGCACGTGATTTTTGATTACACGACAATTACTCCAAAAGAAATCGAAAAATGAAAACAAATGGTCTTGTTGTACAATTTTGGGAATATACGGGATCATTGTGTTAGTTATTTATAGTTTTGTCTGTGATTGTTTAGTTTTATCAAATAAAAATACAAAAAAATATATGTCGCACATAAAGATGGGATGTTATTCTACTATTAGGAATTAATTAAATCGTATTTGGTTTTGAATGAATAAAAAATCACAAAAAATATTTGTCTTTGTTAATTTTGTCATTTTTATCGTTTAAAGGTTGATTTTTGTTTAATTAATATATGATATTGTGTGTTAATTATTACTAAAAATCAATTAGCATCTTGTGATATAGTTTTGATTTTATAACATATTTTTAGAATTTTTGTAAATTCGGATTTTTATTATAAATGGGAAAAGAAAAGAAATAAGTTTAAATTGGATAAAATTGGGGTTTGGGCCATTTCAAATTGGACCCAAGTCGGGCCCAAAACATTTGTTTTGCCCGGTCCAGATCAGCTGACCTCAGGGACGCCCATACGACGTCGTCTTGATCATGCTTGATCTGGGCCGTTGATCTCAGATTGATCAATGGCCAAGATCACGTCTCCATACCCACGCCTTAACCCGACCCGTCTCACCCAAAGACCCATCGGTCTCACTTAACCCATACGGCATCATTTCCATTAAGTTGATCAATCCAGGCCATCGATCGTTGATGATCCAACGGCCTAGATTAATTTCCCTCCTAACTATATAAACCCAATCCCTTGCCCCACGCCCCCTAAGCCAGACCCCCTCCCTCATCTTCGTCTCTCTCACTGAACCAAACACCCCATGAAACCCTAGCGCCGCCCCCCTTTCCCCTCACTGTAAACCCGGCGGCAACAACGCCGGTGACCCCCAGACTAACACCCCTAAGGCACCTCGACCCCCTGAACACAGATCCACAAGCCGTGGGTCTCGAATCTTCCCCCACCGTCTCGAATCTTCATTTGAAGATTCGAGCCGGACCCCAACCCATGCCAAACCACCCCAGATCCCTACCAGTTACTCCCCTAACTTCCTTCATGACCAAACCAAGCTTGGTTTGGTTCGAATCTAACCAGAAAAGCTCGCACCCCAAATCTGAGCCCCGAGAATCCTAGAAATCCAAAACCTGGGGTTTGGTCCAATTAATTGAAGGTTTGAGGTTTAATAGACATTAATCGAGGTATTCTCAGTTTGAGTAAACTTCGATTAAGGTTCATTCGACCTCAAAAGAAGTCGAGTCCAGTTCAGGTCTGGTTCTTTTTATCTTCCGAGATAAGTTTCTTTCCCTCTTACTTTTGTTTGTTATTTGTGTTTGCTTGTATGATTAGTTAGTTTGTTTGATTTTTTTCCTTATGTTATCTTCTTTTGATTCTGTCCGTCTTCCTAAAAACCCTTTATGTAGTCGTTTTTCTTCTGAATACTTGTTACTTGAACTTACAGTGAATTATATGTCTAAGTTGTTTTGAATCATAGGATAGTTAAGGGCGTGTTTGAAATCCCATGTTGCATCTGAAGTCACTGAAAGCCATTTGATGACCTGTTTGATATATTTTATTGGTTGTTAGCTATTTGTTGTAGCTCATATGGTCAATTAAGCAAGTGTCGTCACCTAAACTCACTTGAAAAACTAGAAAACATGAGGCTGCCCTTTTCAGTAGGATTTCTAGCATGACTCCTGTTCTTTGTGTTAAGGACTAGTATCAATGAGTTTGGTTTCAGTATATTTGTAATCCTTGTTTACCTTCTCAGCTGCCTGTCTGATCCTTGGGCTTTGATTTGGTCAGGAGTAACTTCCCAATTATGACCTACTCATACCATTAGAGCAGCCTCCCTTTTTAACTGAGTGTGAATCAATAAATGAAGGAATTGGTTGTAGCTGTAGAATTGTAAGCTAACCTGAAACCAGTCTTAGGAGTTAAGTCTATATAGACTATAACCTCAAACCTCTAAGCTTAAGGGTAACACAATAAATCACAGGAATTTCAAGGGTAGTTTGGGGTTGTAAAAGTTCTGAAATGCTTAAGGGCAAGTGGGCTGACAGTAAGGTACTAAAATATTAATTCAACTAATGGAATTAATTGACCAATAGTGGGATTGATGATATGTTAAGCACCTTTAATAGCTGGAAATCAGTAATAACATGAGTTTAATAATAAAAGGTTGAAGATACACATGAGAATAGTAGTGGAACCTGCTGTAAAGTAGGATATCCACTGCCTTTTTGAATTTCAGCAGATTTAAAGTAGAAAAACCCATGCCTAGACAGGGCTAAGTGGAAATGACAGCCACTAGGAGTTGTTTTGAGGGCCTGGGCAGCCTGTCATTAAAGCGAGTGGGGGGAATATAAAACCAGGGGATGAGGAGTTCTAGGCGAGGGGAGATCAGGAGTTCTAAGAAAAAAAAAGAGTTCAAGGTTTTGAGAGCTAAAGAGAAAAGCACTGTTTCATTGCCTTTTCTTCTGGTTTGTTTCCAATTGCTAAACTAAATTTCAACTCCAGCACCTAATAAAAGAACAGAAGGATAGTTTGAAATAGGAATCTTGTCCGGTGTTTGAAGTTTTGGAGTTGTCTGGACTCATCTGAATATTAATAGTTTTCTCCTCTGCAATTTGTGTGTTACTGGGCCATATTTTGATTTCCTGGGTTTTGGTCGTTCGCGGTTGGTTGGTTGTTGTTATTTGCTGTTTGATTGCAACTGGATTTTTGGCTATTTGCTACTGTTCGTTACTACTACTGTTGCTGCTGCTGATTTCTCTACCTTCTTCTTCTTCTTTTGCGTTTCAACATCCAGGTACACACTAGAATTTTACATTGATGTAACAGTGAAAGCATGAAATGAAAGATGCGAAGGAGTTTAATCATTTGCTGCTGTAATTATAGCTTTATAAAATGTTGTTAGATTTGTGTAATTTATTAGTTTGTAACTCAATAGAGAATACATTAGGCAGCTCGTACTTAATTGAAACTTAGTTTGTTTAACACTGTTGATCTTAGTTATTTAGTTGTCTGTATGACATAGAGTGCACAGGTGTTTAGTATATCGATAGTTACATCTCATCTCTATTCTTATTTTAAACACATAAGGCAGGTTGTTTCTAATTTGGCAAAAGACGCAACATAGTTCTAAGTCATTTAAACTAACTCTATCAAATTGGATCTCGTTAGGCAGTCTATAGGATCATGTTCGAATCCCATTAGTAGCAGCTTCTAGTAGTTAATTCCATTAATCTAGTTTAAATAAGTTAGTTTAAATTCAAACTCGAAGGATGTTTAGCGTGAGTTTAACATGTTATTAATCTTGTATGCAATTTCCTTTATTAAGTTAAAAGAATATTCGCTCATGGAATAAGGCATGAAACAATTCCCGCCTCATAAATAATTAATCTGATAATTAATAAGAGGCCGGAGTTGGCCAAGCACGTTAATTGGCATGTATTTTCCTTCATTTTTAGAGACAAACATGATAGAAATGTAGTCGATGTAGGTTTATCCTTTCAAAAAAATGAGACGAGCCTTGCCAAATAAAAATGTAAATTGCGGGGCCCTCAATAATTGGTCAAAAATAAAATACTTAGAATGTGGGATGGACTGTTTAGTGAATTTCACTGCCTTCCCCAAAGATAATTACGCGTTAGACTCTTTAGGCGCGATTTTAATTAAATACCTTTTTAAAATCGGGTGCGCATTTATGTGACCCAAATTCAAATCTCGACGGAGTCGGAATGTATTAACAACCACGGGTGCATTGATTGTGACGTGATTCGAGATGCGTTTTCACGACGTTGCAATTCTATAAAAATAATAATAATAAAAGCGGTTTACACCTAATAAAAGCACACAAGTCATAACATGTATTAAAATCAGATATTTAGCCATTATAACAATTTAAGCGACCGTGCTAGAACCACGGGATTCGGGGGTGCCAAACACCTTCCCTCGGGTCAACAGAACTCCTTACTTAGAATTTCTGGTTCGCAGACTTCATTTGGAAAGTCGAATATTTTCCTCGATTTGGGATTCAAGATAAACCGGTGACTTGGGACACCAAAAGCCAAACCTTTCCCAAGTGGTGACTCTGAAATAAATAAATAATCACATTTCGAATATTGTCACTTAAATTGGAAAAACTCCCTCGCGCATTTCGCCCTTCGGGGCTGGCGCGCAAAAAGGAGGTGTGACAGGGCCCATGTCTCGGAATCGGGTAAAATTTATATTTTCAGAATCCTCATACCCTCACGAGTCTAACCATACAAAAATTATCCAATTCCGGTACCATTTGGTCCTTCAAATCATCCTTTTATATTTTTGGAAGATTTCACAACTTTTCTTCCCAAATTCCATCCCAACTCACGAATTAAATGATGAATTCAATGATAGATTCATGTATTCTAGCCAAATCTGAGTTAGAATCACTTACCCCGATGAATTTCTTGAAAAACCTTCGAAATATTGCCAAAATCCAAGCTCTCTAGGTCAAAATATTAAATAAAACCCAAAACCTCATATTTATAGAGTACCCCACAGATTTCCACCTCTGTGGACCGCACAAAAACGACCGCGGTCCGCACAAAACGACGACGGCCACACAAGTTTTCATCTGCAGTGCCAGGCTTTAGTGTTTTGGCTATAACTTTTGCTACAGATGTCCAAATTACGATATCTTTACTTTTCTGGAAACTAGACACGAAGGGCTACATTCTTTTGCTTTTGAATCATCTCAAAATTTCTTGTACATCAAAAGATATGAGCTTCCAAAATAGGACCAGTGAAACGTTCCCCACCGCGGCCGCACAGCATTTTGTGCGGTCCGCACAACACCTACCGCGGCCACACTTCATTTTGTGTGGACCGCGCTGGTGGGTTCCGAGGCCTACAACCCTTCTGGACCTGCTACAGCTATGATTTTTGGCCTAAAACATCCCGGAACCTACCCGGAACATACTCGGAACTTCAAACCAATTGTACCAACACATCCATGACATCGTTCAAACTTGTTCAAAACTTCGGAACGCTCACAACAACATCAAATCACCAAATTTAACATAGGATTCAACCCTAAGAACTCCAATAACTCTTAAATTATGCTTTCGATCAAAAAGTCTATCAAATCTCGTCCGAATGACCTGAAATTTTGCACACATATCCCAAATGACACAACGAAGCTACTGCAACTCTCGAAATTCCATTCCGACCCCTATATCAAAATCTCACCTATCAACCGGAAAGCGACGAGATCTCAATTTTGCCAATCCAAGCCTAAACCTTCCACAGATTTCCAAAATGCATTCCGATCACGCTCCTAAGTCCCAAATCACCTAACGGAGCTAACCAAATCATAAAAATTCCTTTCAAGTTTCAAGATTTAAATTGGGAACTGTTCTTCTAAGTTTATTCTGATTATCCTGAAAACCAAAACCAACGATTTACATAAGTCATATTACATCACACGAGGCAAGTCATGCCCGAGAACTGGCGAGCGAAATGCAAAAGCTTAAAACGACCGGTCGGGTCGTTACACTCCTTGTATGTTACAAACAAATGGAAGATTTTATTTTATTTTATTTCAAATTTTGACTTGTCTTATCTTTAAATAATAAGAAAAGTTAGATATTGGAAACCAAAGAAAAATAAGAAAAGGGAGTGACATTATTTAATTTCTATTTTAATTGAATGTGAATAAACTTATGAGACGATGTGTTTCACGAGAGAAAATGAACCTAAGAAAAAGTAAAGAAATTTGGATAGATTTGTGTAAAGAAAAGAAAGCTATAGATAATAAGAAACATATAATTAAATGTTCTCCAAATATCAAATAACTTTTGCAGCATTAACTAAAAAACTTTTCTCAAACAAGCCTTTTGTTGTTTTTCTTCTGAGAAATGATTGTACAAAGCACGAAAAGTGTAAGGAATTGACCCTCATTTTCTTTTCTTGGATTCTTATCTCATCAACCAAACTAACTTTATGGCATGCAGAGTAAGTTATTATGCAGTTTTCAGATCCTTTATCCTTTGCTTGGTAATTTCCAAGACTATCAAAGAAGTTGATAATAATAAATTAAATACTATACTAAAGTCATAGTTTCCCGCGTAAGAAAGGCGCATACGTTAGGGTGAAAAGTTTAGACAAAATGGTGAGGGGCTACCCATGCGGGCCAATTACACTACTAGAAATCCGGAAAAAAACGACCACAAAAAGCGACCAAAGTTGGTCGCTTATTGACCAAAAAGCGACCAAAAGGCAACCAAACATGTTTGGTCGATATTAAGCTGGTCTCTAAGGTAAAAGGACCAAAAATTCCGGGTAAAGAAAATAGCGACCAATTTTGATCGCTATAATATTTTAAAAATATAATTTTGGCGATCAAAGTTGGTCTTCACATGTAAATTACGTTATTTTTATTTATTATTAATCATAAAAAAGCGACCAACTTTGGTCGGTAAAGAAAATATTATATTTTAAAATCTGAAAAATAGCGACCAAAGTTGGTCGCTTTATTATTAATTTTTTTAATTTTTTTAAAATAAGAGACCAAAGTTGGTCGCTAACGTCAAGAATTAATTTTTTTTAATTATAAGCGACCAACTTTGGTCGCTATATTTTCAGAAATTATTTTTTTAAATGGAATAGCGGCCAAAGTTGGTTGCTTTTGAGAAATCTGGGTTAAATAGCGATCAACCTTGGTCGCTATTGCCCAGAAAATTATTATTTTTTAAGGAAAAAGCGACCAATTAGCGACCAAAGTTGGTCGCTTTTCTTGGTATATTTTTGGCAGAAACTGCCTGTTTTGGCAGCTACACCACCTACCAGCTTACCAAAATTCCTAAACAGGCATTTTATGCCAACAACAACAACAACAACAACAACAACAACAATAAAAAGCAATAACAACAATAAACAACAACAACAACATTAAAACTAACAAACTATAAAGTTCAATAGAACTAACACATTAAGCTAACCAAACTAAGTTAACTGTTATTACAAGCCCATTCGAAAACCAATTGTATTTGTCTAGTTGAAAGTGTATAAAAGTCAAGGATTGTTTTGTACATCATTATCATCACCGTCTGATGAACTTTCATCACTAAGACGGTATCCAGAACGGTGTACTTGTCTAGGACGGGAAGACGGTCACGGGGAGGACGGGAGGAACGAGCACGGGGAAGGCGAGCCTCTGGCGATGACTCACGAGACCGGGGAATCGGAAAACTGCCAGAAGCTAGGAGAGATTTGATCTGCTCTTGTATGCCAATGTACTGAGCATCTCTAAGCTTTTCTCTTTACTTGGCGGCTTCTAGCTCGAATGTGAGCTTTGTCACAGTCTCCTGCATAGAGGAGAGGCTCTCCCCATCAAGTTGCTCGGCTTGCGAGGAAGTCCCTATTCCTTGCGTTCCATACTTATAGCGATGTAATTTCTTAGTAGGAAGCTCGTATACCTTCCCCCATTTTGAACCGCTAGCAGCCTGCGTCCACATTCTTTCAGCATCCTCGTACGAAGGTTGGATTGGGTCGTCCGACTCATTAGGTGGCTGACTGCGTATGAATTCCTCCACTTCAGCTGTGAAGCAACCCTATAAGAAAAATTACATTGAATTAGTATTTCAAAATTTATATAAAAGTAAATCAAAATACTTAATGAAAAGTGAAAACTTACATGTACAGTCGAGGCTCGGCCCTCGACCCACCTTTCTTGATCCGTTTCTTTCTTCTTCTTTAAAATATGAGTCTCCTTGAATAGCTCATCTTGGTTCATCGGACTCCCCAACTTCTTTTCCTGAAAACTCATAAATTTTAGTTAATAAACAGAATAGATATACTTTGAAAATTAAAATACATTAAGCAGTTACGTACCATTCTTCTCTTTATTGTCCATAGGCTGATCGCACCTCTAGTGTGCAAGGATCCTCCCTTCTCAGATGCACGAGCTATCTTTCCTTTTTCGCTCTTCTCTAAGAACTCTGCGGTAAGCCATTGCCTTTGGAAATCCTCCCATAAATTCTGAAGCAACCAGTCAGGCTTCTGGTTCAACTTTTTAGCTTTGGAGAAACATTGCGACAACCGCTTGCGAGCTTTGAGATGAAAATTTGCAACTACATCCGCGCTATAGCGGTGTTCCCATACACACTTGCTCTATATTTCAAAAGTTAAGTATTATATGGAAATATCATATTTAGATGGAAATATCATAAAAGCTATATTCGATATATTATACTTAACTTTTATTAGCTAATAATTATTCAAAAGTTAAGTGCATTAACTGCTTATAATATAGTATATAGTATATTAGTGCATTAACTAATATATTATATGCATACTATGCACTAAGTATTAGTGCATTAGCTAATATTATATCGAATATAATATTAGCTAATAAAAGCTAAGTATTAATGCACTTAACTTTTGAATAATTATGTATTAATGCACTAAGCTTTTATCGAATATATATAAAAGCTATATTCGATATATATAAGCTATATTCGATATAATATTAGCTAATGCACTAATACTTAGTGCATAGTATAGTGTAAGTATATATATATATATATATATATATATATATATATATATATATATATATTATTTAGATGGAAATATCATAAATATAAATAATTGTACTGCTTAAAAGAACATTTATACCTTAAATTGATTGAAAATTTGCTCCTTCAGCGAGAATGAGAAATCACTCCAAGTCGCATAAGGGCCATCATAAAGCTTTCTGGTGGCTTTGGTGATTATCCTTGTAGTAATATTACTAGGGATGAACCTGCAATTTAAAAAAACACATTAATATCTTAGTAAAACTGTACAAAACAATAAACGTAAAATAACAAATAACTCTTACCCATCACCCTCAGGGACTATGATGATCCTGCCATATTGATCATAATGCACCTCCTCGTCATCATCAGCATCATCGTCCAAAGCATGTATATCAGAGGCATGTGTGTAAGGTGTAGGAGGGTCAGAGCTAGTATCTCGCAGGCGAAGGCCTGAAATAGATGGAGTCCTAGATGAAGATGGCTGCGAGCCCTGTGACTGCGACATAGTTGTATGGGCCGCAAGTGGACGTGACACTGATAGCTGTGACCCGAGTGGCTGTGACACTGATGGCTGTGATCCATGTGGATGTGACATGGATCGATGCGATCCATGCGATGCAGATGGTTGCGATCCACGTGGTCGTGAGGCAGGTGGACTGTATGTCGGACGTATAGTCCTATGGCCCTATGACGAAAGACCTGCACGAAGGTGTAGGGCTGGTGATGCTGTGGCAGCTCAGAATAGCCCTGGGGTGGAGGCAAAGACATAGGCATAGGCATAGGCATCTCTGGAGGCAAAGATTGAGTATTATATTCTACCCTCCTCTTTGGTTTCCTAGCCTTTTCTCGACCCCGAGAATTAGTAGGATCATTGTTACCTCGACCCTTACCTGTCATCTATATAATATAATACATATTTAGATTGAAACATATAAAGAAACTAGCTATAAATGAGAGTTATTAAAGAAACCAACTTTTTAAAGCTCATCGACGTATAGTTCCTCGTCCGAGAATTCTTCTTCCTCACTAGTTTGAGCTTCATCAGTTGATTCTTCTTCCTTGTTTTATATAATTCTTACTTCATTTATATCAACTTCTTCCAATATGTGTTCAGAATGTTCCAAATCATTTTCTAAAATTTCGTCCACTATTTGGTGAACACTGGAGATATCATTTTGATATGCAACATCTAACACATTCTCAACTTCCACCCTAGCCACAAGCTTAGTTTTTATTACAACCCACCAATCGTACTTATTCCGCCGCAATGGATAAGGAGCATAATACACTTGCCTAATATTATGTGCAATTATGAAAGGATCATAGCGATCATACTCCCTCGTATGATTAACCTCAATTATGTTGTATTGATTGTGTACTCTTGTACCTCTTGTTGGATGTGGGTCAAACCACTTGCATCTAAAGAGTATCAATTTCTTAAATGGCCAACCTGTATATTCTAGTTCTATTATTTCTTTGAGCACACCATAATAATCAATATCTCCATCTTGGTTGCCATCACCACCTTAAACCCACACCCCATTGTTGTTGCTATTTTTATTTTTAGAGCAATCCTCTATATGAAACTTATAACCATTCACAACGTACTTAGACATTGTTGTGACCTCAAGCCCAGGTCCCCAAGATATATCTTTCAAAAATTGATTTACACCATTATTTGGATCATTTACCTACATATTGTTAAAAAAAATTCATAAGTTAGCATAACTTCCAAATATTTTTTACCTACATAGTGTTAGAATATTTTAAGGAGAAACTTACAAATTGTTTGAACCACGTATCAAATCTCGTATATACAACATCATGGCCAAATTGAACCACGAAGTGACTGTGACACATCAAATATTTTTAGTAGTTGCATTGAGATGTAATCACAGTAATTTTTATATTTTGATAACTACTAAATCAATACTTACTTGAGAAATGGTACAACTTCGGGACAATTTAGCAACACGTGAAGTGCAGTTGACTTGAACTCCATATCACTCAAACTTCTCTTTCTAACATCCTTAGAACATCAGCCTGGCTGATTGGATATGGACATAGGCGGATATAATGGATCATTCCTAAGGTCGACCGTGTGCCTATTGGGCCTATTCCTAGCACATGGCACATTACTCTCAAAAGAACAAAATGAGCAGTTTCCTTTGCAAGATAAGCTTCGCATATAGATCCTTCAATCCTATTCCTCTTCTTAACAAATTGTTTGCATTTGCCAATTGTCCTACATAATTTCAGGTTAGCCAAGAACATTCAAATGAAACAGAAAATTACATCAATAATATTACCTCTCAAAGGGATACATCCATCTGCATTGAACAGGCCCTCCAAGTCGTGCCTCGTGTACAAGGTGGATTGGAAGGTGTTCCATCACATCAAAAAAAACACATGGAAATATCTTTTCCATCTTAGTAGAAGTTACACAAATGTTCTGATCCATCCAGAGTAGGTTTTCTTCCCTTAATGTGGAAGAACACAAGTCTTTGAAAAACAAACTAATCTCTGTGATGGATTTCCAGATTCTTTCAGGCAAACCACAAAATACAATAGGCACTAAGGTCTCCATGAAAATATGACAGTCATGACTTTTCAAATGGCTCAACTTCCCTACCTCCATATCAACTTTTTTCCCAAAATTCGACGCATAACCCTCAGGCATCTTCAATTTCGTTACCCAATCACAAATTTGCCGTCTTTCCTCCAAAGTGAATGTGTAACTTGCTTTGGGTTTGAACACCTTACCATTGTTTGTTGTCTGGAAGTATAATTCAGGTCGCCTGCAATATTCTTGTAAGTCCATTCTAGCCTTCGGGTTATCCTTTATCTTACCTTTAACACCATCACTGTAGAACAAATTGTCAAAATAGTTCTTCTCAATATGCATGACATCAAGGTTGTGATGGAGAAGATTATCCTTCCAATAAGGCAACTCCCAAAATATACTCTGTTTCATCCAATTATGAGTAACACCGTATCCGGGGAATCTATAAGGTGGAGCTTCAGTAACTTTACTGAAGTTCTGGACCCTCTCCCAAATTTCCTCACCTGAAAGTATCGGAGGTGGAAAATCATATTCCATTTTATTCTTTTTGAATACATTTTTCATCCTTCTAAACTCATGATCAGGAGGCAAGAATTGATGATGACAATCAAACCATGATTGCTTTCGCCCATATTTCAAAGTGAACGCTTTACTATTTTCCATGCGGTAAGGACAAGCTAGCTTCCCAGCAGTCATCCACACAGACAACATTCCATACGCAGGAAAATCGTTAATTGTCCACATTAAATTAGCACGCAAATTGAAATTCTTCTTGGTTGATATGTCATATGTTTCAACACCGTCGTATCACAATTTTTTTAGCTCATCAATCAAAGGTTGCAAATATACATCAATCAAACTTTTCGGATTACGTGGACCGGGGATAATACAATTTAAGAATATATATGGACTAGTCATGCACAACTCGGGTGGTAGATTATAAGGTGTAAGAAAGACATGCCAACATGAATATGGTGTCGCAGATACATAAAAAGGCATGAAGCCATCCGCACACAGACCTAATCGAATGTTCCTTGGTTCACTAGCAAAATCTGGATATGTCCTATCAAAGTGCTTCCAAGTTTCTCCATCTGAAGGATGACACATAACACCAGGTGGTCTTCTATTTTCAAAGTGCTATCTCATATGAGGAGCAGAACTCATCGACGCATATAACCTCTTTAACCTAGGTATAACAGGTAAATAATGCATCGACTTGATAGCGACCATATTCCCTCTAGAAAGCCTCTTGAAACGAGGCTTTTCGCAAAATTTACAACTGTCCAAAGCTGCATCATCTTTATAATATAACATGCAACCATCTTCACAACAATCAATTCTCATTGACAAAAGTCCTAACTTAGAAACTAATCTCCTTGCCTTATAGAAATCAACAGGTAATTCGATATCACGGTCAACTAGTTCACGCATAAGGTCAATGAAAGAGTCTGTGGCTCCTTGAGAAATATTCCAATCAGATTTCATACTTAGCAATCTAACTGCAACAGACAACTCAGAGTGCGGATTTCCGTTACGTAGTGGACGACTAGCTTCCTCTAATTGTTCATAAAAACGTTTTGCGTCATCATTAGGAGTTTGTTCAACATTTTCATTGGGCTCACCCCTAAGTGCATCCCAAAAGTATCTGCAACCATATCATGAATTCTAGAATCACGATTTGTATTCTCCACTGACCTACTACTTTCACCCACAACCATGTTATGAAATATCACATGGCTACTATCGATCTCTCCATGATTATTCCACACAAAGTAATTTTCTATAAACCCCCTTCTATAAAGATGATGCTTAACTTCCGCCGGTTTTCCAAACTTCATACAGTCGCACCTAACACAAGGGCACCTAATTACTCCTTCAGTTAGGTATGGTGGAAGTGACATTGCATGTATAATAAAGTCATCCACCCCTTCTACAAAATCCTCCCTTAATCCCTGTCGATTAGGATAATTCCTATTGTACATCCAAGTACGATGTTCCATCTATACAAATAAAATAAGAGGAAATTAATTTAGTTAATTCATATCCTAATCTTTTTTTAGTTAACTAAAAGTCCAATTCATATCCTAAAAGTCTTTAATATAACCTTTTATTTCTATTTGTATAACATTTCACTAAAGGCCTTCATGCTTTTAATATAAATATGTTAATATAAAATAGTAAGCAGTTCTCAATGAATAAGATTGAACAAAGAACATAATAAATTACAAAACGTTTTCTCAATGAATACCAAAAGAGTTCGTAAAAGTGAACTTATGAATAAGCAACCTAAGATTTCAACACAAGAGCTTAATGTTTTTAAATGTTTCATGTCCTTTGAAGGCTTAAATTTAGTATTTTTAATATTCTTTCTCCATGCTTCTTGTTGTTGCTTCATAAATTGAAATTTAACCCCATATATAAATTAGTCTACCTAAATAGTTAATTTATTTTTTCTAAACTTATAGAATTACAAGAAAATGAGCTAGCAAATCAAATTTATTCGAGAGAGAGAGACCATTTTTTAGGAATTAGTAGGGTTTAGGGTTTCTTCTCTTCAAACAATTTCTTCCCCAAATTAGTAGGTAAAACTAAATATTTTGGACTAAATGTATTAATAAGAACCCTAAAAATTACAAATAATATATAACTTTGAACCCTAACATGGTTGAGCTAACATTGAACCCTAACATGGAGAATTAAACCCTAACATGGTTGAACAAATAATATATAACTTTGAACCCTAACATGAAGAAATTAAACAAAATCAGTGTATTTCGAAAAAAACAAAGAAAGGAGAGAGAAACGTACCTTGGGAATGGAGGTCGCCGGCGGTGGAGCTGCTGCCGTCGGTGGTCGTCGGTGGCGTGGGTGGCGCCGCTGCTGCTGGGAGTCGGAGGGGGGAGGGGGTTTGAGTGTGAGAGAGAAAAGAGAAATTTTGGGGAATTTTTTTGAAAGAATGGGAGGGGAAACCCGGTTTTGACACTGGAATTAAAAATAGCGACCAACTTTGGTCGCTATTTTGGTAGCTAAATAAATTTTGACTTTTTGACCAAAATAGCGACCAAAGTTGGTCGCTATTTTTTGACCGTTTGACCAAAATTTGGTTGCTATTTCTAAAAAAAATTAAATTACTTTTAATTCAATTTAAAATTATGTACATATGTAGTATAAATTTAGGATTTTAATTCAATTTAAGCTATATATATATATATACATATATAAATAAATATATAATATTTTAAAAAATATTATATATATATATATATGCATATATATACACATATATATATAAATATATATATACATATATAATACTATTATATATACTAAGTGTATTATATATACTAATTAAGTGTATAGTATAGTCTATTATATATACTAAGTGCATAGTATATATAGTGTGTATATATATATATTCAATTTAAAATTATATATATATATATAGTATAAATTTAGGATTTTAATTCAATTTAAGCTATATATATATATATATTGATATAAGTCAAGACGTTTTAATTTATTGTTAATATATAAGAGAGATAGTATAGTGTATTATATTCACTAAGTGTATTATATATACTAAGTCTATTATATATACTAAGTGTATAGTATAATACACTATACTATATATATATATATATATATATATATATATATATATATAGTATAGTATATTATATATACTAAGTGTATAGTATATATATGTAGATATAGTATAGTCTATTATATATACTACATGTATTATATATACTAAGTGTATAGTAAGTGCATAGTATATATAGTGTGTATATATATATATACATAACGACCTATAATGTGACGCTAGTGTAACAAATCATTGTGGTTCGGCCCTTCCCCAGACCCCGCGCATAGCGGGCGCTTAGTGCACCAGGCTGCATTTTTTTATTTTTTTTATTTTTTATTGTATATTCGATATATATAGTATAATATAGTATATAGTATATAAGCTATATATATATATATATGCATATACATATATTAATTGATATAAGTCGAGATGTTTTAATTTATTGTTAATATATATACATGCATATGAGTAGGTTATAAGTCGATGAATCAATTTACAAGTGTATCAATACCTAAAAGAACCCGTCCCTGTGTTCCGAGCGCTTCATGTTCTTATATATATATATATATATATAGACACACACGCACGCTTCGTTGTACTGCTTAACTGCATATATAGCATGTTAGAGTATATTTTAGTCTATTCATCCTTTGTATTACTACTTAACTGCATATATAGCATGTTAGAGTATATTTTAGTCTATTCATCCCTTGTATTACAAAAGTGTTAACGGCTTACATTTATATTATTTAGATAGTAAATACAAAAGTGATTTTTAATTTTGATCATTGTTGACCTGAAAAGAGACCAACTTTGGTCGCTAATTATACATAATTTTAAATTAGCGACCAACGTTGGTCGTTAAATTTAAATCAGATTTATTTATATTTCATATAATATTTAAAATATTAATATTATTGTTAAACGTTAGAATTGGGTCCCAGATTAGCGACCAAAGTTGGTCTCTATTTTACTAAGCGACCAACTTTGGTCGCTAAATTTGAATTATATTTATTTATATTTTATAATTTTTTTAAATAATATTATAATTATTAAAATTTTATAATTGGGTCCCAAATTAGCGACCAAAGTTGGTCTCTATCTGTTTACTCTTTATTTAGCGACCAACTTTGGTCATTAATTTTAAATTTTATTTATTTATATTTTATAATTTTTTTAAAATAATATTATAATTATTAAAATTTTATAAGTGGGTCCCCTTTAGCGACCAACGTTGGTCGCTAATCTGAGTATTTCTTTGACCAAGCAAGTCTGACCAGTCCGGTCAATAGTTTGACAAAATTTTCGACCAAGTAGCGACCAACCTTGGTCGCTAATGTATTTAAAATCATAATTTTATTATTTTCACCAGTTTAGCGACCAACTTTGGTCGCTTTTCTTGGCTAACCAACTTTGGTCTGCTAAATTTTGGTCGCTTTTTACAGGAATTCTAGTAGTGTTATATTGTGTCTCTCTAATCTTGCACCAATTTCTTATAATCTTTAATTTAATATTAGAGCGATATCAAAAGAAATTCTAAAATTAAAAACTTACTTGAAAAGAAAATTAAAGAATACAAATAAAGAAAAACTTAAAGAGAATTAAGCATAAATAAAATCAATGCAAACGTGGAAGAGAGTGAGTATTAAAGAATTTTTTGTACTTTGTATTTTGCTAACAAAGGTTCTAAATAATATTTGTTACTCGTAAATGACAAAGAAAAAAAATTACGAAATTAGGATAAAATTTTTAAAAATATTAACTTTTGAGATTTTTAGTTTGAGAAATTACTATGAGTTAACTTTTGAATATTTAAGTTGAAAAAGGGAATTTATTAAACAATTTATCCTCAAATTTGAAAAAAATAAAATCGATGCGTATGCCCCAAATGAACGTCCAGAACATTGAGGCATGTGCTTAGGCGAATGCCCAAAAAGTTGGGGGTGTACACCCACGATACTTACGTCCCACCAATACACCTTAGTGTGTTTTTCGTATGCCTCACCCAAGAAAAAAATGCCTTTTTAAAATGCTGGATATGAGAAGTGTGCAAGGGTGAAATTTCACATTGTGGTTTATGTTCAATCAATTGACAATTATTGTCATCATGCTGTGTCTTTAACATTGGCCGAACACATCTAAACAAAAAATAGAAGAAGTGTTGGATATCAGTTAAATATCTTGGGCTTTCGAAAACATTTGCAAGTATTTTACAAGCTATATTACTAGATAAACTAATTATGTTAGTTTTGTGGAGAACCAACTTGCTAAAGGTCATGCTCATTGGGTTTTATCTTAGATTCTTAATTGATCGTATGCACAATTATCTTTAGAAGCTTATTGTATTGCGAAATATGGCAGGATCTTCAAAGAAAGAATTTGAAAGGCTTGAGAAAGAAAAGATGCAGTTCAAGGAGAAGGCAGAAAAAACTGCCAAGGAAATAAAACTATATATCCCAGAAAGATATCTCTAGTTTGTGCCTATACGCGTTGACCCTTCTATTAGCATAAGGGATTTTAGGAATTGTTTTTAATCATTGAGAATCTTGTAGTATTATTTTTCAGATATAGAAATTGGTAAATTCCAAATGCCTTGTATCAAACTATTAAGGTGTGTTATTGTCACGAGCCAAGATTCATTAGTCGTGATGCCACAACTAACACTCAACACAATTCAATTGAGAATAATAAGGGATAAATAAATGAAACAATTGAAACTTTATAGAGTAATCCAAGGATTGGTAGTACAAGTCATGAGCCACTAAGACTTAGATTTACCAAATTGATATGAAGTAATACAACATCTGTTCGTATATATATATATTCACACACAAGTGGTAGCCATATCTGGACAACGGATACATCTTCAATACCAGCTCTTGCCATGTATCGTAACATCAACTCCAAGATAGTGCAGAAGTGTATTTTGACTACAACCGATCTCATGTACTCAATAAGTATCATAACTAACCTCGGCGAGGTAATAGAAGAAAGAATTATAAATGATACTCACCAGTAACTTGTACAAGTTCTTAAATCCAACAAGTGCAGAACAAATATATGATCAAATCAAGAAAACACATGTAAAACTACCTTGATGCTCAAAATTCTTTGTTTTAAAGTGTTCCACTCATTCAACAATCCAGCATGTAAGGAAGATATGCAAGTAAATCAGGTAAACATTCAAGGAAATTACAAGTATAGATGAAATGCAATAATCAAATATCAGTCTGTTGCGGCGCGCACCCCAATCCAAATAACAATAAGCCAATTAGTCCTGTTGTGGTATGCAACCCGATCCATATTACAATAACCAGCTTTCCCAGAGCTTACTTTAGCCAGAAATTCGTCAATTTCTCACAATCTGCGTGTACACCATCAAGAGAGAAATATTAGAAGATGACCCTAGGGGGATGGATCCTTATTCACACGCAAGCACAACCATTTCAACGTGCTACCAGCCCAGTATGGTCACAGGTTCAATATCATAATCTTTCCGGCGTGGTCACAGGCATAACAACACAATCCGCCCGGCATGGTCATATGCACAACAACACAATTCGCTCGGCGTAGTCACATGCATAACAACATAATCCACCCAACATGGTCACAAGCATAATTATTCAAACCGCTCGGCGTGGTCACAAGTATCTAGTCTAAATCATATCACACAGAAGCAAATATACAAGAACACATGTATGTGATGAATGAATATCAGATATCATGTTCTTGGACTGGTATAATATCATGCTAAAGTGTAGGTACATGCGAAGTGTGCTATCATAGCTCAATCGATAATTTCATTACAAAAATAGCGATTATCAAGTTCATACAAAGAATTAGCCTCTATGTAATATCAAATATGGATCAAATAATTCACAACAAGGTTAAAACTATGAAAAACATCACAACTTAAAGCTTAAAAGTCAATTCAAGGTATATCATAGCCTAAGCACTACCCCAAGCATGGATAAATACCCCAGTTCTACATGGGCTCAATCCCCACGCATATGCACACTCATAGCACGTAACTATCACAAATAACTCACTCAACTAGTGCCTCATATCCAATAAAACCTTCTGCTCGATAATGAATCCCATCCTAGTAACGAACCTCATATCCAATAAAACCTTGTTGTAACTCTTCGTACACTACTAATAATGAAAGAAACACGCAGAGACGCATAAATGCCCATCAGATTAACAAGTCGTGGATCTCTCTCACCCACCAAGAACCATAGCCCAAATTCTAAGCTAACTTCTGATATTATTCTACTAAACATACCGTAATCAAATTCGATAGCACTAACTCCAGGTCCAATAACCTCATCTCACCAGTACAAGCTGCTCGACCGGCATGCCACACCAATAACACCTAGAGCCACATACCATGCAATCCATGCACCAATAAACAACAACTCAAGTGCACCCAAAAATGTAAAATGACTCAAATGAGAAAACTGTCTCGCAAGTTCAACAGATACCACCACGAGCACAGTGCTATAAACCCATCACACAAAGGAGAACTAAGACACACGAAATCTACCCAAAGGATCATATCCCAACATAACTTTGCAGCGATGCACGACCCAACCTAAACACTGGTCCACATGAAATACTTCGAACCATGATGATCATATTCATCAGCCAGATGCATATCAATAATAAATATATGATGTGCATGATCATAACTATGGAGAAACGAATAGAACAATATACCACAAACAGAAAAACCATAACCAAGTCGCAATCAGCCACTCAACACCCCCAAAACCATCTCACTCAAATTCTACCACAAGGCCCAAACAGAACAACATCATGAGTGTAAATAGCCAACAGTCTCACAACCCATCATAACATAGCAGAGCAACATCATGTTCATATCATGCATGAATAAGATCAACTCTAACCGGTGACATACCCTTCAACAATAGATATGCTAAGTAAAACAATTCAACTCGATATGGAATGCATATCCTCAATGGGCCTACCAGTGTCCTCCAATTCGATTCTGATCCTCCCAAAATAGATAGATAATCTTTGAAAGGTCCACAATAACCCATACACAATACACACACTCAGCTGTCAACCTTTTAACATACCTTCACTATCCGCAATCAAGGAACAACCTGCCTCTAAGAACCCTTTTGGTCTTCAAATCTCTAGAATACACGAATTACCATATCTGATCCCAATTCGACCACTCAAGTGACTAAAAAATCTTTCATACACAATCATCTCATGAGAAATACTTTTACAATTCTTCCGTGCCATATAAAAATTTGAACATCAACAGTCGATCAACCAAGCGATTACCATATATCAATGAAGCATCTACAAGTCCAAACATAGTTTGCCTTCCTAAACTACACACACTTCTCAGGCAATATCTAGCATTTATCTAAACACCAGAAACCATATGTGATGTATTGAACTCATGATCTCCCCTCCAAAACTGAACCGCAAACTTGTATATGAAAATCTCAATCCCATACGATGCGCTATGTCTATCATGCCATCATACTAAAACACAATAACCATATTATCAACTCTAATTCACTAGCGGGATACATATTCAACAAGCTAGAAACCTTTCACTTGATCATATCCAGGAGAAAATCACATTATGCAACATACTCCTTATGCTGATAGAAAATATCCATCTCAAGTCGTGGTAGAAATCATCGAGAACTCTTTGAAATGCATTTGCACATAACCAAGACATCAGCACTGAATTCCTCTAACTCAACCAAGTCTATCAGGTTGCCAAACCCCAAGAATATTGCCACAAAATACCGGTAAAGCCTCACCACATCATAAGAACCAAAAGTACCGATCACCACTACCTAGTTGACCTATTTCTTCGAGTTCCTCTCAACTTGCCTTCAAGTTAACACATCTCATTGCCAATACACTACAATCCTTAACCCAACGCTCACCACATGAGATCCTAGCAGGAAATCACATCACCCTAAAGACCATAAGCCATTGTATTCCCTCTTAGGTACTTGGAAATACCGCATCCGAGATATCCACTTCGAAGAGAAATTATATGAATATAAAACTGCTTCTTTTACCTTTTTGATACTTAAAGTAGAATCCATAATGGTATAAAAACACCGCGAGTCTCGACACCATCCACTGCAAATCGCAAATTTTAGCTATATAAAAATATGAAAATTTCTCAAATATCACATATGAATCTTGAACCCATTAGAAACTCCTCAAGAGTCATCTACGCTATCCAAACCTCTAAGGCACCACCCAAATGGGTCAAACGACTTGTGCTCCATTAGCACACAAATACCTTAAGAAGTATAAAGACCCGACTGGTCGTTTTGTGTACTTGAGCTCTGTTTTCCCTTTTTATGCTTCACACATGTGTATTTGTAATTTTATGATTTGTGGGGTTAGTTTGTTTTGTTCTAGGAAGGTTTTGGGTTGATTTTGACCCTTTAGTTCTTGGCTTAGAAGCCTAAGTTAAAAATATTAACTAAAGTGTGACTTTTGTGAAAACGACCCTGGAACAATATTTTAATTGCTCTGATATGTTTGAATCGTGATTTTGAACTTGAGTGTATGTCTGAAATTGAATTCAGAAGTCACTAGGTTGATTTGACTTGGTTTGCCAAAAGTTGGCAATTTGAGGGTTAGAGGATTTCTCAAGTTTGACAGTAAGTTGACTTTTATCTATCAGGTTTAGAATTTGGATTTAGGACTTGGAATAGGTCTTTTATGCTATTTAGAACTTGTCTGCAAAATTTGGTGTCATTTGGATTTTATTTGATAGGATTCGAATGCTTGGTTGCAATTCTAGAGGTTATTAAACTTTTCTTAGAAATTCATGCGTTTTGATGTCTGATTCTTAGTTCTAGATGTTAATTTTGTATTTTTATTGCATGAGAGAGTTTGTATAATATTTTTAGACTTGTGTGGATGTTTGTTTTCGAGTCTCGAGGGTTGGGGTGAGCTTCAGACATGTTTCAGAAAGTTTGGACTGAAAACAGGTTGCTGGTGTCTCGGATGTCGCAATTGCGAGCACCAGCCTCACAATTACGAAGTGAGCAGGGGAGGGTCAGGTATCACAATTGTGATGCCACATTTGTAATTATGAACATAGGCAGATTTGAGTAGACTCGCAATTTGTCGCATTTGCGATGGGAACAGAGTTCGCAATTGCAAACGCATTGTCTCATTTGCGATGTTCCCCTTAGGATGTTAGTAGCCGCAATTGTGAGATGTTCTTCGCAATTGTGAACCCAATGTCACAATTATGACATCTGCAACTAAACAAAAGTTCTTGGAGTCGGGATTTCATATTATTTTCTCTCATTTTAGAACCCTAGACTCGGTAGGAGGCGATTTGGATAGGGGATTTTCATCTACAAACATTGGGTAAGTGACTATAATCAATTTTTAACTATATTTCAAGATTATATCTTAGATCTAACATCAAATTTATGAGAACCAAAGAGGAAATTTGGGGATTTTTGTCATTGGGAATTTTTTTTTCAAAAACATCTAAATGTAATAAAGCTCACGCGGCGGTATAAGGAAAGGTTGTGATTTTAAATTGTGAATTGTGGATATGAAGCTTGGTACCTCGGTTATGATTCTTGTTGTACTTTCTACGTTAAAGAGGTTTGTTGGGTGAAAATTTCGTTATCTCTTCATTTTCCTTACTTGTATTTGTCCGTGTTGATTTCTTGTTGTTCTTATCATACGTTCATTCGGGTTGCCTTATTTCCTGTCAAATTCCATTATTAGCTTACGTTATTGAACTGCCTTATTGTCATTCATTTCCTCGCTTTCCATTATTATACTCCATTATACTCTGTTTAGCTTTTCTTGTCCTAGTATGTGTCTTGGCCTGACCTCATCACTACTTAACCGAGGTTAGACTAGATACTTATTGGGTACCGTTGTGATGTACTCATGCTATGCTTCTGCACATTTTTTTGTGCAGATCCAGGTACATTTGCTCATGCCGGGCGTTAGTGATCATTCAGTCATTCTGAGACTTCAAGGTATACCTTGACGACATCTTGGTATATTCTCGCAGCAGAGATGATCATAAGCAACATTTGAGGATCGTACTCTAGACCTTGGGGGAGAAAAAGTTATATGCAAAATTCTCAAAGTGTGAGTTTTGGCTTGACTCAATGGCATTTTTGGGTCATGTGGTGTCTAGTGAGGGGTTCAAGGTAGATCCAAAGAAAATTGAGACAGTTCAGAGTTGGCCTAGACCGTCTTCAGCTACTGAGATATAGAGCTTTCTTGGTTTGGCAGGATATTATCAACATTTTGTAGATAGTTTCTCATCCATTATGGCACCTTTGACCAGATTTACCCAAAAGGGTGCACCATTTAGATGGTTCGACAAGTGTGAGGAGAGCTTTCAGAAGATCAAGATTGTCTTGACCATAGCTCCAGTTCTGGTTTTGCCTTAAGCATTGGGTTCATATACGACTTATTGTGATGCTTCACGGATTGATATTAGGTGTGTCATCATAGGGAGGGTAGGATGGTTGCTTATGCTTCACGCCAGTTGAAGTTCCATAAGAATAACTACCCCGTTGATGATCTATAGTTGGCAGCTATCGTTCACGCGTTGAAAATTTGGAGGCACTATCTCTATAGCGTGTCTTTCAAGGTATTCACATATCATTGGAGTCTACATCACTTGTTTAAGCAAAAGGATTTGAACTTGAGGTAGCAGAGGTGGTTAGATCTGCTAAACGACTATGATATCACTATTCTATATCTTCCCAGGAAGACCGATACGGTGGCCGATGCCTTGAGTAGGAAGATGGAGAGTATGGGTAGCCTTGCAAATATTCCGGTTGGTGAGAGTGTTTTAGCCATGGATGTTCAGGCATTTGCTAACCAGTTTGTGAGACTGGATTTTTTGGAGCTTAGTCGGGTTCTTGCTTACGTGGTTTCTCGGTTTTCTTTATATGAGCGCATCAGAGAGCATCAGTATGATGACCCCTATTTGTTTGTCCTTAATGACACAGTGCAGCACTGCGATGTCACGGAGGTTTCTATTAGAGATGATGGGGTGTTGATGATGCAGAGTCGGATTTGTGTACCCAATGCAGTTGGGTTGCATGAGTTTATTCTTTAGGAGGCCCACAGTTCGCGATATTTCATTTATTTAGGCACCACGAAGATGTATCAGGATTTGAGGAAGCACTATTAGTGCAGAAGAATGAAAAATATATAGCGGAGTATGTGGCTCGGTGCTTGAACTGTCAGCAGGTGAAGTACGAGCATTAGAGGTTGGGCAGTTTGCTTTAGAGACTTGAGATTCCCGATTGAAAATGGGAGCATATTACCATCGATTTCGTTGTTGGGCTCCCGCAAACTTTGAAGAAATTTGACGCAGTATGGGTTTTTGTAGATAGGCTGACCAAGTCGGTACATTTCATCCTGGTGGTGACTACTGGTTCTTCAAAGCAGCTGGCTTAGAGCTATCCTTGAGATTGTTCATCTTCATGGTGTGTCGGTGTCCATTATCTCCGATCGAGGCACGTAGTTCACATCGCCTTTCAGGAGAGCTGTGTAGCATGAGTTAGGTACACGAGTTTAGTTGAGTACAATATTTCCCCCCCTCCCAGACGGACGGGCTGTCCGAGTGCACCATTCATATCTTATAGAATATGTTGCATGCATGTGATATAGATTTTGAGGGTTCATGGGAGCAGTTCTTGCCACTTGCAGAGTTTGCCTATAACAACATATGAGTGAGTGGAAGGAATTCAAGGAGATACACTTCAAGCTGAATCAATGTTGTAAGATAAGGAAATAAATATGGGAAGTTTATCCTAGATGCCCCGTAGCCTCTCGAAGATAGGTGTGGACGTCATCATATTAATCTGCAAAGACTCTACTAGACATTTGCTCATGACTCATAAAAACCTATGAACCTAGAGCTCTGATACCAATTTGTCATGATCCAAAATCCACTAGTTGTGATGGCACCTAACCCAACATGTTAGATAATCCAACTACATAATTCACTCAGCATGGTCACAGGCATAACAAAATAATTCACCCGGCGTGGTCACAGGCATAATAATTCAATCCGCTCGGCGTGGTAACAAGCATCCAGTACAAATCATATCACACAGAAGCAAATATACAAGAGCACATGCATATGATGAATGAATATTATATTTCATATTTCTGGACCGGTATAATAACATGCTAAATTGTAGACATGTGCAAAGTGTGCTATCATAGCTCGATAGGCAATTTCATAACAGAAATAGCAATTATCAAGTTCATTCAGGGAATTAGCCTCTGTGTAACCTCAAATATAGATAAAATAATTCACAACAAGGTTACAAATATGAAAATCATCACAGCTAAAAGCTTAACACTCAATTCAAAGCATATCATAGGCTAAGCACTACTCCTAGATAAATACCCTGGTGCTCGCACATGGACTCAATCCGCACACATATGCGCACCAATAACATGTAGCTATCACAAATAACTCAGAAAAATAGTGCCTCAACCAAGTTTAGATAAGATACTTACCTCAAGCAACCATGATCGAGCAATCCAAACAACAGAAAAGCCATCACATGCAATTCAACCTCCGAACGGTCCGAAACTATCCCAAAAATACTCAAAAATATCAAATAATGCCATAAAAAATAAACCCAAATGATAAAGGTCGAATATTTAGTCAAATACTCAAAGTCAACCTGGGCCCGCACCTCGGAACCCGATAAAACTCACAAATTCCGATAATAAATTCGAATACGAGTCCAACCATACCAATTTTACTCAAATACGACTCCGAATCAATGTTCAAATCACAATTATTCATTTTAGAAAAATTTAGACAAAATACCCCAATTTCTCTTTGAAAATCATCAATCAAATAACCAAAATTGAAGATGGAATCATGGAATATAATTAAATAGAGACTTCCCAGGCATTATGAATAAAATAACTCACCCCTTGAAAAAAAAGAAACTGCCCAGGCATCTATACATATGTGATCGCCCTACTGCTTTTGCAGCGTTGCTTCTGCGACGAGTATTCTGCTTGAATCCCAACCTCTCGTACCTGCGAAACCATTTCCTCTTTTGAGATATCGTAGGTGTGAGCCAAAATCTGCTTCTGTGCCTAAAATACCGCTTATGATCTTCCGCAGATGCGTCCTAAATCTCGCATCTGCGGAGTAGTAATGCAACCATTATACTACTCTTCGTTTTTGTTGTTGTGGTAAGTTTTACCCCCATTGTGATACTTCTTGTTGTTGTTTTTATTGTTGTTGTTGTTTTTATTATTGTTGTTGTTGTAAGTGCTACCCGCATTGTGATACTTCTCGTTGTTATTGTTGTTGATGTTATCATTGTAGTAAGTGCTACCTCCACTGTGATACTCCTTGTTGTTATTGTTGTTAGTACTATCACCATTAAAGTACCATTCATTTTTGTTGTTATTATTGTTAGTACTGCCACCATTGTAGTAAGTGTGACCCCCATTGTGATACTCCTAGTTGTCATTGTAGTAGTTGTTTTTTTTGTCAGTACTCCTACCATTGAAGTACCTCTTGTTGTTATTATTACTGTTTTCATTAGTATTGCCACCATTAAAGTACCCCTCATTATTGTTATTGTTAGTACTACCACTATTGTAGTACTCCTTTATGTTGTTGTTGTTGTTGTTAGTGCTGCTACTATTGTAGTACTCTTTGTTGTTGTTGTTAGTATTGCCATTATTGTAGTATTGTTTTTTGTCGTTGTTTTCATTGTTAGTATTGCCACTATACTTGTACTCCTCATCATTGTTATTGTTGTTGTTGTTGTTTTTTTTTATTGTTTCTAAGACTATCACTATTGCAGTACTCATGTTGTTGTTCTTATTGTTACTATTGCTACCATTGTAGTACTCCCTGTTATTATTGTTTTTGTTGTTAGTGTTACCATCATTGTAGTACTCCCCACTATAGTTTTGTTGTTAATACTGCCACTATTATATTACTTTAGTTATTATTGTTTTTGTTATTAGTGCTACCAGTATTCTTGTATTCTTTATCATTATTGTTGTTGTCGTCGTCGTTCGTTGAGACGGTGACATAGGCCACATTATTGTAATTCTTGGGAAGGTTTTTGCTATTGTGAATATTATTAGTTAGGGTGGTGGTGGGGTTGTTCTTTGTGGTATTTTCTATATTATTAGTAGTGATGGTGGAAGGAGAAAGTTGACCAGATTCATGATCATATAGGCCATAGCCATTATTTTTATTTTCAGACAAAAAGTTTGGTTCTTGTTCTTTGTTGGGAATAACTACTTTGTGTCTTTTTTCACTATTATTATTGCTGGAGATTTTATTAAAGAATTAGCTTTCTCTTGCATGAATTTGCAATGAAAAAATGAGGGTAAGAAGGAGGAATATGAAGGAAAAACGCAGCTATCAGAGAAAGAAAAAAGAAATAAATTTATAAAGTGTCTTAGTGATAAGAACTTGCTATGGCTGTTTCTTTATATAGAGACCATTTATCACTCTTGAGTGTGTTATTTTTTTAGTGTTTGAATCTTATTTTTAAAACTCCACCTTCCTTTCCCCCCCCCCCCCCCTCTTATTTTGTCCAAGTGGAGGTCAGGGGAAGGATTAGAGTAATATCGCTTTCTTCCAAGATTTTTTGTATATCAGGTGCTTATTTCTTATTTATCGAAAGTACTCTTTCTTTAGTTTTTACTATAGTTTTAGACTTTAGAAAAAGAAAGCGAGAAACAAATGGAAAAGGAAAGAAAGTGAGAAGATGAATGGAGATAGAAAAGATAATTTTGCATGGATTTTGAACGAGTGGGGGCGGAGGGAAAAAAACCTCCATAATGGGGACGTTGAAAATTATAACATTTGGTGAGCACTCAAAAATCAAATATTACATGCCCATCTCTTAATATTATCTACTAGAAAGTAAGGGTGTTCAAAACCGAACCGAAATCTAAAATCAATCCGAAATCGAAACTTAATGGCTTATTGATATCGGGTTAACGGTTTAACGGACGAGGAACGGATTGAGATTTTTTTTATTAACGACTTATCAGTTTGGGGGCGGATTATTCAATTTTCTTAACGGATAATCCGTTAACCCGTTAAGAATATATATATATATATATATATATATATATTAAATTAAATAATAAAAATCCCTTCTTCCACATCCAGTACTCTATCTCTAATTCTCTATTAGACATTTAGAAAGCAGCCCTATTAGAAACCCTAACGGCCTAACATCGTAAACTTAAAGTCTAAATTTCACCCAGCGGCCAGAGCAGCTCAGCAGCAGACTTGCCGTCTCTCTCTCGCGGTCTAGCCGACTCGCTGTCTCCCTCTCGTCGACTCGCCTCTCCATCTAGCTGACTCATCGTCTCGCCTCTCCCTCTCACCATAGCCAGAGCAGCAGATGGTAAGTTTCTTAAAATCAAAGACATCTCAAAGTATTCAGCAGTCCATCTGTTGCGTGGAAACAAGAAAGATATGTCTTGATTTGTTTTGATGCTGAAATCAAGCATTCCATGTGTTGTGTGGAATCAAGCAGTCCATTTGTTTTGTTTCGTCGAAATTGAGCATGTATACTTCATATTGGTTTGTTTTGATGCTGAAATTTGGAAGTGTTAATAGTGATTTTTTTTCTCTGTGTAATGTGTAGGGATTAATCATTTTGACAGATGTATTCTGGATTCATTTTGTTATCTCAGTCAATGTATGGATTAATCAGCGACTAGCAAATAGCGATTTAGGGGGTGTTTGGCTAAGCTTATAAGCTGGTCAAACTGGCTTATAAGTACTTTTTGGCTTATCCACGCGTTTGGTAAAATTAAAAGTGCTTATAAACCAAAAATAAGACAAAAGTCATAAGTTAGGTTCCCAACTTATCAAATTTCAGCTTATAAGCACTTTAAGTTTGACCAAAATATTTACTATTCTATCCCTAAAATACTTCTTTCTAAAACAAAAATCTTTGTATACCCAGTTCTTCAGCTACTTATTATTAATTTCAGCACTTATATCCAAACACATAACTGTTTATTTTTTAAATCAGTTTCAGCACTTAAAAGTGCTTTTCAGCACCTAATGCTTATCAGCTATTCTAAATCAGCTAAGCCAAACGGGCTCTTAAGCATGTGTAAATTAAATGGTATGTGCGTCATGTGCAATTGCAATTTGCAACCACTGCTCTAATATCTGTAGTCTGCTCTGAAATCAAAGCGGCATCGTTTGCAATATAGATTGAATTAAGTCGATAAACCGTCCGATAAGAGCTAAACCGATACCAATCGTCCCGATATCTTATCGAGTGGTTAAAGGATTAATACATTTAAAAGCCGATAACCGAAAAGCCGAATCCTCAAGAGTAAATAACCGCCTAATCCGCCCGATAAGCAGTCCTACTAGAAAGTGCACCACTGAAAACTACCTTTTTCACTTCATGTGTGTTTGATTGATCCTTTTATTCTTTTACTCAATCTCAATTTGCATGCTCATTTAAATATGTCCAATAATAGTTAAACTTATATTATATTCACTTCAAAGTGTGTGTGTCTAGAAAAAATAATATGTATTTATGTCACCACCCCAAACCGGACTCAGTCGTGATGGCGCCTCTCGTGAAGACAAGGCCAGCCGACATAATTCCCAAATTCAGTTTTAACAGTTTAAAAAGTCAATTTAAGTCACTTATAAGGATAAATCCACAACAAGTACAGATTTAGCGAAATAAAACAAGTGCGGAACTGAATACAGCCCGACATGGGGTGTCACAAGTGTGAGCACGTGATTTTTGCCCTAAATACGATTATTCCCAAAATCCCAAACAAAATAATTTTCCTTCATTTTTTTTTTACAATTTTTGTACATTTTGGTGTCATTTTCTGGTAATTGTGGCATTCTATTTGCGCATGTTAATTCTATAAAATACAAAAATATGCATTGTTGCGTTTAGGTTTTAGTATCAATTAAGGGTTAATTTGTTTTAAAACAAAACAAGAAAATCACAAAAATTAGTTCACTTTCACATTTTAATGATTTTTATTATGAATTTGTCATGAAATAGTTTTTAAACAATTTTAGGCATTAGTCAATTTTTAGTTTTTGAAGTATATTAGGATTTTATTTTAATTATTGCAATTCTATAAAATCAGAAAAATAATTACAAAATTACAAAGTGGAAAATAATTAGATAAAATGAAATAAAAAAAAACAAGGAAGGAAATCAAGTGAGAAGCAAAGGGCTGGCCAAGTTTGGGCCAAATCAAAAGAAATTTTCAGGCCTAAACGCCTCAAACTTGTTGCAAACCAGTCCAGCCCAAATCCTTACCCGGTCCGCCCCCTCTTCTAAACGAAACAGTGTCGTTTGTGGTCTCTGAATCAGGACCGCTGGATCTCATCAATCCAATGGTCCGGAACTAACGAGGTTCCTGATTTAAAAAGGTCTGAAAGACCACCCCAGACCCTCGTCTTCCTCACCCCACCCCTCCTCTCAAACCCTAATCCGCGCCGCCCCTAAATCCCTCGCTGGCGGTGAACACAACCTACGCCGTTCACCCCCAGATTAACACCACAGATCCCCCATGAACCCCTCTTTCCACTCCCGTTATTAGTTTTCCTCGAATGTTGCCGGAGCTCGTCAAATCTTAGTTTGAAGCTTTCCGGTCAAGTGGCAAGTTCATCCAAATCAGCCCAAAATCACACAACACAATCCCTGGCCTTCCCTCAACACTAATCCATGTTTATTTTTCTTCAAATCACTGTGAAACGGCTCGAATCTTAGATCTAATAATTTCTGGCCAAAACCCTAAACCAAATCTATGTGATTTCGAACCGTAGTATCCTTAACCATGTATTCTCTTGTAAGAACACATGGTTAGGGATGTTACGCGTCAAAAATCTGAAAGGATTCAGACGTTTCTGACTGGCCGGAGTTCCTCGTGCCTCTATGAGTTTTTACTGTTTCTTTTTACTCGCATGTTTGAAGTTTTAGTTACAGTTTTTGTTTCGTTAATTTTTCTGTTAATTTTATGATTTATTTGTATTAGTTTAGTTCTGTCAATTGTTGATTAGTTCTGAGTTGATATTCATTTGAATGATTGTGAGTTTATGGGTTAAGAATTAGTTTCAGTTCATTTAATGTTGTTCATGTTAGCTTAAGCTTAGTTTGATTTCATTTAGTTTGATTGAGTTAGTATAATTGAACAATTGGGTTTAGTCAGTTTGATTAGTTGATGTCTGAGTGCTAATTAATCAATTTCAGTTAGTTCTAGATTGAATTAGGGTATTGGTTATAGCTGTCAAGGATGAGGTTAGGATCAGTAATTTAGAGAAGCCTTCAGGGGTAGTCTGGGTATGGAAAAGGGTAGTTCTGATAGGAATAGTAATTTCAAAGCATATGAAAGGGCAGTATAGGTATTGTATGGGTAGAAGAATACCCTAGGGCCTTCTAGAATGGGATTTTAGTGCACATTTCAGCACAAAAGGGGTGCTTACTTGTTTAGCAAGTCAAGAATAGGGGGACTAAACTGAAAATAGGGAAGGGACCAATTAGAAAATCAGATTCTGATCTATTCTCTTTGGGTTGCCTATAAAAGGGCATGAAATGCCTTGGAAAAGGGTCTTCTTCGGCTGCTGCCTCTCAGCTCTAAGCTCAAAAACCCCCACCAAAAACTCTCCTCCCTGCTTTCAATTTCAGCTGGCATTCTAATTCAAAATTTATTCAGAAAACAAAACATCAAAAAAATGAAGAAATCAAAAACAATCTTACAGTTTCATTATTAGTTTTGGATTTCAGTTGGGTTTTGGGTTTAGCAGTATCGCAGAGGTGTTTGGGTTCAGCTGTGAGGCTAGAAGTGCATTTGAAGTGTGTGTTGAATTGATCTGTGGAGTCTGCCTGTATTTCTGGTTTTCAAAGCAGTCTGCCCGTATTTCTGTGGTGTATATTGTTGAGTTTGTTGTTGTTGTTGTTCAACGTAGCTGACTCCTTTCCTTTTCTCTATTTACATTCCAATTTCCAGGTAAATTTCTTTGAACCTCACTGATGTATACTCGTTGAAGTTTAAATGAAATGTTCGAAGGGTCTGTTATTCAACTGAAAGCGGTCTGTATTTTAACTGATATTAATAGTGTAGTTTCCTGTTATAGAACTGGCAGTTATGTGTATAATTAAACTTGTTCAGTAAGGTTGATTACATGTTGAATGTTGCATAACTTTGAACTGTTGAATTGGGCATTTGAAATAGCATTGAGCATAGGCCTGGTCTAATTTGAAGGTTTGTGTGAATTCAATAGTTATCAGTAGCAATTGGATCTATGTACATGACATGTGAATTCATGAGCAAGTCTGGTGACATTCAGCCTAGTTACTAGTACTTTCGTCATTGTTCATGATAGTGTAGTAGAAGGTCTGCTTTTGTTTAAAGGTTCTAAAATCGTTTGGTAGGCGAACCATAGTTATTGTAGGTAGATTGGTATTGAAACCTGTTAAAAATCATGAAACAAACTCATTCATAATTGGTTTAGTTCATTAAAAGCAGCAGGTCTTGATAGGTAATTGGTAGGATAAATCGTTTAGGAATTTTGGAGTTCACGGCTTCAGTTAAAATGAGGGTATGCATGGTCAGTGTAGTGACTCGTTGATATTATATCAATTGTTGCAATGGAAACATACCCATATTCGTTGGGCCGTTTGGACCGCATCAAGGCCATGAGGCAGGCCCAATCTTCTTTTGAATTTGGTTCTTAGTTTATTTCAGTGTAATTCAATTCTAGATTAATTAGTCTTTTAGAGGCACATAATAAGTAGGAAATCACAGTTACTTCGGGATTACTACTAGCCTTGCCCAAATAAAATCACTAATTACGGGCCCTCAATGTGGTTGTTAAAATGATTAGAATTGGGAATGGCCGTTTAGCGAACTCCACGGTCTTCCCCAAATGGTATTACGTTGGAATCTTTAAGCTCGGTTTTAATTAAAGTACCTTCTTGAACTCGGTGCGCATTGATGCGATCCAAATCCAAATCTCGATGAAGTCGAAATGTGTTGGCAATCACGGGCGCATTGAATGCGACGGGGTTCGAAATGCGTTTTCATGACATCGTAATTCTTAAAAAATAAATAATGATAGAAAAGAGGTTCACAAATTGAGACGAGCCTCACCGCACAAAAATAAATAAATGCGGGGCCCTCAATAAATAATTATTGAAATAATCAGAATTTGGGATGGCCGTTTAGCGACCTTCATGGATTTTCCCCAAAATAATACTACGTTAGCATCTTTGGACACGATTTAATTAAATTACTTTCTTAAACTCGGGTGCGCATTGATGCGACCCAAATCCAAATCTCGACGAAGACGAAATGTGTTAACAACCACGGGCGCATTGATTGCGACGTGGATCGAAACGCGTTTTCACAATGTCGCAATTCTTTTAAAATAAATAACCATAAAAGCGGTTTACGAAAAAAGAGCACATAAGTTAGCATGTATTAAAATCAGATAAAATCAAATACAACAGTTAAGCGACCGTGCTAGAACCACGGAACCCGGGAACGCCTAACACCTTCTCCCGGGTTAACAGAATTCCTTACCAGGATTTCTGGTTCGCGGACTGTTAACAGAGTCATAAATTTCCTCGGTTCGGGATTCAATCGGTGACTTGGGACACCATTAATATCCCAAGTGGCGACTCTAAATAATTAATAATTAAATCCCGTTCCGATTGTCCTTTAAATGGAAAAACTCCTGTACGCCCTTGCGGGTGTAGGTGAAAAAGGAGGTGTGACAGCTCTGGTGACTCTGCTGGGGACTGAACCCAGAATCTCTGGTTCAGGGTTCAGAATTTGAGCTTAGATAAATTGCTGTATTTAATTGTATCTGATTTTCCTACATGTTTTGTGTTGAATATGCTAAATGTTACTGCTTTGATATTATCTGAACTGTATATAAACTGTGTCGACACCTTTCTCTCTTCACCTCCGGGGATGTGCTTACCGGTTGAGACTCCCTATTCTGTTAGTATCATACCTTGAAATAAGAAAGAGGCCGGACAAATTACGAAGCCGGGTGGCCTTTTGGTTCCCGGTAAGTTTCCCCCTCCTCGACTCGAGTTGTCCGCTCGGGTACACAGTCTAGAACACCGACCCAGGTTTTGAACATAGAATAACATGACTTCCTGCCGGACCCCTAGTAGGAACGTTATTTGCATCATGTTGCATTTGACTTAGGGGACTCAACACAGGGGTTGGGTCCGTCTAGGACTAGCAACCTGAAATGAAAAGACCATCCTGATGCATCCTACTTGCTCTGTACATATATTTGTTTCGAACCTGCATGTTGACCGGTTTCTGAATCTCGGGAATGTTGGAAAATTGAAAAAAAAAGAGAAAAGAGGAGGAAAAACAAATATCAGTTAGGGAGTTAATTGATTATTTGAAAATTAAAAATTAATTACTGGCGAAACTCTGCCGAAATTTTGGAAAAAATAAGGAAATGTTTTATTTTGTTTTACTGAAAAAAAAAGCAATGAAAAAAAATAGAAAAAAAAGAGTCTTTTATTTTTAGTTTGGATAATATGTTGTTTTATTGTCTGTGGAAAATGAAAAAGAAAAAGAGTCTGTTATTTTTTTTAGCGTGGAAAAATACGCTGTTTTATTTGTTGAATAGAAAAATAAAAAAGAGAGTCTCGCTTCTAAAAATAGTTTTTATTCGCGTATGAAATGCCAAAAAATGAATGGAAAAGAGTATTGTTTTAAAATAGTTCGGTTAATTTGCCCGAACTACGCATGGTTTGATTCTCACAGGGCGTGAGATACGTAGGCAACCCTCATCGGGTCCATCTTTTCCTTTTGCAAAAATAACCAAAAAAAAATATCAAAATTTCAATTTTGTTATAAATAAACCAGGTGATGCCGTTTTTGTCAAAATTAGCAAAATGTTCCCAAACGGGATGCCGGAAGGCTGACCTTGCATAGATAGCCACCTTCGGTCATGTGTTTTCATTTTATATTTTTTTATCTTAAAATAAAAAAAAGAAGCTAAGTAGAGCCGTCTTGTCATAAATAGCCATAAAAATCTTTTCCCCAAAGCACTGAAAGGCCATGTTTGAAAGTCAAGTTCTTCGCTTGAAAATATATAGGTAATTTTGAGTCGCAAATATAGATAGTTTTTTTGTTGAGTCGAACAAGAGTTTTCTTTTGCTTAAACGCTTTAATAAATGTGCAGGATGAGCACGATGGTGAATGAGCCCTTTTCAATAATGACAAAATCCCTTTTGAGCTGCAATTATGGTGGAATGATTTAGGCAAAGAGGGGCAAGACGAAGTGAGAAAATATTTGAAAGACCTTCCGGATTTATTAAACATTCAGCCTCGGGGGGATATTATCAGGGCATTGGTCGCCCACTGGGATTCAGTACATAATATATTTCATTTCTCAGACTTTGAGCTCACCCCGACATTGGAAGAAATAGCGGGGTATATTGGAAGTGATCAAGCTCTGTTGAGGTTCAAATACTTGATTGCTCCTAGGTCCATTACTATACACCGGTTCTTGGATTCCTTGAAAATACCCCGAACAGTTCATCACCCAGATTTTGCAAAGGGCTTCTGCAGTTTTCGCTTCATATATGATAGGTATGGCCACGTGGGCGGGTTCAACAAGCCAGACTTTAAGCTATGCAGTAGAAGTAACCGACAAAAATGAGAGGAACACAGACGGGGGGCATTTATGATAGCCTTCTTGGGCCTCATAATATTCCCAAGGAAAGATGGTAATATTGATTTGAAAGTAGCGGGAGTCGTCAGTACCTTGTAAACCATGGGGAAAAGCACTTTAGCACCTATGATCGTGGCTGATATCTTCCGAGCTCTCACTGCGTGCAAAGCTGGGGGAAAATTTTTTGAGGGATGTAACCTGCTGTTACAAATGTGGATGACTGAGCATTTGTGCCCTCGCTCTCAGTTGTTGAGTTATGGCTCGGTTGAGAAAACTTGTATAGGTGAATTTTACACAAGAATCAAAGGGGCTAGTCTACCTGAAGGAGTCACGACCTGGGCATTATTATTTCGAACCTCAATGCCAGCCAGATACAATGGGTGCTTGGATGGTTGCCTGTCGAAGAGGTCGTATATATGCCAGCAGCCCGCCCGCATTTTTTGTTGATGGGACTCAAAAGTATCCAGCCCTATGCACCATATCGGGTTCTGAGGCAACTCGGGAGATATCAAGTAGTACCGAGAGATGAAGATCTGAGTACCCAAGTGGTCGAAATTAGTCCTGACGGTCGATTCCCCGAGGAAGAAGTTCGCCAAATTTGGAGTGAGTGTCAACAGTTGATGGCAAACACTTGTGTGTCTGATAGGGTTAAAGGGGAAGTTTCCCCAGGGTATCATGATTGGTTCAGAGGTGACGTGGCATGTGGGAGACCGTCTAAAAGACCTCATCTCGAAGATTTCGCCAAGTCATCCCAAGAGCAGTGGGACTGGTTAGCAAAGGAAGAAGGCTATCGAGTTGAGATCGGTAAACTGAAGCAGCAAGTTGAGAGTCTGAAATTCGAGAACAGTGTACAGGTTGCCGCGGATCAAGGTGAAAAGAATAGACTGGCTCGAGAAAATGAAGCACATAGGACCCAAATCCGACAGTTGAAGATAACCATCGATAAGCAACCGAGGAGCCGATCCGATGAACAATTGGTAAAAAGATTGGAAAACAAAGTCAGGGAATGGCGGGATGAGTTAGAAAAATCTGAGAATGTCATGGCAGAACTTAAAGCACAGTGGGCTACAAGAACAGAGGAGCGTCACCAATACTTGAATCAGTTGAAAAGGGACCATGAGAAAATTGTTGCCAATTTAAAAAGAAAAGTGGTTGCTCTTGAGGGTAAAGCGGTTAGACAGGCTAGAGATTTTGAAATTGAAAGTGGACATTGTTATGACTTGTTGGCCCAAATGGAGGTAGAAGTGCAGCGGCTGCAAGACCAACACATGCAGGACTCTCGAGCTTTAAAGACGTGCAACGATCAGATAAGACGCTTGCTCATAGAAAAGAAGCAAACAAAAGACAGGATTAGAGCCATTGCTCATGCCATTTTCAGGAGATGCCGGGTTTGTGAAGACATGACCCATACTACTTTTGTCTCAGCAGTGATGGTCAATATGAAGTGAACCATGAATGAGTTAGATCAGTTTGAAAGGGATTTGGATCCTAGGCCCGCGACGAGGCCGAACGACGCCCCGCGGACACCTAAGTTTGAAGCACTAGAATATGCATAGTCCGTGTCTGTAATTTCCTACCATTTTGAGTCAGTCTTTTGTATGTCCGTTGTCTTTCCAGGTCAAGTATGTCTGCAGTCTTAAAGTCTGTATTTGCTTTTAAATTGCGTCTGTTAGCTTCGTTCCGAAAAATGTTGGGTTTGTAATAGTTTGTTTTAGTGATGAAAATTGAAAATTTCGAAAATTCTTACTTCCACTCTTTATTTTGCATTTATTTTCACGAACTACGCTTGGTCTGATTCATGCGGGGTCACGATACGTAGGCAATCTCCATAGGATTCGACCATAATCATAAGAAAAATAGAAAGAAGAAAAAGAAGAAAATAAAAGGAAAACCGAGAAAGAGAGAAAGAAAGAAAAGAGCAGAAAAACAGAAAGAGAAAGAAAAAGCACAAGAGAGGGATGAGATGAAGAAATTTGAAAGAAGGAAAAAAAAACAAGGAACGAAATGCCGGGATTACGCATGCAATCGAGCAAACGCATAATAGAAATGATTAACTGTATAAGTGCATTCATGCCAACGTGCGGTTGTTAAATATGTTAAGACTTAATCGCTAACAAAGTGGTTGTCTAAATGTGTGAGTCCAGGCAGGTGGTTAGTTGATTGGCAATTCTGGCAACTCACCCATACAACACCCGATCGAAGGATCAAGTAAAAATGACAGGGCAGGATTCGGAAATCAGCATCGTAGACCCTTTGAATGAGGTTGAGGTAACAGATGTGGGTGCTATGAAAGAAGAGATGAAGAAATTAAAAGCACAAATGGCTGAAATGCATCGGGCATAGTCTCAGGGACATCCGACACCACTGTATCCTACTAACCCATCTTACATCCCACCCCTGGCTCAAGCTCAGGAGCCTACCACTCCCCATGCATCTTCATCTTTCCCTTATCATGCCCAGGGTTATGGTACAACTTCATACACCCCCCCAGCTCCACCTCCTAAACAAAACCCTCCACCACCCATGGTTCCCATCTTTGTGGCACCTCCCCCAGCCCCACTACATAGATCGTCTAGTGAGCCGCTATTCCAAGCTCATGATACCCAATATTACCCTCCCGAACCCACTTTCAAAGCGCCAGAGCCATATACCTATTCTCCCCATTTTGAAATCCCGGGAGAGGTTGAGAAACCGGTTAAGAATACAGAACAGGAGGAAGTGATTCATAAAGTCAAAAGCATGGAGCAATCCTTCAGGAACATGCATGGTTTAGGTAACCAAGTCAGCGTCGCATACAAAGATTTGTGCCCTTTTCCTGATGTTCAGTTGCCTGCGGGGTTTAAAATGCCGAAGTTTGACTTGTATGAGGGGCATGGTGACCCAGTAGCCCATCTGCGTGGCTTTTGTAGCAAAATGAGAGGTGTTGGGGGAAAGGATGAATTGTTGATAGCATATTTCGGTCAAAGCCTGAGCGGGTCAGCGCTAGAATGGTACACGAGGCAAGACCCCGGCCGATGGTATACATGGGATGATTTGGCACATACATTCATTGGCCATTTTCAATATAACCTCGAGATAGTCCCCGATTGTCTGTCATTGTTGAAGCTGGAAAAGAAACCTGGGGAAAGTTTTAGAGAGTTTGGTTTCTGCTGGAGAGAACAAGCTGCAAGGGTTGATCCTCCCATGAGGGAGAGTGAGATGGTAGATTACTTCTTGCAAACATTGGAACCTACCTATTTTGGTCATCTAGTGACTCGGAAAGTCGTTTAATGAAGTGGTAAAGATGGGAGCCATGATTGAAGAAGGATTGAAATCTAACAAGATCTTGAGTTACTCGGCGTTGAAAGCAACCACCCAGGCCATCCAAAGCGGTACTGGTGGTGTGCTTGGGAAGAAGAAGAAAGAAGAAGTTGCTACAGTTGAAGCTAGTGCTTGGTCCAGGCCCAATAACCCTCCACTCTACTACAACCAACCCAGACCCCACCACCCAAACTACCAATATACCCCATATGGCCCACCGCAACACTACTATCCATCACCGGAACCACACTTTTCTATTCAGCACGCACAGACCTACACCCAGCCCCCGGTGCACTCGCAATGGCATACACCAAATCCCCAAAACATACATCCACCCCCACAAAATACCTACCCACCCCCAAGGGCAAACAGACCAGGAACCAGCTTCCGCCCAAACCAAGCTTTTAGAAGTGAGAAGGCCCCAAACAGAATAACATTTACTCCGTTGGGAGAATCTTACACTGCTCTCTTCCATAGATTGAAACAGTTGGGAATGTTGACCCCGATTGAATCCAAAGCACCAAACTCCCTTCCCAAAAACCTGGACCATTCTGTTAGCTGCGAGTATTGCTCAGGGATGCCGGGGCATGATACTGAAAAATGTTGGAAGTTAAAAAACGCGATACAATAGCTCATTGATAATCGCCGTATTGAAGTACAGGCTCCAGAGGCCCCAAACATCAACCAAAATCCATTACCAGCGCATTACGAGGCCAATATGATCGAACTGATACATAAGGGGGCAGAGCCTAAAAAACCTTCGCAGGTGGTTATGGTGATTCGTTCTACGGAAGCCAAAGAAAAGACAGTGGGTGCTAGGCCAGTGGTTCATTTAAAAGCAATAAAAGACAAGCCAGTGTTGGTAATGGGAAAGGGACAATCTATGGCTGCAAAAAAGCCGGAGCCAGTCAAGTTAATGGCACCAGGGTCATCATCTGCACCCGTGGTGGTTGTGAAATGAGCCTATGTAGAACCGGTTGTCATAAAACCGGTAGTCCAGTTACCCATGGTTGATAGCAAAGCCGTACCGTGGAGATATGACAAGGTGGTGGTGACATACAAAGGAAAGGAAATTGAGGAAGAGAGTTGTGAAGCACAAGGACTAACCCGGTCGGGACGTTGTTTCACTCCCGAAGAGTTGAGAAAGGCTAAGGGCGCTAAAGACAATCCAGTGCCAGTCAAAAAAGCTGTGACGGAAGAAGAGGCAGAAGAGTTTCTGAAAAAGATGAAAGTACAAGACCGGCCCAAATCTCGTTGTTGTCATTATTGATTCACTCTAATGAGCATTGCCGAGCTTTGATGAAGATATTGAATGAGGCTCATGTGCCTGACAAAATTTCAGTGAACCATTTAGAGACAATTGCCAACAAAATCTTTGAAGTGAACAGGGTAGCATTTTCCGATGATGAATTGCCTGTGGAAGGCACAGAACACAACAAAGCTCTCTATTTGATGGTCAAGTGTGAAGGTTCAATGGTTACTCGGGCGCTGATCGATAACGGGTCGAGCGCTAATATTTGCACGTTGTCCACATTGAACAAGTTGAAGATCGATGAGGATAGAATCCGCAAAAATAGCATTTTTGTCCGAGGGTTCGACGGAGGGGGAACAAACACAGTAGGGGATATTGTACTCGAATTGACTATTGGCCCAGTCGAGTTTACTATGGAATTTCAGGTGTTGGATGCTGCAGTATCCTACAATCTTTTGTTGGGTCGACCATGGATTCACGCAGCCAAAGCCGTGCCTTCCACGCTGCACCAAATGGTCAAGTTCGAGTGGGACAGACAAGAAATTGTGTTACATGGGGAAGATCCCACATGCGCCATGAATGATGCCATTGTGCCCTTTATAGAAACTGAAGATGATAAGGGACCATGGGTTTATCAGGTCTTCGACACGGTCCGGTGAGCAAAGTGCCCGAAGGTAAAAGCATGTCATGTCCCAGGGTGGCAGCTGCGACCGTCATGGTAGTATTAGAAATGCTGAATAACGGGTTCGTGCCAGGGAAAGGTTTGGGAGCTGAACTTCAGGGCATTATTCAACCTGTGTCCCTTCCCAAAAATCTGGACACCTTCGGATTAGGTTTCAAACCAACAGCGGCAGATGTTAGAAGGGCCCATAAATTGAAAAAGAAAGCTTGGGTTCTTCCTAAACCTATTCCACGTTTGTCCAGGTCCTTCGTCAGGCCGGGTAGCAAGAAACAGTCATTGGCAAAGATGTCAGGTTCGTTAATTGGGGCAGAGGAGAATTTGGATAAGGTGTTCGAGAGAGTATTTGCTGAAGTAAACATGGTTGAGGCAGGGGAAAGGTCAAGCGGAGCAGACATACAGTACATCGGACCACATGCTAACATCAACAATTGGGAAGCTACTCCTCTTCCAATTCGGAGGGAGTCGTGGTAGTGGGTTTTTGTTTTCCTTTTGTCACCTGGATTATTCCAGGGTTTTGTAATCCAGTTGCTATGTTCCGTCCGTTTGGATGAGTTAAAACCTTGTTATCTTTACATTTAATGAAATGCAATTTTCTTCGTCCCTAATTCTCTTTCCATTTTCTTTTCTTTTTGTATAGTTCTTTTTATGCTGATATCAATGATATGACATGCGTGAGGAATCTTCGGCCTAGTTTTAAAAGCCAATTTAGCTCAGAAGTAATAATACAAGAAATCGAGTGTGATGATGGGGTGGATTGTAACAATGATGAAGCTTATGAGGAAATTAGTAAAGAATTAAGTCATTTTGAAGAAAAACCCAAACCTAACCTAAATGACATAGAAGCAGTTAATCTAGGGGACCAAGACAATGTGCGGGAAACTAAAATAAGTGTTCATCTGGAGCCACAACTCAAGGAGGAGATAATTAAAGTATTGCATGAGTACAAAAATGTTTTTGCATGGTCATATGATCATATGCCGGGTCTAAGCACCGATTTGGTGGTTCATAAATTACCCACTGATCCGGCCCTTCTCCCTATCAAGTAGAAGTTGAGAAAGTTCAAAACGGACATAAGTGTGAAGATCAAAGAAGAGATTACTAAGAAGTTTGAGGCAAAGGTAATTCAGGTCACATGGTACCCCACTTGGTTAGCTAATGTCGTGCCTGTGCCGAAGAAAGATGGCAAGACCAGGGTGTGCGTCGATTATCGAGACCTTAACAAGGCAAGTCCAAAAAATAATTTCCCACTGCCCAACATCCATATACTGATTGACAATTGTGCCAAACATGATATTGGCTCTTTTGTGGATTGTTACGCGGGCTATCATCAGATTCTAATGGACGAGGGAGATGCAGAAAAGACGACATTCATCACATCGTAGGGAACGTATTGTTATCGAGTCATGCCGTTTGGTTTGAAAAATGTTGGGGCAACTTATATGAGGGCCATGACAACCATATTCCATGATATGATACATAGGGAAATCGAGGTGTACGTGGATGATGTGATCGTGAAGTCTAGATAGCAATCCGACCATGTCAGAGATTTGAGAAAGTTCTTTCAAAGGCTTCGCAGGTACAATCTTAAGCTCAATCCTGCAAAGTGTGCTTTCGGGGTGCCATCTGGGAAGTTGTTGGGGTTTATAGTTAGCCGGCGGGGTATTGAATTAGACCCGTCGAAGATCAAAGCCGTTCAGGAGTTGCCACCTCCAAGAAACAAAACCGAGGTGATGAGTTTGTTAGGAAGATTGAACTATATCAGCAGGTTCATTGCTCAGCTCACGGAAACTTGTGAACCAATTTTCAAGTTGTTAAAGAAAGATGTCGCGGTCAAATGGACTGATGAATGTCAGGAGGCTTTTGATAAGATAAAGGGGTATTTGTCAAACCCACCCATGTTGGTCCCGCCAGAACCAGGGAGGCCTTTGATTCTATATCTTACAGTTGTGGATAGTTCATTTGGCTGTGTACTGGGGCAGCACGATGTTACGGGCAGAAATGAGCAGGCTATCTACTATCTCAGCAAGAAGTTCACATCTTACGAGGTTAAGTATACTCATATGGAAAGGACATGTTGCGCCCTAACTTGGGTGGCACAGAAGTTGAAACATTATTTGTCATCTTACACTACTTACCTTATATCTCGCTTGGACCCATTGAAGTATATTTTTCAGAAACCCATGCTCACAGGAAGGCTTGCAAAATGGCAGATCTTGCTTACAGAGTTCGACATTATCTATGTGACACGGACCGCCATGAAAGCACAGGCATTAGCCGATCATTTGGCTGAGAACCCCATCGATGAAGATTATGAGCCTTTGAAAACCTATTTCCCTGATGAAGAGGTGATGCACATTGATGAATTGGAACAAGATGAGAAGTCGGGATGGAAACTTTTCTTTGATGGGGCTACAAATATGAAAGGTGTGGGAATAAGAGCAGTACTTATTTCGGAAACAGGTTAGCATTACCCTGTTACAGCTCGGCTTCATTTCTACTGTACAAACAACATGGCAGAATATGAGGCGTGTATATTGGGATTGAGATTAGCTGTGGATATGGGTGTACGGGAAGTCTTGGTCATGGGTGACTCGGACTTACTGGTACACCAGATTCAAGGAGAATGGGAAACACGGGATTTGAAGCTTATACCGTATCGGCAGTGTCTGCATGAGCTTTGCCAGCGTTTTCAGGCCATAGAATTCAGGCACATTCCAAGGATTCATAATGAGGTTGCTGACGCTTTGGCTACTTTGGCGTCAATGTTGCACCATCTAGATAAGGCTTATGTTGATCCATTGCAGATTCAGGTCCGTGATCAGCATGCTTACTGTAATGTGATAGAAGAAGAAATTGATGGAGAGACGTGGTTCCATGATATCAAAGAGTACATTAGAACGGGAGTATATCCGATACAGGCCACCGGTGATCAGAAAAGAACGATTCGGCGATTGGCAAGCGGGTTTTTCCTTAGTGGAGGAGTGCTGTACAAAAGAACTCCAGATCTCGGGTTGTTGAGATGTATAGATGCAAAGCAGGCCACAACTATCATGACTGAGGTACATTCCGGAGTTTGCGGACCGCATATGAGTGGGTATGTTCTAGCAAAAAAGATTCTCCGAGTGGGTTATTATTGGCTCACGATGGAGCGGGATTGTATCAGTTTTGTGCGTAAGTGTCATCAATGCCAAGTACATGGAGATTTGATTCATTCTCCACCATCAGAATTACATACGATGTCCACACCATGGCCTTTTGTTGCGTGGGGCATGGATGTTATTGGGCCAATTGATCCAGCAGCATCAAATGGGCACAGGTTTATTTTGGTAGCTATAGATTATTTTACCAAATGGGTGGAAGCTAAGACGTTCAAATCTGTGACTAAGAAAGCTGTAGTCGACTTCGTGCATTCAAATATCATCTGTCGGTTTGGGATTCCAAAGGTAATCATCACAGATAATGGGGCTAACCTTAATAGTCATTTGATAAAGGAGACATGTGAGCAGTTTAAGATTACTCATAGACATCCTACTCCATACCGTCCTAAGGCAAATGGTGCGGTTGAAGCCGCTAATAAGAATATAAAGAAAATACTCCGGAAGATGGTTGAAGGATCTAGACAGTGGCACGAGAAATTGCCTTTTGCATTGTTAGGATATCGCACCACCGTGCGTACCTCGGTAGGGGCGACTCCTTACTCATTGGTATATGGTACCGAGGCAGTAATACCCGCAGAAGTGGAAATCCCATCTCTGCGAATCATTGCAGAGGCTGAGATCGATGATGATGAATGGGTGAAAAGCCGTCTTGAGCAGTTGAGTTTGATTGACGAGAAGAGATTGGCATCGGTGTGTCATGGCCAACTGTACCAACGAAGAATGGCAAGAGCATACAACAAGAAAGTACGTCCAAGGAAATTCGAAGTCGGGCAATTAGTACTGAGGCGGATTTTGCCTCATTAGGCTGAAGCAAAAGGAAAGCTTGCCCCAAACTGGCAGGGACCATTTGTAATAACCAGAGTGTTGTCTAACGGAGCATTGTATTTGACAGATGTGGAAGGAAAATGTATAGAAATGGCCATCAATTCCGATGCGGTCAAGAGATATTATGTATGATTTCTTTATTTTCTGAATGTATCTGTTTGTATTTGGCATATCTTAAAGATTGAAATGATGAAGGTGTTTTGTCCTGCTATCCAAACACTATTATCCCTTGTTATCCTCTTTGAGCCTTACTTATTTTTTCATACCCCTCTTTCGGAATCAACGGCACTATCAGGGAACACAGGTGCCGAACATAAAAGAAAGAAGAGAAAAACAAAAGGAAAAGAAAGAAGAAAAGGAAAAGAAAGAAAAGCAAAAGAAAGAAAAGAAGAGAAAAACAAAGGAAAAGGAAAAGAAAGAAAAGGAAAAGGAAAAAGAAAGAGAAAAAAAAGGAAAGAAAGAAAAACACAACAACAAAAAGTTAAATACAGTGAACTACGTTTGACTTGATCCCGAAAGGGTACGTAGGCAGCCTTACTCCGAGGTTCAGTTATACCAAAATAGAAATCCAAAAATCCCTAAGCAAGAAATTGGGGCAGAAGTTGTGATTTTTGTGAAAAATTGGATTCCGAAAGTTGTAATTTAAACCCATTCCATTTGCTTTGAGCCTTTTATACCTTTCTTTCTAACCCAATCCAAAAGCCTGCATTACGGTCCAAAGAAAGACCTTTGGATCAATTTCTAAGAAATGCCAGGTCGAGCAGGTAGTGGTAATTCGTATCAGTGGCGACACTCTGGTTCAAGCAAGAAAGAACGAAAGTAAAAATGAGAGAGTCTTATTGGTGAAAACCTTCACGGGCACCGTAAGGCGACGGGAGCTGAGAGAAAATAAATGAGAGAGTCTTATTGGTGAAAACCCTCGCGGGCACCTTGTGGCGAAAGTGAGTTGGAAAATGTTTGAATGGCAAAAGGTCTGTGGGTGGAAAAATGTACCGCAGGAAAGTAAAGTTAAGGTCTGGTTAATTCAAACAAGTGATGGAAGTTCTGGGCAACAAAGTAGGGCGATTGAAAGCCGACTATTTGGACAGATTGGGCCGATCAATCCAAAATGCATGTCATAATCATTGGTACCAGCTATCTCGCTCAGATAAGTTTCTTTTCCTTCTCTTTTTAAAATAGCCATCTGATTTTGGATTCTTCTTATCCTTGACTCAAAAATCATCGCATTTCATTTTCTTTTGAGGGTTTTATCTAGTTGAGATATTTCAGTACTAGTCTTGGTCAATGCAAACAGAAAGGACTTCAAAGCTCACTACCAGATTCTAGAATTGTAAAGCACAACGTGGTCAGAGCATGTCAAAAACAACTTAATGTCAGGTGGAATACAGGGAATTAACGGAAGTTTCATCAATGAAATGATCAGGGGAATGTCGTGGGAAAGGCAAAAGCTTAAACAAAAGGTCAGAAAATGAAATAACAGCATGGGTGTAAAACATTTGGGTCGCTGGATGTGGGGAAATTCAAAAGTTGGTCAAAAAGTCAAGCGGTTCAGGGCCAGTGCGTGGAAGGCAGTCAACACAAAGCAAGGTAGTGGAAGGATTGTTCAACAAGAAGGCCATCAACTAACCACCGTTTTAAACTGACGAAATTTTGTTTGATTGTAACAGGGGCAGAAAGTTAGCCGTTGAGAAGGAATTCTCCAAAAAGAAAAAACAAGCAGTAATCAGGTTTGATCGCAAAGTGCGGTTTGATTAAATACAAGATAATCTTGAAATGCATAAGGGGAATGGAATTTGGTGGCAAAGGTTTGCATGATTAGAATAAGTGCAAGTTGTCAGGACCTTCCTGGATAATAGGACGTAGTTCATATACCCGGGTAAGATACCTTGGTACAGTGAGAAGTAACACTTTAGGTTCATAATTGTTTGGAGCAATCAGGAGCCCGCCTGGATAACAGAGGAATACATTCAATTTCAAATTCAGAAGTCAGGAGTCCGCCTGGAGAATAGAGACATACAATTTAATTTTAGCAATCAGGCGTCCGCCTGGAGAATAGAGACATACAATTTAATTTTAGCAATCAGGAGTCCGTCTGGAGAATAGAGACATACAATTTAATTTTAGTAATCAAGAGTCCGCCTGGAGAATAGAGACATACAATTTAACTTTAGTAATCAGGAGTCCGCCTGGAGAATAGAGACATACAATTTAATTTTAGCAATCAGGAGCCCGCCTGGAGAACAGAGGTGATATAATTCAATTTTAGTTTTCAATCAATCTCTTTGTCTATTTTGAAGTTAGGGGCCCGCCTAAAGAATAGAGGCATGCAATTCAAGTTTCGGAGGTCAGGAATCCGCCTGGAGAATAGAGGTATTATAATTCAAGTTTTAGTTTTTAAAATCTCAGCCAGTAACATGCGCTCAGTTTTCAAAATGGGGCAGAAAGTTTTCGTTGTTGTATTTGTGTTGTGAAGTCAGGAGCCCGCCTGGATAACAGAGGAATACATACAGTACAAGTTTCAGAAGTTGGGAGTTTGCCCAGGGGAATAGCAACAGGGGATTTTATCGAGAAAGAACAAGACAACAAGGAAACAAGGAAGTACAAGAGCAAGTTTGAAGAATTTAGATAGGATTTTTATAATTCATAGAGCATAGTTAGTTTAGCTTCTTTTATCTTTGACATGGTGTAACAAGGGAGGTCAGCAAGCAGTAACAGCAGCAAGCGCAGTACAATCACAGTTCCTGGTAGTCCCAGCTGCCAGACATTCCCGAACTACACTGACCTGATTCTTGTTTAGCCCAGGATATGTAGGCAACCTCTGAAGCAGGACGCGGTCAAACTTTTCAAAAATGCTTCACACGGAATTTTCAAACGGGCAAAAATCGCTCGTATTTGCTCACTTATCTTTGCCCGAAAACCTTTCATGTTTTCGAGCAAAGAGGGGCAGCTGTGAGCACGTGATTTTTGCCCTAAATACGATTATTCCCAAACAAAATAATTTTCCTTCATTTTTTTTACAATTTTTTTGCATTTTGGTGTCATTTTCTAGTAATTGTGGCATTCTATTTGCGCATGTTAATTCTATAAAATACAAAAATATGCATTGTTGTGTTTAGGTTTTAGTATCAATTAAGGGTTAATTTGTTTTAAAACAAAACATGAAAATCACAAAAATTAGTTCACTTTCACATTTTAATGATTTTTATTATGAATTTGTCATGAAATAGTTTTTAAACAATTTTAGGCATTAGTCAGTTTTTAGTTTTTGAAGTATATTAGGATTTTATTTTAATTATTGCAATTCTATAAAATCAGAAAAATAATTACAAAATTACAAAGTGGAAAATAATTAGATAAAATGAAATAAAAAAAAAACAAGGAAGGAAATCAAGTGAGAAGCAAAGGGCTGGCCAAGTTTGGGCCAAATCAAAAGAAATTTTCAGGCCCAAACGCCTCAAACTTGTTGCAAACCAGTCCAGCCCAAATCCTTACCCGGTCCGCCCCCTCTTATAAACGAAACGGTGTCGTTTCGTAGTCTCTGAATCAGGACCGCTGGATCTCATCAATCCAACGTTCCGGAACTAACGAGGTTCCTGATTTAAAAAGGTCTGAAAGACCACCCCAGACCCTCGTCTTCCTCACCCCACCCCTCCTCTCAAACCCTAATCCGTGCCGCCCCTAAATCCCTCGCTGGCGGTGAACACAACCTACGCCGTTCACCCCCAGATTAACACCACAGATCCCCCATGAACCCCTCTTTCCACTCCCGTTATTAGTTTTCCTCGAATGTTGCCGGAGCTCGTCGAATCTTAGTTTGAAGCTTTCCGGCCAAGTGGCAAGTTCATCCAAACCAGCCCAAAATCACACCACTCTATCCCTGGCCTTCCCTCAACACTAATCTATGTTTATTTTTCTTCAAATCACTGTGAAACGGCTCGAATCTTAGATCTAAGAATTTCTGGCCAAAACCCTAAACCAAATCTTTGTGATTTCGAACCGTAGTATCCTTAACCATATGTTCTCTTGTAAGAACACATGGTTAGGGATGTTACGCGTCAAAAATCTGAAAGGATTCAGACGTTTCTGACTGGCCGGAGTTCCTCGTGCCTCTATGAGTTTTTACTGTTTCTTTTTACTCGCATGTTTGAAGTTTTAGTTACAGTTTTTGTTTCGTTAATTTTTCTGTTAATTTTATGATTTATTTGTTTTAGTTTAGTTCTGTCAATTGTTGATTAGTTCTGAGTTGATATTCGTTTGAATGATTGTGAGTTTATGGTTTAAGAATTAGTTTCAGTTCATTTAATGTTGTTCATGTTAGCTTAAGCTTAGTTTGATTTCATTTAGTTTGATTGAGTTAGTATAATTGAACAATTGGGTTTGGTCAGTTTGATTAGTTGATGTCTGAGTGCTAATTAATCAATTTAAGTTAGTTCTAGATTGAATTAAGGTATTGGTTATAGCTGTTAAGGATGAGGTTAGGATCAGTAATTTAGAGAAACCTTCAGGGGTAGTCTGGGTATGGAAAAGGGTAGTTCTGATAGGAATAGAAATTTCAAAGCATATGAAAGGGCAGTATAGGTATTGTATGGGTAGAAGAATACCCTAGGGCCTTCTAGAATGGGATTTTAGTGCACATTTTAGCACAAAAAGGGTGCTTACTTGTTTAGCAAGTCAAGAATAGGGGGACTAAACTGAAAATAGGGAAAGGACCAATTAGAAAATCAGATTCTGATCTATTCTCTTTGGGTTGCCTATAAAAGGGCATGAAATGCCTTGCAAAAGGGTCTTCTTCGGCTGCTGCCTTTCAGCTCTAAGCTCAAAAAACCCCACCAAAAACTCTCCCCCCTGCTTTCAATTTCAGCTGGCATTTTAATTCCAAATTTATTCAGAAAACAAAACATCAAAAAATGAAGAAATCAAAAACAATCTTACAGTTTCATTATTAGTTTTGGATTTCAGTTGGGTTTTGGGTTTAGCAGTATCGCAGAGGTGTTTGGGTTCAGCTGTGAGGCTAGGAGTGCTTTTGAAGTGTGTGTTGAATTGATCTGTGGAGTCTGCCTGTTTTTCTGGTTTTCAAAGCAGTCTGCCTGTATTTCTGTGGTGTATATTGTTGAGTTTGTTGCTGTTGCTATTCAAAGTAGCTGACTGCTTTCCTTTTCTCTATTTACATTCCAATTTCCAGGTACATTTCTTTGAACCTCACTGATGTATACTCGTTGAAGTTGAAATGAAATGTTCGAAGGGTCTGTTATTCAACTGAAAGCGGTCTGTATTTTAACTGATATTAATAGTGTAGTTTCCTGTTATAGAACTGGCAGTTATGTGTATAATTAAACTTGTTCAGTAAGGTTGATTACATGTTGAATGTTGCATAACTTTGAACTGTTGAATTGGGCATTTGAAATAGCATTGAGCATAGGCCTGGTCTAATTTGAAGGTTTGTGTGAATTCAATAGTTATCAGTAGCAATTGGATCTATGTACATGACATGTGAATTCATGAGCAAGTCTGGTGACATTCAGCCTAGTTACTAGTACTTTCATCATTGTTCATAATAGTGTAGTAGAAGGTCTGGTTTTGTTTAAAGGTTCTGAAATCGTTTGGTAGGCGAACCATAGTTATTGTAGGTAGATTGGTATTGAAACCAGTTAAAAATCATGAAACAAACTCATTCATAATTGGTTTAGTTCATTAAAAGCAGCAGGTCTTGATAGGTAATTGGTAGGATAAATCGTTTAGGAATTTTGGAGTTCACGGCTTCAGTTAAAATGAGGGTATGCATGGTCAGTGTAGTGACTCGTTGATATTATATCAATTGTTGCAATGGAAACATACCCATATTCGTTGGGCCGTTTGGACCGCATCAAGGCCATGAGGCAGGCCCAATTTTCCTTTGAATTTGGTTGTTGGTTTATTTCAGTGTAATTCAATTCTAGATTAATTAGTCTTTTAGAGGCACATAATAAGTAGGAAATCACAGTTACTTCGGGATTACTACTAGCCTTGCCCAAATAAAATCACTAATTACGGGCCCTCAATATGGTTGTTAAAATGATTAGAATTGGGAATGGCCGTTTAGTGAACTCCACGGTCTTCCCCAAATGGTATTACGTTAGAATCTTTAAGCTCGATTTTAATTAAAGTACCTTCTTGAACTCGGTGCGCATTGATACGATCCAAATCCAAATCTCGATGAAGTCGAAATGTGTTGGCAATCACGGGCGCATTGAATGCGACGGGGTTCGAAATGCGTTTTCACGACATCGTAATTCTTAAAAAATAAATAATGATAGAAAAGAGGTTCACAAATTGAGACGAGCCTCACCGCACAAAAATAAATAAATGCGGGGCCCTCAATAAATAATTATTGAAATAATTAGAATTTGGGATGGCCGTTTAGCGACCTTCATGGCTTTTCCCCAAAATAATACTACGTTAGCATCTTTGGACACGATTTAATTTAATTACTTTCTTAAACTCGGGTGCGCATTGATGCGACCCAAATCCAAATCTCGACAAAGTTGAAATGTGTTGACAACCACGGGCGCATTGATTGCGACGTGGATCGAAACGCGTTTTCACAATGTCGCAATTCTTTTAAAATAAATAACCATAAAAGCGGTTTACGAATAAAGAGCACATAAGTTAGCATGTATTAAAATCAGATAAAATCAAATACAACAGTTAAGCGACCGTGCTAGAACCACGGAACCCGGGAATGCCTAACACCTTCTCCCGGGTTAACAAAATTTCTTACCCGGATTTCTGGTTCGCGGACTGTTAACAGAGTCATAAATTTCCTCGGTTCGGGATTCAATCGGTGACTTGGGACACCATTAATATCCCAAGTGGAGACTCTGAATAATTAATAATTAAATCCCGTTCCGATTGTCCTTTAAATGGATAAACTCCTGTACGCCCTTGCGGGTGTAGGTGAAAAAGGAGGTGTGACAACAAGTCACGAGCATCTACTAGGGTCTAAATACAACGAAAAAGTCTGAAATGTACTAAATACAGTCTAATGAAATAAAGAGGGAGAAAAGCAATGTTGCGAACGCCGGCAGCTACCTTGCTAAACTCCGAGGACTCCGCCTCCGATCAACCAATACCCGCAACCGGGTTCAGAAATACCTGAATCTGCACACAAGGTGCAGGGAGTAAAGTGAGTACTCCAACTCAGTGAGTAATAATCATAAATAAAGACTGAGTGATAGGAAATCACAAAAAATACATCAACATGTTGTATTGAATAGTACAAAACCAGTAAGAACGCAAAGAAACTGGAAATCTCTTAAAGCACCTTAGCTCAGTTTAAACTTCTTTAAAAATAACTTTTAACAACTAAGCAATTAGAATAGATAAGCACGGAAAATCCGCCCCTCGGTCACAAATACATAATTAAACAAGTAAATGACCGGCAAATAAGAAAGATAAAGACATAAAGGTCCGCTCCTCGGGCATAGTGTCAACAAATCTGCCCCTTCAGCAATATCTCAGAACAATACCAGCCCCTTGGGCAATATCTCACATCATAATGGGTACCCACGCTCACTGGGGGTGTGCAGACTCCTAGAGGGGCCCCATACGGCTCAAGCGCAATATCAAGCCATCTCGTGGCATCATCACTAGGCTCTCGGCCTCATATCAACAAGCCACCTTGTGGCGTACATATCTCAGTCCCTCGGCCTCATAATTAAAATCAGTGTATCACCACTGCGCCGTGCAGCCCTACCCAAAAGTATCCTCACAACACAGGCCCTTGGCCTTACTCAGTCAAAAATAACATAAGCCACTCGGGCAACAGTAAAACATGATGCTCAACCCAAAAGATTATTTGAAATATCATTTCAAGTGTTAGGGCATGGTAAATATAGCTGAGTTTTGAAAACAATAGAATATAGCATGACTGAGCACAAGCTTAACATCAAAACAGTGAGGAAATATCAATAAAAATCCCCGAAGGGTTCAAATAGTTAGCACGAGACCCAAACATGGCATTCAGCCCAAAGATGATGATAGAAAATAGTTTTCAATCAAATACGCAGTAGAACAATCATTCAGGATAGACTAAGTCACAATCCCCAACAATGCACAACCCCACGCTGGTCATCTAGCGTGTGTGTCACCTTAATATAGCACAACTATGTGCAATCCGGGGTTTCATACCCTCAGAACATCATTTACAATCATTACTCACCTCGATCCGGTCCAAACTCTATCCCGCGATGCCTTTGCTCACACGAATCAACCTCTGTATGCTCCAAATCTAGCCACAATCAGTACATAATCATTAAAATATGCTAAGGGAACAAAGCCCACTCAAAAATATCCCATTTACATCAAAAATCCCAAAATTGTTCAAACCCGGCCCCCGGGCCCATGTCTCGGAATCCGATAAAAGTTACATCAATAGAATTCTCGTCCTCTCACGAGTCTATACTTACCAAGAACATCAAAATCAGACCTCAATTACCCATTCAAATCCACAAAAGAAATCTCAAACTTTTCTTCCATTTTTCCCCAATATGAGTGAAGAATACTTACCCCAATAGCTCCACTGAAAATCTCCTCAAATTCCACCTTCTCCCGAGCTATCTAATGGTTTTTATGAAATTGGACTTAAACCCTCGTTTTCAAAATATAACCTGACTGCCCAGGCATTTCTTCATCGCGAACGTGGCATAACCCTCGCGTTCGCGAAGCACACTGCTTCACAGAGCAAAATTCCTTCTACGCGAACGTGATAACCTTCTCGCGAATGTGAAGCACAGCAAACTCAACAGGTCACGAACGCGACCTCTACTACACGAACACGTAGAACAAAAGCATTGGGGACCCAACTTTCCCCCTTCCTCTATGCGAACGCGACAAAAGACTCACGAACGCGATGACCAAAGACCACACACCTTCGCGATCGCGGAACCATCATTGCGAACGCGAAGGCCAACTCACAGCCTCACACCTTAATCCTTCACGATCGCGTTCCACCTCTCGCGAACGCGATGAATAAAAATCCACTGAAGCTCAGCTGCCCATTTTCTTCTATGCGAACGCGACACCACCCCGCAAACGCGATGCACAACCACTTAGCCCTTCGCAAACGCGTAGCCTTCCTCGCGAACGCGAAGGCTTAAATTCCACCTTCCTTAACTGACTCTTCGCGAACGCGAGGGTCCACTCGCGAAGAGTAAAATACCTGCAACAGCTAAAACCAAAATCTACAACTCCAAACATCAAGAAATGATCCGATTGACCACCCGAAACTCTCCCGAGGCCCTCGGGACCTCAACCAAAGGCATCAACATATCCCAAAACCTTATTCAAACTTGTACAAATCTTCAAAACACCTCAAACAACATCAAATCAACCAAAACACATTGGATTCAAGCCTAAGTTTCCAAAAATCTTCAGAATTCTGCTTTTGATCAAAAACCCAACCAAAGCACGTCCGAATGACCTGAAATTTTGCAAACACATCAAAAATGACACAACGGAGATACTGCAACTTTCAGAATTCCATTTCAACCCCTATATCAAAATCTCACCTATCAATCGAAAACGCCAAAATCTCAATTTCGCCAATTCAAGCCTAACCTTCCACGGACTTCCAAAATGCATTCCGATCACGCTCCTAAGTCCCAAATCACCTAACGAAGATAACCAAATCATAAAAATTTCAATCCGAGATCATATACCAACAAGTCAAATCTTGGTCAAACTTTTCAAATTTCAAGCTTCAAACTGAGAACTGTTCTTCCAGATTCATTCGATTACCCTGAAAACCAAAACCAATGATTTACATAAGTCATAATCTATCACACGGGGCAAGTCATTCCCGAGAACTGGTGAGCAAAGTGCAAAAGCTCAAAATGACCTATCAGGTCGTTACATCCACCCCCACTTAAACATACGTTTGTCCGCGAACATGCCCAGAGTTGTTCCGAAAACCATTAAATCATTGTGTAACCTTACCATGCACATACCCGGGGGTGATCCAACGTCACCCTATCTCACATAGGTCCGATAACACAATGTAACTGAAATTTTCACAATCCAACCTAGCCCATAAACCTTAGAACCACATTTCCACTTCTGAAATCATCCACAAGATCCGAATCTCACATCTATACTCTGAATAAGCCCGAACAAGGGGTAGTAACCCATACCTGCAATCTCAAGTGCAATTACATGATACACCACATAATTCAAACACTTGTAGCGATAACTTCTAATCACAGTAGCTGCACACAACAACCAAATACCGATAGAAAACCTCTTATCAACTAAAGTTTCATTCCAACACTTTCATATACTGCCAATGATAAATGAAACACGCAGTAAGCCATAACCATTTCTCAGATCAACCATTCATGAAGCCACTTCTCTTTTTGGCAAAGACCATGGCAAATTTCTGAGTCGAACCTCGATATTATCCTTCCAACATGCTGAAATCGAATCCATTCGTATTCATTAATGATCCTAATGATCTCATCTAATTCAACACACTACTCTGGTGACATGACACATCAATACAGGCTAAAGCCTCAACTTGTGAAATTCGCGCACCAATAAACATACTTAAATCATGAAAATGACTCAAATGAAAGAGCTATACCACAAGCTCACCAGTACCACCACAACACAAGGTTGAGAACCCGTCTCACATCATAGAAATAGAACACATGAATCTAACCCGCAAGGTCATAACTTCGCTGCAATGTGCGACCCTATCCAGTCACTAGTCCACAGGAAACACCTCAAGCCACTCTGCTCGAAATTGACGACCACGCGCAATTGATGTCTAGAACCAAAGCATATCATCATACCCACGGTGAAACGAATACATAACACCACACAAACCCAAAAGGACATAACTGATGCGTCATCTATCGAGCAATATCTAGTACTCTTCCCCGCTCGACTTCCACTATGAAACCCCAATGGAACCGCACAATCTGTGCCTATAACCAACAAATCATAATGTCTCGCAACACAGAAAAGTAATTCATAGATCACCTCCGAACATTAATGGCTCAATAACAACCGAATCAACACATCCATCACCAATAGCGACTCGAAGTCAACAAAGTCGTCTCGATGCAGAACACACATCCATATAGGTCTACCAATGAACCCCTTATCAAGGAGTTCCAAAAGTTAATCCTTAAACTCCTCTCACTCTGCCGGTGCCATACGATACGATGCCCAGCACCAAATCAATACCAAAATCAACTACCCCGCCCGGCGACATGCCCGACCACAAGAAACACATCCGAAAAGTCTGTCACCATCGGAACTAAATCAGTGGTAGGAGTCTCCACACTGACATCCATCACGAAAGCCCAAATAAGAAAGACAATCCTTCCTAGCCATCCGCTGGGTCTTAGAATATAAAACCACCCGACTAGGACATGAAAACCGTCAAACCTTGCCACTCAATCTGTGGCATTCCCGGCATAGTTAACATCGCCGCCTTAGCGCAATAGTCCAGAATCATACAACACGAAGACAACCAGCCTATACCCAATATTACATCAGAATCTAACATACCAAGCAACACAAGATCCACTCGGGTCTCCAAACCCCGTTAGTCACTATAAAGTGCCGATACATACGACCCACAACCACAATATAACCTATTTGTTAGAACTTCCCGTCTCCAAATCCATATGGCACACGAATCACCATAACCGATCCCAATTCCACCGTCCGAATACATACCAGACCTCTAATACCCAATCATTCCATGAGACATACTCTAAAATTCTTCTGTGCGACCAAGCAAACTCGAATATCAGCAGCCGATCTAACAAGAGAGTGTTGCAATACTACCGAAGTACCATTAACTTAATCACATTGCCTTTTCAGAAATATATACCCTCATCAAATCACCCCAATTAGCATTACCATTGCCTTAATCATCTGAATATCATTTCCCAAATCATCTAAAGCTCATTCTTCTAATTATCTGAAGCTCATTTCTCTAATTATCTGAAGTTGCTCGTGTTGCCTAAGAATTATGACCTTCACTTCAGAATTGACCCGTGACCTTACATATGAAAATCTAAGTCTTGCACAACATACCGCATATACCATACCATCCTAAGGTAAACACGAGAACTTCATATCCATTCTGAGCCACACGCAACTATGTACTCAACTAGCTAAGAACTTTTCCATTGGACCTCAGCTGGGAGAAAATCACTATACATCCCATGCTCTTCATGCCCGTGGAAAATATACACCTCTAACCGTGGTAGAAATCATCAAGAACTTTCCGAATTCCATTCGCACAAAACTAAACCGTCAGGATTGAATCCTTCTAACTCAACCAAGCAGGCCACTAAAAACCCAAGAGAATTACCGCGGAACACCTGCAGAAACCCATTACCTCGTAAACACCCAAAGGACTAATCATATCTTTACCATGTCGATCCGGCCTACTACCAAGCTATCCTATTGATCCTAGTTCCTTCTAATTTACCTTCAACTTGATACTCCTTCTTGCTATAACACCACAATTCCTCAATCCAAACTCACCACACAAGACCCAAGCATAAAACCACACCATCTAAGACTCATAAGCCGTGGATTACTCTCTTAAATATTCCCAAAAGTACCACATTCAAAATACCCACCCTGAAGAGATTTCCCTGTGGATCCAAAGCCATTACCTCCACCTTCTGATACTGATACATAGAATCCCATAATGATATAGAAATACCATGAGTCTTGACACCCTCCAATGCAAACTTCAGTTTCTAGCCAAAAATACAACTCAAAAATTTCTACTTATTACATGAAAAATCTTGAACCCCTTAGAACCATTCCCGAGAGTTATTCACTCTACTCAAATTGCAATCAGCCTGACCAAACAAACTGAACAACTTGTGCCTCATTAGCACTCCGACACCGCAGAGTGTAACCTCATCCTAAAACAACCAAGCAACTTCCTGTTCTATGCACCGAACATCCTTTACTAACAACAACTCATGACATTCTGTGATCCTCACATACCTATAAAGCATCCTATAAGCTTTGTCAAGAATTTTCCTTTACTCGAGCCATCTTCGGTCTCAATCTCCGTAGGCCATAACTGATTCTTCCGTACGCCTCAAACTGGAACCAACATAGCGCATAACCGTGCAATCAACTAATCAATAGCAGACTCCCCCACTTGGCTCGAAGTCATAGATCAAAACACACTCAATAACTCATAACACATAAACTCTATTGCTGCCATAGTGCCATAGTGAGATTAAACTCGATCCTTCATAAGTTCGTGAAACACAGACCATGTGGTACTTTAACTCTTATGCAACTCTCGTATTCACTCTCGTAACAACTAAACCCACTCTCTTAAGTGACCCAAATTTAAATTGCAACACGTATATTTCACTTGTAAATGAGATCTTCTAATGGACAACGTAAGGATTGCACAACTTCAGAACACTCCGGAGGAAATAACTCACCTGCTTCGCCTCAAACTAATATTTCTGTATACCCTCCACCATCATAAACATTACGCAGTCACTTAATCTTCCTGAGTCTGAACTCATACCGCAACATGAAATTTACTTCACTCCCAACTAGGAAGCATGAAATGATTCTTCACACACCCATAACTTGGGGCTATACCTCAAATCAAGATGGAAATCAAGCACCCAATAGTTCTTCTATCCTCCAGCAGACCCTTCTCATCGTTTCCAAATCATATGAATACACCTCGCAGTCATAACATACTCATCACGTAGCTATCCAGTCATTACTCCCCTTAATAGGGACACAACAGAACATATAGATCCAGAAGCACACGCTCACAAAATCAACAGCTCAGGGCTCAAGCTATAGGCAAAAAAATCCGGCCTCAAGTCTTCCAGACTGGGCCAACATCAACACACAGAGATCATATCTCGCCCATTGATCGGGGAATCACAATCCATCGATGCATATATGTTACTAAGAGCTCATGTGCGCATACGTACACATGGAAGGAATTCAAAGAGTTACTTTTCAAGCTGAATCAAGGACGCACGTAAGAATTCAAGAATGTGAAGTTTTTCCTAAAGGTTCTGCGGCCTCCCGAGGATAAGTACAGACGTCTCCGTACCGATCCGCAAGACTCTACTAAACCTGCCCATGACTTGTGAGACCTATGTAACCTAGGCTCTGATACCAACTTGTCACGACCCCAAACTGGACCCGGTCGTGGTGGCGCCTCTCGTGAAGACAATGCTAGCCGACACAATTCCCAAATTCAGTTTTAATGGTTTAAAAAGTCAATTTAAGTCATTTATAAGTATAAATCTCCAACAAGTACAAATTTAGTGAAATAAAACAAGTGCGGAAATGAATACAGCCCGACATTGGGGTGTCACAAGTCACGAGCATCTACTAGGGTCTAAATATAATGGAAAAGTCTGAAATGTACTAAATACAGTCTAATGAAATAAAGAGGGAGAAAAGCAGTGTTGCGAACGCCGGCAGCTACCTTGCTAAACTCCAAGGACTACGCCTCCGATCAACCAATACCCGCTATCGGGTTCATAAATATCGGAATTTGCACACAAGGTGCAGGGAGTAAAATGAGTACTCCGACTCAGTGAGTAACAATCCTAACTAAAGATTGAGTGATAGGAAATCATGAAAAATACATCAACATGCTGTATAGAGTAGTACAAAACCAGTAAGAAAGTAATGAAGCTGTGAAATCTCTTAAAGTATCTTAGCTCGGTTAAACTCCTTTAAAAATGACTTTTAACAGCTAAGCAATTGAATGCAAAGCAATTAGAACAGATAAGCACGGAAAATCTGCCCCTCGGACACAAATACACAATTAAACAGGTAAATGACTGGCAAATAAGAAAGATAAACACATAAAGGTTCGCCCCTCGGGCACAATGTCAACAAATCCGCCACTCGAGCAATATCTCAGAACAATACCAGTCCATCGGGCTATATCTCACATCATAATGGGTACCCGCGCTCACCGGGGGTGTGCAGACTCTTGGAGGGGCCCCTTACGGCCCAAGCGCAATATCAAGCCATCTCGTGGCATCATCACTAGGCTCTCGGCCTCATATCAACAAGCCACCTCATGGCGTACATATCTCAGGGCCTCGGCCTCATAATCAAAATTAGTGTATCACCGCAGCGGCGTGCAGCCCGACCCAAAAGTATCCTCATAACACAGGCCCTCGGCCTTACTCAGTCAAAAATCACATAAGCCACTCGGGAAACAGTAAAACATGATGCTCAGCCCAAAATATTATTTGAAATATCATTTCAAGTGTTAAAGTAGAGTAAACATGGCTGAGTTTTGAAAATAGTAGAATATATCATGACTGAGTACAAGTTTAACGTCAAAACAGTGAGGAAATATCAATAAAAATCCTCGAACGATTTAAATAGTTGGCGTGATGCCCAAATATGGCCCCCAGCCCAAAACATGATGATAGCAAATAGTTTTCAATCAAATACGTAGTGGAACAGTCATTCGGGATGGACTAAGTCACAATCCCCAACAGTGCACAACCCCACGCTCGTCATCTAGCATGTGCGTCACCTCAATATAGCACAACAATGTGCAATCCGGGGTTTCATACCCTCAGAACATCATTTACAATAATTACTCGCCTCGATCCGGTCCAAAATCTAGCCCGCGATGCCTTTGCTCACACAAATCGACCTCCAGATGCTCCAAATCTAGCCACAATTAGTACATAATCATTAAAATATGCTAAGGGAATCCACTCGAAAATATCCAATTTACATAAAAAAATCTCGAAATTGTTCAAACCTGGCCCCAGGCCCACGTCTCGGAATTCGATAAAAGTTATATCAATAGAATTCTCGTCCTCTCACAAGTCTATACATACCAAGAACATCAAAATCGGACCTCAATTGCCCATTCAAATCCCAAAAAGAAATCTCAAACTTTTCTTCTATTTTTCCCCAATTTTTACTCTAATTTCTCAAATTAAATGAAGAAATTCAAGACCAAATCATGGAATTAAACCAAATATGAGTAAAGAATACTTATCCCAATAGCTCCACTGAAAATCTCCTCAAATTCCACTTTCTCTCGAGCTCTCCAACGGTTTTTATGAAATTGGACTTAAACCCTCGTTTTCAAAATATAATCTGACTACCCAGGCATTTCTTCAGCGCGAACGCGGCATAACCCTCGTGTTCGCGAAGCACACTGCTTTACAGAGCAAAATTCCTTCTATGAGAACGAGATAACCTTCTCGCAAATGCGGAGCACAGCAAACTCAACAGGTTGTGAACGCGACCTCTACTACGCAAACGCGTAGAACAAAAGCATTCGGGACCCAGCTATCCCTCTTCCTCTATGCAAATGCGACAGAAGACTCGCGAACGCGATGACCAAAGACCACACACCTTCGCGATCGCGGAACCATCTTCGCGAACGCGAAGGCCAACTCCACAGCCTCACACCTTAACCCTTTGCAATCATGTTCCTCCTCTCACGAACGCGATGAATAAAAATCCACTGAAGCTCAGCTGCCTATTTTCTTCTATGAGAACGCGACACTACCCAGCGAACGCGATGCACAACCACTTATCCCTTCGTGAATGTGTAGCCTTCCTCGCGAACGCGAAGGCTTAAATCCACCTTCCTCAACTAACACTTCGCGAACGCGAAGAGTAAAATACCTGCAACAGCTGAAACCAAAATCTGCAACTCCAAACATCAAGAAATGATCCGATTGACCACCCGAAACTCTCTCGAGGCCCTCGGGACCTCAACCAAAGGCACCAACATATCCCAAAATCTTATTCAAACTTGTACAAATCTTCAAAACACCTCAAACAACATCAAATCAACCAAAACACATCGGATACAAGCGTAAGTTTCCAAAAATCTTTCGAATTCTGCTTTTGATCAAATATCCAACCAAACCATGTCTGAATGACCTGAAATTTTGCACACACATCAAAAATGACACAACAGAGCTACTGCAACTTTTGGAATTCCATTCCAACCCCTATATCAAAATCTCACCTATCAACCGGAAAACTCCAAAATCTCAATTTCGCCAATTCAAGCCTATCCTTCCATGGACTTCCAAAAAGCGTTTCAATCACGCTCCTAAGTCCCAAATCACCTAATGGAACTAACCAAAACATAAAAATTTCGATCCGAGATCAGATACCAACAAGTCAAATCTTGGTCAAACTTTTCAAATTTCAAGCTTCAAACTGAGAATTGTTCTTCCAGATTCATTCCGATTACCCTGAAAACCAAAACCAATGATTTACATAAGTCATAATCCATCACACGGGGCAAATTCATGCCCGAAAACTGGCGAGCAAAGTGCAAAAGCTCAAAACAACCTGTCGGGCCGTTACAATTTAGAAAAAACAATACTAAAATAATATTTAGTAGGTTATTGTGTATTTACAAAAAATCATAAAAATTTATATTAATTAAGTAAAAAATATAAGTATTTTTAATTTTATTTGGTGATTATTGGTGTATTTATTTTAGAATTATGTGGATAAGTTTTTTGTTGTAGGTGTGTAACTGAAAAATTGGCAGTTGCATTGGAAGAAGTGATATATCACAATATATCTTTTTTTGACACATTTTCTACATTTTTCTTCTTCCTAATTATGGATATGATTATAAACTCCCTTATGTATTAGTAAGTGCCCCTCCCCTTATTCCAGGGAATTTATGGCCAAGGCGACCATTCCAGCAAAATTTAGCTCGCAGATTGAAGTTGCATTACAATTTACTTTATCAGATACCTTTATTGGTATAATGAATCTTAATTTGAATGTAGATAAAATATTAGAAAAAACACAATTAATGAGCCAAGATTATGTCACTACCCGAAATCTCAACCATGGATCGTGATGGCGCCTAACATTCGCTTGCTAGGCAAGCTAGCGTTAGCTAAAGAATTAACCAGTTTAACAATTTAAAAGCAAGATATTAAGAATTAAAGATTGAAATACGCCAAATACATATAATAAATCTATAAGTAATGCTATATATACTAATCCCAGAAACCCGGAGTCACAAGTACATGAGCGACTAGAATACTACAAAGACAGTCTGAAATGAAATACAACTGTACGAAATAGTGTAGTGTGACTATAACCGACCCCATGTACTCCGTAAGTGTCAAGCCTAACCTCGACAAAGTAGTGACAAGGCTATGACAAGACACTCACTATAAATATGTAGGAATAATAAATAGAAGACTATAGAAATATAGAGAAAAGGGATAAACTCATAACAATGGAACCAAAAGGTCAACAAACAGAGGGTCCCAGAATAACATCATCTCGTAACACCATATCTCAATACAGGAAATAGAGTACCAAATCTACAAATAATTACAACACATTTTTTTCCGTTGCGGCGCAAAACTCGATTCTAATATTATTTTAATATTCTTTACGGCGTGCAGCCCGATCCCAATATCATATCAATATATATTGTGGCGAGCAACCCGATCCCAATATAATTTCATTTCCATTCTGTTGCGGCACACAAGACGTCCCCAATATCATTTCATTGTCAATAACAACTCAATACAACAAATTTTGAAATCTCAAAATAAAAAGGAAGTTAAAGTGTATAAATCACCAAGGAACTAAGAGTACAATAGAGAACAACCAACAACTCAGATTCATGAAGTATCCTCACATTGTAAGCCAACACGAACCTCAATGAGTCATTAACACAAGAATAGCCAAGGGCTCACACAATCAGATATAACTTAATAAAGTTCAATAAGTAAGGTAAAGGCAATAAAGGAAAGTAAGCCATGAAACAGTGAAGATGTTCAATTAATACAGGTGAGAGCATATAGAAGGTAAGCAAAAATTGATCAAGGAGTGAATAAATAGAAACGGGTAACAAATAAATGACATATAACAAGTAAGGCATAAATAACAAGTAATGACAAGTAGCAATCAAAGTATGTAACGAGATATAACATGGAATAAATAATGACATAAAATAATAGTCCACAACGCATGCTTTAACCCATGACAACACATATACACTCGTCAACTTACACATACACCCTCCTCATACATATTCACGTAGAAAATAGTCAAACACGTCCTAATTCCCTCAAGTCAAAGTTAAATACGACACTTACCTCTTTCGGAATCAAATCAACAATCAACTACAGGTTTTCCTTTAGAACAAGTCTCCAAACCAATCGAATCTAGCCAAATATAATTCAAATAATTCGAAACAAGCTTTAGAAGCTACCCACGAGTGAAAAGGGTTCAATTTTTAACTAAATTAAAAATTCAACTAACGTCAACCCCCGGACTGCTTGGTCGAAGTCCGAGATTCGGACCAAACCCCGACTACCTATTATCCCAAATATGTGATTTATTTCGAAATACGACCTTAATTCGAGGTCTAAATCTTAATTTTATAAAATTCATAAATTCAATGCAAAATCCCTAATTTCTACCTTGAAATTCATAGATTTGGTGAAGAAATTCATGAAAAGTAATAGAAATTGATGGAAAACAAATTAGAGTTGCTTGATTTGTGAAAAACAATCTCTAAACAATTGCCTCAGTGGAGTCTAGGGTTGAGAAATTGTGTAAAATGAGATAAGTCCCGAAATTTCTCAGTTTTACCAGCTACACGTATCACAATTGTGAACTCTTCTTCGTGATTCCGATGTTAGCAAAAAAGAACCACCGATCGCAATTATGATAAGTGTCACTGCCCCTCAGAAGTCGCAACTGTGACAAAAGGCTTGCATTTGCGACAACCCCTATGTGCGCAAATGCAATCAAAGCTTCATATTTGTGAAGCTGGACAACATTCCCAAGTGTCTCAAATGCGATAAATATATTGGAATTGTATAGTTCCCCCATCCACATTTGCGATCTAAGCTTCGCAATTGCGAAATGCCTATTCCCTCAGCCCCTTTCGCTCGAATTTGTGAAGATCCGCAAGTAAGAGGCACCAGATTTTGCATCAGTTGTTCAACACCTACCAAACCACATCTGAAAGTCATCTGAGCCCTTCAGGTTCCAACACAAACATTCATACAAGTGTAATAACATCATACAAACTCACTTTCTACTTCAAATCATAAAAACAACATCAAATATCAAGAATCAATCATCAAAACTTAAGATTTTCAACTTGATACTCAACTCTTGCCAATTTTCACATAATGCACCAAAACGCGCTTGGGTCAAATGGGACTCCAACTCAAACATGCGTACAAGTTCAAAATATCATACAAACCTATCGAAATCGCTAGAACACCGATCCAAGGTCATTTACTAAGAACATTGACTGTGGTCAACTCAAACATCATGTTAAGTCAAAAATCATAGTTTCTTTGAATTTTCACACATAACCAATCCTTAAAATGACTCAGACCACGTATGCAAGTCACAAATCATCAAATACAACTATGAGAGTTCTCGGAGCATAAGAGAAAGAGCTAGTGCTCAAAATGATCTATCGATTCGTCTTATTCTCTACCTCTAAAGAAACATTCATCCTCGAACAGATATACAAATGTATATGGACTGGTAAAAAATTGTGGGTATCTACTCCTTATATTGGACTCTGACTCCCTCATAGCCTCTCAATCAGTTGACCTCTCCATTGCACTTTCACAGAAGGAATGCTCTTAGACCTTAACTTTAGAACCTACCGATTTAGAATAGCCATGGTCTCTTCCTCAAAGGTCAAATTCGCATCAAGCTGCACTGTGCTGAAGTCTAAAATATGTGACCTATCTTAATAGTACTTCCGAAGCATGGAAATGGGAAATACTGGATGTACCCCTGCTATACTATGAGGCAATACAAGCCTATAAGCAACCACCCAAACTGTCTCCAGAATCTCAAAAGGGCCAATAAACCTCGGCTCAACTTGCCCTTATTCCACAACCGCATCACACCCTTAATAGGCGAAACTTGGAGAAGAACCTTCTCACCCTCCAATTAAGACACACCTCAAACCTTGTGGTCCGAATAACTCTTTTTCCTAGACTGTACTTTAAGAAGTCGCTTCTGAATCACCTTAACATTTTCCATAAAATCATGTACCAAATCAATGCCCAATAATCTAGCCTCTCAAAGCTCAAACCAACCAAACGGCGAACGATATCGCCTCCTATATAAGGCCTCGTACGAAGCCATCTGGATACTCGACTAGTAGTTGTTGTTGTAGGCGAACTCCGCTAAAGGAACAAAGTGGTCCCACAGGCCCCTGAAATCCATAGAGCATGCTTGCAACATGTCCTCCAAAATTTGAATTATACGCTCGGACGTTTTGTCCATTTGAGGATGAAATGCGGTACTCAGCTCAACTCGCGTGCCCAGCTCATGTTGCACGGCTCTCCAAAAATGTGATTTAATCACGTGCCCCAGTCAGATATGATGGAAATGGGCATGTCGTGCAGGCGGATAATCTCCCGAATGTAAAACTGAGCCAACCGCTCTAAAAAATAGGTAGTCATCACTGAAATAAAGTGTGCGGACATAGTTAATCGGTCCACAATGACCCAAATTGTGCCATATTTCTTCAAGGTCTGTGGTAACACAACCACAAAATCCATAGTGATGCGCTCGCACATCCACGCTGGTATCTCCAATCTCTACGTCAACCCACCTGGTTTCTGATGCTCATATTTTATTTGTTGATAGTTCAAATACCGAGAGACATGACTGACAATATCTTTCTTCATTCTCTGCCACCAATAGTGTTGTTTCAAGTCACGATACATCTTCTGACACTTGGGTGGATGGAATAATGCAAACTGTGAGCCTCTTTAAGGATCAACTCTCTCAACCCATCAATATTTGGAACACAAATATGGCCTCAAAGCTGCATAACACCATCATCTCCGATCACAACCTCCTTAGCACCACCCCGAATCACTGTTTCTTTCAACACCAACAAGTTAGGATCGTCAAACTAGCGAGCCTTGGGCTCCAACAATGATGATTGTGCCACAACAAAGGAATGAACCCCACTAGGCTCCAAAAGATCCAACCTCACAAACCGATTGGCCAAACATTGAACATCCATAGCTAGTGGCCTCTCCACTAATGGTAAATATGCCAAATCGCCCATGCTCATAGCCTTCCTACTCAATGCATCAGCTACTATATTGGCATTCCCCGAATGGTATAATATGGTGATATCATAGTCCTTTAGTAACTCTAACAATCTTCGCTACCGTAAATAAGGTGTTTTTGCCTGAATAGGTGCTGGAGACTCCGATAGTCGGTATAGAACTCACATGGAATATCGTATAGATAGTGCCTCCAAATCTTCAGTGTGTGAACAATGGTTGCCAACACTAATAATACATGGGCTAATTCTTTTCATGAACCTTTAACTGTAGAGATGTGTAGGCAATCACCCTACCGTCCTGCATCAATATCATGCCAAGTCCAATACAGGATACATCACAATACACAATGTAAGATCTTGAACCTGTAGGCAACATCAACACTGGGGTTGTAGTCAATACAATCTTGAGCTTTTGAAAGCTTGTCTCACACTCGTCGGACCATCTAAAAAGAGCACACTTCTAGGTTCACTTGGTCAATAGGGATGAGATAGATGAAAATCTCTAAACGAACAGCGCTAATAACCCGCCAAACCTAAGAAGCTCTGAATCTATGTAGCTAATATAGGTCTAAGCCAGTTCTGAATTGCCTCAAACTTCTTAAGATCCACCTTGATGCCTCAAAAGATACAACATATCCCAAAAAGGCAATCGAGTCTAGCCATAACTCATACTTCAAAAACTTGGCATATAACTGACGATCCTTCAGAGTCTGAAATACAATCCATAGGTCTCATGTCCTCTCGACTACGGGAGTAAACCAAAATATTCCAGTCATGATGATACCTATCACATTACAAGGCAAGCCAACCCAAACACTTAATCACAACCCTTTTTCCTTATAATAAGCCATTTTCTAACACAGGTTTAAAAACCAAATTTTCATAATAAGCGTTTAAAAACAACAGAATATATGCGGAAGTCAAATAAACATGAAACTACACAGCCCCAAGTATCTGGTGTCACGAGTCTAGAGCCTCTAATATATAATTGACTGTCTAATACATCATAAGTCTAGAAAATGCGGAAAAGAAACAAGATAGGAAGGAGAAAACAGGGTTGTGGATGCCATGCAGCTACCTTGAAATCTCCGGCAACTCTGGATCAGCTGAGGACCCTCACTCTACCGCTCGGGCACTTGGATCTGCACACAAGGTGTAGGGAGAAACGTGAGTACGCCAACTCAATAAGTAACTAAAGTAAATAAGGTCTGAAAGCAGTGACGAGCAGTTAAAAATCATATGATTGAATAAACGACATGATAACAGATCAACTCCATATTTTAAAACCAATTTCATCATAAAATCTTCAGTTTCAGTTTAAATACTTGAAATCATATACTTAGCAATTTTTCAACAGAGGCTTATTTTAAAAGAACAGTGAAATCAGTAAAAGTATCATAACTTGGCCTCTTGGGCAAGGTATCACTCAGAATATGGCCTCTCGGGCAGCCTCTCAGTCACTCGTGACTCAACTCTCGTCACTCAGTACTCACTCTCAGCACTCAGGCTCATTAATATCTTATAATAGTAATAATCATAATAACCGCTGCGGTGTGCAGCCCGATCCATAGTTTATAGTCGACTACGCTCACTGGGGTGTACAGACTCCGGAGGGGCTCCTACAGCCCAAGCATCATATCGTTGTGGCACGCAGCCCGATCCAATACAGCCCAAACATCATATCGCTGCGGCGCGCAGTCTGATCCAATATATATATATCGCTGCAGCATGCAGCCCAATCCATATAAGTATCACTGCGGCGTGCAGCCCGATCCATAACTCATTCATATATAAATATCCTCACCATTAGGTTCTCAACCTCTCTCAGTCATTAACCTCATAGCCTCTCAAGCACAACAGTAGAAATTAGGGAACCCAGTCCAAACAATCCTTACATTTAGAAGTGGAGTGATAAAACTAGTTTTAAACATTTAAACCGGTAAAACATGACTGAGGATATGCTTTCAACAAGTAGAGTGAGGAAAAACAGTAAAAATGCCCCTAAGGGTCTCAACAGGTCGGCACAAGGCCCCAAACATGGGTGTACAACCCATAATACAGTATAAATGACTAAAGTACGGAATAATATAAGATTTCAAATCATATACGCGGCTTAATAGTCGCGACAGGACGGACCAAGTCACAATCCCTACCGGTGCACGCCCACACGCTCGTCACCTAGCATGTGAGTCACCGTATTTATCAAAACAAATTCAATTATCGGGGTATTGTACGCTCAGTTCTAGATTTACAATGGTTACTTACCTCAAACAGGTGAAAATTCTACTCCGCGATGCCTTTGCCCCTCGAATCGGCCTCAACTCGTGTCGAATCTATTCAAAATTAGAATCACGGCGTCAAAATATGTTAAGGGAACGAAGCCCAAGCAAAAACAATCAAATAATACCAAAAATCCCGAAATTGGCCAAATCCGACCCCCGGGCCCACATCTCAAAACTCGATAAAAATCACATCAATGGAATCCATATCCTCCCGCGAGTCCATACTTACCAAGAACACTGAAATCGGAGTCAAAATGACCACTCAAATTCTCATTTAAAAGTCTCTTAATCTCAAGCCCTAATTCCTCAATTTTAGGCTTAGATTCCATGTGTTATTAGGTAGATTTCACATTAGAATCGAGTTTTAAGTCCAAAATTCTTACATCCAAGTGATTCCCCTTGGAACCTTTCTTCAATCCCATTCAAAAAGCTCCAGAAATGACCAACAATGGAAGAAATAAACCCCAAATTCGCGGACAAGACGACTATTTAAACCTTCTGCCCAGGCCTGAAATCCTTCTTCGCGAACGCGGTCAAAGCCTCGCGTTCGCGAAGCACAAAAATACCTTGACCAAAATTCCTCTTTCACGATCGCGACCACCTCATCGTGAATGCGATGCTTTACTCAGACAGACATTCGCGATCGCGTTCCCCCTATCGCGAACGCGATGAATTAAATTCTCCTGAAGCTTAGATGCCCATTTCTTCTACGAAAATGCGACAACACCCCCACGAACGCAATGTACAGATGCCCAGCCCTTTACGAACGTGAAGGCTAAATTTCCAGCTTCCTCAACTGACCCTTCTAGCTTCCAGCTTCCTCAATTGACCCTTCGCGAACGCGAGGACCCTCTCGCGAACGCAAAGGTCATTTTTCTGCAGCACTGACCTGCAATTTTCTGCAGCTCCAAACTTCATGGAATGGCCCGATTGACCACCTGAAACTCACCTGAGGCCCCCGGGACCTCAAACAAAGGCACTAACATATCACAAAACCTTATTCAAACTTGTACCAATCTTCAAAATACCTCAAACAACATCAAATAAACCAAAACACATCGGATTCAAGCCTAAGTTTTCAAAATCTTCCGAATTCCTCTTTTGATAAAAAACCCAACCAAACCACGTCCGAATGACCTGAAATTTTGCACACACATTCCAACTGACACAACGGAACTACTGCAACTCTCGAAAGTCCATTCCGACCCCTATATTCAAAATCTCACCTACCAACCGAAAATCGCTAAAAATCAAATTTCGCCAATTCAAGCCTAAATCTACTCCGGACCTCCAAAACTCGTTCTGATCACGCTCCTAAGTCCCAAATCACCTGCCGAACCTAACCGAACCATCGAAACTCACATCTGAGCCCTCTAACACATAAGCCAACATCTGGTTAACTTTTTCCAACTTAAGCTTCTCAAGAGAGACCAAGTGTCTCAAACCTTACCAAATCCCTTCCGAACTTGAACCAATCAACCTGATCACATATAGAACTATTATACAAAGCAATAAGAAGAAGAAATGTGGGAAACAAAGCAGTAACTCATGAGACGACTGTCCAGGTTGTCACATCCTCCCCAACTTAAACAAATGTTCGTCCTCAAACGAGTCAAGATACATACCTGAAGTCTCAAACATGTGAGGGTATCTGCTCCGCATCTCCCGCTCGGTCTCCTAGGTAGCCTCCTCTGCGGGCCAACCTCTCCACTGCACTTTAACTGAAGCTACATCCTTTGACCTCAACTTTCAAACCTGATGACCCAAAATAGCTATTGGCTCCACATCATAAGTCAAATCATCATCCAACTGAACTGTGCTGAAATCCAAAACATGAGACGGATCCCTAATATACTTTTGAAGCATAGAAACATGAAATGCTGGATGCACACTCGACAAGATGGGTGGCAAAGCAAGCTCATAAGCCACCTACCCAATCCTCAGAAGCACCTCAAAAGGCTCAATGAACCGAGGACTCAATTTCCCTTTCTTCCCAAATCTCATAACACCCTTCATGGGTGAAACCTTCAACAGAACCTTCTCGCCAACCATGTAGGACATATCCCGAACCTTCCTATCAGCATAGCTCTTTTGCCTCGACTGCGCTGTACGAAGCCACTCTTGAATCACCTTCACCTTTTCTAAAGCATCCTGCACTAGGTCTGTCCCCAATAGGCTAGCCTCACCAGGATCGAACCAACCAACTGAAAATCTACACTGCCTCTTATACAAAGCCTTATACAGAGCCATCTGAATACTCGACTGGTAGCTGTTGTTATAAGCAAACTCTGCAAGTGGTAGAAACTAATCCCATGACCCTCCAAAATCAATGACACAAGCACGCAACATGTCCTCCAATATTTGAAAGGTGTGTTGTGCTCAACTCAACCTGAGGGTGAAAAGTTGTGCTCAACTCAACATTTCCTCCAATATCTGAATGGTGCGCTATGCTCAACTCAACCTGAGGGTGAAAAGCTGTGCTCAACTCAACCTGAGTACCCAACTCTCGTTGCACAGACCTCCAAAACTGCAAAGTAAATTGAGTGCCCCTATCTGAAATGATGGAAACTAGGACACCATGCAATCGAACAATCTCCCAGATATAGATCTCTGCCAACCACTCTGAAGAATAGGTAGTACACACAGGAATGAAGTGCGGGGACTTGGTCAGCCGATCCACAATCACCCAAATAGCATCGAACTTTCTCAAAGTCCGTGGAAGTCCAACAACAAAGTCTATAGTGATCCTCTCCCACTTCTACTTGAAAATATCCATCTGCTGAAGCAAGCCGCCCGGTCTCTGATGCTTACATTTCACCTATTGACAATTGAGACACCGAGCTACAAATCCCACAATGTTTTTCTTCATTCATCTCCACCAATAATGCTACCTCAAATCCTGATACATCTTCACGGCACCCGGATGAATGGAATACCGCGAGATATAGGCCTCCTCCAGAGTCAACTCCCGAAGCCCATCCACATTGGGCTCATATCTCTGGCATCATCATGCTGAACTCTGTCCTTAAGGACAAGCAAATGCGGATCATCATACTAGCGCTCTCTGATGCGATCATATAAGGAAGACCGAGAAACCATGCAAGCCAACACCCAACTGGGCTCCGAAACATCTAACCTCGCGATTCGATTGGCCAAGGCCCGAACATCAACTACAAGAGGTCTCTCCCCAACTGGAATATATGCCAAACTCCCCATACTCATCGCCTTTCAGCTCAAAGCATCGGCCACCACATTGGCCTTCCCCGGATGGTACAATATAGTGATATCATAATCCTTAAGCAACTCCAACCACCTCCGCTGTCTCAAATTGAGATTCTTCTGTTTGAACAAGTGCTGGAGGCTACGATGATCAGTAAACACCTCACAAGACACACCATACAAGTAATGCCTCCAAATCTTAAACGCGTGAACTATGGCAGCCAACTCCAAATCATGAACGGGGTAGTTCTTCTCATGGGGTTTCAACTGACGAGAAGCATAAGCAATAACTCTACCCTTCTGCATAAAAACACAACCAATACCCACTCTCGAAGCATCATAATACACGGTATATGAACATAAAGTTGATGGTAAAACTAACACTGGAGTTGTGGTCAAAGTTGTCTTGAGCTTCTAAAAGCTCTCCTCACACTCGTCCGACCTTACAAACGAAGCACCCTTCTGAGTCAACCAGGTCAAGGGCAATGCGATAGATGAGAATCCCTAAACAAACCGGCGATTATAGCCTGCCAAACCAAGAAAGCTGCGAATTTCTGTAGCTGAGGACGGTCTGGTCCAACTCTGAACTGCCTCTATCTTTTTCGGATCAACCTGAATACCTTCGCTAGACACCACGTGCCCCAAGAAAGCCACTGAAGTGAGCCAAAATTCACACTTGGAGAATTTTGCATAAAGCTTCTCCTCCCTCAATCTCTGCAACACAACTCTCAAATGCTCCGCGTGCTCCTCCTTTGTAGACATGTGATTTTTGACCATCCCCAATTTCATTTTTTAGCGCGTAAATATTTAATTTAGGAATAATATAGATATTTCAAGTAATTTTGGCTCTTTTACTTTATTTTATTACAAGAAAACAAAAAAATCACAAAAATAGGTTCACTAATGTTTTGTAGTCATTTTTAATCTAAAAAAAATCTTTAAAAAAAAAATATATGCAAAAATAGTATCGTATTTTTATTTTAATATGATATTTGAAAATACCAAAAATAGATTTGTTTTGATGGTTAGTTTTATTTTAATAATTATTTGAATAGTAGGAATAATTAATAAATGGGCTCGTATTCTTAATCTCATTCGTAGAGAAAGAATAGAACTTGGACTCGAGCAACCCATTTTTAGGCCTAATTTTGGACCTACCCCGCAATTGTCAAGCCCATAATTCCTAGGCCCATACCCCTTAACCTAAAAACCCTACCAAAAACCTACAATATAAAAAGAAGGCTTAAGACTAAAGAAGAGGGAACGGATAAAAAAAAGGGAAAGGCTGAAAGGTGCAGCTTTTTGGAACGAAGAAAAAGGCCGAAAACGACGGAAAACAAAAAAGAAAAAGTGGCGCACAGACCCTCCCCCTCATCGTCGAACCTCTCATGCTGCCAGCTTCTACACTGACGAACACCACCTCCAAGCCGCTGCTCCTTTCCTTCTTCTCAGGGACAACAACAAAAACGCGCACACACATGAGGATATTGGAAAATAGAACAGAAAAGTAAAATTTGCAAGGACACGCATAGATACAATATAGTAGGCCCGAACAGAGAGGAAAAATGGAGAGTCAGTGAGAGTTTTGATTTTATTTCTTACCAAATTTCTGAAAAAGCAAAAACACAAAAAATAGTCCTTTTAAAAAAAATTCAGACACATATATAAAATAGCTTCTTTCCATTTTTAACTTTTGGATCCGAATTTGGTTTTTGAAATGATGGGATTCCAGTGAGTGATTGTTGTTACAACCCATATCCACATGTGTTAGTTCATGCCATATATTAGTTAACATAAATCCAAGAAGGAATTATCTTTGAGATGATAAGAAGTCAATCCTATTGGTCTTAAGTGATACAAGAGTGTATAAGGGTGATTAACAAGTATTAGAAGTTAAATGAATCAAGGATGTTGTAACTCGTATTTTCAGGTAAATCTAGCGGTGCTTAATACACTCAAGAGGTCATGTATTAAGGTATTTTAATCATATAATATCCGTATCATAAGTCTTGAAGTCAAACGAGTTATGAAACAAAAGTCTACAAAAGTTGTAGCAACTTAGGTTCATAATTTTACTTAAACATTAGGTCAAATGTTTCTACTCTTTTCTCCTAATTTACAAGGAATTACGGGGTGATCTCCAAAAAAATTAAATATATACGAGTCTAGTTTCCAACGCATTAAACCGTTCATTGATACAATCTCGGAGTAGAGAGATATTCGCATTTTCGCGAGACTGCGCCAAACACCTCTCTTTGGGGCCCACTAAGGCGGTTTAAGATATTTGGAACTATATAGGATGCCTCCAACCCGTTTTAAGTCATTTATTCTCACTATTTTCAGACCTTAGAAACCTTGGAACATCCTCTCAAGGTTCTCTCAAGATTCAAGCCCCAAAAAAAGGGCAAACAGCACAAATCAAGTGTCGGGAATTCCGTGGCGCTAGTAAGTCTCTTGTTCTTCTTGTTGTTGCTCATTTTTGTGTCGTTCTAGCTCATGTAGGAGGTTGTTTTAAAGGGTTTATGTTCTGTAAATACTCCCTCATGTTCTTAATATCAATCCTAGGTGATTTCAAGCCTTCTAAAGTGATTCTAGTGCCGAAAAACACTAATTGATCGCTAGTTTCGCTTTTTGTTGTTGTGGCAGCATTGGAGGGATATTTCATGGAAATTTAAGGTCAAATTGGAGTTGTTCTTTCTGTATAAAGGTAATTAACCTCTTACTCTATATGTATTTAAGATTATCCAAGTTGCGGCTAAGCCATTGAAGCTAGAACTTGTGAAATATATATCGAAAGGCTTGGTAGTAATGTTATTGTTTTGTGGACTGTTTTGCGTTGCTGTTGGGCTGCGTATTTTACTACTGTTTTGTGGAGTTTTGGAGGAGTAAGGGTGTGGAGAAACACCATATATATGTAGGGTTGTGGGATGATAGTTATTCGTAACATTTCCAGGTCGTTTGACACAACTATGGTGGTCGTCGTATGTATGGAGTGATTAGGCTGTGCGTGGACTATTTTGGGAGGCTCAATATGTTTATTATTGATGTTGTTTGAGCTATTTGGTGACTGTTTTGAATAGTGTGAAGTCATATATATAGGGGAGCTGCTGTCTGTTTCATCATAAAATAGGTTGTGGTCGATACATATTAGTTATGACGCTTAAATGATAACGATAGTATCGTTTCTCTTATTGTAGACTAAGGAGTTTTGACAATTGCATAGCTTGAGATTGGGGCAGTATATACAAGGTATGTGAGGCTATCCCTTTCCTTCTTTTGCACGACTCCGACTGTACATAATGTAATGAACGAACTTCCAAGATACTCTACTCTTAGAAGCTAGCAGTACTTACATTGTTTTCCCTCTTATGGAACGATTGATGTTAATGTTGCTTCTCTTATTCTTATGTTATCAATGTTGTTGGTACTTCCTGATTCTTATAAGGTACATAGTGAAGTGTTAGTCCTAATAACGTGTACAGAGGATACCGATCTTACGTCACTCCGAAAGGTTTAGAATGTGATTCCATGAGTCGAGCATGCATTATATATATGTATCTATTTTACTCTACCGAGCCACGCTATAGTTGGCCGGGTACGGCACCTATTGTGCAACCACTGATCAGTTGGGTTTTACCGAGCTCCACGTGGCCGGGTACGATTCTACCGAGCCTTATGATGGCCGGGTACGTTTTTTACCGAGCCTATTATGGCCGGGTACGATATGATGATGATGATGCCCACAGAGGCAAATGTTTTAAAGGTTTATGTATTTATACATATGTATCATGCATTTCATGTCAGTAGCCCTCAGAGGTACTAAGATGTTACAGGTTGTATATTCTCTATCCTTGCTTACATTACTGATCGTATTTATGGTTCCCTACCTTACATACTCAGTACTTTATTCGTACTGACGTCCTTTTATTTGTGGACGCTGCATGTCGTGCTGCAGGTCCTGATAGACAGGCAGGTGCAGCTCCCCCACCACAGTAGGCTGTCCAGTTCAGCGGTGATTGGCGAGATCCCTTCTCCGGACTTGCCTTGGTCTTGGTATGCATTTTTGTTATAGACATTATGGGTATGTCGGGGCCCTGTTCCGGCTATGTTGCAGCACTTATGTTCATTTAGAGGCTCATAAACAAGTGTCGACTCATGTATAGCTTGGTATGCCTTGTCGGCTGGTTTTTGCTATATAGTCTTTCATGGTAGCGTGGTAGCTCATATCTTATATGTAGTTTCTTGATTTTCTGGTCATCCCCTGCTATGTATGTTCATGCCGTCATATTTTATTACTGGTTTTCCATGATCCAAGTCTACCATTTATATTGATCTCGTCAGCCCTAAAAGATAATAAAGAAGGTTAGATGAAATGTACGTTGGTGCTCGACAAGTATGGTCGGGTGCTAGTCATGGCCCTCCAGTTTGGGTCGTGACAAACTTGGTATCAGAGTAGGTTGTCCTAGGGGTTGTCTATGAGCCGTGTCTAGTAGAGTCTTGATTATGGATGTGTAGCGCACCACATTTATAATCAGGAGGCTACATGACATCTAGGGTTGTTACCTTCTTCCTAAATCTAGATCGTGCGTAGAGTTGAGTCGTAAGTGTTTGTCTCTAATATTCACCTTATTTTCTTTCAGCGATGCCTTCGACTAGGAAGCAAACAATTAGTAGATGGCTTGATACAGCTGCGGGAGAGGGTACCAGTCAGGTGCCCCATGCCAGAGCAGGCCAAAGTGAGGCTCAGAGTGAGATGCCGTCTCATACCTCATCTACCCCGTCTCCTCCAGAGGATATTAGGAGGCACCCAACACCTCCAGTTCCTCAGTATGGCACTACAGACCAGGATATGCGGAGTGCTTTGCAGTTATTGACTAGCTTGGTAGCTGCTCAGGCTCAGAGGCAGAATACAGGTGCTGCTGAGAAACCAGTTAGTACGAGAGTTCGTGATTTTATTAATTTAGACCCTCCAGTGTTTACCGGATCAGACCCCAAGGAGGACCCGCAGACTTTTATTGACCAGGTTCATCGTACACTTCGGGTTATGCATGTTAGTGATACAGAGGCAGTAGAGTTGGCTTCTTATCGGCTACGGGATTTAGCGGTTCTCTGGTATGATAGTTGGGAGAGATCCAGGGGTTCGAACGCTCCTCCAGCTGTGTGGAAGGAATTTTCTGAGGCCTTTCTTCGTCACTACTTGCCAGTTGAGATACGACGAGCTAGAGCTGATAAGTTCTTGAACCTTAGACAAGGTAATATGAGTGTGTGAGAGTACAGTATGCAGTTTGATTCTTTGGCAAGGTATGCTCCCCATATGGTGGCCGAGATGAGTGATAGGGTGCATATGTTCGTGAATGGGTTGGGACCACATCTGATAAATGAGTGTACGACAGCCTCCTTGGTGGAGGGCATGGATATTTCCCGTATTCAAGCTTATGCCCAGACCCTAGAGGATCGTAAGCGCCAGCAGAGGGCAGTTACGGAGCAGTATAGGGGCCAACATAAGAGGGCGAGATTTGCAGGGTATTCTGATGACTTCAGAGGCAGCGTCAGGCCACAGTTTTCGAGGAGTTCGGCGCCACCTGTAGCTAGTGCTCCTCCACAGTTTCAGAGGCCTCGATATGATCGATCCTATTTTGGTCCAAGTCAGAGTTCACGGGCATCTGGCTCGCAACATTACAGGGATACTAGTCAGATGAGACCCCCAACACCACATTGTGATCAGTGTGGCAAGGCCCACTTTGGACTGTGCCGTCGAGGTTCTGATGCATGCTATTCGTGCGGACAGCCTGGCCATATGATGCGGGATTGTCCTAACAAAGGAGGTGATGGTATGGCCCAGCTGATTGGATCTGTGTCTGGTTCTTCCTCATCAGTTCGACCTCCAGCACAGGGTTTTCAGCAGTCGATAGGTCGTGGTAGGGGTAGAGGTGCAGTGCCGAGTACGAGTGGTGCTCAAAATCAAACCTATGCTCTAATAGGTCGACATGATCTCGAGTCATCTCCAGATGTTGTTACAGGTATATTGTCTGTGTTTTCTTATAATGTATATGCGCTGATTGATCCGGGATCTACATTATCATATGTTACACCCTTTGTGGCTAATAAGTTTGGCATTGAACCTGAATTGATAAGTAAACCCCTTGCGGTATCTAATCTGATAGGAGATTCTGTGATTGCTAAAAGGGTATATAGAGGTTGCATTGTGATGATTTGTAGTCGTCAAACCTCGGCAAATTTATTTGAGTTAGAAATGGTTGATTTTGATGTGATAATGGGAATGGACTGGTTGGCCTCATGCTATGCAAATGTTGATTGTCGTACGAAGATGGTTAGGTTCCAATTTCCGGGTGAACCCGTCATTGAATGGAAAGGGAACATTGCTACACCGAAAGGTAGGTTTATTTCCTATCTTAAGGCAAGGAAAATGATCTCAAAAGGTTACATTTATCATCTCGTTCACATTAGGGATGCGGAGGCGAAGCCGCCTACTCTACAATCAATCCCCGTGGTCAACAAATTTCCAGATGTATTCCCAGATGAACTCCCAGGCCTTCCTCCTAAAAGGGAGATTGAGTTTAGCATTGATGTGTTGCCTGACACTCAACCGATCTCTATCCCTCCATACAGAATGGCCCCGGCAGAGTTACGAGATTTGAAGGTGCAGTTGAAGGACTTGCTGGATAAGGGCTTCATTAGGCCTAGCACTTCACCTTGGGGTGCGCCAGTCCTATTCATGCAGAATAAAGACGGGTCGTTACGGATGTGTATCGACTATCGACAGTTGAATAAGTCTACTATAAAGAACGAGTATCCACTTCCAAGAATTGATGACCTGTTTGACCAACTCCATGGTGCCAAGTATTTCTCTAAGATTGATTTACGTTCAGGGTATCATCAGGTGAGGGTTAAGGATAAGGATATTCCAAAGACGGCCTTCCGGACAAGATATGGGCACTTTGAGTTCTTGGTAATGTCGTTCGGGCTAACAAATGCCCTGGCAGCTTTTATGGATCTCATGAATACTATATTCAGGCCCTATCTTGATGTGTTCGTGATTGTATTCATTGATGACATTCTAGTATATTCTTGTTCAGAGGCGGAACATGCGGGCCACTTACGGATAGTATTACAGACGCTTCAGGATCGTAAGTTATATGCTAAGCTCTCCAAATGTGAATTTTGGCTGAACTCAGTAGCGTTCCTTGGCCATGTGATATCTGACGAGGGTATTAGTATCGACACTCAGAAGATCGATGCAGTAAAGAATTGGCCGAGACCTACAACACCATCAGAAGTCCGTAGCTTCCTAGGGATAGCAGGATATTATAGGCGGTTTGTGGAAGGGTTTACCTCTATATTATCACCATTGACTAAGTTAACACAGAAAGATACCAAGTTCCAGTGGTCTGACACTTGTGAATGTAGTTTTCAGGAGATGAAGAATCGATTGACATCCGCACCAGTGCTCACTCTTCCTGAAGGAACAGAAGGTTATGTGGTATATTGTGATGCCTCAAGTATAGGTTTGGGGTACGTATTGATGCAGCGTGGGAAGGTGATTGCTTATGCATCAAGACAATTGAAGAAGCATGAAAAGAATTATCCAACCCATGATTTGGAATTGGCTGCAAAAATATATGCTTTGAAGATATGGCGGCACTACTTATACGGCGTCCATGTTGACATCTACATAGAACACAAGAGTTTACAATACATCTTTAAGCAGAAAGAGTTGAATTTGAGGCAGCGTAGGTGGCTTGAATTATTGAAAGACTACGATGTCGAGATATTGTATCATCCCGGTAAAGCCAATGTTGTGGCAGATGCTCTCAGCCGTAAATCAATGGGAAGCTTAGTACATATGAGGCAGGTAGATGGGGGTTGACTAAAGAGCTTCATCAGTTAGCCAATATGAGAATCAGATTGTTAGACTCTGATGACCGAGGTGTTACTGTACAGAATACATCAGAATCATCTTTGGTAGTCGAGGTAAAAGCACGGAAATATGAAGATCCTATCTTAGTACGATTAAGAGAGAGCATTCAGCAGTGTAAAAGTATGGCTTTTGAGATTGGAAGAGATGGGGCACTGAGATACCAGGGCCAATTATGTGTGCCTAATGTGGCAGGGTTGCGAGAGAAGATTATGAATGAGATTCATCAATCCCGATATTTCATCCATCCTGGCTCGACAAAGATGTATCATGATGTTAAGGACCAGTATTGGTGGGATAACATGAAGAAGTCTATTGCAGAATTTGTAGCCCAGTGTCCCAAGTCAACAAGTAAAGATAGAACATCAGAAACCCAGTGGATTGCTTCAGAATAAAGAGATTCTGACCTGGAAATGGGAGGTGATTAATATGGACTTCATTATTGGATTACCTCGCTCTTATCATAAGTTTGACTCCATCTGGGTGATAATTGATCGACTTACAAAATGTGCCCATTTACTGCTAGTTAAGACAACTTACACGGCTGAAGATTATGCGAAGTTGTATATCAAGGAGATTGTTAGGCTTCATGGTGTGCCGGTATCTATTATATCAGACTGAGGAGCTCAATTTACAGCTAACTTTTGGAGGTCTTTTCAGAAGGGTTTAGGCACACAAGTGAATCTCAGCACTGCATTTCATCTGCAGACTGACGGACAGGCTGAACGTACCATTCAGACACTGGAAGATATGCTACGAGCATGTGTTCTAGATTTTAAGGGAAATTGGGATGACCATCTTCCACTCATAGAATTTGCCTACAATAATAGCTACCATTCCAGTATTAAAATGGCCCCATACGAGGCACTATACGGGAGAAGATGTAGATCACCAGTTGGATGGTTCGAAGTCGGTGAAACAGAATTATATGGGCCAGATTTGATTCACCAAGCTATTGAGAAGGTGAAAGTGATACAAGAGCGATTGAGGACGGCACAAAGCAGGCAAAAATCTTATTCCGATATCCGACGTCGTGATCTGGAGTTTGAGGTTGGTGATTGGGTTTTCCTGAGGATCTCACCAATGAAGGGTATTATGCTTTTTGGGAAGAAAGGTAAGCTGAGTCCATGGTATATCGGTCCATATAAAATTCTTCGACGGATTGGACAGGTTGCTTATGAGTTAGAATTGCCATCCGAATTGGAATTTGTCCACCCGGTATTCCATGTATCTATGTTGAGGAAATGTATTGGAGACCCTTCTCGAGTCGTCCCTATCAAAGATGTACAAGTTATAGAGGACCTATCATATGAAGAAGTTCCAGTGGCGATATTAGATCGACAAGTCCGCAAGTTGAGAACAAAAGATGTAGCTTCCGTCAAAGTATTGTGGAGGAACAAAAATATGGAAGAAATGAAATGGGAAGCAGAAGAGGAGATGAAGTATAAATACCCTTACCTATTCCAGAATGAAGATAACAAGGATGTTGGTGGAAGACAGGATACATTGGAATGTGAAACGGCTCTATGAGGTAAGCAATAATTTGAGAATACTCCTCCTTAATACAAAATGGTGATATGTAGATAATGTAAATATGCATAATGCTTTGTGTAGCCTTGTAAAGCCATATGTTGGGCATAATTGCTTGGAAGTTTTGCTAGTGACCATTTTATAGGGGAAAATTGATCGGAAATTTCCATTGGAATCCACGATGATTTAAACTCCCCATGAACCCTTACATTCGAGGACGGATGTTCCTAAGGGGGGGAGGGTGTTACAACCCATATCCACATGTATTAGTTCATGCCATATATTAGTTAACATAATTACAAGAAGGAATTATCTTTGAGATGATAAGAAGTCAATCCTATTGGTCTTAAGTGATACAAGAGTGTATAAGGGTGATTAACAAGTATTAGAAGTTAAATGAATCAAGGATGTTGTAACTCGTATTTTCAGGTAAATCTAGCGGTGCTTAATACACTCAATAGGTCATGTATTAAGGTATTTTAATCATATAATATCCGTATCATAAGTCTTGAAGTCAAACGAGTTATGAAACAAAAGTCGACAAAAGTTGTCGCAACTTAGGTTCATAATTTTACTTAAACATTAGGTCAAATGTTTCTAATCTTTTATCCTAATTTACAAGGAATTACGGGGTGATCTACCAACCAAATTAAATATATACGAGTCTAGTTTCCAATGCATTAAATCGTTCATCGATACGATCTCGGAGTAGAGAGATATTCGCATTTTCGCGAGACTGCGCCAAGCACCTCTCTATGGGGCCCACTAAGGCGGTTTAAGATATTTGGACCTATATAGGATGCCTCCAACCCATTTTAAGTCATTTATTCTCACTATTTTCATACCTTAGAACCCTAGGAACATTCTCTCAAGGTTCTCTCAAGATTCAAGACCCAAAAAAAGGGCAAACAACACAAATCAAGTGTCGGGAATTCCGTGGCGCTAGTAAGTCTCTTGTTCTTCTTGTTGTTGCTCATTTTTGTGTCGTTCCAACTCGTGTGGGAGGTTGTTTTAAAGGGTTTATGTTCTGTAAATACTCCCTCATGTTCTTAATATCAATCCTAGGTGATTTCAAGCCTTCTAAAGTGATTCTAGTGCCGAAAAACACTAATTGATCGCTTTTTTGTTGTTGTGGCAGCATTGGAGGGATATTTCATGGAAATTTAAGGTCAAATTGGAGTTGTTCTTTCTGTATAAAGGTAAGGAACCTCTTACTCTATATGTATTTAATATTATCCAAGTTGCGGCTAAGCCATTGAAGCTAGAACTTGTGAAATATATATCGAAAGTCTTGGTAGTAATGTTATTGTTTTGTGGACTGTTTTGCGTTGCTGTTGGGCTGCATATTTTACTACTGTTTTGTGGAGTTTTGGAGGAGGAAGGGTGTGGAGAAACACCATATATATGTAGGGTTGTGGTATGATAGTTATTCGTAACATTTCTGGGTCGTTTGACACGACTATGGTGGTCGTCGTATGTATGGAGTGATTAGGCTGTGCGTGGACTATTTTGGGAGGCTCAATATGTTTATTATTGATGTTGTTTGGGCTGTTTGGTGGCTGCTTTTAATGGTGTGAAGTCATATATATAGGGGAGCTGCTGTCCGTTTCATCGTAAAATAGGTTGTGGTCGATACATAATAGTTATGATGCTTAAATGATAACGATAGTATCGTTTCTCTTATTGTAGACTAAGGAGTTTTGACAATTGCATAGCTTGAGATTGGGGCAGTATATACAAGGTATGTGAGGCTATCCCTTTCCTTCTTTTGCACGACTCCGATTGTACATAATGTAATGAACGAGCTTCCAAGATACTCTACTCTTAGAAGCTAGCAGTACTTACATTGTTTTCCCTCTTATGGAACGATTGATGTTAATGTTGCTTCTCTTATTCTTATGTTATCAATGTTGTTGGTACTTCCTGATTCTTATAAGGTACATAGTGAAGAGTTAGTCCTAATAATGTGTACAGAGGATACCGACCTTACGTCACTCCAAAAGGTTTAGAATGTGATTCCATGAGTCGAGCATGCATTATATATATATATATCTATTTTACTCTACCGAGTCACGCTATAGTTGGCTGGGTATGGCACCTATTGTGCAACCACTGATCAGTTAGGTTTTACCGAGCTCCACGTGGCCGGGTACGATTCTACCGAACCTTATGATGGTCGGGTACATTTTTTTTACCGAGCCTATTATGGCCGGGTACGATATGATGATGATGATGCCCACAGAGGCGAATGTTTTAATGGTTTATGTATTTATACATATGTATCATGCATTTCATGTCAGTAGCCCTCAGAGGTACTAAGATGTTACAGGTTGTATATTCTCTATCCTTGCTTACATTACTGATCGTATTTATGGTTCCCTGCCTTACATACTCAGTATTGTATTCATACTGACGTCCTTTTATTTGTGGACGATGCATGTCGTGCTGCAGGTCATGATAGACAGGCAGGTGCAGCTCCCCCACCACAGTAGGCTATCCAGTTCAGCGGTGATTGGCGAGATCCCTTCTCCGGACTTGCCTCGGTCTTGGTATGCATTTTTGTTATAGACATTATGGGTATGTCGGGGCCCTGTTCCGGCTATGTTGCAGCACTTATGTTCATTTAGAGGTTCATAGACAAGTGTCGACTCATGTATAGTTTGGTATGCCTTGTCGGCTGGTTTTTGTTATATAGTCTTTCATGGTAGCGTGGTAGCTCATACCTTATATGTATTTTCTTGATTTTCTGGTCATCCCCTGCTATGTATGTTCATGCCGTCATATTTTATTGCTGGTTGTCCATGATCCAGGTCTACCATTTATATTGATCTCGTCAGCCCTAAAAGATAATAATGAAGGTTAGATGAAATGTACGTTGGTGCTCGGCAAGTATGGTCGGGTGCTAGTCATGGCCCTCCAGTTTGGGTCATTATGATTGTAGAGTCGGATTCGTTGCTATTTGAAGTGTCGTTCGAGCATTGTTGCCGGTTCGCGGTTCTTGGAACGAGTTCCAGCAGCTCGCTCAGTTGAATTGATTTTGGTTTCAACAAAGGTTCACTTCTTGCTTTCTCTAGTGTTGATTGTTCTATGTGTTGTGTATTGGTTTGATTTCTAGGAAATTACTTCAGAAATATAGTACTGTATTCTGGCAAATGGTTTAAAATCCATCTTTGAAGAATAGCTTGAGTTGTATGCTTACAACAATTTTCTATGCATATATCAGTTCGGTGGTAGGTTTAATATTAGTAAGGATTTCAAAAATTTTGGGTTGCTGGGATCATAGCCCATCAATTTGCATTTGTGTTTGGAATATTTTGGTTGGCATATACAAGCTATTGGAAGCGGTTGTTGATTCTCAAAAGCTTAAATGAACAGGATAATAGGTTGCCGGCCCATTTACTTTGAAATAACGAAGGACCTGCTTTTAGATTATTAATAATTTGAGGCGTGTCATGCCAAATAAAATCTCAACACGCATGGTCCTCGCTTAATTAATGCTTGAATCCTTAGAATTCGAGGCGTGCCATTTAGCGAAGTTCCATGGCCCTCGCAAAGTTAAAAAATGCGTAGTCTCTTTAGGCGCGTTATTTTAATAATTTACCTTCCTAAATTCGGGTGCACATTTATGTGACCCAAATCCAAATCTCAACGATGTAAAAATATGTCAAAGACCACGGGTGCATTTATGTGATGTGGTTTGAGACGTGTTTTAATAACGTTGCAATTTTCTTTTAAAAATTAATTAAAAGCGGCTAAGAGCTAAAATTTGCACATAGGTTCATAATTGTTTAAAATCGGATAATTAAGCTGAATATAACAGTTGAGCGACCGTGCTAGAACCACGGAACTCGGGAATGCCTAACACCTTCTCCCGAGTTTACAGAATTCCTTACTCGGATTTCTGGTTCGCGAACTGTTAAACAGAGTCAATCTTTTCCTCGATTCGGGATTGGAACCGGTGACTTGGGACACCATAAATCTCCCAAGTGGCAACTCTGAATTTTAAATAAAATAATCTCGTGTAGATTGTCACTTAAATTGGAAAAACTCCCTTATACACCCTTCTCGGGGGGTGTAGGTAAAAAAGGAGGTGTGACAGCTCTGGCGACTCTTCTGGGGATCGAACCCATCTCTGGTTCAGGGTTCAAGAATTCGAGCTTAGAATAATTGTTATAGTTGGCTTTATTCATTATCTGATTTTGTTACATGATTTGGGCCTAATGTGCTAATTGATTGTTTTTACCGCTTTGATATTCCGTGAACTATATATAAATTGTTGCGAAATCCCTCTTCTCTCTGAGTCTTCTAAATCATGAAGAAGTGTGCACTTCGTGTGACTTCTTTTCTGTTAGAGTCATATCACAAATTTAGAACGAGGTTCGGACAAGTTGCAAAGCCGGTGAAGCTTCTGTATTCCCGGTACGCTGCCCCCTCTCGGCTCGAGCTGTCCGCTCGGGTAAGCCAGGTCTAGAACAATAAACCCAGGTTTTGAACCTAGTACAACAAGACCTCATGTCGGATCCCTAGTAGGAACGTTTGCTTGCATCATATGCATTTAACTTTGGAGACCCAACACAGGAGTTGAGTCTATCTAGGACAGGCATACCAAAAATGAAAAAGACCATCCTGATGCATCTTATGTGCTACATGTTGCATTTAGTCAAGGGTAAAAGGGTCATTTGGCGGACCAATGATAACTGAGGGTAAATGAAGAAATGAAAAAAAAAAGAAAAAAAATAATGAAAAAAGAAAGAAGAAAAAAAAGAAAAAAGAGAAGGGGAAGTGTGAAAATAATGCAAGTAGGGTCTAGTTATGTTTTTTGTTACATTTTTAAGAAAAAAGACAAAAAAAATGAAAAATTCAAAAAAAGATTTTGCACTTTTTCATCATTTTTCAAAAATCAAAAATCAAAAAAAAATAGAGAAAAAGAAAATCCAAAAAGATTTTGCATGTTTCGTCATTTTTCAAGAAAAAGCAAAAAAAAAATGTGATTTCTATAAATTAGTTGTTATTTTTATTTCTCGCCCGTATCCAATATGCCCGAACTACGCGAACCTGATTCTCGTCTCTCGGGACAGGATACATAAGCAACCCATATAGGGTCCGGTCTTCCTAGTAAATCTTAAGTTCTTGGCTTTGCGGGGTCTTAGCCAAATTTTGCACTTCTAGCCACCTTTTGGCCAAATAAGTCATTTTGCAAAAATAGCCTCAATTATATCTTGCACGTGTCCAGTAGCGGAGTGTTATTATCTCACATAGTGTTGGTTAAAGTTTTCTCATACAGGTGTAGATTTATTTACCGAAATTTGAGCATGGCAGACACTCTGTGACCATCCGGTCAGGATCGCTCAGCCAGGAGTTGCTTAAGCAGATTTGTTTTATTTTTATGTTTTGAGTCTGTTCCTCATTTTATGTCGTCTTTTACTTTCTACTTTTGTACAGTAATGTCAAGTCTTTTTATTATTGTTATTTTCTGTTTTATATTTGAAAAAATGTGTTGTAACTCAAAAATCCAAAAAAAGAGATGTTGCATTTTTATATTTCCGTTATAAGTTTTCTTTAGAATACTAATTCTAGAAATGAAAAAATTTGAGGTTGTTTCTCCTTTAGGCAATTAATATCTAGGACTTAAAATGAATTATTTTATGTTTCCTTTAGTATATTAGGACCAAAATTCAAAACAAAAAAGAGAGAATTTTATTTTAATACTTCTTTAAAAGCTTTCTTTAAGGTGTTAATTCCAAAATTCAAAAAGATTTTCTTTTGAGGTGTTTCTTTGGGGAAATTAATGAAGGATGAAAAAAAAATTCTTTTTATCTTCATTAGAACTTTAGGATATTTTACATAGAAAAAAAGCATACTTTATCTTTTTGTTTATCATTAGAATTTTTCCTTTAGGCAATCAAAATTGAAATCCAAAAACATTCTGTTTTACCTTTTTCATTGCTTGCTTCGAAATCTTGCGTTAGGTTATCAAATGAAAATTCAAAATATTTTTCCGTGGTTTATTTTTTCGATCTTCTTCCTAAAAAAAAGAGAATAAAAAAAAATATTTTTGTTTTCTCTTCTAGGGTTTTCCTTAATAATTTCCCATGGAGTGTTTGTTTCAAAAAAAAGAGGAAAAAAAAGCAAAATATATGCTCGTTAAGCTTGAGTTTAAAATAGGTTATAGAACATTAAGTCTAGAAAATTCAAAAAAAAAGATTTGTTTCTTTTATTTCCCTTTTATCGTCAGAGTAGTCATTAAGGTAAAAAGAAAAAGAACGTTAGTTAGTTTCCTTTATTCCCGAACTACGCAAAGATCTGATTCATGCAGCGTCATGATACGTAGGCAACCTATATAGGGTTCGATCGAATCATTTTTTTATTTTTATTTTTAAAAGAAAAGAAAAAAAAGAGAAAAAAAAAGAGAGAAAAAGATGGTGAAATTATGGGAGGTGAGAATTGAGAAGGAAGAAAAGAGCGACAATCAGAAAGAAAAGGGAAGGAAAATGAGCGAGCTAAGAAGTGCAAGAAAGACAAAGAAAAGAGAAGGTTGAAATGAACAAATTGGGATGATGCCAACTGACCTTTGTACCCTCGAAGTCATTTTAGAACTAATAATTGTGTTTAGGTGCATTGCACAAAAAGTGAGATTATCTTATGTTAAATGCCCTAACGCTAACGTGATGACTTCATTTTGTTATATTCATAGCAGAAGGGTGGTTGGTTTGTGGTTTTTAAAGTGGTAACTCTTCTCTATAACACAAAGTCAAAAGGCAATGGCAGACAACAACAGAACTGAGTTGGTAGATACCGGTGCCCGAAAGCAGTCGGTTGAACAGGACAATGGGTTGGTTGAAGAGTTAAAGATGTTAAGACAATACATGGCGGACATGTATCAGGATTGAATGACTGGGAAGGCACCACCCCCGCCACCACCTAGCTTCCTAAATGATGCCCTTACCCAAACACTGGTCACAGTGCTAGATGATCCCCCATACTCTCCAGATCCACCCGCTTATCATGGCTTTCCCAACCACCCTAGTAGCTCTATCACTCATCTTCCAATTACTTTTCCCAAAAATTGCCCTCCTGTCTTATCCACCATCCCCAACAATGAACACCCACTCAAAGCTCACGATGCCCAATATTACCCCTCAGAGGTTGCCCACAAGGCTCCCAATTCATACAAGCAAGGCCCGCGGGATGAGCCTCATGTTGAAAATGAAAAGTTCACAGGAAGAAAAGGGCGAGATGGGATACCCAGGAGGATGAAAGGCATAGAACAATCCTTAAAGAACAAGCAAGGAATGGGAGACCAGGGTAGCATGACTTACAAAGATCTGTCTGTGTCCCCCGACGTTCGTCTGCCTGCGGGGTTTAAAATGCCAAAGTTTAACTTGTATGATAGGTGTGGAGATCTGGTAGCCCATTTGAGGGATTATTGCAGTGAAATAAGAAGTGTTGGCAAGAAAGATGATTTGTTGATAGCGTATTTCAGTAAGAGCCTGAATGGGGTAGCTTTGGAATGGCATAATCGTCAAGATGTTGGTAAGTGGTCTACATTGGGTGACATGGATCAAGATTTTGTTCGATACTTTCAATACAAATCAGGTGTTACCCTAGACCGCTCCTCCCTATCTAGAATGGAAAAGAAGTCGGAGGAAAGCTTTAGAGAGTTTGGGCTCAGATGGAGGGAACAGGCTGCTCGAGTCAATACCCCGATTGGTGAAGAAGAAATGGTTGAGCTTTTCCTACGAGCCCAAGGGCCCACCTACTTTAGTCATTTGATCCCGACCTTGGGAATGTCTTTCAAAGATGTGTTAAAAATAGGGGAGCTAGTGGAAGAGGGAATCAAGTCAGGCAAAATCATGAGTTGTTCGAAAGACATTAAAAACACCGAAATAAGCTTGGGTGGAAGAAAGAGAAACAGAAAAGATGATCCGATGGGCTTTCCCGATCAACACTTCTAGCCTCGACATCGTCCCCGTGGATATCCTTGCGTGCCAGATGATCATCCCCAATGCCACTTCTCTCCATGGAACTCACAAAATTGTACACCACTTTCCCAGTACCCAGCTCCACAAAATGCCTATCCACCCCCACGAGCCTACCGAAAACCCCCTGGATCAGGTTTCCAGCCCAATCAAGCATTTAAGAGCGAGAGGTTGCTGAAAAAAGAAAAGGCTTTCACCCCTACTGGAGAATCATATGCCAACTTGTTCCAAAAGTTGAAGCAACTGGACATGTTGAAGCCGATTCATATAAAAATGCCAAACTCTCTGTCAAAGAAGTTTGATTTTTCTCAAAGGTGCGCATATTGCTCAGAAGCCCTGGGGCATGACATAGAGAAGTGTTGGAATCTGAAGAAAGCAATTCAGAAGCTTATTGATGCAGGTGACATTGTCGTGCAAAATCCAGATGCAGCAGACACTAGCCAAAGTCCATCGCCTGTTCGTAATGAGATACATATGGTGAGTATGATTTGTTTTGAAAAGGAATATGAGAATTCTTCTGAGATCCTCGAAGGTCCACACACTACAAAGTTATCAGTACTATCAGAGGTTGATCTTAAGAATGAGCCAGCACAGGGAACCCAAAAGCAATTTATTAAGAACAATGTGATGGAAGTTTGTGAAGGTCCTAGTAATGTTGATGCGGAATTCAGTGGCTAAGATGCCGAGTTTGGCAATTGGAAAGACGCTCCTTTCTTGGTTAGCCAGGGAGGAGTTTTGGTGGTTTATTTTGTTGTCATTTCTGTTTGTCCGGGTTATTTCAGGGTTGTAATCCGGATATTGTCTTGTGACTCAAACCCTTCTATCCTTTTATTTTGCCTAGTTTGTTTAGTCATAGTAGCCCGTTTAGTGTTGTCCAGGTTTGTTCTAGGTTTGTGACCCCAGTTTAGTTTGTTTGTTTTGTTGTTCAAGCCCTTTCACCATCTTTCTAATGCAATTTTTTGTTTTATGTTATTTCTAGTCATTTTTGTTTAGTTCTCTTTTCCTTTTATAGTATTTTTCCTATTGACTATAGTGACATGACATGCACGCGTAATTCTCAGCCTGGTCTTAAAAAGTTAATTTAGCCATGAAGCAATGAAACAATGTTGAAGATGTAGGGACATTTGAGGGAAATAAGTAAAGGCATTTTGAGATCACTTCATGCCCGAATTGTGTGAAACTGGGGCAGATAGAACATAAAGAAACCTTATTGAAATGTATCATGCTGCATCGGAAAGGCAAGTTGGCCCAAATTGATAGGAGTCGTTCGTGGAAATGAGAGTGAGGGTGTTGTCCAATGGTGCTTTATATGTAACAGATGTAGAAGGCGAATGTGTGGATATGGTCATCAAGTCTAGCGCAATCAAAAGATGTTACGAATGTTTTCCTTGGTTTGTTTAATTGTGTTGTTTGTACTTGGCATGTTTTGAAGATTGGAATGACGAAGACATTTTGTTCTGCTATCTAAACACCTTATCCTTCGTTACCCCTTTGAGCCTTGTTTATTTTCTTTCATACCCCTCTTTCGAAATCAGTAGCAAAGATCACAAACACAAGCGTGAAAGATAAGTAAAGGAAAAGGAGAAAAGAAAAGAACGAAAAGGGAGAAAAGAAAAAATGAAAATTGAAAAAAAAAAGAAAAAAAAAGAGGAAAAAGAAGGAGAAAAAAAACAACAAAACAACAAAAAAAAAAGAAAAAGAAAGAAAAAGAGAGAAAGAAAAGAAAGAGATAAGAGAAAATCACAACAACAAAGCAATTTCTATGACATGAACTACGTTTGACCTGATTCCTTTTAAGGATACGTAGGCAGCCTCACGGTTCGGTCCCATCAAAATAAAAATCCAAAAGTCCCCAAGCAAGAAACTGGGGCAGAAGTTGTGGTTGTTATAAAAAATCTGGTTCTGAAAGTTGTAATTTTGAACCCATGTGAATTATTTTGAGCCTTTGATATCCTTTCTTTTTTTTTAACCCTATCCAAAAGATCATGTTACGGTCTAAAGAAAGACCTTCCGATCAGTCTTCGAGAGGTGCTAAGTCAAGCAAGGAGAGGTAGTTCATATCGGGGGCAACACTCTGGTCCAAGTAGAAAAATAATGAAAATGAGAGAGTCTTATTGGTGAAAACCCTCACGGGCACAGTAAGGCGACGGGAGCTAAGAGAAGTCAAAAATGAGAGAGTCTTATTGGTGAAAACCCTCGCGGGCACCGTAAGGCGACGGTAAGTTGAGAGAAAGAACAAAATTAGAGAGGCTTGATGGTGAAAACCCTTCGGGCACTACAAGTCGAATAAGGATTGTGAATCAGATTGGATGATCGGAGCATTGAAGCCCAGTTTCACGGTTTAGAGGTATAACAGGAGTTGAACATCAGACTTGCTCAACAGAATAGGCCACAGGTGCATGTCATGGTCATTAAAGTTGGTATCCATATCTGATAGGTTTCTACTTTGTAGTTTTCTTGTTATGAATCATCTCTTTCCTTTGTCCTTTACTCTGTTCCTTTTGTCTTGTTTACTTCCTCTTCCTGAGTCTGTTTGGTCAAAATAAGTGAGAAATGACTTCAAAATTTGCCACCAGCTTTCCAATTGCACAAAACGGGATCTGGCCAGCACATCAAAACGGTATAAGTTAGGAAAGAACAATAAGCGCACTGAGTTGGTAGCAATCAACATGCTTTAGGGTCCATGAGAAATACAAAGGTTTGGTATACTTCAATTCGGGAACAGTGCACAAATAGAGGATGTTGGATGAACGGGTCAAAGGTATTCTCTGTGATGAGATCAACAAAGAAAGTGTTTAATCAGTGACAAGCGAGGTCTTCCAAGCAGAAATCAAAGTTATCGTGACAAGTGAGGGAACAATAGACTTCAAGTCCAAGGCCAGTGATTTAAGTCAGGAAAGAACAATATGCGCACTAAGTGGATGGCAATTAATGTGCTTTGGAATTCATGAGAAACACAAAGGTGCAGTACACGTCAACACAAGAGTACGATGCAATAGATGGAGGGTGTTAGGTGGATGGATCAAAGGTATTTTCGGTGAAACACAAAGGTTGGTAAATGTCAGTTCATGAGCAATGCAACAGATAAAGAGAATTGGGTCTGAACGGAGAAGGGGTATTTTCTGTGATAAGGATGACAGAGAAAGTGGTTAGTCCATAAGCAAGCAAGGTCCTCGAGTGGAAATCAGTTATCATGGGAAGTGAAGGAGCAATTTCCCTCAAAGTCAAGGCCACAAACCAACCACCACATTTTAAACTGACAAGATTTTTCTTTGATTGAAACAGGGGCAGAAAATTTCGTTTGTTTCGGAGAAACCCTCCGCAAGAAAAAGCAAGCACCAGACAGGTTTGACCGTAAACTCTCAGGACCTTCCTGGAAAATGGGACTTAGTTTAAAATTCAAAACAATCATGAGTAGCAACACCTAGCATAAGTGTGCCCCAAAGGAACATAAGTAGGCTTCAAAGTTTGCATGTTTGAGATAGGATTCAATTAGGAGTTTTTAGGACCCTCCTGAATAATGAGACGTAGTTTTAAGATTTCAATTAGATAACAACATTTAGCGTAAGTTCTGTTGTAGGGTAGTATAATTCAGCCGTAAAAGTTGTCATTCTTAAGATAGGACTTGATGTTCGATTTTCAGGACCCTCCTGGATAATGGGGAGTAGTTTAAAGACCCTCTTAGATAACAAGATTTAGTAGAAGTCACACCTTTAGAAGATATAACTTAGATTTAAAATTGTTGTTTAATTAAGAGTTGTTAGGATCCCCCTGGATAATGGGACCTAGCTTTCAAATTCTTAGTAATACTTGGTAATATGATTTAGTTTTACATTCACATCTGTGCCCAGCCACCAAACTGGGGCAGAAAATTTTCTTTGTTTTTTGTCTATTTCGTTGAAGTCAGGAGCCTGCATGGAGAGTAGGGAATACATTTCAAGTCGGCAGTCAGGAGCCCGCATGGAGAGCAGGGAATACATTTCAAGTCAGCAGTTAGGAGCCCGCCTGGAGAGCAGGGAATACATTCAAGTTCAGTAGTCAGGAGCCCGCCTGGAGAGCAGGGAATACATTTCAAGTCAGCAATCAGGAGCCTACCTGGAGAAAAAGGGAGTATAACTCAAATTTTAGCGTTCAAGTTCCTATTGATATTTGGTAATGTGGTTCATTTTACACTTACGTATGTGCCCAGATACCCAAACTGGGGCAGAAAAATTTCCTTTGTTTTTGTCTATTTTGTTGAAGTCAGGAGCCCGCTTGGACAGCATGAAATACATTTCAAGTCAGCAGTCAGGAGCCCGCCTGGAGAGCAGGGAATACATTTCAAGTCAGCAATCAGGAGCCCGCCTGGAGAGAAGGGAATACATTCAAGTTCAGCAGTCAGGGGCCCGCCTGGAGAGTAGGGAATACATTTAAGTTCAGTAATCAGGAGCTCACCTAAAGAGCAGGGAATACATTTTAAGTCAGCAGTCAGGAGCCCGCCTGGAGAGCAGGGAATACATTTCAAGTCAGCAGTCAGGGGCCTGCCTGGAGAGCAGGGAACACATTCAAGTTCAGCAGTCAGAAGCCCGCCTGGAGAGCAGGGAATACATTTCCAGTCAGCAATCAGGAGCCCACCTGGAGAACAAGGGAGTACAATTCAAGTTTTAGCTTTCAAGTTCTTATTGATATTTGGTAATGAGATCCATTTTACACTTACATATGTGCCCAGCCACCAAACTAGGGCAGAAATTTTTTTTTGTTTTGTCTATTTTGTTGAAGTCAAGAGCCCGCCTGGAAAGCAGGGAATACATTCAAGTTCATCAATCAGGAGCCCGCCTGGAGAGCAGGGAATACATTTCAAGTTAGCAGTAAGGAGCCTGCCTAGAGAGCAGGGAATACATTCAAGTTCAGCGGTCAGGAGCCCGCCCGGAGAGCAGAGAATACATTTCAAGTTAGCAGTCAGGAGGCCCCGCCTGGAGAATAGGGTCAGTTTTTACTTTAGTCAAGCTTAGTTTATAGTTTTCCTAGTCTATTCTTTAGTTTACTTTCATCATTGCATCAATATTACAAGTGGTTTATAATTTTGCTAACAACTCACAAGTTTTCCTAGTGCAAACTGGGGCAAAAAAAATTTCTTTTGTTTTGTCTGTTTTGTTGTAATCAGGCACCCACCTGGAGAACAAGAGGAGACAACTCAAGTTTCTAGGGAAAGCAGTGTCGAAGGAAAACAACTCGAGTTTCAAGGGAAAGCAGTTTCGAAGGAAGACAGTTCAAGTTTCAGGGGAAAATGGTTCAAGGTGCAAGGGAAAACAGTGTCAAGTAACAAGAGATGACGGTTTGAGTTCAACAGTCAGGCATCCACCTGAAGAAAAGGAAAAGCATCTCAGATTGCAATTCAAGTCAGCAGCCAAAGAATCTCGCGGCAAGAATGCGAGTTAACAGTCTGAGGTGATCGACAGAAGTTAGTCACAATAAAGAAAAAAGAAAGGCAAGAAGTGAATTCAAATACAGAAGTTGATGGAAGACGTAAACTGCTTAAGACATGGTGGAAGTCACAAGCACTACATGTCTGGTCCTGACCCAAAAGCTGTAAAAGAATGAGCTAGCACCTGCAGCTAACAAGTGCCAGGGTTCAAATCTAAAGTCTGCATGAAGAACCATTCAAGACTCAAGATCAAGCTTCAGAAGACTTATAGATAGGAATCTTGTAACTCGTAGTTGACAGGTTTAGCTAGTCTTGTTCATTTGATTTTGATATAATAACAGGAACCGTGGACCGGAACCTAGGCGGAACGGCACCTCGACCGGATCTCCACCTCGACATACTCCGTCATCTCACTCATCTCTGAACTACACGTGACCTGATTCCTTTATAGCCAAGGATATGTAGGCAGCCCAGATACCAGGGCTCGGTCACATTCCCCTCTCTCTTAGTTTTAGTTTCTCCAAATAAGGGTCGGGTCAAAAAACCTGTCTAGTCATTCTTTGTCTGAAAATACTACGTCTTTCCAGTCAAAGAGGGGCAATTGTAGACATGTGATTTTTGACTCTCCCTAAGATTTTTCATTTTTTAGCGCGTAAATATTTAATTTAGGCATAATATAGATATTTCAAGTAATTTTGGATCTTTTACTTTATTTTATTACAAGAAAACAAAAAAATCACAAAAATAGGTTCATTAATGTTTTGTAGTCATTTTTAATCTAAAAAAAATCTAAAAAAATATATGCAAAAATAGTATCGTATTTTTATTTTAATATGATATTTGAAAATACCAAAAATAGATTTGTTTTGATGGTTAGTTTTATTTTAATAATTATTTGAATAGTAGGAATAATTAATAAATGGGCTCGTATTTTTAATCTCATTCGCAACGAAAGAATAGAACTTGGGCTCGAGCAACCCATTTTTAGGCCTAATTTTGGACCTACCCCACAATTGCCAAGCCCATAATTCCTAGGTCCATACCCCTTAACCTAAAAACCCTACCAAAAACCTACAATATAAAAAGAAGGCTTAAGACTAAAGAAGAGGGAATGGATAAAAAAAGGGAAAGGCTGAAAGGTGCAGCTTTTTGGAACGAAGAAAAAGGCTGAAAACGACGGAAAACAAAAAAGAAAAAGCTGCGCACAGACCCTCCTTCTCATCGTCAAACCTCTCATGCTGCCAGCTTCTACACCGCCGAACACCACCTCCAAGCCGTTGCTCCTTTCCTTCTTCTTAGGGACAACAACAAAAACGTGCACACACATGAGGATATCGGAAAACAGAACAGAAAAGTAAAATTTGCAAGGACACGCATAGATACAATATAGCAGGCCCGAATAGAGAGGAAAAATGGAAAGTCAGTGAGAGTTTTTATTTTCTTTCTTACCAAATTTCTGAAAAAGCAAAAACACAAAAAATAGTCCTTTTAAAAAAAATTCAGACACATATATAAAATAGCTTCTTTCCATTTTTAACTTTTGGATCCGGATTTGGTTTGTGAAATGATGGGATTTCAGTGAGTGATTGTAGAGTCGGATTCGTTGCTATTTGAAGTGTCGTTCGAACATTGTTGCCGGTTCGCGGTTCTTGGAACGAGTTCCAGCAGCTCGCTCAGTTGAATTGCTTTTGGTTTCAACAAAGGTTCACTTCTTGCTTTCTCTAGTGTTGATTGTTCTATGTATTGTGTATTGGTTTGATTTCTAGGAAATTACTTCAGAAATATAGTACTGTATTCTGGCAAATGGTTTAAAATCCATATTTGAAGAATAGCTTGAGTTGTATGCTTATAGCAATTTTCTACGCATATATCAGTTTGGTGGTGGGTTTGATATTAGTAAGGATTTCAAAAATTATGGGTTGCTGGGATCATAGCCCATCAATTGCCATTTGTGTTTGGAATATTTTGGTTGGCATATACAAGCTATTGGAAGCGGTTGTTGATTCTCAAAAGCTTAAATGAACAGGATAATATGTTGCTGGCCCATTTACTTTGAAATAACTAAGGACCTGCTTTTAGATTATTAATAATTTGAGGCGTGCCATGCCAAATAAAATCTCAACATGCATGGCCCTCGCTTAATTAATGCTTGAATCCTTAGAATTTGAGGCGTGTCATTTACCGAAGTTCCATGGCCCTCGCAAAGTTAAAAAACTCGTAGTCGCTTTAGGCGCGTTATTTTAATAATTTACCTTCCTAAATTCGGGTGCACATTTATGTGACCCAAATACAAATCTCAACGATGTCAAAATATGTCAAAGACCACGGGTGCATTTATGTGACGTGGTTTGAGACGTGTTTTAATAACGTTGCAATTTTCTTTTAAAAATTAATTAAAAGCGGCTAAGAAATAAAATTTGCACATAGGTTCATAATTGTTTAAAATTAGATAATTAAGTTTAATATAACAGTTGAGCGACCGTGCTAGAACCACGGAACTCGGGAATGCCTAACACCTTCTCCCGGGTTAACAAAATTCCTTACTTGGATTTCTGGTTTGCGGACTGTTAAACAGAGTCAATCTTTTCCTCGATTCGGGATTGGAACCGGTGACTTGGGACACTATAAATCTCCCAAGTGGCGACTCTGTATTTTAAATAAAATAATCTCGTGTCGATTGTCACTTAAATTGGAAAAACTCACTTATACACCCTTCTCGGGGGTGTAGGTAAAAAAGGAGGTGTGACACTCTTGACTACGCGAATACACCAGAATATCATCAATGAAGACTATGACAAACGAATCAAGATAAGGCCAGAACACGATGTTCATCAAATGCATGAATGCTTCTGGGGCATTGATCAGCGCAAAAGACATCACCAAGAACTCATAATGACCATATCGGGTCCTGAAAGTTGTCTTAAGAATATCCGAGTCCCTAATCTTCAACTGGTAATAACCCGAACGGAGATCAATCTTGGAGAACACTCTTGCTCCCTGAAGCTAGTCAAACAAATCATCAATGTGAGGCAAAGGATACTTGTTCTTAATTGTTACCTTGTTCAATTGCCTATAATTGATGCACATCCTCATAGTGACATCCTCCTTCTTCACAAATGGAATCGGCACACCCCAAGGTGACACACTAGGCCGAACGAACCCCTTATCGAGGAGTTCCTGAAGCAGCTCCTTTAACTCTTTCAACTCTGCTGGTGCCATACAATACGACGTAATAGAAATGGGCTGAGTGCCTGGCACCAGGTCAATACCAAAATCAATGTCCCTATCCAGTGGCATTCCCGGTAGGTCTGCAGGAAACACATCGGGAAAATCCCTCACAACTAGAACAGAATCAATACTGGGAGTCTCAGCTCCGACATCCCTCACAAAGGCTAGATACGAAAGAAATCCCTTCCCAACCATACACTGGGCCTTCAAGAATGAGATCACTCTACTGGGAACATAATTAGTCAAACCTTGCCACTCAATCTGTGGCACACCCTGTATAGCCGATGTGACTATCTTAACATAACAGTCCAGAATAGCACGACACAGAGATAACCAGTCCATGCCCAAAATGATATCGAAATCCATCATACACAATAATAAAAGATCCACTCAGGTCTCCAGACCCCCAATAGTCACCACACACGACCGGTACACACGGTCTACAATAACAGTATCGCCCACTGGAGTAGATACATGAACAGGTGAAATAAGAGACTCACAGGGCATATCCAAATAACGGGCAAAGAATGATGACACATAAGAAAAGGTGGAACCAGGATCAAATAATACAGAGGCATCTCTGTGGTAGACTGAAACAATACCTGAAATCACGGTTTCTGAAGGAGCAGCATCAGGTCTACCTGGGAGGGCATAGAAAGAGCCTGACCACCACCTAGCTGGCTGGGCGGGTGGTAAAGTAACTAGAGTAGAAGTCAAGGGCTGACCCCTCTACTGAGACGGACCATCATGAAGACGAGGACACTGCCTTTTCATAAACCCAAACTCTCCACACTCATAACAACTCCCCGGTGCTGGAGATGGGGACTGAAGGGAACCCCTGGCACCAGAATGACCAAAAGAAGGACCTGGCATGGAAGAACCCTGCACTGATGGAGCATGGGACAAACTCTAGGCTGGAAGGGCACTGAGTGATGAGTGGACCTGATGAGATCTGTGAGAACCATGACCCGATGATGCCCCACGATAACCTAGGCGAGCTAACTGAGCCTGTTTGAATGGGAGGCCTCTGCCCTGCTGGAACTGACCCCTCGAAGGAGCACTACTAAAGCTACCAAATCCCCAAGACCTCTTGGCCTCCCTCTCCTCTTGCTCCTGGCGGTGAACCGACTCAATCTCACGGGCGATGTCAACAACCTCCTCGAAGGTAGGACCTGTCACCCTCTCCCTAGTCATGATAATCCGAAGCTAATATGTGAGGCCATCAACAAACCTCATAATCCTCTCTCGATCTGTGGGAACCAACCAAATCGTATGACGGGCTAACTCGGAGAACTGCATGTCATACTGCATCACAGTCATCTCTCCCTGACGTAACTGCTCAAACTACCTGCACAGCTCCTCTCGGCGAGACTGTGGCACATACTTCTCTAGGAAGAGAACAGAGAACTACTGCCAGGTAAGGGGTGCTGCACCAACAGGCCTATGCCTCTCAAAAGCCTCCCACTAAGTGAAGGCAGCCCCAGAAAACTAAAAGGTGGTGAATGCTAAACCACTGGTCTCTAGAATCCCCATTGTACGAAGCATCCTCTGGAACTTATCCAAGAAACCCTGGGCATCCTCGCCCTCTACACTGCAGAAAGTCGAAGGCTGGAGTCTACCAAACCTCTCTAACTAACGCTGCTCGTCGTCCGACATAACTGGTACCATATACACCTGAGTTAGTGCAACTGGCTAAGCTGGAGGTGCCCCCGATGTCTGGAGTCCCTGCACAACCTGCTCAGGTGTGCGAGCAACGGGAGTTTAGGTGCCTCCCCCGGCCTGAGAAGTAGCTGCGGCCGTAGTAACTGAGACCGCCTGAGCCAAACTGGTACACACTGATAAGATCTGAGCTAAAGACTCCTGAAGGCCTGGAATCACAATAGGCACAGCCGGTGCCTGAGCTGGTGCTGCTGCAGCGTCCAAAACTGGGACCTGATCCTGAACTGGGGCAGCTGGTGGATCTGCAAGTGTTGCCCTAGCTGCTCTACCCCTACCACGGCCTCGACCACATCCTCGGCCTCTGGTGGCCCCAGCTGGTGGTACTGGTGGTCGTCCATCCTGACCGGTAGCATGTATCCTCACCATTTGTGAGAGAATGGAATAACAGAAGTTTAGTACTCGGATCAACAAATACGCACGACAAGAATTTCAAGAATATGAAGTTTTTTCTAAAGGTTCTGCAGCCTCTCGAGGATAAATACAGACGTCATTGTAGCAATCCGCGAGACTCTACTAAACCGATTCATGACTCACGAGACCTATGTAACCTAGGCTATGATACCAACTTGTCACGACCCCAAAATATCAGTCGAGATGGCGCATATCATATTACTAGGCAAGCCAACCCAAACACTTAATCACAACCCTTTTTCCTTATGATAAGCCATTTTCTAACACAGGTTTAAAAACCAAATTTTCATTATATGCGTTTAAAAACAACAGAATATATGTGCAAGTCAAACAAACATGAAACTACACAGCCCCAAGTATCTGGTGTCACGAGTCTAGAACCTCTAATACATAACTGACTGTCTAATACATCATAAGTCTAGAAAATGCAGAAAAGAAACAAGATAGGAAGGAGAAAACAGGGCTGCATACGCCATGCAGCTACCTTGAAATCTCCGACAACTCTGGATCAGCCGAGGACCCTCACTCTACCGCTCGGGCACCTGGATCTGTACACAAGGTGCAGGGAGTAATGTGAGTACGCCAACTCAGTAAGTAACTAAAGTAAATAAGGTCTGAAAGTAGTGACAAGCAGTTAAAAATCATATGATTGAATAAACCACAGGATAACAGATCAACTCCACAGTTTAAAACCAGTTTTGTCATAAAATCTTCAGTTTCAGTTTAAATACTTGAAATCATATACTTAGAAATTTTTCAACAGAGGCTTATTTTAAAAGAAGAGTGAAATCAGTAAAAGTATCATAACTGGGCCCCTCGGGCAAGGTATCATTCAGAATATGGCCTCTCGGGCAGCCTCTCAGTCATTCGTGACTCAACTCTCATCACTCAGTACGCACTCTCAGCACTCAGGCTCAATAATATCTCATAGTAATAGAAATCATAGTAACTGCTGCAGCGTGCAGCCCGATCCATAGTTTATAGTGGACTATGCTTATTAGGGGTGTACAGACTCCGGAGGGGCTCCTACAGCCCAAGCGTCATATCGTTGCGGTGCGCAGCCCGATCCAATATATATATATATATATATATATATATATATATATATATATATATATATATATATATATCATTGTGGCATGCAGTCCGATCCATAACTCATACATATATAAATTCCCTCACCATTAGGTCCTCAACCTCTCTCAGTCATTAACCTCACAGCCTCTCGGGCACAACAGTAGAAATTAGAGAACTCAGTCCAAACAATTCTCACATTTAGAAGTGGAGTGATAAAACCAGTTTTAAACATTTAAACAGGTAAAGCATGACTGAGGATATGCTTTCAACTAGTAGAGTGAGGAAAAACAGTAAAAATATCCCTAAGGGCCTCAAGAGGTCGGCACAAGGCTCCAAGCATGGCATACAACCCATAATACAGTATAAATGACTAAAGTACGGAATAATATAAGATTCCAAATCAAATACATGGCTTAATAATCGCTACGGGACAGACCAGGTCACAATCCCTATCAGCGCATGCCCACACGCTCGTCATCTAGCATGTGCGTCACCGTATTTATCAAAACAAGTCAATTACCGAGGTTTTGTATCCTCAATTCCAGATTTACAATGGTTACTTACCTCAAACTGATGAAAAAACTACTCTGTAGCGCCTTTGCCCCTCGAATCGGCCTCCACTCGTGTTGAATATATTCAAAATAAGAATCAAGGCGTCAAAATATGCTAAGGTAACGAAGCCCAAGCAAAAACGATCAAATAATACCAAAATCCCGAAATTGGCCAAACCCGACCCCTGGGCCCACATCTTAAAACTTGATAAAAATCACATCAACAGAAGCCTTTTCCTCCCACGAGTCCATACATACCAAGAACACTGAAATCGGAGTCCAAATGACCCCTTAAATTCCCATTTTAAAGTCTCTTAATCTCAAGCCCTAATTCCTCAATTTTAGGCTTAGATTCCATGAATTATTAGGTAGATTTCACATTAGAATCGAGTTTTAAGTCCAAAATTCTTACCTCCAAGTGATTCCCCTTGAATCCTTCTTCAATCCCCTTCAAAAAGCTCCAAAAATGACCAACAATGGAAGAAATAAACCCCAAATTCGTGGACAAGACGACTATTTAAACCTTCTGCCCAGGCCAGAAATCCTTCTTCGCGAACGCGGTCAAAGCCTCGCGTTCGCGAAGCACAAAAATACCTTGACCAAAATTCCTCTTTCGCAATCGCGACAACCCCATCGTGAATGCTATGCTTTACTTAGACAAACCTTCGCGATCGCGTTCCCCCTATCGCGAACGCGATGAATTAAATTCTTTTGAAGCTCAGCTGCCCATTTCTTCTACGCAAACGCGACAACACCCCCTGCGAATGCGATGCACAGATGCCCAGCCCTTCGCGAATGCGGAGCCTTCCTCGCGAACGCGAAGGCTAAATTTCCAGGTTCCTCAACTGACCCTTCGCAAACGTGAGGACCCACTCGCGAACATGAAGGTCATTTTTCTGCAGCACTGACCTGCAATTTTCTGCAACTCCTAACTTCATGGAATGGCCCGATTGACCACCCGAAACTCACCTGAGGCCCCTGGGACCTCAACCAAAGGCACTAACATATCCCAAAACCTTATTCAAACTTTAACACTTTAAAACACCTCAAACAACATCAAATCAATCAAAACACATCTTATTCAAGCCTAAGTTTCCAAAATCTTCCGAATTCCGCTTTTGATCAAAAACCCAACCAAACCACGTCCGAATGACCTAAAATTTTGCACACACATCCCAAATGACACAATGGAACTACTTCAACTCTCAAAATTCCATTTCGAACCCTATATCAAAATCTCACCTACCAACCAAAAATTGCCAAAATTCGATTTCGCCAATTCAAGCCTAAATCTACTCTGGACCTCCAAAACTCGTTCTGATCATGCTCCAAAGTTTCAAATCACCTTTCAAAGCTAACCGAACCATCAGAACTTACCTCCGAGCCCTCTAACACATAAGTCAACATCCCATTGACTTTTTCTAACTTAAGCTTCTCAAGAGAGACTAAGTGTCTCAAACCTTACCAAATCCCTTCCGAACACGAACCAATCAACCCGATCACATATAGAACTATTATACAAAGCAATAAGAAGCAGAAATGGGGGAAACGGAGTGGTAACTCATGAGATGACTAGTCGGGTCATCACATCGTAGCCCGACCTCAAATCAATCTTGGAAAACACCTTGGCACCATGAAGCTGGTCAAATAAGTCATCCATCTTCGGCAACAAATGCTTGTTCTTGATAGTGACCTTATTCAACTGTTGATAATCTATGCACATCCTCATCGATTTGTTATTTTCTTTATAAATAACATTGTTGCACCCCAAGGCGAGACATTAGGTCTAATAAATCCCTTATCAAACAAATCCTGCAATTGCTCCTTCAATTCTTTCAACTAAATTAGGGTCAACGGTATGGTGGAATATAAATGGGCTGACTGCCATGAACCTAGTCAATGAAAAACTCGATATCCCTATCGGGTGGTATACCCCGCAAATTCGTAGGAAACACCTCTAGGAACTCACGCACAACCGAAACTGAATCTATGAAAGGAATCTCTACAATAGAAACACAAATATAAGCCAACTATGCCAAATACCTTTTCTCGACCGTACGTTGAGCCTTCATATATGAAATAACCCTATTAGTAGAGAGACCAAAAGTCCCTCTCCATTCCACCCTAGGCAACCTCGGCATGGTAACATTACAGTCTTGGCATGATAATCGAAGATAGCGTGATATAGTGACAATTAATCCATGACCAAAATCAAAGATAGCGTGATATAGTGACAACTAATCCATGACCAAAATCACATTATATTCCACCATATTAAGTAACAGAAAGGTAACCCTAGTCTCATTGCTCACAATAGTGACCAAACAAGAACGATAGACCCGGTCCACCATAATAGAATTCCCAACATGCGTAGACACAAAAATTGGAGTACTCAAAGAATCACGAGACTTATCCAAATATAAAACAAAATAGGATGATACATACGAATAAGTGGAACCCGGATCAAATAAAATTGGTGTACCTCTATGAAAAACCAGAACAATATATGCGATGACCGCATCAAATAACTCCGCCTCATGTCTAGTTGGAAATGCCTAGCAACGGGGCTAAGCCCCACCAATCTGACCTCTACCTCTCGGATGGCCTCTCATTGACTGGACTCCACCTTTATCTACCTTACCTCCACCTCGGGCTACCTTACGCCCTCCTCTAGCTGGATGAGCGGGCAGTGGAGCAACCCCCATCAGAATCATGGCACGAGTACCCTTCTGTGGCCAACTACTCCTTAATCTTGGACACTATCTCCTGATATGACCTGTGTCACCGCACACAAAATAACCCCTCGGTTGATGTAACTGTTGAATCTGAGATAGTCCCTGATGACCCAAATAACCACCATAGTAACTCTATAGCGGTAATGAACTAATAGGAGCTGAAGGTGCACTCAATACTAGCTACTCGAAATGATACCCATATGCACTGTGACCACCTGAAGGACCATGAGACACCTGCAGTGCTGACTGAACCGGCCTAATAGGATGACCTCTGCCAAATGAATCCCTTCCTCCAGACGAGGCACCACAGAAACTACCAAAATGACGAGGCTTCTACTCAAATGTCACCTCTCTACCCTGGCAACGAATCCTCTTGATCCGCCTAATAATCTCTACAACTCTATTAAAAGAATTACTATCCTCATTCTCTTTGGTCATATGTATATTTGTTCCAAAAGTAAGGTCATCTATAAACTTCTGCACTATCTTCCTCTCAGTAGGGACCAACATAGCTACACGATATGATAAATTCACGAATCTGGTCTCATACTGAGTAACGGTCATGCTACCATATTGAAGGCACTCAAGTTGACTGCGAAAGTCCTCTATCTAAGTGAATGGGATGAACTTCTCCAAGAATAACTATAAGAACTGGGCCAAGTGAGAGAATGTGAACCTATTGGCCAGCCTTGAACATACTCAAGCCACCACCTTTTGGCAGAACCAGTCAAGAAACACTTTGAAATGAACTTCGTTGATCTACACCATACCCATGTTGCATAATATCTCATGGAAACAATCTAAGAAATCCTAGGGGTTCTTAGAAGGTGAGCCACTAAACTGAGGGGGAAATAACTTGGTAAACTTGTCCAACCTATGTAGCCCCTCTTCTGACATGATGGGCCTCTCCCCGAGCTGTGTAGCAGCAACGGGCTGAGCATCCCCAACTAGTAGAACTACTGGGTTCTAATACCCGTGAGCCATCTCCTCTGGAGTGTAGGTAGCAGGAGTTAGTGCTCTTCCCCCACCCCGAGTGACAGCTTGTGCCATAGGAAATACCCTGGTCTAATCCATACTCCCCATAAGTCCAATTAAGCGGACTATAGCATCCTGAAGTACGGGAGCAGCAATGAATCCCTCTAGAACCTAAGTGGGTCTGACCGGTGTGGTGTGAACTAGGACCTCCTCCTCATGATCCATATGAGGATCCGCAATAGGTGTTGTTGCTCGTGCTCTAGGCTGAGCTTTGCCTCTCCCTCGGCCCGTATCCCTAGTAGTGGCTGCAACCTGGGGCTCCGATTCTTGATCAACTATGGATGTCGTACGTGTTCTCACCATCTGGAAAGATTAAGAGAAGAATGATTCAAACTTCAGCAATAGAATCAAGTCGCACGATAGAGAAGAAAGAAGTGAAATTTCTTAAAGCCTTATTGGCTCTAGAATATAAGTACAGATATCTTTGTAACGATCCTCAAGACTCTACTAAGCTTGTGTATGACTTGTGAGACCTAGGAAACCTAGTGCTCTGATACTAACTTGTCACGAACCAAAATCCCAACCACGGGACCGTGATGACGCCTAATATCTGCTTGCTAGGTAAGCCAATGTTAGCTAAAGAATTAATCAATTTAACAATTTAAAAGCAAGATATTAAGAATTAAAAACTGAAATACTCTGAAAACATATAATAAATCCATAAGTATTGTTGTCTATACTAATCCTAAAAATCCGGAGTCACAAGTACATGAGCGACTAGAATGCTACAAATACAATGTGAAATAAAATATAATACTTGGATCTGCACAAGAAGTGCAAAAGTGTAGTATGAATACAACCAACCTCATATACTCCATAAGTGTCGATCCTAACCTCGCGAAGTAATGACAAGGTTGAAACAAGACACTCAATATAAACATGTATGAATAAAAAATAGAAGACAATTGAAATATAGAGAAAAAAGGTAAACTCATTACAGCGGATCCAAAAGGTCAACTAATAGAGGACCCCAGAATAACATCATCTCATAACATCATATCTCAATACAAAAAATAGAATATCACAGCTACAAACAGTTACAACACATCATTTTCTGTTGCGGCGCGCAACTCGATCCCAATATTATTTCAATATCCATTGTGGCGTGCAACCTGATCCCAATATCATATCAATATATGTTGCGACGAACAACCCGATCCTAATATAATATCATTTTCATTCTGTTGCGGCGTGCAACCCATTCCCAATATCATTTCATTAATAACAACAACTCAATACAACAAATTTCGAAATCTCAACATAAAAAGGAAGCTAACGTGTATAAATCATCAAGGAACTACAAGTACAACAGAGAAAAAACAAAAACTCATATTCATAAAGTATGCTCACATTGTAAGCCAACACAAACCTTAACGAGTTATTAAAGCAAGAATATCTAAGGGCTCACACAATCAAATATAACATAATTAAGTGCAACAAGTAAGGTCAAGACAATAAAGGCAAATAAAGGCATGAAATAGTGAAAATGTTCAATTAATACAGGTGAGAGCATATAACAAGTAAGCAGAACTTGATCAAGAAGTGAACAAATAGAAGCAGGCAAGAAATAAATGACAGATAACAAATAAAGCATAAATAACAAGTAGTGACATTTAGCAATCAAAGCATGTCATGAGATATAACATGGAATAAATGTTGACATAAAGATAAAAAGCCCACCTCGCATATTAAACCCATGACAATGTATATACACTTATCACCTTGCAAATACATCGTTCTCACACATAATTCACGTAGAAAATAGACCAAACACGTCCTAATTCTCTCGAGTCAATGTTAAACACGATATTTACCTCTTCCAGAATCAAATCAACAATCAACCACGGGTTTTACTTTAGAACAAACCTCAAAACCAATCGAATTTAGCCAAATATAGTTCAACTAATTTAAAACAAGTTTTAAAAGCTACCCAGAGTAAAAAAAGTTTAATCTTTAACTTAAATGAAAACGTAAATAAAAGTCAACCCCGGACTCGTTTGGTCGAAATCTGAGATTCGGGCCAAATTTCAACTACCCATTCACCCCAGATCCAGGATACGTGATTTGTTTCGAAATATGATCTTTTCGAAGTCTAAATCCTAATTTTACAAAACTCCTAGATTCATGTTTTGAGATACGACCCAACTGTAGGTATAGCAATTGTGAGCTCTTATTCTCAATTGCGATATTCGTAAAAGCGAAGCACTGATCGGGATTGTGATTAGTATCGCATGCCCTAAGAAGTCGCAATTACGACAAAAGCATCGCATTTGCGACAGTTCCCATGTCTGAAAATGCGATCAAAGCTTCGCATTTGCGAAGTTGGCCAACATTTCCAAGTATCGCAAATATGACAGATATATCACAATTACGGAGCTTCCCCTATGCGATCCAAGCTTCGCAATTGCGAAGTGCCCATTCCCCCATCCCCCTTCGTATATGCGAGCACTCACTCACAAAAGTGAGGCTTGCATTTGCAAGCAGTACCTCGCATTTGTGAGATACGCAGGTAAGAGGCATCAAATTTTGCATTAGCTGTTCAACACCTATCAAAACACATCTGAATGACCTCAAATCCTCTCGGGCTCCAATCCGAACATTCACACAACTGTAATAATATCATACAAACTCATTCGCTAACTCAAATCGTACAAGTAACATCAAATATCAAAAATTGATCATTAAAACTCAAGATTTTCAACTTGAAACTCAACTTTTATCAATTTTTACATAATGCGCCAAAATGCGCTCGAGTCACCCGAGACCCCAACCAAACATGCATACAATTCTAAAAACACACTAATATGAGGTCGTTTACAAAGAACGTTGAATATGGTCAACTCAATCCTCATTTTAAGTTAAAAATCACATTTTCTAACCTATCCGAAAAATGACACGGATCACACACACAAGTAATAAATTATTAAATAAAGTTGTGGAAGGTCTTAGAACATAAAAATGACGCTAGTGCTCAAAACGACCTATTGGATCGTTATATATTATATGGACACAAAAAATAAAAATAACTTAAATTCATTTTAGTTTGAAGTAAAAGAAAGGTGCGAAGGATTTCACAAGTATCTATTACATCCCGAAAAATCATGTTGATATAGTGGCAAGGTAGATTTATACATTATACTGAAGATATTTAACTAAATTTGGTGTTCCTCTACTTACCACTCATATAATCTAATGTACTAGCAAATCTAAGGATTTCACTTCGGAGCTTTAAGACTAGATTCGCCCCTGCCAACAATAGTTGACTTGTATTAATATCATAGAAAATGATGATTACACCAAATTATACTAATTTACCGTAGTTAAGTATGGCTGTCCAACGGGATGGGACGTCCCGTCCCATCTCGCGTCCCGTCCCGGTCCCGTCCCGTCCTGTTCCGCTTCAAGTTAAATGGGATGGGCCAATGTTAAACGAGACACGAGATGGGACGGGACGACCATTTCGTCCCGTTTGTCTCGTCCCGTTTCGTCCCGTCCCGCCAATTTTTTTTTAAATAACTAGCCGTTGGGCAACGGCATAAATTGCAAAAATAGTCGTTGCCAACGGTCCAAACAGCCCCTACCCCCCCCCCCCAAACTTTCCCTAACCCCCCCCCCCCCAAACTTTTAATATAACCCCTAAGTTTATTAAATTACACTTTGGCCCTATTTTCTACTATAAATACCCTCATTCTTCTTCATTTTTTCCCACAAAAAATCAATCTTCTCTCTCAAATCTCTTACATTCTAATATTCTATCTATATTCTATATTATTCTCTCAATTTTGTTACTATCAAGTATCAACTATCAACTATCAAGTATCAAGTGATAACTTTCAAGTTTCAATTTTCAAGTATTTGGGCAAATTTTTTGGAGCAACTTTCAAGCTTCAAATTAATTCGTCAAGTATTTGGAGCAATATTTTGGGCAATTTCTTCAAGTTTCAATATTTAATCACGGTGCACTCGTTCCATCTCCTAATTTTAATATATAATTTTTGCATATCATTTTAGTGCTTAATTTTTGTGTATACTTTACGTTATGGCTGTCCAACCGGACGGGACGTCCCGTCCCATTTCGTGTCCTGTCCCGTTCCGCTTCAAGTTAAATGGGATGGGCCAATGTTAAACGGGACACGGGATGGGACGGGACGACCATTCGTCCCGTTTTTCCCGTCCCGTTTTGTCCCATCCCGTTCCGTCCTGTCCCGCCAGTTTTTTTTTTTTAAATAATTAGCCGTTGGGTAACGACTTAAATTGCAAAAATAGTCGTTGCCAGCGGTCCAAACAGCCCCTACCCTCCCCCCCCCCCCGAAACACCCCCTAACCCCCCCCCCCCCCCAAACTTTTAATATAACCCCTAAGTTTATTAAATTACACTTTGGCCCTATTTTCTACTATAAATACCCCCATTCTTCTTCATTTTTTCCCACAAAAATCAATCTTCTCTCTCAAATCTCTTACATTCTAATATTCTATCTATATTCTATATTATTCTCTCAATTTTGTTACTATCAAGTATCAACTATCAACTATCAAGTGATAACTTTCAAGTTTCAATTTTCAAGTATTTGGACAAATTTTTTGGAGCAACTTTCAAGCTTCAAATTAATTCGTCAAGTATTTGGAGCAATATTTTGGGCAATTTCTTCAAGTTTCAATATTTAATCACGGTGCACTCATTCCATCTCCTAATTTTAATATATAATTTTTACGTATCATTTTAGTGCTTACTTTTTGTGTTTACTTTACGTGTTAATTTTCGTATTTTATTTGTGTGTTTAATATTTGTGTTAGTTTTTTTAATTTAATTTCGTATTTAAATTATGGCACCTAAAAATGTATTTGGTATTTTTTTAAAAACAGTAAAAAAAAATAGTAAAAGTGAAAGTAGTAGTAATCCTAATCCTAACCCTTCTCCTAGACCTAGAATTAGAAAGCATATTGATGAAATGACTCATGTTGATGAAACTTCATTTTTCCAACCCCCCACATTTTATGATGTTCATGTCGGAGAACAATTAGATCATGAAACTTTACAAAGACAATTTAGCAATGATATTTTTTTTGAGGATGAAGAAAATGAGGAAGAAGAATTAGATGAAACACCCACTAGTCCCGCAACACAAGCTCCAACTCAGACAATCTCAGTTTGGAGCTTTACCCCCTGTACCCCCTGTAAGGGGTAAGCCTAAGGCTGAACGTCCCAAAACATCACTTGTATGGAAATTGTTTAAACATGATAAAGTCAATCATCGTGCTATATGTGAAAAATGTAAGCAAGTATTTGCACACACAACAAGTGGTGGGACGGGGGTTTAAGTAGACACTTAATAAGGGATCACAAATCTTTATGGATACAAGCTAACATAGAAGCCGGAAAAATTATAGATCCTACCATCAGTACTGACACTCCTAGCGGATTTGGTTCTAATCAAATTCAACAACAACTTGACCCAGCTTCTGGTCATGTTTTACGCAAATATAACAAAGATAGAGATCGTGAGAACTTAGCAAAAATGGTGGCTGTCTGTGGCTTACATTTTACTTTCCCTTCTCACCCTGCTTTTGTGCATTATATACAAGAAACATATAACCCTGCTTTTCAAGGTTTTCCTAAGACCACGGTTAGAAATGATGTTTTTAAATTTCAAACCGAATATCTTCAGTATATTCGTTGTGTATTTTTTCACTTAGATTGTAAAGTGCCTATCACATCTGATATAGGTCGTAGTTCTAATGGTTGTGATTATTTAAATGTTACATGTCATTGGGTTGATCATCACTGGAACTTGCAAAAACGTATTATTGGTTATAAATTTGTTGATTCAAAACACACTAGAGCATATATTGCAACTACTGTTCTACAAATACTTGATTTTTATGGACACATTAATAACGTTTTAACTATCACCTTAGATAATGCTTCTTCTAACACAACCGCGGCAAATAGCTTAAAATCTAGACTTTGTCCAATTAATCCAACAATTTTTCATGTTAGATGTGCATGTCATATTTTTAACTTGGTTGTAAAAGATGGTCTTAATTTATTTTCTGATGCTTGTAGTAAAATACAACATGCTTGTGGCTATATTTTTCGTGCTCATAAACAAAGTAGAATTCGTGAATTTGCTCAACAATGTGCTAGTGCTAACCTTCCATTTAGAAAAGTTCCAAAAGATGTTTGTACTAGGTAGAATTTTACTTATAAAATGCTTAAAGTTGCTTATGATTATCGGGTGCCTATCCAAAAAGTATTTAATATGCATAATGCTCACCCTGTTGATCAAATTGTTGATTCTGATTGGGATGAGATCAGAGGGCTTACTAAATTTTTAGAAAAATTTTATTATGCTATAAAACAATTTTCTGGTATATATTATCCTACTGTTACACAAATATTGTGGTATATTTGTGGAATTTCTGTAGTATTTGGTAAGTATAAAAAAAAGCAACTTATGCACCGGCCATTAAAGAAATGATTTTAAAATTTAAAAAGTATTTTTTCCCTATTCCCGAAGTTTATTTAATTTCTACTCTACTTAACCCATCTTTAAAACTAAGAGGTGCAAAGGAACTTGTTCGTAAAATTTATGAGAATTTAGAAATTCAAAAAAATGAACAACCATCTCTCGAAAACTGCCAAGCTAGCATATATTCTTATGTTAGATCAGTGTTTGATAAATATAAATCTATGGATACAACTGGTTGTGAAACTGCTCCTTCTACTTCTAAGTCTAGAGCAAAAGTTTTATGGGAAGATATGGATGATATAACAGGTTTTGATTCCTCTATTGATGATGAACTTGATTCTTATCTTAATCAAGGATTGGAAAATATTAAAGACGAAGAAGGCAAGGAACAACTTTTGTCATGGTGGAGGGAGCGTGGCAAGGCTTTTCCAACACTTTCAATTATGGTACGAGATATCCTGGCTATTCAAGCATCATCAGTAGCATCGGAGAGTGCTTTTAGCGCGGCAAGATTTCAAATTGGAGATCATAGACATTCATTAGCGGAGGACAGTCTAGAGATTTCTGTATTATTCAGAGATTGGATTAATGCAGAAAGAAGAAATCTTGGTTTTGAAAAATTACCCACTAGGGAAGAAGAAGAATACAATGAGATACTAACCACTGGGAGCGATAACGGCATGGAGCTCATGGAACATCAATCAACATTGCCAATTCCAGTAAAATGTCCGAGAGATATTATTGATAAGTTACAAAGAAGCTATATAGGAGCTTACAAATATTAGTATGATAATTTGTAATTGGCTACTAAGAGGCCTAGTTCAAACAAAACCCTTCCTAGAAGGTGGCTGCGTCGATTAGATGCTCTTCAAAAGAATTATATTTGTATTTGAGATTTGAAAGTTCTATTAATAAAATAAAAGGCTCTAAGCGTTGAATTTTATTTATGAATTGTCTTAGTTACTTAATAGTTAATACTTTGAAATTATATTAAATAAATTATAACTCTATTATAAATTTATAATTACTAGAATATTTCATTACAAGTCTTTTGTTTTAATATTTTATAATTCTTTACTTAGTTTTCTAATTTTCATTTTAACATAGTAACATTTAAGTTTATTAAATAAATCAAAAATCTAGTTGTTGCAAACTTTAAAAACATAGTAAATTTCAAAAACTAGACGTTTTTTTTTAAAAAAAATACACTTAAGGCCCACGAACCTGTCCCGTCCCGTTCCGTCCCATCCCATCCCGTTTGTTAGTGGGACGGGATGGGACGAACGTTTCGTCCCGTTTGTCCCGTCCCGTTTCGTCCCGTCCCGCCTCCATCCCGCTTAAATGTCGTCCCGTCCCGTCCCGTTAATTTGGTCCCGTCTCGTCTCGTCCCGTCCCGTTGGACAGCCATATAGTTAAGTGATAAATTAAAAAAAGAATGTGTATTAATTAACTATATTAAGTAATAACCATATTTGTGAAGATATGTGTCATGTATTTATTGGGTTAGTGTAAACATACGATGCAATGCGACTGAGTATTTACTATTTCAAAGGGACAAAGTGCATGTCTATGTAGGTACATGCATACTTTCGGAGTAGTACATTCGTGGAAACAAAAAGAATATTGAAGGAAAAAGGCATTTACGGAGTTTGCACAAACACATATGTATATATGACTTAGCTATCTCATAGTTAATGAACAAATATTTTAATATTAGTAATTTGCTCATTTAGTTTGTATAGCAATGACTAAACTTGTTTGCCAATTATTTAGAGAATTAATGCGTATTTAGAAGATAAAACTAGGAATTTTGGGTGATGTGGTGGAGATTTCCTTTTGGAGGGATGGAATCTCCCAAAATTTGGGAAAGTGTATATTCAAAAGAGAACGAAAAAAGAAGGTTTGAGTGAGGAAAGGAAGAACTAGTAGAAGGAAAAAAACTCACATTCAGATATTTATATCAAATTTACTACTATATAAGGGACAAATGTAAAAAAGTTTTGTAGTCCTTAGTTATATTGTAACTATTTTGTTAGCTTGCCAACTAAAAAGATTTGCCCTTTCGAACATGTTCTTGTATTTGATACTTCCTCCGGTCCAAAATAAATGATTTTTTTGTTGTTTTCACACATATTAAGAAACTCACCTTTTAATATTAATTAGCAATGAAATTGACCATATTAACATTTACTATCTCTTCATATAAACACTCCTAACACATACTCCAACATTAATTACTCAAAGGGCAATGTAGGAAAAAATAATTAATTCATTCTTGAAATATGGAAAAATCACTTATTTTGGACCACAAAAAAAAGCCAAAAAATTACTTATTTTGGACCGGAGGGAGTATTTATTACTTCATATACTAAAATATGTTTTCAACAAATCAAGATACTTTCAAACCTTTTGTGGTAATACATAACTCCTTAACCTAACTTTTTGTAGGTGAAGTATGTACAATAAGTTTTTTGTCCCTACTTTTATTTTTTGCTTAGGTTCCTATATTTAATTTGGTAAATATATTAAACTTTGAGCCCTTCAAAAATGCTTGTAAAGTTATGAATGATGATGAATAATTATGCAAAAAAATAAATCAAAATGCTGATAACAATAACCTTGAAGAACTCATTTGATATTGGGAGAGTATTCAGTCGATCAAATTTTCTTAGTAATTCTAAAATTATAATTAGATATCTCTTTGATCTTATTTTGAAAATAAAAATTCATAAATTTCCAAACTTTTTAAAAATTAATAGATTAGAATCTTGAAAATAAAATAAAAAATATTTAAATTTTATCCAATTTACTTAATTAAGTGGGAATATAATAGAGGAAAAGGGAGAGATGCTTAGCAAGTGATCAACTTGTAATCTCATATTTATTAAATATGGCTAACGGTCACATGCTATTGAAACAAAGATATTTTTTGTTTCTTAAAACAATTTAATTTTTCAAAAATCATATAATTTTTAATTGGTTGGGTAGCGGAATTTTCTTTTAAAAATAAAGCATTAATGAGTTAATGACAAACTAAGTTAATTCTTGGACTGTTATAAATAGAATTCTATTTATGGTGAATGTCCATATTTAGAGAGGTTCTAGGGTTTATTACTTGGTGGCTAAGTCACTCTCTCCCTATAAATAGAGGGTTCTATTCCATTGTAATTCATACCAAAATTCAATAAGAATTTCCTCTCTTTCTTTCTCTGCAATATTGTTCTTCTACTTTTATTGTTTCATCTCACGTTATCAGCACGAGACTCTACCGTCTCAAGAAGATTAAGGTACAACTTTTCTCCTCTTTTAATTATGACTAATATTATGAAAAGAAAGTTCGTTGCCCTTGAAATTTCGGGCAAGAACTATATGACATGGGTGTTGGATGCTGAAATCCATTTAGATGCAATGGGTCTTGGAGACGCCATTAAAGACAAAACTAAAGCATCCACCCAAGACTGTGCTAAGGCCTTGATTTTCTTGCGTCATCACCTTGATGAAGGGTTGAAAATAGAATATCTCACAGTCAAAGATCCACTTGTTTTGTGGAATGGCTTAAAGGAAAGATATGACAACTTAAAGTTGGTCACTCTTCCATAAGCACGATATGATTGGGCTCATCTGAGGCTCCAAGACTTTAAATCTGTTTCTGAATATAATTCTGCAATGTTCAGAATTACTTCTAAATTGAAACTCTGTGGACATACTATCATTGATTATGATATGCTTGAAAAAACGTTCACAACGTTTCATTCCTTCAATATGGTCTTGCAATAGCAATACAGAGAGAAAGGTTTCAAGAAGTACTCTGAGTTGATTTCTCTTCTCCTTGTGGCTGAACGAAACAATGACTTGCTCATGAGAAATCACGAAAACTGACCCACTAGGTCTAGACCATTGCCTGAAGTGGATGAGGTGTATTCTCATTATGCTAAGCGTGGAAAAGGTCGTGGCCCTATTTGTGGTCGTGGTCGTAGCCGTGGACAAGGAAGAAATTTTCCTGGTGTTAATCACCCCCAAAGAAAAATAACCACCAAAAGTGGAAAGGGAAAGATGAGAAACCAAAGGCAAATGGTTCAGAAACCGAATGTTATCGTTGCGGTGGAAAAAGCCATTGGGCAAATATTTGTCGTGTACCAAGACATTTGGTTGAGCTTTATCAAGCATCTCTAAAGAACAAAGGCCTTGAAGCTAATTTTGTCTCTGACAATGATTTTGACATCACCCACTTGGATGTGGCAGACTTCTTTGAGCGCCCTGATGGGAAAATAGACCACTTGATCGGTGATGGATCCGTAGTTAAAGATGATTGAGTAGTTTAATTTTTATTTTTGCCTATTCATAGTAGCTAGTGAATAAATATCATGTAATCATAGTTTTTACATGAGTAGTAGTCATTAGTATCAATTAATATTATTTATTTTATGGAATAGTTTTAGTTCATTTTGATTAAATATAGTTCTAGCATTCGTTTTATACAATGTTCCAATAATGGTACGAATACCTTTCTTATCGCTTCTTATATTGGAATGGCCTAACTTATAGGTAATTTGATTTAAAATAGAATATTAACTATCCTACTAAAACTAAAATGTAATAAGCCAGTGGAACATATGATTTCAAGAACATTAACGTAACGAAAATATATATTTATCGAACATGTAAGTATTCACGTTGTTAACAGTGATATGGACTGAATGGTATACCATGTTCCCACTTCTATTTTGCTTTAAATTCATATAGGTACATGGTACTTTAGAAGAATTATTTTCAAAATCACTGTGTGAATATTTTAAACATGTTTAAAAGCACTATGATAGTGTTTTTGTCCTGTGTTTATAATAATAGTACGGTTTTTTTCTGAAAATACTAATGTTTATTCGTATATTTCTTTTGTATGTCAAACAATGGGAAGCAAATATGGATATTCCACAAAGCAAACTTGGATCAAAGTTCAATTGTAAAAATATTTGTTTAATTGGTTCATATACGACACATACAATATTCAAAGAGAAGAAATATTTCTCTCATTTAAATATGTGTAAGGCAGATGTTACTACAATTTTTGGTAGTAGTAAATTAATTGAAAACTCTGGAAGAGCTACTATAACTCTGCCTAAGGGAACATAGAGAATGTAATGTTCTCCTCCAAGTCCAAGAGGAACTTGTTGAGTTTTAAAGATATCCGTCGAAATGGATATCATATTGAGACAATAGATGAGAATAATCTTGAATATCTCATCATTACCAAGAATGTCTCTGGCAAAAAGAGGGTTATTGAGAAGTTCTCATCTTTATTTTGTGGCCTGTATTTGACAAGAATTAGTGCAATTGAGGCACATTCTACCGTAAACCAAAAGGTTACTGATTCCAATACTTTTGTACTTTGGCATGATCGATTGGGATACCCTGGATCAATTATGATGAGATGAATTATAGAAAACTCAAATAGGCATTCATTAAAGAATTTAAAGATTCTTTTAAATAATGAATTTTCTTGCATTTCTTGTTATCAAGACAAGTTAATTATTAGACCATCACCAACAAAGGTTGGAATTGAGTCCCCTGCATTTTTGGAACGTATACAAGGGGACATTTGTGAACCTATTCACCCACCTAGTGGGTCGTTTAGATATTTTATGGTCTTAATAGATGCATCTTCTAGATGGTCCCATGTGTGCCTATTGTCATCTCGCAACCTCGCGTTTGCAAAATTAATGGCACAAATAATTCGATTACGGGCACAATTTCTAGATAATCCAATTAAGTCTATTAGACTTGATAATGCTGATGAATTTTCATCCCAAGCATTTAATGATTATTGCTTATCAATTGGGATAAAAGTGGAACATCTTGTAGCTCATGTTCACACTCAAAATGGTCTTGCAGAGTCTTTAATTAAACGTCTGCAATTGATAGCAAGACCGTTACTCATGAAAACGAGGTTTCCCACTTCTGTTTGGGGTCATGCCATTTTGCATGCAGCAATTTTAGTTCATCTCAGACTGACAAATTATCATAAATATTCCTCGTTGCAACTAGTTTTGGGTCATGAACCTAATATATCCCATTTAAGAATTTTTGGATGCGTAGTATATGTGCCTGTAGCACCGCCATATCTCACCAAAATGGGTCTCCAAAGAAGGTTAGGAATATATGTTAGGTTTGAATCGCCCTCTATTATTCGCTACCTCGAAACATTAACGGGGGATTTGTTTACTGCACGATTTGCAGACTGTCGATTCGATGAGACACTTTTCCCAAAATTAGGGGGAGAAGTTGGTGAAATCAAACGGGAATTTGTGAAAAAATCCATCATTATCTCATCTTGATCCACGTGCCTCTATTTGTGAAAAAGAGGTGCAAAAGATTATCCATTTGCAAAGAATTACAAATCAAATGCCAGACGCATTTACGGATTTAAAAAGGATAACAAAATCACATATCCCTGCAGAGAATGTTCCAATCTGTATTGATGTCCCTATTGGACAATCTTCTAGTGTCATAGCTAATGAGTCAAAAGCACACCTAAAATATGGCAGATCATTAGGTTCCAAATATCGAAATCCTAGAAAAAGGAAAACAAATGATCAAAATGACACTACGAAAGAACCTTATGAAGAAATCTACGATTTAATAAATTCTGAGATTCATGAGGAATCCACTAAGCCCGAGGCTTAAGAAAATAAGGAACTATCAATAAATCCAATCGATATTGAGACAAATTTGAATCGAGTGGATATAGTGGTGGATTATGTCTTTGCATATAATGTTGCAAGCATTATGCAAGAAAGTGAGGATCTTGAACCTCAATCTGTTGGAGAATGTCGACAAAAACTTGATTGGCCAAAATGGCAAGAAGCAATCTAATCAGAGTTGAACTCACTTGCAAAACATGAAGTTTTTGGGCCTGTAGTCCAAACACCTAATGGTGTTAAGCATGTTGGCTATAAATGGGTCTTTGTCCGCAAGAGAAATGAGAAAAACGAGGTACAAAGATATAAGGCACGCCTTGTTGCACAAGGATTTTCACAAAGGCCTGGTGCCGATTATGAAGAGACATATTCACCCGTTATGGATGCTACAACGTTCCGTTATCTTATTTGTTTTGTTGTCCATGAAAAGCTTGACATGCATTTAGTAGATGTGGTTACCACCTACCTTTATGGATCACTTGATAATGAGATATACATGAAAATTTCCGATGGATTTAAAATGCCAAACGCACATAATTCAAAGTCCCGGGAAATGTTTTCAATCAAATTGCAAAGATCTTTGTATGGTCTAAAGCAATCAAGACGAATGTGGTATAATCGTCTTAGTGAGTATTTATTAAAGGAAGGCTATTGTCACGACCCCAACCCCGGTTGTGATAACGCTCAACACACTGCTAGGCAAGCCTGACCAACTAACAACCCTTTCTGTTTTCTTATGAAAATCATTATCAGTTAACATAGTTAAATTGCTAAATTACTCCAATAAGAGTTTAAGACAACGAGTTAAATATGCGGAAAGTCAGATGATAATACCACTACATAGCCCATACAGATCTGGTGTCACAAGTCTCGAGCCTCTAGTACAAGTTTAACAACCTAATACATGTCCATCTAGGGAATACAAATTAATAACAAGGATAGAAGGGAGAGGGGTTGCAGACGCCATGCAGCTACCTCGATGCTCCCGGATATGCACTGTTCAACTGAAATAATCCTCACTCAGCCTCAGATGCACCTGGATCTGCACGCAAGGTGCAGGGAGTAATGTGAGTACTCCGACCCAGTGAGTAATAAGCATAAATAATGACTAAGAATAAGAAATCACGGAAAACACAGAGTAATCTATACTGCGGCAATTTAAAAACAAGTAATATGAGAGTAATAAACCAATGGAAGCGAAATGTAGAAATACTACGACAAATAAGCAGTTAAGTGACAGACATATAAAGAGAAATCAACACATAGAATGGTACCCTATAGTACCCGTTGCGGCGTGCAGCCCGCTCCATTTATTTATCGTCGACGGCGCTCACTGGGGGTGTGCAGACTCTGGGAGGGGCCCTTGCGGCCCAAGCGCAATATCAAGCCATCTCGTGACATCAAATCTAGGCCCTCAGCCTCATATCAATATCAGTATAATCACCCAGGCTCTCGGCACCCGATCCCATAGTATCCTCACATCTGGACCTTGGCCGTACTCAGTCCAGAAATCATATAAGCTCCTCGGGCAATAGTAAAATAGTAGTTCTCAACCCAAAACATCATTTAATATATCTTTTAGTTTCAAAAATCGAGTAAAAGTGGTTGAGTTGTAAGATAGTAGAAAACAGTACGGCTGAGTTCAAGTAGTAAGTCAAACAGTGAAGAAATAGTAAATAAACTCCCCGGAGGGTTCAAAGAATTGGCAAGAAGCCCAAATATGACAATCAGTCCAAATAATGATGATAACAAATAAGCTTTAATCAAATACGCAGTAGAAGCATCACTCGGGACGGACCAAGTCACAATCCCCAATAGTAAACGACATGCGCTCATCATCAAGCGCGTGTCTCACCTCAATATAGCACTACGATGTGCAAATCCGGGGTTTCAAACCCTCAGGACATCATTTACATTCATTACTCACCTCAAGCAGGCCGAAATCCTAGCTCACTACTCCCTTGCCTCGCAAATCAACCTCCTCGAGCGTCGAATCTGATCAAAACCACAAGTAATACGTTACAATAGGCTAAGGGAATACAACCCAATCGAAAAGACTCAAAAAATATCGAAAATCACGAAGTTGTCAAAACCCGAGCCTTGGGCCCACTTCTCGAAAAATCAGAAAATTGACATTGCCGGATTCCTTATCTCGCCACGAGTCTATACATATCAAATTTACCGAAATCCAAGCTCAAATTCTCCCTCAAACCCCCAAATTTCTATTTCAAAAGTCAAGCCCTAATCCTTCCCTTTTTAATCAAATTTTCATGAATTTAGATGTTGAATCTACAATTAAATGACGTTTCTAGGCCATAGGACTCACCTCCAATCGATTCCCAGTCAAAACCCTCTTTAATACTCGTCAAAAGCTCCCAAGGTTACTCAACAATGGAGGAAATGGGACTTGGTTCGCGGGTGAAATGTTTATTAAAACCCTTCTGTCAGCCCAGATTTTACTCTATGTGATCGCATCCAAGCCTCTGCGATCGCATAGCTCAACTTTCCCAGGCCTCCAAAATGTCCTATGCGAACGCGGCCCCTTAACTGCGATCGCACTGCTTCACCAATCAAACCTACTCGATCACATACACTACTTCGCGATCGCATTGAACAAAGTACCCCTCAGAACCTCAAGTCCATTTAACGCTACGCAATCGCATTACTCCTCATGCGATCGCAATGAACAATCTCCTCAACCTATGTGATCGCATACCCTATTCCGTGATCGCACTGAGCAATTAGAACGGCCTTCCCCAAACCTTCTATGCGATCGCAATTGCACTCCTGCGATCGCAGAGAACAAAAGTGTTCTGCAACACTCAGCTAAAATCTGCAACTTCAAAAACCAAGATTGGTCCGATTGACCATCCGAAATCACCCCGAGGCCCCCGGGACCTCAACCAAAAGTTCCAACACATCCTAAAACATCATTAAAACTTGTTCCAATCATCAAAACACCACAAACAACACCAAGACCATAAAATTACATCGGATTCAAGCCTAAATTTCTTAAAAACTTCCGAAATACGCATTTGATAAAAAACCCAACCAAAACACCTCCGAATTATCTGAAATTTTGCACACACGTCCAAAATCACCTAACAAAGCTACTTCAACTCTCGGAATTCCATTCCGACCCCCGTATCAAAATCTCACCTACCAACCGGAATTCGCCAAAATACTAATTTCGCCAATTCAAGCCTAATTCCACTCCGGACCTCCAAAATCAATTCCTATCACACTCCTAAGCCACATATCAACCCCCGAAGCTAACCGAATCACCGGAAATCATATACGAGCCCTCTAACTCAATAGTCAATATCCGGTTGACTTTTCCAAAACAAACCTTCCTTAAAGAGACTAAGTGTCTCATTTCCTATCAAAACCAATCTGATTTCACTCTACACACCGAATACCGATAACGAAACATGAAGAAGCATAAAATGGGGGAAACGAGGCAGTAACTCACGTGACGACGAGCCGGGTCATCACAGCTATATAAATGATGTCATTTGCCCATGTGTTTTTCTAAAGAAAACAACATCGGAATCTGTTGAATTTGCCATATATGTTGATGACATAAACCTTATTGGAACTCCAAAAGGAAATTGATTATTTAAAGAAGGAATTCGAGATGAAAGATCTCGGAAAGACAAAATTATGTCTTGGTTTGCAAATTGAACATTTGGCAAACGAAATTTTTGTTCATCAATCTGCCTACATAGAAAAGGTATTGAAACGGTTTTACTTGGATGGAGCACATCCATTAAGTACTCCGATGGTTGTTCGATCACTTGATGTGAATAAGGATCCATTCCGACCTCAAGAAGAGAATGAAGAGCTACTTGGTCCTGAAGTACCATATCTTAGTGCAATTGGTGCACTAATGTATCTTGCCAATACTACAAGGCCAAACATAACTTTTTCAGTTAATGTCTTAGCAAGATATAGCTCTGCTCCCACAAGGAGACATTGGAATAGAATCAAACACATATTGCGGTATCTAAAAGGGACTACCGATATGGGCTTATTTTATGGCAATAATTGCAGTCCTGATCTTGTTGGTTATGCCGATGCTGGGTATTTATCCGATCCACACAAGGCTCAATCTCAAACAGGTTATATGTTTACCTGTGGAGGAACTGCCATATCTTGGCGATCGACTAAGCAATCAATTGTGGCTATTTCATTTAATCATGCTGAGATAATTGCTATTCATGAAGCAAGTCAAGAGTGTGTGTGGTTGAGGTCTATAATACATCTTATTCGAGACAAATGTGGTTTGAAATATGACAAACTACCCACGATTTTGTATGAAGACAATGCAGCATGCATAGCCCAATTGAAGGGAGGATTCATAAAATGAGATAGGACAAAGCACATTTCACCAAAATTATTTTCACGCATGATCTTCAAAAAATGGTAATATCAATGTACAACAGATTCGTTCAAGTGATAATATGGCTGATTTGTTCACAAAATCTCTACCAACGTCAACCTTCAAGAAGCTAGTGTACAAGATCGGGATGCGAAGGCTCAAGAATGTGAATTGATGCTCTCATCAGGGGGAGTTAATGCGTGTTGCACTCTTTTTCCCTTACAAGGTTTTGTCCCACTGGGTTTTCCTTGCAAGGTTTTTAACGAGGCAACCAAAAGGCGTATTATTAAACATGTGTACTCTTTTCCTTCTCTAGAAATTTTTTTTCCCATTGGGTTTTATTTTAGTTAAGGTTTTAACGAGGCACATTACTTATCGAGTAGACATTCAAGGGAAAGTGTTATAAATAGAATTCTATTTATGGTGAATGTCCATATTTAGAGAGATTTTAGGGTTTATTACTTGGTGGCTAAGTCACTCTCTCCCTATAAATAAAGGGTTCTATTCCATTGTAATTCATCCCAAAATTCAATAAGAATTTCCTCTCTCTCTTTCTCTGCAATATTGTTCTTCTACTTTTATTGTTTCATCTCATGGACTTTGTTTTAATAAATTTGGGTCTTTCTGAATTTCATTTAAACCTAGACTTTAATCACCATATTTTTTCTAGCATAAACTATGGTCATATGAAATTATGAGTAGTTAATCAATAAATACCAAAATAATCTATTAAAATATCTTCTTTATTTCTACCTTTAATTAGAAATTATATGCCCACAAATTCATCAAATATTAAAATATCTTCTTTAATTTATGATTATAGTCCATTTGAAATCATTTTGCATAATTTAAATTATGTTATTAAATATCAAGTTACCTTTGTCCCTTTGATATATGCTTATTCCTTAGCACACTTGCTTTCTTATAAATATTTCTTTTAATAAGTTATCTAATGATATGATCAGAAAACATAAATAATGAATAATAAATGGTTATGCGATGATCTTAAAAAAGTTATGCCTAAAAATGTGACACAATCAAATTATTATTATTATTATTATTATTATTATTATTATTATTATTATTATTATTATTATTATTATTATTATTATTATTATTATTATTAACTTTATTGCCTTGATTTTGGGCTCGGGCTCAGCACGGGCTTTGTAGAACTAGTATATGAATATATATTATGATTAAATGATAAGCTAATGTGAGAGTAAATACTAATTAACTATGATTATTTGTACAAAAAAATTTTAATTCTAGCATAGAAGAAATAACTATTGGGCCATCTCAATCTATTAACAAGCCATTTTTACTTTTCCTCTTGGCCCTACTTGTTCCTTTTTTAATTTTCTTTTTTGTTTCTCTTTATCTTAATTTCTTTTACTTTACTTCCTCCGTATATTTCTTCTCTTTTTACAATCCCATTTAATTATTTATTTAAACTTTAAAATTATAATTTCTTTTAGTTTCTTCTTTCAGATCTCAAAATTTTATTTGAACATGATTTTAATGTCACACCCCAATCTAGGGACGTGCGACCGGCACACGACACCCAAAGGCCCGTGTGAACCGACGTCCATTCTTACCTTTTCTTTATCATACAATCTGGGCAAATGAGGCCTTAAGTAGTAATACTGGAAATCTAAAATATGTACAAGTGAATTGCAAAAGGAACATTGAAATTTTATACATATTCATAATTGTACCTAACAAAGTTATAACCAACTCTGTTACATGCAACCAAAATCTAGTCTACAAACCTCTAAGAATAGCAAAAGGAGACATACATATACATGACTTGGTTTGGGTAGGGCCCCATCGTACCCAAAATGATTAGAAAACATACTTCAATACCTATCGACTTTTGGGCAGCTACTCCGGAAAAATGGAGAGCGATAACCAATAGCTGAAACGTGCACTTACTGGGGAGGGGCGTCACCAGGTCTATCTGTATCTATGGTCATAAACACAGTGCTAAAAAGGAAGGGCGTCGGTACGAAAAATATACTGAGTATGTAAGACTAAGAAAGCATGTAAAAACAGTGGCATAGAATAGGAGATATGAGTACTTGCTTTCAAATTGAATATGGAAGACGAGCCACCGGGGGCATAAACTGTAGCAGCCATAAACTTATAAAGATACAAACTTTATGAAAGGTTAAGCCACTCATGAACACTATGAATTAAATATAATATAATATAATTTATCCCTCCTTTGAAGTATATTATTTTATATCGTACTCGGCCTCGCAGATGACTCCATAAAGTTGATTCCTTTCATCACATCGTACCCGGCCTCAGGAGGTCTCGGTTGTACCTGGCCACATGAGGGCTCGGTAGGGTCTTATATCACATCATTTTGTACCCGAACTCATAGAGAGCTCGGTAGTATCCAGCTACACAAGGGCTCGGTCGTACCCGGCTACATAAGGGCTCGGTAAAGTATTTCACATTGTGTCTCTTCATACCCCAACTGATCAGTGGTTGCACAACAGGTGTCGTACCCGGCCGACTATAGCGCGGCTCGATAGAGTAAAATAGATACTATATATAATGCATGCTAGACTCATGGAATCATCTTCTAAACCTTTTGGAGTGACTTAAGAACATTATGGACATCCCTAGACTTAGAGAGCGTCATGCCAACTGAAAATATTTTAGACTTTGAAAGAAATGCTAACAACTAGAATGCAAACATGCAGGGACAACGTCATCGAAGAAGACCCAAAACAACCAAATCATTACAATACAAGAACTCTTTTAGAGGAAAAGAGAGAGACTTACACCAAATCATGCCAAGCGAGGAAGTTGCCTTACACACCTTGTTAAAGAACTAGCTATGTTACCTTGAATTTCTACGTCTTTGCGGTGATTAAATCAGGCTCCACAGGCATTACATTGAAGATCCCAAGCTTGTTCTCGTTGAATCTTACAAGAATTGGTTTTGATTTAGTTTAATCTGCTTAAAAACTTTCAAAGGATTTTTTTTAGTGTTTTTGGGTGAGTTATAGTGGGTGATGCTCCTAGAATAAAAGAGAGAGTCTCACTGCCCTATATATACTATACCAAGCATAGGAAATTCTCCTGCTCCACAAGAAAAATGGGCCGCCCCGCCCCGGTCACTACATCGGTGAGATATTTGGCGCAAGTCCACTGAAATATGTAGCTACCTTCTGCCCTCTTATGCGTCGCCAGCAGATTAGCCACACCACACTAGATGCCAACTTACCAAGCTTTATTTATGTGTGTCATGTAACATCATCCCCCTTCAGAATATTTGTCCTCGATCCCCCCCCAAGATTCTTTATTGTTCTAGATTTGTGCCCGCCATGGTGGATTCATTGTTTCTTCATGTATCATGAAATAAATGGGGGTACCTGGATTTCATATCCTATTCAGCTTCCTAGGTCATTTCCATATTGTTTTTCCTCCAAAGTACTTTAATTGAAGCAATTTCCTTAGTTTGAAGTTGACGCACTTGACGATCTATGATGGCCACCAGAACATCTTCGTAAGATAGGTCTTCCAAAACTTGAATATCTTTAATAAGGGTTATATGGGATGGTCACTCAAGGACATCCGAAGCACAGACATGTGAAATACCGGATATTCAAGCTCATAAGCCACTTGACCAACCATCTGAGTAACTTGGTATGGTCTGATATACCAGGGGTTAAGTTTGCCTTTCTCGCCGAATTTCATCATGTCGTTCATAAGCAACACCTTGAGGAACTCAGGGTACTCCAAATCTCGGCGTCGGTTGTCCGAATAAGATTTTTTCCTGTTTTGAGCGGTCCATAATCAACTTCAATTGTTTTCACCTTTTCTACTGCCTATTGCACCAACTCAGGACCTAATAACATTTTTTCACCAACTTCAAACCAGCCGATAAGAGATATGCACTTATGTCCATATAGGGACTTATATGGTGCCATTTAAATATTGGCATGGTAGTTGCTGTTGTAAGCAAATTTTATGAGTGGTAAATGATTCTCCCAATTTCCTTTGAAGTCCAAAACCTAGGCTCATAACATATCCTCGAGTATTTGAATAGTTCGTTCGGCTTGGACGTCTTTTGCGGGTGGAAAGTTGTGCTAAGGTTGATCTCGGTACCCAATCCTTTTTAAAATATGACCTATAGAAGTTAGCGGTGAACTGGGAACTTCTATATGATATGATGGAAGCTGGAAACCCATGGAGTCGAACTATCTCCTTAATGTATATCTTGGCATAATCCTCGGCTGAGAAGGTAGTCTTTACTAGTAGGAAATCGGTTGATTTGGTGAGTCAATCCACGATGACCCATATGAAATCAAATTGTGACGTGATCATGGTAATCCAGTAACGATATCCATGTTGATCACTTCCTATTTCCAGGTCGTAATTTTCATATTTTGTAATAACCCTCTCGATATCTAATGTTCAACCTTAACTTGTTGGAAATTTGGATACGGGATGATGTATTCAGCAATATCCATCTTTATGTCGTTCCACCAGTATAGCTGTCAAAGATCTTGATACATCTTGGCTGACCTTGGATGAACAGAATACCAGGACCCATGAATCTCCGCCATGATCTACTCTGGGAGTCCTCTGACATCAGGCACATATAGCCGGTCTTTATATCTAAGGACCCCATCCTCGGATAACTCAAACATATGTTCTGTTTGAAAGGGAATGTTTTTCCTTATTTTCACCAAGGCTGGATCTTCAAATTGTCGTGCCTTTAATTTGTCTACTAGCAAGGATTCATCAGTATTTCGAGTTGTGACTCCTCCACAATTGGTATCAATCAACCGCACACTTAAGTTAGCCAACCGGTACAATTCCATGGCCATCTCCAACTTATGCTTTTCCATATGACGCAAACTACCCATAGATTTCCGATGTAATGAATCGGCCATGACGTTTACCTTTTTGACGTGGTATAGGATATCAACATTGTAATCTTTTAATAATTCTAACCACCTCCGCTGCACTAAATTCAGTTCTTTTTGTTTGAATATGTATTGCAGGCTCTTGTGATCTCTGAATATATCAACATGGACTCCACACAGATAGTGACGCCATATTTTCAAGAAAAATATCACAACTGCTAGATCCAAGTCGTTAGTTGGGTAATTCTACTCGTGTTTCTTTATTTGTCACGAAGCATAAGCTACAACTTTCCTGTGTTGCATTAGAACGCATCCCAATCCCACTCTAGAGGTATCATAGTATATAATGTACCCCTCGGGTCCATCGGGGAGAGTTAGAACTGGTGTTGAGGTCAGCCTATCCTTTAACTCTTGGAAACTCTTTTGACAAATATCGGTCCACCGAAATTTAGCTGACTCATGCATCAGTTTTGTTAATGGAGCAGCAGTAGACGAAAAAATATTCCACAAACCTTCGGTAGTATCCGACTAAGCCTAACAAGCTGCGTACCTCAGTAGAAGTTGTGGGCCATGGCCAATTCTTAACTGCTTTGACCTTTTGATTATCAACTTCGATACCCTCACTTGATACTATATGACCAAGAAAAGCCATCAAGTTCAACTAGAACTCGTATTTGGAAAATTTCGCATACAACTTCTCATCTCGGAGTGTACGTAAAACCATTCACATATGCTCTACATGCTCCGCTTCTGATCGAGAATATACCAAGATATCGTCTATTAATACAATCACAAAGATATCCCAAAATGACCTAAACACTCGGTTCATTAGGTCTATAAAAGCTACTGGAGCATTGGTCAAACTGAATGACATAACAAGAAAATTTTAATGGTCATATCTGGTCCAAAAGGCTGCCTTCAGAACATCTTCTTCCTTGATCCTTAGCTGATGATACCCAAAACTAAGATCGATCTTCGAAAAATACTTAGTGCCCTACAACTTGTCAAACAAATCATCGATCCTTGGAAACTGATACTTTTTCTTGATGGTTACCTTATTCAGTTATCGATAATCAATACACATCCCAACGAACCATCCTTCTTTCAAACAAATAGCACTGGGGCGCCCTATGGGGAAGACTGGATCGAATGAAGCCCTTATAAAGAAGGTCCTTTAACTAATCGTTTAATTCCTTTAACTCGGCAAGAGCCATCCTGTATGGGAGAATTGATATCGGTTGTGTATCGGGTGGCAAGTCAATGGCGCACTCTCTCTCTCTCTCTCTCTCAAGTGGGATACTCGGGAGCTCATCAGAAAACACATCGGGAAATTCACTAATGATCTGAACCGATTAAAGGGTGGGAGGCTTTGCCTCCGTGTCTTGCCCCTGTACCAAATTCTAGAAACATCCCTTTGTGATCATCTTTCAAGCCTTAAAGTAAGAAATAAACTTCTTTTTTGGTACTGCAACATCACCCGTCCATTCAATAATGAGTTCTCCCAAATATTTAAAGCAAACAACTTTCTTCTAGCAATCTATCGTAGCATAACAAGAGGCTAGCCAATACATGCCTATAATAACATCAAATTATGTCATTGCTAACTCATTCAAATCAGCTAAGGTATGATGATCATAAATCATCATATCACAACCTCAATATACTCGCCTCACTATCACGACTCGCCCATGGGCGTGGACGTTTCAAGCGGTTATCATAACAATTTAGATACTTTACCACATTTACTAGTAATAAATGGAGTAATATACGATAGAGTAGAACCTGGTTAAAAGCATACATACTAATAGAAGACACGGATAATATACCTATGACCACGTCCGGTAATGACTCTAAATTTTGTCGGTCTGACAATGCATAACTGTGGTCATGCTATTACTCACTCAGGCTAGACATTCCCCCTCGACCTCTACCTCTTTGTGCCTGTGGTTGCATACCTTGCTCTCGAGGATGTGCAATCCATAAGTTGTTGCTAATATTGTTGATGGTATCATGCCACCCACATTTTTACTAGGAAAAAGAGCATGATGTAACCGGGAATCCATAAGAATAATATAGATTTGAACCCTGGTAGTAATGCCCAAAATGATTCCTACCACATCGGCCACAATATAGTATCTTTCACGACCCAAGTTCGCCCTCCGTGAACTATCGTGACGACACCTAGTCTCTACAACTAGGTAAGCCAAACAATTGCAGAAAAAGAACAAAATACGGAAAAACTAATAAAATTGAAGATAAGCAAATATAGAAGCGTTTTAGATGTCGCTCAGCATATACTAATACAAGATCTCAAACTAAAACTACATTTCTCAAAATTCGGAATCTCATGAAATCACATGCTTTTGAATGACTACAAGTGTCTAACTCCAGAATGTCTAAATAAAAGTAAATACAGAAGGGCTAATACTTTAAGAGAGAATGGAAAGGGACTCCTCGGTCTACTGACGCGGGAGATATACCTCGAAGTCTCTGGAGAATCGCCTCACCTCAAGGGTAGTAGGGCTGAGTCGAAGTACCTGGATCTGTACATGAAAAACATGTGCAGAAAGGGCATGAGTACACCACAATGGTACTCAGTAAGTGTCAAGCCTAACCTTAGTCGGGTAGTGACGAGGAAAGTCAGGGCCCTACTGAGTTCAGATTAAAAACAAGGTATAATAGTATAGATTAAGACAATATAATTAAATGCTAACAGTATAAGGTAACACAGGATAATAAGAATAAAAACAACTATAACAGAGACAAAATAATAATAGAAGGGATACAGCTCAATACAGAGATAACAACCGGGGATCTAGTATAATTAAATGCTAACAGTATGAGGTAACACATGATAATAAGAATAACAACAACTATAACACAGACAAAATAATCACAGAAGGGATACAGCTCAACACAGAGATAACAACCGAGGATCTCCCAGGATACCGTCCTGTAGTCCCATATATAAATATCTAGTGGATCTCCTGGGTGTTGTCCCGTAGTCCAACTCATAGTGCGCGGGGATCTCCGGAATACCGATCTGTAGTCCCAAATGTAAATATCCAGTACTGGGAGAATCTACTGGGTGCAGTCCCGTAGTTCCAATATAAGTGTAGGGGGATCTCCTAGAATACAAATTTGTAGTCCCAAGTAAACATGCAGGGGGATCTCCCGAGATACTGTCCCGTATTCCCAAAGTAAACACACAGCAGCAACACGAAGAACACTCAATTCAACTCAAATTTCATACCAAGGTAAAACAGGTATTTCTAAACTAGCATGTTGCACAGAATCCAAATAAGGCAGTTTGAGCAAATAAAGCAATTAAGTCAATTAGACATGCTTCCCTAACCTAATAGTAAGCTTAAATTGCAAGTAATATAGATAGGAAAAGAAGCACAATTATAGTTAATTAATGAAAATAGGATTTTCAACAATTATCACAAGTACGCACTTGTCACCTCACGTACAAGGCATTTCAAATATCAACAATACCAAATCCTAAGGAGAGTTCCCCCATACAAGGTTAGGCAAGCCAATTACCTCAAACCAGCTCAAAATCAACCTGAAACCACGCTCTTGCCACTAGTACTCGACTCCAAATGGCCCAAATCTATTCAAATGCCCCCGGGCCCACATCTTGGAATCGGGTAAAATTTACAAATTCGGAATCCTCACACTCTCACGAGTTCAGTCATACCAAAAGTACCAAAATCGGATCTCAAATGGTCCCTCAAATCCCCACTCAAAACTCTCTAATTAACCAAGCCCTAACCCTCAATTTACCACTGATTTTCCTTCAAATTTCATGCTTACAATGATAAGAATCACCGCAATAATGAGCTTAAGGACCACAAACCTTACCTCAATGAATCCCTCTAAAAATATCCCTTGAAAATGCTCCCCAAAGCTTCTTCCCGTTGAAAATTTATGAAAAATAACCCAAAATTCGCGAAGGAAGTCTTTTTATACTTTCTGACCCAGGTTTTTCGCACCTGCAGTCCATTTCCGCTTCTGCGGTCAAGGGAACTGCTTATGCGATTTTCACTTAAGTCCCCTTCTTCGCACCTGCGACCCAGAATCCGCATTTGCGATCCCGCAGGGGCGGCACACCTCCCGCTTCTGCGGTTTCAGGTGTCTTCACCTTTGGCGCATCTGCGGTAGTGATCTCGCTTCTAGGGGCTCGCACCTACGGTCACCAAGCTGCAAGTACGGTAATGACAACAAACTCAGCAGCTTCAGCTGCAAATTCCCAGCTCCAAACTTCCCGTTAACCATCCGAAATCATCCTGAGGCCCCCGGGACCTCAACCAAAAGTGCGAACAAGTCATATACCACTATCCAAACTTATACCAATCCTCAAAACACCTACAACAACATTGAAACATCAAATTAACCATGGATTCAAGCCTAAAAACTCCAAAAACTCTCAAATTACGCTTTCGATCAAAAAGTCTATCAAACCTCGTCTGAATGACCTGAAATTTTGCACACACGCCACTTTCAACACTACAGAGATACTCCAACTTTCGGAATTCCATTCCGACCCTTACATCAAAATCTCACTATCGAATCGGAAAATTCAAAAATTTAACTTTCGGCATTTCAACCTAAATAAGCTATGGACCTCCAAAATATAATCCGAACATGCCCCTAAGCCCGAAATCACCCAACGGAGCTAACGGAACCAACAGAATTCCATTCCGAGGCCGTCTTCACTCTGCTCCGACTACGGCCCAAATTCTAAAACTTAAACTTTCATTTAGGGACTTAGTGTCCCGAAACTCCAAATAAATCCTCCCGTCAACTCACAATAGCAGAAACAAACGCGGGGGAAGCAGTTAATAGGGGATCGGGGTATTAATTCTTAAAACGACCGGCCGGTTCATTACATCCTCCTACACTTAAACATTTATTTGTCCTCGAACGAGCATAGAGACATACCGGAAGTAGTAAAAAGATGAGGGTAACGGCTGCGCATATCCTACTCGGTCTCCCAGGTCGCCTCCTCGACCAAGTGGCCCTGCCACTAAACCTTTACTGATGCAATGTTCTTTGACCTCAGCTTCCGAACCTGCCTATCCAATATTGCCACTGGCTCCTCAACATAAGATAGATCCTTGTCCAACTGGATTGAACTGAAATCAAACACGTGCGACGGATTACCGTGATACCTCCGGAGCATCGAAACATGAAATACCAAGTGAACTCCTGCTAAGCTGGGAGGTAAGGCAAGATCATAAGCAACCTCCCCAACATGCCGCAATATCTCAAAAGGACCAATAAACCTCGGACTAAACTTCCCTTTCTTCCCAAATCTCATAACGACCTTCATAGGCAAAACCCGAAGCAGAACCCGCTCTCCAACCATATAGGAAACATCACAAACCTTCCGGTCCACGTAACTCTTCTGTCTAGACTGGGTTGTATGGAGTCTATCCTGAATCACCTTAACCTTCTCCAAAGCATCTTGAACCAAGTCTGTGCCCAATAATCTAGCCTCACCCGGCTCAAACCAACTCATCGGGGATCTACACCGCCTACCATATAAAGCCTCGTACGGTGTCATCTGAATGCTGGACTGATAGCTGTTGTTGTAGGCAAACTTCGTCAATGGCAAGAACTGATATCAAGACCCTCCAAACTCAATCACACACGCACATAGCATATCCTCAAGAATCTAAATAGTGCGCTCGGACTGTCCGTCCGTCTGAGGGTTAAATATTGTACTCAACTCCACCCGAGTACCCAACTCATGCTGCACGACCATCCAGAACCATGATGTGAACTGAGTGCATCTATCTGAAATGATGGAAACTGGAATACCATGCAGATGAACAATTTCCCGGATAGAAATCTCTGCCAACCGCTCCGAAGAATAGGTAGTACACACAGGAATGAAGTGTGCAGACTTGGTCAGCCGATCCATAATCACCATGGCATCGAACTTCCTCAAAGTCCGTGGGAGTCCAACTACAAAGTCCATGGTGATCCGCTCCCACTTCCACTCCGAAATCTCTATCTGCTAAAGCAACCTATCGGTCTCTGGTGCTTATACTTCACCTGCCGACAATTGAGGCACCGAGCTACAAACCCAACTATATCTTTCTTCATCCGCCTCCACCAATAGTGCTGCCTCAAATCCTGGTACATCTTCACGGCACCCGGACGAATGGAATACCGCGAACTATGGGCCTCCTCTAGAATCAACTCCCAAAGCCCATCAACATTGGGTACACATATCCAACCCTGTATTCTCAATACCCCATCATCACCAATAGTCACATCTCTGGCATCGCCATGCAGAACCTTGTCCTTAAGGACAAGCAAGTGAGGGTCATCAAACTGACGCTCCCAGATACGATCAAACAAGGAAGACCAGGAAACCACGCGAGCTAGAACCTGACTGGGCTCCAAAAGATCCAATCTCACAAACTAGTTGGCTAAGTCCTAAACATCCATCGCCATGGGCCTCTCTGATGCTGGTAAATAAGCCAAACTCCCCAAACTCTCTGGTCGGCGACTCAAAGCATCGGCCACCATATTGGCTTTGCCCTGGTGATACAAAATAGTGATATCATAGTCCTTCAGCAACTCTAACCACCTCTTCTGTCGCAAATAAAGATCCTTCTGCTTGAACAGATGCTGCAAACTCTGGTGGTCAGTATAAATCTCACAAGGCACATCGTACAAATAATGACGCCAGATCTTCAAGGCATGAACAATAACAGCTAACTCGAGATCATGGACAGGATAATTCTTCTCTTGTACTTTCAACTGTCTGGACGCGTAGGCAATCACCCTACCGTCCTGCATCAATACTACTCCAAGGTCAATCCACGAGGCATCACAATAGACAGTATAAGACCCCGAACCTGTAGGCAATATCAAAACTAGGGTTGTAGTCAAAGCTATCTTGAGCTTCTAAAAGCTCGCCTCACACTCTTTCGTCCACTAAAATGGAGCACCCTTCTGGGTCAGCCTGGTCATAAGGGTTGTAATAGATGAGAACCCCTCAACAAATCGATGGTAATAACACGTCAAGCCAAGAAACTGCGGATCTTTGTAGCTAAGGATGGTCTGGGACAACTCTACACTGCTTCCACTTTCTTCGGATCCACTTGAATACCCTCACTCAAAACCATGTGGCCCAAGAATGCCACGGAATCCAACCAAAACTCACATTTCGAGAACTTTGCACATAACTTCTTTTCTCTCAAAGTCTGAAGCACCGTCCTCAGGTGATGCTCATGATCTTCCTGACTCAGGGAATATACCAGAATATCATCAATAAAGACAATGACGAACGAGTCAAGATATGGTCGGAACGCACTATGCATCAAATGAATAAAGGCTGCTAGGGCATTGGTCAGCCCAAATGACATAACAAGGAACTCGTAGTGACCATACCAAGTCATGAAAGCAGTCTTCGGGATATCTACATCCCGAATCTTCAACTGATGGTAACCTGAACGCAAGTCAATCTTAGAAAACACTCGTGCGCCCTGTAGCTGGTAAAACAAATCATCAATACAAGGCAAAGGATAACAGTTCTTCACTGTAACTTTGTTCAACTGGCAATAATCAATGCACATACACATAGAACCATCCTTTTTCTTTACAAACAAGACAGGAGCACCCCAAGGTGATACACTGGGCCGAATGAAACCCTTATCAAGCAATTCTTGTAACTGATATTTCAACTCCTTCAACTCAGGAGGGGCCATACGATACGGAGGAATAGAAATGGGCTGAGTGTCCAGCAACAGATCAATGCCAAAATCAATATCTCTATCGAGCGGCATGCCCGGAAGGTCAGCTGGAAACACATCAGAAAAATCTCGTACTACTGGGACTGAATCAACTGTAGGGGTAAAAATACTGACATCTCTCACATAAGCTAGATACGCATCACACCCCTTCTCAACCATACACTGAGCCGTAAGGAATGAAATAACTCTACTAGAAGTAAGATCTAAGGTACCCCTCTACTCTACTCGCAGTACACCTGGCATAACATCACGGTTTTGGCATGACAATCAAAAATAGCATAATAGGGCGACAACCAGCCCATGCCTAAGATAACATCAAAATCTACATGTTGAGCAATAATAAATCGGCTCTGGTCTCAAAACCACTAAGAGCAACCACACACGACTGATAAATGCAGTCCATAACAAGAGAATCTCCCACAGGAGTAGAAACATAAACAGGGGTACACAAAGAATCCCGAGATACACCCAAATGTGGGGAAAAATAAGAAGACACATAAGAATAGGTAGATCCTGGATCGAATAAAATTGATGCATCTCTATGACAAACCAGGACAATACCTGTGATGACAGAATCGGAGGCAACAACCTCGTACGAGCAGGAAGGGCATAATATCTGGCCTGGCCTCCCCATCTAGGGCAACCTCTACCTCCCCAACATCCACCTCTAGCTGGCTAAGCAGGTGGGGTAGAAGCTGGAGCTATAACCATAGCCTGAGAACTCTGCGGGGCATACTATGGCTGAGAAGTTTGTGGAGTTGCACCCTCCTAAGTCTGGGGCAATCCCTCACCATATGGCGTGTGTCACCACACTCAAAATAAGCTCTAGGAGGACGTATCGGCTGTGATTAGCTCGGGCTAGGTCTACTGGACTGACCACTGAAAGCACCCCACGCATGAGACGCACTAGATATTGGAGGTGCATAATAAGGCTCCTGAGGCCTAGGAGGAGCTGGAATACCACTGGCTGCTGGAAGAGCTAAATGAACGGGGTGACTCATATAACTCCTACCATGACGAACTGCAGCTGGAGCACGGGCACCAGAATAATGTCCCGACTCTCGAGACCTCTTGGCCTCGCTCTCCTCTCTGTCCCTAGCATGCATAGCCTCTATCCTTATAGCAATGCTCACCACCTACTGATAAGAAATATCCATCTCCAACTCACAAGCCATGCTAGACCTGATGCTGGGAATAAGCCCCTCAATAAACCAGAGAACCCTCTCGCGAACAGTAGAAACCAAGTTTGGGGCATGTCTAGCCAAGCTAGTGTAACAGACAACATACTCCGAGAAAGTCATAGGACCCTGGCGCAAATGCTCAAACTCTGCACGTCATGCGTCCCTGAGGCTCTGAGGAACATACTCTCTTAGGAACATATCTGAAAACTGAATCCAAGTTAGGAAAGCTGCCTCATCCGGACTGTCTAACTCATAGGTATGCCACCACTCATAGGCGGCTCCCCGGAGCTGGAAGGTAGTGAAGGAAACACCGCTCGATCCTGATATACCCATGGTACGGAGAATATGGTGGCACTCATCTAGAAATCCTAGAACATCATCTAATGCTAGACCACTAAATACAGAAGGCTTATACTTCTTGAACCTCTCAAGCCTTAGCTGCTCATCCTTGGAAGTCGCTGCCCTATCCCCGGGCTGATCTGGCACTGCAGGTTGTACAAGAATAATCTCTGGGACTTGATCAACATGCACTCGCTACTCAGGGGTGAGGGCGGTGGAAGTCTGTGCTCCTCACCCGGCCTGAGATGTAGTTGCAGCAAGGGAAAGCAACCCTGCCTGAGCCAGAGTGGTGTACATGCTCATGAACTGTGCAAGAGTCTCCTAGAGAGCTGGAGTAGTAGTAGCAGTAGGCGTATCAGGTGCCTGGACTCCAGCTAGAACTGCTAGTGGCAGCTCGCACGGGTACTCTAGCTGCACCACGTGCACGTCCTCGACCTCTACCCTGGGCCCGACCTCTGACAGCTCTAGTAGGGGGCGCGGGTGCCTGATCATCTCTAGTAGCACGTGTCCTCACCATCTGTGAGAGAATAGAAGACAGAAGTTTAGAATTGTGATATCAAAATCTCGCACGATAATGAAATCAAATGAAGTGGAATTTTCCTAATAGTTACATAGCCTCTCGTAGATAAGCACAAACATCTTCGTACCGATCCACGAGACTCTAATAAATCGGCTTGTGATTCATGACTCCTATGAACCTAGAGCTCTGATACCAACTTGTCACGACCCAAGTTCGCCCTCCATGAACTGTTGTGACGTCACCTAGTCTCTACGACTAGGTAAGCCTAACAATTACGGAAAAAGAACAAAATACGGAAAAACTAATAAAATTGAAGATAAACAAATATAAAATCATTTAAGATGCCGCTCGGCATATACTAATACAAGATCTCAAACTGAAACTACATTTCCCAAAACCCGGAATCTCATGAAATCACAAGATTTTGAATGACTAGAAGTGTCTAAATCCAGAATGTCTAAACAAAAGTAAATATAGAAGAGCTAATACGTTAAGAGAGAATGGAAAGGGACTCCTCGGTCTGCGGACGCGGCAGATACACCTCGAAGTCTCTGGAGAATCGCCTCGCCTCAAGGGTAGTAGGGTTGAGTCGAAGTACCTAGATCTGCACATGAAAAACATGTGCATAAAGGGCATAAGTACACCAAAACGGTACTTAGTAAGTGCCAAGCCTAACCTCAGTCGGGTAGTGACGAGGAAAGTCAGGGCCATACTGAGTTCAGATGAAAAAGAAGGTATAACAGTACAGATTAAGACAGTATAATTAAATGCTAACAGTATGAGGTAACACAGGATAATAAGAATAACAACAACTATAACAGAGACAAAATAATCACAGAAGGAACACAACTCAACACAGAGATAACAACCGGAGATCTCCCAGGATATTGTCCTGTAGTCCCAAATATAAATATCTAGTGGATCTCCCGGGTGTCTTCCCGTAGTCAAACTCATAGTGCGCAGGGATCTCCCGGAATACCGATCTGCAATCCCAAATGTAAATATCTAGTACTGAGGGAATCTACCGGGTGCAATCCCATAGTTCCAATACAAAAGTGCAGGGGATCTCCCGGAATACAAACCTGTAGTCCCAAGTAAACATGCAGGGGAATCTCCTGGGATACCGTCCCGTAGTCCCAAAGTAAACACTCAGCAGCAACATGAAGAACACTCAATTCAACTCAAATTTCATACCAAGGTAAAACAGGTATTTCTAAACTAGCATCCTGCACAGAATTCAAATAAGGCAGTTTGAGCAAATAAAGCAATTAAGTCAATTAGATATGCTTCCCTAAGATAATAGTAAGCTTAAATTGCAAGTAGTATAGACAGGAAAAGAAGCACAATTATAGTTAATTAACGAAAATAGGATTTTCAACAATTAGCACAATTACGCACTTGTCACCTCACGTACAAGGCATTTCAAATATCAACAATACCAAATCCTAAGGGGAGTTCTCCCACATAAGGTTAGGCAAGCCACTTACCTCGAACCGGCTCAAAATCAATCTGAAACCATGCTCTTGCCACGAGTACTCGACTCCAAATGGCCCAAATCTATTCAAATCAATTTCATAATGTAAATGTAACTTCAAGTAACTCATTTCACTAATTAATTCTAAGCTAATACGTGAAATTAGGAAAAATAAATAAAATGCCCCCTAGACCCACATCTTGGAATCGGGTAAAATTTACAAATTCGGAATCTTCACACTCTCACGAGATTAGTCATACCAAAAGTACCAAAATCGGACCTCAAATGGTCCCTCAAATCCCCACTCAAAACTCTCTAATTAACCAAGCTCTAACCCTCAATTTACCACTGATTTTCCTTCAAATTTCATGCTTACAATGATAAGAATCACCACAATAATGAGCTTAAGGACCAAAGACCTTACCTCAATGAATCCCTCTGAAAATCTCCCTTGAAAATGCTCCCCAAAGCTTCTTCCCGTTGAAAATTTATGAACTATAACCCAAATTCGCGAAGGAAGTCTTTTTATACTTTCTGACCTAGGTTGTTTGCACCTGTGGTCCATTTCTGCTTCTGTGCTACCGCTTCTGTGGTTTTTACTTAAGTCCCTTTCTCCGCTCCTGCGACCCAGAATCTGCATCTACGGTCCCATAGGGGCGGCACACCTCCCACTTCTGCGGTTTCAGCAGATTGCAGCTCGATATAGCCTCTTGCAATCCTCTAAGTTCTTTGCATAGGCCTGAATATGAGCAATATCTATAATTGGCTTCAAAGAAGTTGTGGTACATTCATTTATAAAATGCGGTCCTAAACCGCCCATAAATCAATGTACCCGTTCACTCAATCTCAGCCACCAACAATGGGGCATACCTAAATAAGGAGTTAAATTATATGTTTTACTCCCGAACACTTATATTACGTTGTTCCAACTGCAAGAATATATCTTGACTAGCTCGGAGGAGTTCAACAGGCAAATATTGCTGCAAAAATGCCTTATAGAATTCCCTCTATCCCGCTGATGGGGCAAGGGATCCTCTAGACTGTTCCCAAGTCTCATACCATATTATTGCTATATCCTGCAGTCTATAAGAAGCAAGCTCTATGGACTCAGTATCAGTTGCATGCATAACTCGTAATGTCCGCTGCATTTGATCTAAAAAGTTATGAGATTCTTTGTTTGGATCTATTCTTGTAAATACTGGGGGTCCAAATTTATGAAATCCTGAACCCTCGTATTGACTGCTCTATCTGAGATGGTAGGAGCCTAACATTGGGCCTGAGAGGCCATTAATTAAATCATCAATTTTACTGCACTTCTCATATCTAAATCTTGGTCAGAAGCAACCGGAAGAGGAATAGGAGATGCATTAATTTCTTTGTGTTGTTTTGGGGGTGGTGGTAATGTCCCGAAACCTAAGTTCCGGCCTCATCGTGTGGTCTTGTTGACCCATAGGGGCAGGTGGTGCTTGGATGGTACCTTCTCCTGCATCTTTATTCAAACCCTGAATAATTGTCTGACGTCTCGTGGTAGGCATTGCTATAAATATAAACAAGATGGGAATTAGAAGTGAATAATTACGACTCGGCTCTATCGCATGATCTCGATCAGAAAGAAGGGTATCCATCCTAGATATCTTATAGCCTCCTGTTTATAAGTATGGTACACAACATACCCATAAACAAGACTATACTAGATATGGCTTGTAGACTTCGTAGGGCATGACCTACTCTGATACCAAGTTTGTCATGCGCCAACCTAGGGAGGTACGATCGGCACACGATACCCGAAGGCATGTACTAACCGACGTTTATCATTATATTTTCTTAATCATAAAGTCTTGCCCAACGAGGCCTTCAAGTAGTAATATTGAAAATCTAAAATATGTGCAACTGACTTGCAAAAGGAACATTGGCATTTTATACATATTCACAATTGTACCCAACAAAGTTATAACCCATTCTGTTACATACAGCCAAACTCTGGTCTACAAGATTCTAAGAGTACCAAAAGGAGACATACATATACATGACTTGGTCGGGACAGGGCCCCACCATACCCAAAATGATTAGAACACATTCAGCACCTATCGACTTTCAAGCAACTACTCTAGAAAAGTGGAGAGCGATAGCCAACAGCTGAGAAGTGCACCTACTAGGGACGAGCATCACTGAGTCTTTCTGAACAAAAGGAAGGGTATCAGTATGAAAAAAGTACTGAATATGTAAGACCAAGAAAAAATGTAAAATCAGTGGCATAACATAAAAGATACGAGTATTTGCTTTCAACCTGAATACCGAAGACAAGCCACCGAGGGCATAAACTATAGCAGCCATAAACTTATAAAGGTACAAACTTTATGAAGGGTTACAATATAATATTAGTTAGCCCTCCACTGGGGCATATTATTTCATATCATATCCGACCTTGTAGAGGACTTGGTAAAGTTTGTTCCTTTCATCACATCGTACCCAGCCTTAGGAGGTCTCGGTCGTACCTAGACACATGAGGGCTCAGTAGGGTCTTATATCACATCATTCTGCACCTGGCCATACAAGGGCTCCATCGTACCTGGCCACATAAAGGCTCGGTAAAGTCTTTCATATTGTGTCTCTTTATACCCAACAAATCAATGATTGCATAATAGGTTCCATATCCGGCCGTCTATAGCGCGGCTCGCTAGAATAAAATTGATGCATATACATATAAGTTCAATGCAGAGTCACTTTCAAGAGATATTAAGTTTAGACTTAGAGAGTATCATACGTTCCAACCTCTAGATACCAACTAGAAACATTTTAGACTCTGAAAGAATAGCTATAGACCAGATTATAAACGTGCAGGGACAACGTCACTGGGGAGGACTCAAAACAACCAAATCCTTACAATGCATAAACTCTTTTAGAGGAAAAGAGAGAGACTTACACCAAATCATGCCAAACGAGGAAGTTGCCTTACATACCTTGTTGAAGAACCAGCTATGTTTCTGTGAAATCCTATGCCTTTGTGGTGATTAACTCAGGCTCCACAGGTATTACAGTGAAGATTCCAAGCTTCTTCTCATTGAATCCTACTAGAATCGCCTCTAATTTTGAGAGCATTTTGGGTGAGTTATAGTGGGTGATCCTCCTAGAATGAAACAGAAAGAGTCTCACTGCCATTTATATACTATACCAAGCATAGGATTCTGCCGCAAACCACATGCAAAATAGGTCGCCCTATGTCGGTCACTACACCCGATAAGACATTTGGCTCAAATCCACTGAAACGTGTAGCCACCTTCTGCCCTCTTACGTCATCGCTGACAGATTGGTCATACTAGAAGCCAGCTTACCAAGGTTTATTTAGGTGTGGGGTGTAACATTTAATTATTTCTGTTTTTTATTCATCTAATGTTATTTTTTTCTTGATTTCAAATAAAAGATCAAATATATATTTTCGGTTTGGTTGTCAAATATTTATTTATGGCAGAAGTCTTATAAAGCGAACCAAGTTAATTTAAAATGAATTGGCCCAAAATAAATCGAAGCAAAAAAATTCAAAATAGAGTGAATCGACCAAATATAAAACCCTAATTCAATCTCCTTAATTAGTGGCTATTTTGCATTAAATATAATGGCTCCTATAGCTATCAAATTTTGGATCCACCACTCAAAGTTTCATAGCACTTTTTGGAGGTAATTAGCATGTTGTAATTAACATTGAGCCCACTCTCTTTATATTAGAATATTTTTAATATTACCAAAAACAGTTAAATCGTGCAAAATTAGGCCTAATAGTAACAAATTTCCTTTTAACATAGAAAAATACTAGGAAACAAAAATATAAAAATGAATATCACAGATATCTAAACACAACTAATAGGAATATTTGATAAGTTGGAGACAAAAATCATGAAATTATATGTTGTTATGTACTAATTAATATCAGTACATGCACGATGCATGGCCATAAACCACATCAAATTGTGATTTGGGTTATTTGAATTGTGTACAAATAATCTTAAAATATAAACTGTTAAGATAAAAATTATATAAAATCATTAGATATTAATTAAGAATCATGACCAGTATTTGGATGGGGTCACGCATTGCAACGAAGTTATGTTGAGATATGATCTTTTGAGTTAGATTCATGTGTTTTGGTTCTACTATGTGTGATGAGTTCGTAGCATTGCATTTGTGGCGATACTTGTTGAGCTTGCGGTACGGTTCTCTCATTTGAGTCATTCTCCATATTTGATTACATTTGAATTATTGCTTATTGGTGCACAGATTGTATTGTTGTGGCTTTAGGTTATATTGGTGTGGCATGTCAATAGAATAATTGTGTTTGATGAGATATGGTCATTGGACCTAGAATGGATACTATCGGATTTGATTTCAGTATGTTTGGAAGAATAATATCAGAAGTCGGCTTGGATTTGGCTTTGGTTCTTAGCATAGGAGAGAGAGAGAGAGAGAGAGAGAGAGAGAGAGAGGGAGAGAGAGCTCCATGACTTGTCGATCTGATGAGTAGTTATGAGTTTCGGTGTGTTTATTTCATCATCGGTAGTGTACGAATGTTTTGAACGAGGTTTCATTTGATATGAGGTTTATTACAAGTATCAGGTTTTTTAGCAGCTACTATGATCGGAAAAGTTTGCTACGAGTATGTGAGTTATGTGGTATATCATGTGATTTTATCTTGGGTTATGGTTATGGCTTGATACATCTTGTTCAGACTTATACAGGGTGTAGATGCGAGATTCGGGTCTTATAAGGAATTCAGGATATTGGAAATTGGGTACCAAGGTTTATGGGCTAAGGATAAAGTAAGGATCTTCAGTTATGTTGTGATGTCAGACGTATATAGAATAGGGTGACATGGGATCACCCCTAAGTATGTGCATGGTAAGGTTACACATTGATTTGATGGCCTTGGAACGACTCTTGGCACGTTCGAGGATGGACGTATGTTTAAGTGGGGGAGAGTGTAACGAATCGACCGGTCGTTTTGAGCATTTGCATTCCATTCAGCTAGTTGAAATCTTCGGTAGCTTCATATGATTTAGTATGACTTTTGTGAATCGTCAATTTTGGTTTTCAAGTGATTCGAATTTAATTTGGAAGAATGATTCTCAACTAGGAAGCTTTAAGCTGGAAGAGTTGACTATGTTTGACTTTTGTGTATTTGATTGCGGATCAGTGTTTTGATGGTTCTGTTAGGTCCAGATGGTGAGTTTGGACTTGGGCGTATGCCCGTATTTGTATTTGGACGTTTCTAGAAGGTTTCGGCTCTATTTAGCGAAAGGTGGCAATTTGAAAGTTTGGATTGTTCATAAGTTTGGCAGGGAGTTGACCTTGATGATATCAGGATCGGATTGTGGTTTTGAGAATTAGAATAGCTTCATTATGTCATTTGGAACTTGTGTGCTAAATTCGACATCATTCCAGATTGGTTTGATATGGTTCGGCACGAATTTTGGAAGTTGAAAGTTCATTAAGTTTGATTTGATGTGCAATTCGTGATTTTGATGTTTTTATGCATGATTTGAGGCCTCGAGTAAGTTCGTGTTATGCTATGGGACTTTTTGGTATGTTCGGATGGGGTCCCGAGGGGTTCGGGTGAGTTTCAGATCGCTTTTGGATCATTTCCTCTCATTTTGTATTGTTGGTTTTAGGAGTCATCGCGATCACGAATAAGGATTTGGACTAGGCTATTTTATCTCTTCGCGTTTGCGAGTGTTGAGTCATGTTTGTGGTGTATGTGGGACTTGAGCTTCGCATTCGCGTTTGGGTAGTCGCATTCGCTATGGTGAGCTGGGAGATGGAGCACTCTTTTTCGCGTCCACGAGACGCGGACGTGTTCGTGCTGTGTGTCATCTCTGGGCATCGCGTTCACATGGGAAGCATCACGAACGTGTAAGGCATTTTTGGTAGCATCTCATTTTGTTCATCGCGAATGCGATGGTTTTTCCGCATTCGCGAAGGGCTCGCCTGGGCAGTGCTTATATGTACTCTATTTCGAAGGTTTCAGTCATTTTAGCATATCTTGAGATATGGAGCTCGGATTCGATTTTTCACCACATGGATTGGGGTAAGCATTTTATACTCGATTTTGATTATATTTCATGAATTCATTATGGCATTTGAGTGATGATTTTGAAAGAGAAATTGGGGTTTTTGTCTAAACTTTCCTAAAGTGAAATTTTGAGTTTTGAACATCGATTCGGAGTCGGATTTGAGTGAAACTAGTATGGTTGGACTCGTAATTGAATGGATTGTCGGATTTTGTGAATTTTGTTGGGTTCTGAGGTGAGGGCTCGGGTTTGACTTTTTGGTTGACTTTGGTTTTTGATTAAAGATTCCACTTTTATCGATTGGGTTTGTTTCCTTTGGCATTATTTGATGTTCTTGAGTTGCTTTTGGGTTAGTTTCGAGCCATTTAGAGGTCGGTACGCGCGGGATGGCATTTCTAGAGTATAGGTTGGTTTGTTCGAGGTAAGTAATATATCTAAACTTGGATTTAAGGATATTTAACCCTGGGAACTATGTTATAAAAGATGTATTGATGTGACGCGCATGCTAGGTGACGAGCGTATGGGTGATCACCGAGTAAATCATGATTCTAGTCGATTATTAGACTATGATCTGACTTGTTTTGCTATTATATCTTGTTAGATCTATGTTCTCCCTACTTGTTTGATTGTATAAGTCGTGAACCGTGTAAGAAATCATGTTTATGCTACGTGCTTAATCACTTGAGACCTAATGAGGCTATTTATTTTGTTTTGAGTTATCTGCTCTTACTGTAATCATATTTTCAGTCATGATTCTTCATTGCATATCATATCTCAGTCTTTGTTCATCATTCATTGTTACATCATGTTATTATTGTTTGGCTGACTGGCATGAGATTTGTGAGCCTGAGAGATTGGAGAGACTGATGACTGAGTTGGGGACTAAGGGCCGAGTTGTGAGTAACATTTATGGGATCGCGATGCACGCCGCATCAGTTATTTATGGAATCGGGATGCACACCACAGCATGCCATGTTGGCTTATATTAGCGCTTGGGTAGGATCCTCCCTCTTAGAGTCTGACATACCAGTAGTGAGCGCAGGTACCGAGTGTTGAGTGACCGTGTTCCGAGTGTGTTGAGCGATTGAGTGTACCGAGTGATTGAGTGTGTCGGGTGATTGAGCATGAGATAGTGAGATTGAGTACTCTGAGAGTGTGAACACATGAGTTTATCACTGTGATGCATTACATTTGACATGCATAGTTGGCATATAGGCATAGAGGTGTATTTCCTTATGCTATACGGTAATGTGCCATTCATGAGTTCTCATGCACATCGACATGTAGGCATAGAGATGTACTTTTTTCATGCAATCTGATAATGAAGTATCTTAATTGTTGTTGAAACGTTTTGGAAAAAATCACAGTTTTTATAATATACTCATATTTTGGCAATGTCGATGAAATCGTTGGGTTTTACTATTATACTTGAAAAGTATGCTTATTTTCTGCAATTGTGAACGAATTGAGCATTTCTTTGAGTTATTACTTGTACTACTTTATTAAATTGTTATGAGTTGTTATTGGCTATTGGTGTTGGACTCTGACTGTTTGCTCTTCACTGCTTTCAACCTATGGTTAGGTTTGTTACTTATTGAGTATATGGGGTCTGATTGTACTCATACTACACTTCTACATCTTGCGTGCAGATTTTGGAGTTGATGTTGTTGTGCATGGTGGAAGCTGGCATTGAAGATGTACCTGCGTTACGGCTATAGCTGCCTCTTGTTCTTGGTATCTTTAGATTTATAAATTTGTTCATGTATATTTCGAATAGATGATATATTTATTTCATATGAGCTTTCTAATCACTAAATCTTAGAAGCTCATTATTCGTACTACCAGCCCTTGAGGTGTTGTATAAAATTCAGTTATTTCATTTTTGACTTCTATCATTATCATTATATTGTGGTTTATTGTTATTTGGCTTACCTAGCGGGTTGAGTTATGTGCCATCACGACTAGTGAATTTTGGGTTGTGATAAGTTGGTATCAGACTCTAGGTTCATAGGTTCTACGAGTCATGAGCAAATGCCTAGCAAAATCTTGTGGTATCGGTATGATGACGTCCATACCTATCTTTAAGAGGCTATAAGACATCTAGGATAAACTTTCCATCTTTCTTTCCTTATTGTGCGATATAGATTCAGGTTGAAGCATATCTCTTTGAATCCATTCCACTCACTCGTTTGTGTAGGTGAGCATTCGATACTAGTTGTGTATCAACTACTTGCGATTCCATAGAAGAGGTGCGAGATGCGTTTTCTGAGTTTTGATGATGGGCCAGTCTAGAGGACTTGAGGTTAGGTTTAGACCGCAGCTTGAGCTTGGTAGTTTCAATTGTGTGATCATGTGCTTTTGGACTTATATGTCCAGTAGTATCCCTATGAGTGGAATTTATGGCTCGGTGAATGGTTGGATGGCTATATGATAAGTATGATGTGACTGCGAGATATGTTCAGATGGTTTGAATATGAAGAGAAGAGTTTTCTTGAGATGTGAACATGACTATTGGATGCTCGATTTCTATGGATATGTTATATAGTATTGAGGGAGGGGTTTGAGAGATTCTTTCGTGTTATTTCATTTGTGGAACGAAGTAGATTCTCATATCTTGTTGACGAGTTCAGACTCAGGAAGATTAAGTGATTGCGTAGTAGTTGTGGCCGTGAAAAGGCATAGAGAGATGCCAGTTTGGGGCTAAGCATGTGGGTTATCACTTGCGGGGTAATCTATGGATGTATGATCCTTATGATGTTGTATAGAGGATTTCTTTCTACCAGTGGGTTATATGTGTTGTGATTTGAGTTTGGATTGGTTGAGGAAATTGACCTAACTCTCACGAGGATGATCGCGAGCTTAGCAGATGACTTGAGGCATTTTATGGTTTGTGTTGCAGGAGCTTGTGAAAGATTTAGTTGAATCTTGCTCTAGGATTATGGTAGTAATAGATTATGGGTACTGTGAGTTATCAGATATTTTATTCTATGGCTTTGATCCAAGTGCGGGAGTCTACTATCGACGATTTGATTACATAGTTATGTATTATATTGGTTTCGGTCTGAGGGATACTTGTAGATTGGTTATGACTCGTAGAGGTTGGTTTGAGGATGACTTAAGCAAGAAATTTTGGGTGCATGATGAATTACACCTTATGGATATATGAAGGTCTTGGAATGGTTTAGGTTTGCTATTCATGACGGACGTAATGTACTAAGAAAAGGGATTTGCTCGGTTACTTAGAGCTGTAGATTACTTCTTTGGTGCTGGTATGCTAATGGAGCACAGATTTTTCTGCTCTTTTTGGGCAGTTCATTTGAGATTTTAACAGGGTGGATGACTCATGAGGAGGTTCTAAAGAGTTTAAGATTCATATGTGGCATTTGAGGATTTCTGGATTTGTATATGGCTAGAATCCTATATTTGCATTGGATAGTGTCGAGACTCGCGGTATTTCTATATCATTATGGATTCTACATTTCAGTATCAGGAAGGTGAAGGAAATAGTTTTAGATTCATATAAGGTCTCTTTAGAGTGGGTGTCTCGATTTGTGGTACTTTTGGGGTGGTAAGAGGGAATACAACGGCTTATGGGCCTTAGGGAGGTGTGGTTTTATGCTAGGATCTATTGTGGTGAGATACGGGTAAGGATCATGGTGTTCTGGAAAGGAGAACTGTCAACTTGCTGGCAATTTGGAAGGAACTCGGAGAAATAGGAAAACTTGGTGGTAGATCGGATTAGCATGGTAATGGAACGATCGGTTCTTTTGGTTCTTATGATGTGGTGAGTCTAAACGAGTGTTTTATGGCAATACTCTTAGGTTTGGAGACCTGAGTGACTTGGTTGAGTTAGAGGGATTAAGTTCCAATGGCTTGGTTATGTGCAAATGGGTTTCGAAGTGTTCTCGATGATTTCTACCAAAATTTGAGATGGGTATTATCTACATGCATAAGGGGTATGTTGTAATTTTCTCCTGGATGGGATCATGTGGAAGGTTTCTGATTGAATCAGGTATGTATTCTGCTTGTGACTCAGAGTTGACAATGTGATTCTCGTATTTTCATATGATGGCCTGATAGAGCGGTGCGTGGTGTGAGATTGGGATTTGTATGTGCAAGTATACGATTCAATTTCAAAAGGAAAGTCATGAATTCTTAGATGGCATGGACGGTTTCAGATGATTAGATGAATGTTATTACTACTTGGTATTGCCTAAGGAGGGTGCATGACGAGCGCAAAACACACACTTAAATTATGCTTGATAATCAAATATAGTATAGTATAATATTGTATGCACAAGGATTGAATTTAAACAGTATTCTCATAGTTTTTAGCTTGATTGCTATCCAAGAGGATCAACAATTGAGATTTATATGATTTCTAACTAAAATTAACTAAGAGTCTAAAGCTATTGACTAATGACAATCAAAACAAGGAATAAGCAAAGAAATCTATCAGTGGGAGAAAATAGGGTTTACTAGGATAGGTGCAAGATAATTGTTTGGGATCTAACTCTAGATAATTCACTTCTAATGTTTAAGTGAGTCTCTCGAATTCACTCAATTATTAGTTCACACGTTCAGCAGAAACTCCTATCTCGATTAAGTCTCAACCTCACGAGATGAACCAATTTAAGCACTGTGAAGATATGTAAGAATGCGTTGTGGATTGTTCTTTAGGAGAAGCTCTCTCGATTATCCTCCTAACTAGGTTTAATCAATGATTCAACTAGCCTCTTCCGATGACTAAGAAGAATTAACGAACTCAACCAACAATATAATGCAAAGATATCACAAGTTATGCCTCTCTCGATTACATGAACAAGTGAATATAGATGCAACAATTAAATCATCCAAGAATGCTTTAATATATAAAACTAGAGTTATAATCCACAAACAATCATCAATACATCAAATCCATCAAACCCTAAAGATAACTACTCCATAGACATGGATTAATTCATCACAAATATAATTAAAGCATAGGAAAACATAAATTCAATCCAAACTCGGGTCTTGAGTGAGGAAGGAATGGTGAAATCCTTGAGCTTGTGTTCTTCCAACTCCTCCTTAGCTTCCTTAGGTCAAAAGTATGTCAAAAGTCCAGAAAATAGCATTTTTCCATGTATTTATACCAAGTTGGGTCGGGCCCAGACGAAACCTCCCTTTTCTAGCTGAAATAGGAAAACTTACAAACTAATTACTTTTCATGTGCCGCACTATGATACGTAGGGTGCATAGCATTATTACAATTTTATCGGTTGTAAACTCTTTGAACTTATCTTGTCTGATAAAATTTTGTACTGATGCTACACACTATACCATACACTATGCCTAGCATCAGTATATTTTTCTATCAGACCCAAAAATTACAAGTATCTGAACTTCTCAAATTTCTGACGCACATTTGCACTGATGTGTCGCACTGTGCTACACATGGTGTGTCACAATAGTGCATTTCCTTAGAGCATTGCTTCTTCCTTGATTTTTGATGTCCAGAAGTGATCCTCGGCCACCAAACATGATCCCAGCTTAATCCATTGGGCTTTTACTCATACTTCAAATCTCCAATTATTTGATTTAGCTACACAATATCTACATAACTCGGATCACTCCTATAAGGCATAAAATAAGCAATCAGTGCAAAATACTACCAATTAAAGCTCAAAACAGGTAAAGTACAGTGAATTAGAGTGAAATAAGCGACTAAAATACGAGATTATAGCCTACTATCAGTGCACGTTTCAGAAGGCGCACTATGTTTTGGCTTATTGACGTTTCATTAGCATTGCGGTACTCACCTAGTTGATCGGCTGTTAATGTTCAGATTTTTCCATGTTGCGTGGGGGAATTATAGAAGTATTTTTCACGTGGGATGATTGTGTATGATAGATGTGTTAGTCATTCGAGTGTTGGAGTTGGGATCGGCTATAGTGATTCATATGTTATATGGATTTGGAGATTGGGAGTTCTTAGAAGTAGATTGTTTCGTGGTTGTGGACTGTGAAGATGTAGCCAAAGATAGCTAGGTAGTGGTACGTGTTATGGGTAGGTCATTGTGGACTTGTGGAGGGCTATTTGTCCATTTGGGGATGATCGGAGTTGATTTGGGGGCCTATTGGTAGGCCCAATGAGGATGTATATCTACACCGAGTCGAATTTGTTGACTCAGCACTATTATTGTTGAGGGGTGTATCATTTAGTTGGAGTTGAGCTTGTTCATGTTCCGATATGTTCTATGTGTTACTCTTTCATGCTATGAGGGGTTATGATTTGTAAGTTATATGCACACCCGATGCGGTTCTGTTTGGGCTTTATAGCGGAATTCGATCGAGATTGTTGGGTGTTGAATGGTTGATTTTGCCTTGGTTATGGTTTTTTTGAGCTGTGGTATATTGTGTTATTTGCTTCTCCATGGTTATGGTCATGCACTTCTTGTATTTGATGTCGAATTGCGTGTGGTTGTTGATTTTGAGCAATGTGGCTTGAGATATTTTATAGGATCGGTGTTTGGATGGGGTCATGCGTTGCAGTGGAGTTATGTTGAGATATGATCTTTTGAGTTAGATTCGTGTTTTTAGGTTCTACTATATGTGATGGGTTCGTAGTATTGCGTTTGTAGCGGTACTTGTGGAGCTTGTGGGACGGTTCTCTCATTTGAGTTATTTCCATGTCTGAGTACATTTGAATTGTTGCTTATTGATGCATAGATTGCACGATTGTGGATTTAGGTTGTATTAGTGTGGTATGTTAATTGAATAGTTGTGTTTAATGATATAAGGTCATTGGACCCAGAACGGATACTATTGGATTTGATTACGGTATGTTTACAATATTGGAAATCGGCTTAGGATTTGGCTTTGGTTCTTATCGGACGAGAGAGAGAGAGAGAGAGAGAGAGAGCTCCATGACTTGTCAATCTGATGAGTGGTTTATAAGTTTCTATGTGTTTCTTTCATCATCGGCAGTGTAAAGAGGTTTTGAACGAGGTTTCATTCGATATGAGGTTTATTACCGGTATTGGGTTTATTTTGAGCAGCTACTGTGATTAGAAAAATTTGCTACGAGTATGTGAGTTATATAATATATCATGTGATTTCATCTTGGGTTATGGTTATGGCTTGATACAACTTGTTCAGACTTATACAGGGTGTAGATACGAGATTCAGGTCTTATAAGGAATTTCGGATGTTGGAAATTGGATACCAAGGTTTATGGGCTAAGGATAAAGTAAGGATCTTCAGTTATGTTGTGATGTCAGATATATATGGAATAAGGTGACGTGGGATCACCCCCGAGTATGTGCATGGTAAGGTTACACATTGATTTGATGGCCTTGGAACGACTCTTGGCACGTTCGAGGATGGACATATATTTAAGTGGGGGAGAGTGTAACGACCCGACCAGTCGTTTTGAGCATTTGCATTCCGTTCAGCTATTTGAAGTCTTGAGTAGCTTCGTATGATGTATAATGGCTTGTGTGAATCATCGATTTTGGTTTTCAGGTGATTCGGAATTGATTTGGAAGAATGATTCTCAATTAGGAAGCTTTAAGTTAGAAGAGTTGACCAAATTTGACTTTTGTGTTTTTGACCCCAGATCAGAGTTTTGATGTTTCTGTTAGGTCTGAATAATAATTTTGGACTTGGGTGTATGCTCGATTTGCATTTTTACGTTTCTAGAAGGTTTCAACTCTATTTGGCAAAAGTTGGCATTTTGAAGGTTTGGCATGTTCATAAGTTTGACAGGGAGTTGACCTTGATGATATCAGGTTCGTATTCTGCTTTTGAGAATTGGAATAGATTAGTTATGTTATTTGAGACTTGTGTGCAAAATTCGAGGTCATTCCAGATTGGTTTGATTTGGTTCGGCACGAGTTTTGGAAGTTGAAAATTCAAAAATTCATTAAGTTCGATTTGAGGTGTGATTTGTTATTTTGATGTTGTTATGAGTGATTTGAGACCTCAAGTAAGTTCGTGTTATATTATGGGACTTGTTGGTATGTTCGAACGAGGTCCTAAGGGATTTGGTGAGTTTCAGATCGCTTTCGGACCATTTTCTCTCATTTTGAATTACACGTTTTCACTGATGTCTACAATGAATCGCGAACCCGAATGCGAGGTCATCGCGATCGCGTATAAGGATTTGGACCAGGTTGTTTTATATCTTTGCGTTCGAAAGTGTTGAGTCGCGTTCGTGGTGTATGTGGGACTTGAGCTTCGTGTTCGCATTTGGGTAGTCGTGTTCGCAATCGTGAACTGGAGCACTATTATTCGCGTCCACGAGACGTGGGTCGCGTTCGCACTGTGTGGCATCTCTGGGCATCGGGTTTGCATGGGAAGCATTGCGAACGTGTAAGGCATTTCTTGTAGCAGTTAATTTTGTTCATCGCGAACGCGATGGTTTTTCCGCGTTAGCGAAGTGTTCGTCTGACAGTGCTTATAAGTACTCTATTTCGAAAGTTTCAGTCATTTTAGCATATTTTGAGCTATGGAGCTAGAATTGAGGCGATTTCTTATGACATGGATTGGGGTAAGTGTTTTCTATTCGGTTTTAATTATATTTTATGAATCCATCTTCGATTTTGGCATTTGACTGATGATTTTGAAAGGAAAATTGGGGATTTTGTCTAAATTTTCCTAAAGTGATTTTTTGAGTTTTGAACATCAATTTGGAGTCGGATTTGAGTGAAACTAGTGTGTTTGGACTCGTAATTGAATGAATTGTCAGATTTTATGAGTTTTTTCGGGTTCCAAGGTGCGAGCCCGTGTTTTACTTTTTGGTTGACTTTGGGCTTTTGATTAAAGATTCCATCTTTGTCGATTGGGTTTATTTCCTTTGGTATTATATGATGTTCTTGAGTTGCTTTTGGGCTAGTTTTGAGCTATTAGGAGGTCGGTACGTGCGGTATGGCATTTCTAGAGTATGGGTTGGCTTGCTCGGTATTGGATTTGGCTTGTTCGAGGTAAGTAACATATCTAAACTTAGAATTGAGGTTATTTAACCTTGGAAACTGTGTTATAAAAGATGTATTAAGGTGACACACACGCTAGGTGATGCGCGTGTGGATGTGCACCGAGGAAATCATGATTCTAGTCAATTATTGGACTATGACCGGACTTGTTTTGCTATTATATCTTATTATATCCATATTCTTCCTACCTGTTTGATTGTCTGAGCCATGGACCGTGTTCGAAATCATGTTTAGGATTTGTGCTTAATCGATTGAGACCTAATGAAGCTATTTATGTTGTTTTGAGTTACCTTCTCTAATTGTAATCATATACCCAGTCATGATTCTTCATTGCATATCATATCTCAGTCTTTATTAATCATTCATTGTTACATCATGTTATCATTGTTTGGGCTGACTAACATGAGATTTATGAGCCCGAGAGACTAGATAGATTGATGATTGAGTTGGGACCTGAGGGCCGAGTTGTAAGTGATATTTATATAATCGGGCTGCACGTCGCAGATACGGTATTGTGACATTCATGACTTCTTGTGCACATCTCATGTTATCTGATAATGAAATATCTTATCTATTGTTGAAAGTTTTTGGGAAAAATCACAGTTTTTCTAATATACTCATATTTTGGTAATTTCGGTGAAAGAGTTGGGTTTTACTCTTATACCTGAAAAGCATGTCTATTTTCTGTAACTGTGAACTAGCTGAGCATTCTATCTTTGAGTTATTACTTGTACTACTTTTTATTATATTGTTACGAGTTATTCTTGGCTATTGGTATTGGACTCTGAGTATTTGTCCCAGCTCGTCACTACTTTCAACTAAGGTTAGTTTTGTTACTAATTGAGTACATGAGGCCATTTGTACTAATATTACACTTCTGCACCTTGCGTGTAGATTTTGGAGTTAGTATTGCTATGTATGGCGAGAGTTGGCATTGAAGATGTACCTGCATTTCAGCTATAACTGCCTCTTGTTCTTGGTAGCTTTAGATTTATAAATCTGTTCATGTATATTTCGGACAGATGATGTATTTATGTCATATTAGTTTTGTAAACTCTAAATCTTAGAAGCTCATGATTTGTACTACTAGCCCTTGGGGAGTTGTATAAAATTCAGTTATTTTATTTTGACTATTATCATTATCATTATCATTATATTATGGTTTATTGTTATTTGGCTTACTTAGCGGGCTGCATTAGGTGCCATCACGAGTAGTGAATTTTGAGTCGTGATATTAAACTTATTATTTATAAATATTCTCACATTATAACTTTTTTTATTTTTTATTTTTTATTTTATCTACGGAAAAGGGTCAGCTTTGCCCCTCAACTATTACATTTGGTCTAATAATGCCCCCATCCACCTATTGGGCCAGATATATCCTTCTGTTCAGGTTTTTTGGCTCACACATGCCCTTTAAGTTAACAGCCCACTTCAGCTTTTAAATCAAAATTATTTTTAATGACATGGCATAATATTATTGGTTGTTTTAAAACCCACCCCAAAGATGTCCAACCCACCCACCCGTTTAAGATCGACCCGACCCAGCATATAGATTACCCACTAAACCCTATAACCCATACGACTGAAGCTCCCCAGACCAAATTACACGACTAAATACGACTGAAGCTCCCCAGAGGGGTTCTTGTTGTTCTTCTTCTACCCTCTCCCAATTCTGAAAATCAGAGTTCTTACATCTTCTTCATCTTGTTTTAGCTTCAAATTGTCTGAATCTTCTTCTACTTCTTTCGAAATTCATACGACTGATACTCTCATCTCTGAAAATTAGGGTTCTTTTTGTTCTTCCCTCTTCTTCTGCTTCTTCCCGTGACCAAAGTGAGAACCGTACACGTTATTGTGGATTGATTGCCAACCAATTTACTGCTACGACACTTTTGAATGGTGGTCGTAGATTCTACAAATATTGTCGTTATGAGACTAATGATTGTCGATATTGGGATTGGCGCGACGAAGAACTTCCACCTCATGTGTCAATGTTTATCCATAAGCAAAGAAATTCGTTGAATGCCCTTCGTCTCGAAATGAAAAAGATGAGGAAGACGGTGGATGATATGGTTGGGAGTAAAGCTGCAGATTTGAAAAACGTATCCTTGGAAGAGAAAGTTTCAAACTTCGAGCAGAAATCGAAGCGATGGAAAAGACTTGTGATATGGTCATGGGCTATTTCAGTTGTACGGGTTATAGGGTTTAGTGGGTAATCTATATGCTAGGTCGGGTCGATCTCAAACAGGTGGGTGGGTTGGATATATTGGGGTGGGTTTTAAAACAACCAATAATATTATGCCACGTCATTAAAAATAATTTTGATTTAAAAGCTGAAGTGGGCTGTTAACTTAATAGGCATGTGTGAGCCAAAAAACCTGAACAGAAGGGTATATTTGGCCCAATAGGTGGATGAGGGGCATTATTAGACCAAATGTAATAGTTGAGGGGCAAAGCTGACCCTTTTCCGTTTTATCTATTAGACTTGAGTTATGTGACCTTATCCGCATTATGACCTTTCTTATCATAATAGATAAAAAATCATTAAAATTTAAATAAGTTTTATCTTTTTTTTTGTTAATTTTTTATTTTTTTCTATTTGTTCCTTATTTTTGCTATTATATTATTCAATATTTAATATTACTACATTTGCATGTGGCTTTTTATTTTCTTGTTTGAATCTAATATTCATTTCTACTACACTCATTCTAATATAATACAGATAGAAATTAAAAATTATTTCAATAGTAACTTTGACTCTATTGTTCATATTCCAAAATATGATTTTCTTATCATATTTCAAAAAAAATCTCAAATTTAAATATATCTTATCCTTCTACTTTCTAAATTGGACCACATTTTTAAAAAAACTATGTTATGCTTTTGAACTTAAACTACTGCACTCAATTCATATAATAATCATAAATATATATATTTTTAAATGTTTAAACACATTATATCTAATTGTTATAGTAGCATTTCCATTATCATTTTATTTCTCTACGTAATGTTTCCAAACAATATAAAAATTATGAAATGAAAGAAAATTGATCATGTTGATAGTAAATAAATATTAAATAAGAATTCTTAATTTTTAGAAAGCTTTCAAAATCTATTTAGTATGAAATTATGAGTCAATTTAATTGATTTCCTCCATAAACTAAATTTTATCAAATTTAATTTGTCTTAATCCTTATTAGATTTATCTAAATCTATTTAGATTATATTGTAAAAGTGTCAAGTTGTGTTTTTTCAATATGTCACTTAGCTCAACCTCATGCTTCACTACTCTCCTTTTAATATAGATATAGATTTCATTGAAACTTCTTCATCGCCAAACTTCTCTTCAGAGAAATTTCAATCGTAATATGTGTTAGGAAAAAAAAAATTTACTAATAGTTTTTATGTTATGTTTGTACTTAAATTTACCGTAAATAGCATCGTTAACTTGAATAAATTTTAAGTGGTTCTATAATTTTTGGTAACAACCTAGTAGACAAAACAATTCTTTTTCCCCCACCAGCATAAGGACGACATCGACAATTATGAAACTTTAATAAATCAGTTAAATCTTTCAATGTACATAGATCAAGAATGTTTATAGTGTATTCCACTTGAATCTTACACCATTAGTTTGGATGTTACTTCTGCAATACTAGGAGTACTTTTGCTTGAGGTTGAAAGTTAAAGTTTCTCATAAATGCACCATATGGAGCGTTTATAATATAGTACTCCTATTAGATTGCAATCCTAATACACATGAATTGTCAAAACCTTTACTTATATTTACAGCATTTGACATATTAGTTAGAACCATTTTGTAGAACAAAAGCTTCATGAAATAACAACAAATGTGATGTCCTTTTATCTTATTATTATGGTATGGAAGATAACTCGCAAAAGGTCAAAAGTTTCTTAAATTATACTCAACTTGACAGGAAAACCTATTAATTTAAAGGAGAGAAAATTTATTAGAGCCCCACTGTATTGATAAATTTTGTACAACCATGGTTATTTTCTTATAGAAGAATGAAAAATAAAATATGATTATTGATTTCTAAAAGTTGGATATACACGTTTGTTATTGTCTAAGAATTCAATAAACCAAATAAAATATCATTGTAATATAAGTGTTTGACTCAAAAGATATTAAAACTTTTTTGAGCAAATCAACCAAAGATAAAGGGGTAAATCTCAGTCAGACATAATTAATTCCAGATCGAGAAACTAAGAGTATGGATCGCACATGGGATGAAAGAAATATAAATGATCTTATTCAGATTCAAGGTTGTATCCCGCATCAATCGATGAGGAAGTAGATTTACATATTTTTCTACAGGCCATTTCTTCTGTCTCCAGAATACTCGAAGAGAGCTTTTCATTCTTTCGAGGGAGGTAGGAGGAGCAGCCCCCCTATTGAAAGCTTTCCTTGGCTATATATAATCAAGACACCTTTGCCCCTTGCTTGACTTGACGTCCTCTTGCCACCAATGTGTCTTGGCCATGATTTTAGGCGCCACTCTTACCGATTTGTCGGATGTCAGAGAGGAGAAATGGAGTGGGCTTTATTAATTTTTACTGTCCGATTAATTAGACAGGGCATCGGTCAACTCGATCGTGATGGTCAGATATTGGCCAATACAATAAAGATCCTTTATCGTGTAAAGTATCTCTTTTTAATATGTTAAGATGTAATGGGGCAACTTAGGTATAGATTTCAATTTTTACACTAAAGGTGTTTCAGAAGTAGAGTCACCTAGTATTAATCGATGAGATCCAATCGGATTGGCCCGAAAAAGGTGTGGGGATGGGCCGACCTTTATGAAAACCAAGGGTCATGTCGGTTCAGATTAGCTTACAGTATCCCTGGAATTGGTAAACCTGGTAAAAAATTACCAATTTTTATCGAGCCTTCGGCCTGGCCCGGCCCGGTATAACGGTCACTATTTTTTTCTTTTAAATTTTTTACCATTGGCGGTAGTCAAAATTTGGTTTGACCATTGTCTAATGACTATTTTTTTTACAAAATTGGTCATTTTTAACCTCTAGAATTAAAAAAAAAAATAACACCCCCACCCTTAAAAATTAAAAAATTACATCCTTACCCTTTTGAATTATTATAAATAGCCTCCCCCACATCATTTTTCATACACAATTCTCTGTATCTCAAGTCTCAACTTTAATTCTCTCTCGCACTCTTTTTTAAATTGCTATAAAAAATCAATGAATTATTTTGATTGAATAGATATAGATACAATTCAATATTAACTTTGTACCCATACATATTATAAGTATAATCCTGGGGGGAGTAATAAATGGAAGATAGGTACTTTGATCAGAAACTTGTTTAATAAGCACCCACATGTGAGAGATAAAGTAGAAGGTTGCTAGAAGGTTAGAGATTGAATTGGATGGAACGGAAAAATAAAGAAAGAGGAGAAATTATCTAGGAATTGAATTTCTTATTATCTTTTATTATGTTTATTAAATTAGAAAATTGTATTTTTAATCTTTGAATGAATTGCACTATTATAAATTAATGTTTCGATTTAGTTGTTATAAACATTAAATATGCAAGTTCAAGTATTAAAGTAAATTTTGGTCATTAACTACTAATCTATAAATTACAAGTTTATAAATATTAAAATAAAAATTATATTATACTATTTTTATAGTATATTTTTCTATTAAATTTTTAAAAAAATTAGTCCGACTCAGATTGACCCGAACATGCACGGGTTTGATAAGACCCCCTAAACCTCGGCCCCTTAAGAGACCAGTAACCCCCGCCTGATACCGGTCCGAAATCGGAGCCAATATGGCTACTATTTTTCTGAACTGGCTCGGTCTCGCTAGTTCCTTAAACAACCCTATTTTGCACACACAATTATGTTAATTATTTATGCGTTTTAATATTTGATTACAATCAATTGTTATGATCGAAAATAATTACTTATCACTTTGGCTGCTACTACTATATATCACCTTTACGTTTAATTTCGTATGGAAGGCACTCTACTAAAAGATTAAATATGTCACACACATCTAATGTATTTTACAATGAATAAGAACATACATTAAGAAATTTGACTCGGTAATGTAAACGTCAATCAATTGCACAAAATTATCTCAAATTTACCATAAATTGGTCTATTTGATTAAAATCATGTTAAGAAACAATATTTCGTCATATACAAATTGATATAATCCATGAAAAAAAAATTGTAATGCATTATCGTATTCTTTAAACCAACTAAAAGAACAAGTAATTTGACTCAAGGGCGTATGGTGTTGAACCGACGAGTTCAATTGAGCCCATAATTTTCGACGCGGAAGTAAAAGGGGGCATTTGCATCTATGCTCGCTTTTTGTGTCACGTTTTAACTCGTGCCCGCTTTGCAAAAGAAATTGCAAGCGTACCCGCTTTTTCGTATAACTTCAGCATACAGGGCTGAAGTAGCAAAGACAATCACGCAAAACTTCAGCATTCTAGTAGCCGAGCCTGAAGTTCAGCTCTAGAGCTGAAGTTTTTGTTTTGTAACTCGTGAATTTCTTAAGTTTTTGTTTTTGTGTTTTTGTTTTGCAACTGGCGAACTTCAACTCTAGAGCTGAAGTTTTTGTTTTGTAACTCGCGAACTTCAGCTGTAGAGCTGAAGTTTTTGTTTTTGTAACTGGCTGAAGTTTTTGTTTTTGTAACTGGCTGAAGTTTTTGTTTTGTAACTGGCGAACTTCAGCTCTAGAGCTGAAATTTTTGTCTTTGTAACTGGGGAACTTCAGCTCCAGAGCTGAAGTTTTTGTTCTATATTTGATTAACTTCAACATGTTTTATGCTCTCATGTTTTATGCTATCTGATCCAAACTCTTCTTTCTTTTGTCCAATGTGTACACAGTATACAAGGTATCCGTAGTTTTCACTCACATTTAAGTTTGTCAACGCATTGGACTAATAAACAATATGTCTTGTATGTAATGAGAAAAGTTAGTTTCCATTAATTTTGAAAATATTGTACCTTATTATAAACCCAATGTCCATTAACATCACCTCCATCTCCTCTGTACAGTTCTGAATCATTGTAAAAAGAGACGACATAATGTATTTAATAATCATTGACATATGCCACTTTAGTTTGTTTCACCGAAATTCACAAATACAGAACTGAAATTTCAAAGAACTTTTATTATCTCATGGTTTGGGATTTTTAATGTTATAATAATCCAAGTGGAAGTCCTCAGTATATTTGCTTTAGCTTCATTAATCAAAGAGCGCAATGTTGAAGTCATCGTTGTAGAAGAAGAAGGAAGAAAACGAAGGAGGAGAAGGAGGAGGAGAAATGAGGCTAAAGTTGTTTAAAAAGTGGGTACAAGTTAAAAGTTTTTAAAAAAATGAGTATAAATTAAATGGGGGTGACCAAATAGGGTGCCCCGTGCAATTTTTACAAGTAAAAATTTATATGTAAAAATTCATTAAAATTATAAAAATAGTAGATATGAAACCATAAATTTAAAAATATAATGGATTCAATGCTAAAAACCTTGAAAGTTGAACCCATATCATTTAAATCCTGAATATGCCTCTGATTTGACTCGTTGCCAACTTGCCACCCTTCTTAAACTATAGGTACTAATACTATCATTCAACGGTGGATCCAGAATTTTAAAGTCATGCACGCTCGTCGGAAAGACTTCTTAAAGAACACGGAAAAAGAACTTAGCTATAAGTGCACACTCACTATTTATCTAATATTTTTTTACCTATGTAATATACTTAAATTCGGGTAAAGACAATGAGTGCTTGAGCATCTATAACTCTTTACATAGATCCGCCATCACTACCATTATTAACTATGTGAGAAAGAAACGTACAAATTGAAGGGAAAGAGCAATAAAACCAACATGAAGAATATAGGAAGGGGGTAGGTGAAGTGTTGTGGGGATAGACGAAAAATTAATTTCACCTTTCTTCAGAACTGAACCAACATCTTGTGCCCACACACAAACACTTGACCCCTAAGAATTAAAGATCGCTCAAATCTGTCTACATATTTCCCTTTAAATTCTAAATTCACTTTCACTAAAAATAGGCTTTAGAACTGAGAGTGTTAAGCAATCACCTTTTCACATGTCATCATAACTTGACGGTAATCTCGCATTTCCCATGTGACGTGCCCATCCCCACCCCCCTTTCTTGACCCCACCCCCCTCTACCCCCACACTCAGGGCTTAAGCATTGAGTACGAACTGAACCCACCACTCTTTAATTGAAACTGCACTGTGTAATGGAAGACCAAGCCTTGATATTCTAATCTTCAAGTCAGAAGTTAAAGACCCTTTTTCTTCATTCGTCTTTTTGTTGCGGAGAAAAAGAAATTAAAATCCATTTAGATTTTTTTGGGGAGGAAAGATCTAGGAATTTTTCCGAGTTTGAACAATTCTTGGTTGATCGTTTCTACCGTCAATGAAGGCAGAAACAGCGGTTTTGAATCCACCTCTCATCTCTTTTGACAACAAGAGGTACTCCTTTAAATCTCTCTTCCCCTTCCACTTTGTCAGCTCGATCCATGACTCATGCTGTTTGGATTCTTCATTATTATTTATATCTCACCAGGAATTGCAAAAAAAAAGAAAATATTTACTGCCCAGATGAACTTCCTCTGATTTTAATGTTTATATGAACATCAAGTTTCTCTTTGATTGTAAATTCAAAGTGTGTTTTGGTGACTGAGTGAAGTGTACTGCGGTGTGTAGTAAATCAGACTTTTTTTAGTCGACTATTCCACCAAGTACCTGTTATCTCCCACTGTACCGGTAATATTGCCAATCAAGGTTTAGGCAGATAGGCAGATAGAAAAAATGACTTAGCATGTTTTGTCTCCACAAAGATTTAAACCCCCGTCTCCAAGGTTTTCGCCTACTTCATTGACAGCTAGGCTGCACCTTAGGTGCGTAGTAAAGTGATGGGGATAAAAAAAAAATTGAGCTTTGTTCATGAAAATGTTGGATGTTCTAATTCGTGTTAGCAATCTCTAGTAGGTAATCAGTGAAGAAGTACGTAATCTTGTTCTTAATGAAGAAACTAACATGACAACCACTAGACTGCAGCACCTCCACTTAAAAGGGAAAAAGGACTTCGGTTGCTTACATTAAATCAATTTGGTCTATTGTGAGAAAATCAATTTTTCACCTATTAGCCGAATGTGCTTAAAACAAAGTGAAAATTTAAATCAATTATCTGACAACCGCTTTTGCAAGTAATAAATTTAACTTAAATAATAAAACCAAGTAGGAGCTAAACATAATCTTCATTCACTTTTGGTCTTAATGGGCTTGTTCTCTTTGAGCAATCAATGTTTAACAAGCTTTGGGCATTCTATAAAAATGAAGTTAATTTATCCTATTTAATATGTACTAATATAGTACCAAATAGGGACAAGAGAGAGAGAGAGAGTACAGGAAAGAAATGAGGAATGGGTGAAACTGAGAAGAACAAAAATGAGAAGGGAAATTATAATAGTAAATAGAAAACGATAAGAAAATAGAGGAGGGACTGAAGGGAGAAGGGATAGAAAGAGAAATTATATTAGTAAATCAATTAATCATATATAATACAGAGAATTTCAAGCAAATCATGTGAAGATTCTATTTATAGCATAGGGAATTCTAAACTAATTAGAACTTTTGAAACTACTGTAACTCTATTTATTACTAAAAAGATAACATGATCTTTAAATTAAGATTTTATTTATTTCATTTCTAACTAATAGATAAAGTGTTGATGTACAACTTTTTTACATTTTCTTTTGACTTATCACAAAAAAAAAGGGTGAAGTGATGAGAGTTAAAGAGGTGCGGAGAAGGGAACTCAACTTATGCAGCAGCTGCAATTTAAGCAATGGAGATGCGGAAATTAGCAAAATATTACTTCTCCATTGTTGCTACTTTGCAAATTTTGGGTTTGATTCTAAACCTATTTGGTGTATAAGGGGTAATTACAAATAGTATGAAACAAGCTCCGGAGTGTAGGCAAGGGCAAAAGATGAGAAAGGGAATGAAAGCAATATGGAATACTGTCCCATCTTACATTCTGTGAGCTATTTGTTGTGAAAGGAATAAGAGATGTTTTAAGGGGAAAAATGAGGCTATACAGTGTATGTTTTTGACAAAAGAGGTTATGCAATATTTAAAGTACAGGTACTTACTGTTTTATACTTGTGGTGTATAATGCAAAATGTAGATGAGTGTGGCTCTCTTTTAGGCTTCATGTCCTTAACAACAACAACAACAACCCAGTATAATCCCACAAGTTGGGTCTGGGGAGGGTAGTGTGTACGCAGGCCTTACCCCTACCCTAGGGTAGAGAGGCTGTTTCCAATAGACCCTCGGCATCCTTCCCTCCAAGAACTCCCCACCTTGCTCTTGGGGTGGCTCGAACTCACAACCTCTTGGTTGGAAGTGGAGGGTGCTTACTATCAGAGACTTAGCACCTGCTTGGTGTTGTTTGCATCAATAAAATACCTTATCAGAACAAAAGATTAATTATTTCAAGTGATCATGATATCCTCATGATCTCATTATTCTCTTCCAATTGGAGAAAATTCGATACAACAAGTGAGATTGTTTAGTCTGACTCTCAAAAGATTTGAGTTAATATAATGTGGTTATTGATCCTTTGATTGAATAAAATACTCGTGAAAACCACCATACTGAAGTGGACGAACAGCTTAGGCCATGAGTGGCCAGATAATTATTTCAAGTGTAAAGAGTGTATTAGTGTGATGCATAGGAACCTGTGCTTCAGTACCATATTGACATTGTACTGATAAGTGTTAAGGGAGAAAAGCAAGCAGAAGAGATGAGAACTAGGAAGAAGAGAGAAGATATAGTAAGAGAAGAAATAGAGATAAAAAGGAGAGGGGGTGTAGGAATAGAGATAGGTGACGTAGGGAGAAAGGTTAGAGAGAAAAATTGTTACACTAAATCAATTCAACCAATATTATCCATTTAAACAAGAATATGGAGACCCTATATGTATATATGTCGGGGAATTTTGAAGAAATAAGAGTTTTTGAAACTACTAGAACTCTATCCTAACAAGAAGTAATTAATACAAAGTAAAATTTTATGTCTAATAAGATTTATTTTGATTTTATTTATCTTATCAAAAAAAAATTCTAGTATTTTCTCTAACTAATAGAAAAGATAAGTAATATGAAGTGATAACCATATCATCACGGCAGTACATTAATATTTTTCCTGGGAACTTAACCATGTAAAGATTTTTGTTTCCATAAACCGTTCCTTAATTTTCTTGTTCCCACTAATTAGTGTCATTGTTAACAGGGATGCTTATGGATTTGCTGTACGACCTCAGCATGTACAAAGATACCGTGAATATGCTAATATCTACAAGGTACTCTTTTGTTCTTATTGCTGTTTTACCAGTTAATGTACTTTTTTTTTTTTTTTTTTTTTTTGAAGATTAGACAAGAGACCAGGGGGTGGGCAGAAGAAGGGAAGACCAAAAATAAACAATTTCTCTGTAGTCAGCTGAAGCGAAGCTGCAAACATCTTGTCTTCTGTTTATTTTAAGTCTACCACACTTCTCAGCAATCAAGCAGTGAATATTTCCTCATTATCTCACTTTGTGTTCGTTTCTTTTTTAGGAAGAAGAGGAAGAGAGGTCTGATAGGTGGAACGATTTTTTGGAGCGTCAAGCAGAGTCTGCTCAGTTACCCATAAATGGGATATCTGCAGACAAAAGTTCTACTAATCCTGGTGCCAAACCATTTAGTCAGGAGGTAAGTTGTGATGCACAGAACGGGGAAGAAGGTCAACTTGAAAATGCAACTGAGAAGGATGTCATACTGACCTCTGTGGAGAGGAAAATTTGTCAGGCTCAGATGTGGACGGAAATTAGACCCTCTCTACAGGCAGTTGAGGATATGATGAACACTCGTGTCAAAAAGAAAGTAAACTTAGCCAAACAGGAGCAAGATTCTGGTCCGAGGAAGCACCTTCCTGCAATTGAAGAGTCTAGACCCACAAAAGGAGTATCTGAAGAGGACTCAGAAGATGAGTTTTATGATATAGAAAGGTCAGAATCTTTGGACAAATCGGAGTTAGATTCGATGCAAGACATTCCGTTAAATGATACTACTGGCCATTTGGCTAATACTAGTCAAGAGTCTTTGCCTCCTTGGAAAGAAGAATTGGAGTGTCTTGTTCAGGGTGGAGTACCCATGGCTCTTAGGGGAGAGGTACATAGAATTTTTGAAATTTCCTTATGATTGTGTTCTTTAAAGTAATCTGAGTTCATGCACTAGCTTTATTCATGTAAGCTTAATATTGGAATCACAGCTTTGGCAAGCCTTTGTGGGTGTGAGGGCACGCAAAGTGGGGACCTATTATCAAGATTTGCTTGCATTAGGCACTAGATCTGGTAATAATACGGAGCTTAAAAGTGTGGAATCAGAGGACTGTGGAAGTTCAGTGGACGCGAGCATAGACAGTGTATCTATACCTGAAAAATGGAGAGGGCAGATTGAGAAGGTTATTGAATGTGCTATATCTCAGCTATGCTTTTGAGTTCCTTTTGCGTTCTATGTTACTGCTGGTTTTTCCATTTCGGGTCCAAGCTTATCTTGCAGTTTATTGCAGGATCTACCACGAACATTTCCTGGACATCCTGCTCTAGATGAGGATGGGAGAAATGCCTTAAGGCGTTTACTTACAGCCTATGCTCGACACAATCCCTCGGTTGGCTATTGTCAGGTATTTCTGTCAGCATATCTCTTTTTTATGTACTCGTCCTTTTCTCCTCTTTTTCCCCTCCGGGAATTTGGAAATTGTGGGGGAAGCTATTCATGTTTGTCAAGTTCTTTGAAATTCTGTTTGACCATGTCGCCAGAAGAAAATTGGGTTACCAACATTACAAGTCGGTTGTTGATTCGATTTTGCCCTTAAAATAATAGTTGATGAATTACTACGATGTGGAGAAGATTATTATTTAAATATTTGCATTCTTGAAGTAAGTGAGAGATGCCGAATCTTATCATCTATTTAAGTGTGTCGGACATTGTTCCCAGACAGTTCTAAGAGGTGCTGTAGACATGGTGTTATTTCTCTTCTTCTGTGTATATCAGCATTTCATTCTAGGGTTTATTTCTAAACTCTATTTTCTTTTAAATATTATCTGCGCATACGAGTGCTATATTTCTAGTTTGTGAAAAATCTGTTTCTTTCATCTTATGCTTCACCTATTTAATAATCCTTTGGTGTCGATCAAACCACACTTTTTGTCTAATAATGCAGGCCATGAATTTCTTTGCTGGTCTGTTATTGCTTTTAATGCCGGAGGAAAATGCATTTTGGTATGTTGTTCTTAACTTTGTTTGCATCTAATTTTCCAGAGGAACATCTTCATTTATATGTAGAGGAGAGCTTCTACTCACAGTTCACAGTTCAGAGAGCATTGGCGTTCTTTAGCACATCACACTTATAGAGTTATTTGTTATGGGGTTGTAAATTGTAAAATGAGCTTCCGTATAATTTTGGTCGCTTTGTCTCATCAAAATCAAAATGTTGAAAAACACTTACAGGACTTTGATGGGGATTTTAGATGATTACTTTGATGGATACTACTCAGAAGAGATGGTAGAGTCTCAGGTAAAAAAAAAAGTTTTGGTTTTTGCTTGCCATAACTTGGTGCTACATCTTCGTCCCCACTACATTACTTTGGTATGTTTCAGTTGCATATGAGAAATATGAACATATCCACAAGATTTTATTTACTACAGTCTCTTATCAGGTTGACCAACTTGTTCTTGAGGAGTTGGTGCGAGAGAGATTTCCAAAGTTGGGTATGGCTTTTACTTTAATTTCCTTTTGTGAAGCACCTTTCTTCAGGTTATCTATCAGTCTGTTGGCGGTAATCATTATTATTTGTTGACTCTTTGGTGTCTTATTCCACCATTGCTTTATTGCAGTTAATCATCTGGATTACCTGGGAGTGCAAGTAGCATGGGTAACAGGACCATGGTTCCTCTCCATATTTATGAACATGCTTCCATGGGAAAGTGGTCGGTTTTTCTCTCTCATGAAAAATTTAAGCTGTATAGTGGCCGATAATGTAGATATAACCAAGTTTTAAGTTGTCATTGTGCTTAATTTTAGGGCACTGCTCTCAGAATCTTCTTATTTGCATCTTTATCATCTTACGTTTGTTGACGCCCTTTCTCATTAATTTTCCTTTGTTTTAGTCCTTAGGGTATGGGATGTGCTTCTGTTTGAAGGAAATCGAGTGATGTTATTTCGTACAGCGCTTGCTTTGATGGAATTATATGGTAATCTTTGAGTTCACAAGGGTTGACAAATTGCAAGTTCTTCTTCCTTGCAGCTTTATTCTATATACAAATTTGGGTTGCACAAAATTCATGTAGTTTGGTCTTGCCCAGGACCTGCATTAGTTACCACAAAAGATGCTGGGGATGCAGTCACCCTGCTGCAGTCGCTTGCTGGCTCAACATTTGATAGCAGTCAACTTGTTCTGACTGCATGCATGGGCTATCAAAACGTCAGTGAAGCTAGATTAGAAGTACTAAGAAATAAGCATCGTCCAGCCGTGAAGGCTGCATTGGAAGAGAGGACTAAAGGGCTCCGAGTTTTGAGGGATTCTCAGGGTCTAGCATCTAAACTGTACAGTTTTAAGCATGATTCTGGATCTGCGATTTTAGGAGTCACTAAAACAGATCAAAAGGCTGATGCAGAGACAAATAGTGATGCATCTCAGACGGATATTGCATCTGCTAATATGGATGAACTTTATATGAGCCTGAATGGGAATGTGGAAATAGATTCTGTTCCAGATCTTCAAGAACAGGTAGCTTTTGGTCATATCTCTCCTAAATTATAATATATTTCATTCTCCTTTGAACTTGCAAACCTTTCCTGATCAACTATTAATAACCATATTCTACTCTGCTTTATCGTCTCATTTAACTTTCTAAACTAGCACTTTAGAATTATTCATGCAGCTTACTGAATTTGTCGTATTTTGTATAGAGATATTTTGGAAGTGAAAGCTTGAGATGGTTATTGATCAAGTTAAGAATTTTGGTCCAAGGATACAACCCTCTTTAATTAATTTTTCCTGTTTCAAAGTAAGTGACCTGGAAGATTCCAGAATAATTAGAGATGTACCACAGAGTGAGCTTGAATGGTCATTTGTTTAGCAGAATCCTCCTTGGTTAAGAACCTTCATTAGAAAGTTCAGTGAATGTACTTGAGGCAGGAACTTCAGCTTATGATGCCAAACACTGATTTTAGCTTGGTCATAACTAACATATAAAGGACTGGATGCAGAAACAGATTGGAAAATCGCTGTAGTTACTGGACTTGTAAGCTTAGTGAGTGGTTGTTTGTCGGACTCTTGTTATTTAAAGTGATTCAGTTTGCCATTCTTTGATGGGCAGTTCCTTAGTCACAGCCTGATATAGTACGAATGACGATGTTCTTGTTAGTCTCTTTGGACCAGGTGCTGAACTGAAGGTGTGCAATTGCAGGTTTAGTAGCTGAACCTTCTGGCGAATTAGGGAAGAAAAAAGAGCAAATGAAGGAAGAAAAGACAGTCCTTGGATTTGTTATGCAGTAGGGGTAGGCTTTGGATGTTTGTTGATTAAAGCAAATGATTTCATAGTTTGTGTTTCTGAGCATAGATTGTGAAGAAAAAAGGCCATATATGGGGTTTTGTCAAAGATAATTGTTAAAGAATGGCAAGGAACTTTTTTCAGAAATGTGAAATTAGGGAGAGCCTAATGAGATATTTGACTTGTTTGTCAGATGGTTTGGCTTTTAAAGGAAAGATACAGCCTACCAGTGTACTAACAACATGAAGTCTTTTGAGTACTGATATATTCTATATATACACACAGAGTCAACATCATCTCTCTAGGCGCTGTCTTATCAAAAAATAAAATCATCTCTCGGGCGTTCTGATTTATTTTAACTGCTGTGTCGAAAGCCTGTTTATCAGAAAACTCTGACCTTTGGTTCAAGTACATCTCCCGTCAGATTTTCGAATATCTTTTCATCCAATAAAGCTAGAAAATGCATGTAGGTTTTCTGGGAATATAGCAACATTCTATGGTACTGTCCAGTTATAATATTTGTGCCTCCATAATGACATATCCTCCAAGATACCAATAATAAAGGAGGAATCCTTTTTTTTTTAAAATCTTACCTTTCAAAAAAATAAAAATAAAGGATGTATCATGGTTTTGTCAAAATTAATCACCTAGAGTGGGTGTGAGTTATCTCTATTTGCCATAGTATTTAGGAGTCTCAGGCTCTCATCACTGGATTGACAATGTGAGAATGCACAGGAGAAAATATTATTGATTAATATTGACAATGATACAATGAGCCCTATATATATAATACATGTCCTACTCCTAATACATATGGAATTAGGGTTATTTACTACTATTTAACTATCAAACTAACACTCCCCCTCAAGCTGGTGCATATAAATCATATGTACCGAGCTTGTTACATATATAACTAATACGAGGACCAGTGAGACTTGGTGAAAATATCAGCAAGCTGATCATTCGACTTCACAAATTTTGTAGCAATATCTCCCGAGAGTATCTTTTCTCTAACAAAGTGATAGTCAATCTCGATGTGTTTAGTTCTCTCATGGAATACTGGATTTGACGCAATATGAAGAGCAGCTTGATTATCACACACTAATCTCATCTGACTAATCTCACCAAATTTCAACTCCTTGAGCAACTGTTTGATCTAAATTAGCTCACATGTGGCCATAGCCATTGCTCGATATTCTGCTTCTGCACTAGACCGAGCAACCACATTCTGTTTCTTGCTCTTCCAAGACACCAAATTTCCTCCTACTAAGACACAATATCCAGACGTAGAACGTCTATCAGAAGGTGATCCTGCCCAATCAACATCTAAGTATCCAACGATTTGCTCATGGCCTCGATCCTCAAACAATAAGCCTTTGCCTGGAGCTGATTTTATATACCGAAGAATGCAGACAACTGCATCCATAAACTGACTCACAACACTCACAGGAAAGGAAATGTCAGGTCTAGTCACTGTGAGGTAATTTAATTTACCAACCAACCGCCTATATCTTGCAGGATTGATAAGAGACTCTCCCTGTCCTGGCAGAAGTTTAGAATTCGGATCCATCGGAGTGTCAACAGGTCTACAACCTGTCATTCCTGTCTCCTCAAGAATATCTAAGGCATACTTCCGTTGTGAGGTCAAAATACCTGAGCTAGACTGCGCGACCTCAATACCCAGAAAATACTTTAATCTGCCCAGATCCTTAGTCTGAAAGTGCTGAAAGAGATGTTGCTTCAACTTACTAATATCATCCTGATTATTGCCGGTAATAACAATATCGTCAACATAAACGACCAGATAAATACAGAGATTTGAAGCAGAATGTCGATAAAATACAGAGTGATCAGCTTCACTACGAGTCATGCCAAACTCCTGAATAACTGTGCTAAACTTACTAAACCAGGCTCGAGGAGACTTCTTTAGACTATAGAGGGACCGGCGCAACCGACATACAAGGCTACTAGACTCCCCCTGAGCAACAAAACCAGGTGGTTGCTCCATATAAACGTCATCCTCAAGGTCCAAATATCTGAGTATACCCTTTGGCAACAAGACGAGCCTTAAGTCGATCAACCTGGCCATCTGGACTAGCTTTGACTGCATACACCCAACGACAACCAACAGTCGATTTACCCGAAGGAAGAGGAACAAGCTCCCAAGTACCACTTCTATGTAAAGCAGACATCTCGTCAATAGCCTGTCACCATCCGGGATGAGACAGTGCTTCACTTGTGACTTAGGGATGGAAACAGAGGACAAAGATGACACAAATGCACAATGGGATGATGATAGACAATGGTAACTTAAACCGACATAATGAGGATTAGGATTAAGTGTGGACCGTATACCTTTTCGTAGTGCAATCGGTTGATTAAGAGGAGACAAGTCCGCAGTATTAGCAGGGTTAGGTGTAGGACGTGAATCAGCTGGGCCTGATGCTGGGCGCGGATGACGATAATAAGTCAGGAGTGGTGGAGCTGTAGAAGGTTGAACTGGACTAGGTGGTGGCACTAGAGCTATAGTTGGTGGAACTGGACTCGGTGGTGGCACTGGAGCTATAGGTGGTGGAGTTGCAACTGGAACTGTAGGTGGTGGAGCTATGGAGGAAGATGAATGGGAGATAGGGACTGAATCTCCAAAAGAAGGAACTGGTAGCACCTCAGAAATATCTAAGTGATTAACTGGACCTGTGAAGTATGATTGGGTTTCAAAGAAGGTAACAACAGACATAAGAAATCGCTGAGGGTCAGGAGAATAACATCGCTATCCCTTTTGCATTCTCGAGTAACTTAGAAATATGCACTTAAGAGCACGAGGAGCTAACTTATCTTTTCCTGGAGTAAGGTCATGAACAAATCACGTACTCCCAAAAACACGGGGTGGAAGAGAGAATAAAGGTAAGTGGGGAAACAAGACAGAGAATGGAACTTGATTTTGGATAGCTGAAGATGGCATACGATTAATAAGATAACAAGATGTAAGAACTGCATCTCCCCAAAAATGCAGCAGTAGGGAACAAATCACGTACTCCCAAAGACACGGGGTGGAAGAGAGAATAAAGGTAAGTGGGGAAACAAGATAGAGAATGGAACTTGATTTTGGATAGCTGAAGATGGCATACGATTAATAAGATAACAAGATGTAAGAACTGCATCTCCCCAAAAACGCAGCGGTAGGGTACGAACAGTTTCAATAAGATGTCTATTCTTTCTTTCAGCTAAGATGTGTACAGACAAGATGTTTGATGAATAATCTCATAGGAGTTCATAAACTGCTGAAATGGGGAAGACAAATACTCTAGGGCATTATCACTACGAAATGTGCGGATAGAAACCCCAAATTGATTTTGAATTTCAGTGTGGAAGGTCTGGAAAATAGAAAACAACTCAGATCGATTTTTCATCAAAAATATCCAAGTGCACTTGAAATAATCATCAATGAAACTGACAAAGTAGCGGAATCCCAAGGTAGAACTGACCCGACTAGGACCCCAAACATCTGAATGGACTATAGTAAAAGGTCATAGTTAGACTTTGGGATGGGCCGGCTGGTCCGCCTTAGGTTTGCACCGGTCGTTTCGTCCCTTGTGCCGGCGATGTGCTCCTGGCCTTAATTGGCTGGGTCGTGCCTCCGGCGCTGTTACTTTGAAGAAATTAGAGTGCTCAAAGCAAGCCTACGCTCTGATATCATGTGAGAATGCACGGGAGAAAATATTATTGATTAATATTGACAATGATACAATGAGCCCTATATATATAAAATACATGTCCTACTCCTAATACATATGGGATTAGGGTTATTTACTACTATTTAACTATCAAACTATCAAACTAACAGACAAGTCAGTTGATTTACCTGGCCTCAAGTCGCCTATTAGCACCTGCGGAAGGATCATTATAGAGACCTGCATAGCAGAAAAAACTTATACACATGCGCGCACACGCGTATATTACCAATCCCGTGTGACTTTACTGCAAATGAATATGTTATGTGCACTGAAGTGTCATGTAGCTCTCATGTCTAGTTTACATCAAGTACTATGTTGAATTTAATACTCACTGGCTGTAGAAGTCTTTTGAAATATGATGCTACACAGCTGCATCTATGATTTTCAATGCTATTTCTCTTGTCTGGCTTTTATTTCATATTTAATCATACAGTATTGCCTGCTATTCATGCCTGATGTAAGGTAATAGAATATGTTTTCTAAAGTATTACTCACTTACTCACATGATTCCTCTTTTCTTTTTCATTTTATTTATCTTTTCACCTCCCATCTTTTCATTTATCTCTGTTTTCCGTAATTTCCCTACCTTCAACTCCAATTTAGTCTTTATCTTTTCTTGTTTGATTTGATTATTTCTTCTTAGAAATTTGTGGAATTTGATTGTTAGTTTGGATATTATCAAAGTAATATTTCAGATAGCTTCGAATAGTCTGTGAATGGTCATATATTATTCTGGTGTACCTTCACTTTGCATATTTTAACGTATGATTTCAATGCAGGTGGTTTGGCTGAAGGTTGAGATGTGCAAGTTGTTGGAGGAGAAACGATCTGCTGAACTAAGGTGCACATATTAGATGTTAATGTTAATGTTGTATTACTTTGCATTTTGGCTTTTGTCATAGTTGGTCACTTCGAACTGTAACTTCTTTACCTTATGAACGTTTTTTAACAGTTGATTGATATTTTCGTGAAACCTTTATGCTACAACAAAGGTGTGGCCTTTTTCTGAAATCATTCTGTACTTGCAGTAAGAATCACCCTTGTTTTTTTGTTAATTTTAGGAGGCAAAGTAAATAACAAATTTGAAACCATGGATCCTCCCATCCAGTTGAAACCCACCTATTTTTGGTTCTGCTACCTTTTCTCCCAATTTTTGTCCTTTCCTCTGTGTGCCTCATGATTCAGGGTGGGGAAAGAGTAACTAAGTAGCAAAAGGGGGTGTTTTGATGCCTCAAATTTCTGCTCTGATCAATTGTCTCAAAGCATGAGGGAAGTATCTGAGAAAGTAAGCCAATCTCTGACAGCCTAAGGTCACCAAAAGAATTGCAAAATATCTATTCAAAATTAAAGTAGTCTGTATTGACTGTCATTTTTTATAAAAAGAGAGAACCGTGATGCTTAGAATTTGGTAGTTTAACTCTCCCTTTAGAGAGTAGTCTATCAAACTTGGAACTCAATGGAGTTTAATATTTATCCTTACCTTATAAATAATGGCATTGAACATTTCTTTATTTTTGCTATTTGTCTGTAGCACTTTTGGTCAAGATTTTATACCTATTCGTGTGTGTGGGTGAAGAAAACAAAGAAAAAAGAGATATTAAGTGGACTAATGATGTCCTTTTGTGTTTTTTCCATGTATGCAGAGCAGAGGAGTTGGAAACAGCATTGATGGAGATGGTCAAGCAGGATAATAGGCGGCAGTTGAGCGCAAGGGTACTTAAGAGTTTTGTTTATGCATGCATTATATACTTCCGCCTGAGTAGAAAATTATATCCCTGCATTCATAATTCTCATCCCTCTATATCAAAAGACAGTGAAGACCCCCAGCTTTCTGGCATTTTACTCAGCATGCTTTGATGTGCTTCTTATAAGCCTGTGATGGATTTGGTCAAGTGAAGCATCTAATTATCTGATTGCTTGTGCATCCCCGCACCCGTATCCGTACTAGGATCCATATCCTCCAATCTTAGAATTCACATTTCGAAGGATCCGACCTCTAGATCCACACCTGTTTCGGACAGCCTTACCCGCGTCCGAGCAATTTAGGACCATGCATTCGTCAATGAAATAAACATGTGCAACCTTGAATACTCTCGGTGTTCACGTAGAATAGTCAATTGTCTAATAAGGGGTTACAATTGTCTTATCATCCTGGACCCAGTTTGGTTTCTTGGATTGTAGGGTGGATACGTAGAGGGTGAAAAATCCCTAGGTTTTTTCGAGATGATGGGACACCAGTAAACTAAGTCTCAACCATAAGGAGGTGCCTCAAAATCCCCAGGGATCGTTTAATTTTTTTTTTTTTAATCTCTTCTTCTCTGGGGTTTTGCTTGATTGTTTTCTTTTTCCTTTCCTTTTTATTTTTGATAAGTGGTTTTGGTTGACTGTAATTCTCTGGTTCAAAAGCACATCTTCCCTATGATTCACAAGTTTGACTGTAATGTCTGCCGCTGTACATCTTTTTGAGCATGGAAGAAAAGAGCTTCCTACACTTTTTAGATGGTTGGCACAATAAACTCTCTTTCCAAAACTTCATTGATAAATTCCACATATGTTTGTTAAGCATAATCAGTCTCAAGTTAGGATAATGGAGGAGGATTGCTGTAGGTTGACGACTAGCACTTAATTCAGTGATGGATCAATTATGAGAATGTTCTAAAAATGCAGACACTAAGAGGGATGTACAAGATTGGACAGGATTAAATGATCACATCCAACAGAAGTTGCAAATAGCATACATAGAGGTTAAAATGAGACGCCTTAAAGAGAAGTGGCTCATGTAAGAGCTTGCCAACTTCCAACCAAGAAGTTTGGAGTTTGAATCACCAAATGGGGAAGTGGAAAGAATCTTGAAATCTCTTTGAATTATAGTGGACTTAGCTAAGCGCAGAACACAAAGGAAACAAAGAATCTACATTGGCAATACCAATTTGTTGTGATTACCAGTAATCTGAGTAGGGATAAACGGGAGATCTAGAGAACCTCTAATTGCCCAAAAAACAAACTACTGAGTACTAGAATGAAAGTACTTTGGGCCTGAATAAAGTGGAAATAATAAAAGAGCGTGCATACAGCTACCTCAACTAATTTAGTGATGGGTAGGGGCATAGTTTGGGCAAACCCGAAATCCAGATTTTTTGAATTTTTGGATTTTGGATTTAATTCTTAAAATTTTTGGATTTCGGATTGGATGTTGGATTTGGTACTTCGGATTTTTGGATATCCAAAAATCCAAAAATTTTATACTTAGTGCTATCCATTAGATATTAGTCCATTGGTCATGCCAACGGTAATCAGCCCAATATCCTACCCATTAAATATTATCTCATATATTTAATACTAATGATTAAGTTACTGTCAGAATACTTTCTATTTGGGTATAGTTTTACTATTGTTAATTCTTATTGGCCTTATTAATGTCTCGTGATAATAATTTCATTACTAGAATACTTTATTTGAAGGGTTACGGTGAAAATGAGGAACTTTTACGGCAATTTAACATGAATATTTCATTTGGATGTTCATTTTTGTAAGAATAAGAAACAACTCAATATATAGGCTCAAAATCGAAAATCCGAAATATCCAAATCGATTAATTCGAAGCCGAACTTAAAAAATCCGATCCAATCCGGGATTATTTGGATTGTCATTTCTTTTGTCTGGAAATCGAAAATCCAAACCGAAATTTTCATATCTAATCCAAACTGCCCGAACGCCCACCCATAGACTGATGGGGCTTAGTTGATTGGTTGGTTTCTTCCCTTCTTTCATATTTTGCTTTTTTCTTATCCCACGTAGATTATTATTTTTGGGTTGTTTCTTCTTTTTCTTTCCTTAAGTGAAGATTAAATTTCATGATGACATTTGCACACTGGCATATCCCTGTGATTTAGGTTGAGCAATTAGAACAAGAGGTTGTTGAGCTCCGACAGGCACTTGCTGATAAGCAAGAGCAAGAGAGTGCCATGCTTCAGGTGACAATTCTCATTAAATATTTGATGATAACATATCTGAATATTATCTAATATCTTCATTCTAGCTTGCTATGGTGTTTTATATGAATGAAATTGCTTTCTAGGTTCTCATGAGGGTTGAGCAAGAACAGAGGGTAACGGAAGATGCTCGTAGATTCGCTGAACAAGAGGCAGTAGCTCAAAGATTTGCCTCTCAAATGCTACAGGTTTTTCTACTGATTGAATTTCTTGGTGAAACATTTTGACTTATATTTCATGTTACTTCAATTTTATTTATAGTAATTAGTAAACTAGGTCAATCTTTTTCTGCTTATTTGGATGAACATTTTTAAATGCAGTGAATTTCTCCTAATACTCTTCGTGATCTGCATAGTGGATATATCATCTCTTTATGTTTTCTTTTGCAGAAGCTCATTCAAATTATAACATATTGGTGTCCATGATGATGCTTAATCATGTCCCTCATTCATCTAAAACATACATCCATAGTTGTTTTATTGATATTTTCAATCCTAATAAATATATTATGATTCCATTAGATTTGGTGAAGATCTTCATTGGTGGATCTTTTAAAGTGAATTTGAGCACCGTAGCTGCTTAAACACAAGAGGTGTGCTTAATATAGTCTTCTATTCACTTGACCTTAAGCACCATCTTTTTGAGGGTTGTGTTTAGGTAGTCCTTTCTAGATGCTTTATTTATTATTCACCTTTTGAACCAAAGTATCCATATCTTCCCAATTTTTGGCAAGCCGCAGTATTTTGCTCTAAAAATGCTAGAATTGCATGAACGGCTGCAGATAATTCTGATGCCATCTTTTGTACATACCATTTAACGGATTTCATTGCTCCTCATAACCTTCAAGCCCCCCCCCCCCCCCCCAAAAAAAAAAAAGGCAGTCACATTAAAATCATTGGATTGACGCCCTTCTTGTCCATTCGGAACAACAATGTGTAATTGGAAAATAATAAAATAAATGGCTAATACATTGGATATCTCATGTTTACAATTGCTATGCAGGAGAAGTATGAAGAAGCCACGGGATCCCTCGCTGAGATGGAAAAGAGGCTTGTTATGGCTGAATCAATGCTGGAGGCTACCTTGCAATACCAGTCCGGACAAAATAAAGTATTACCTTCTCCAAGGTAATAGTTCCTTACATATGATATCCTCGTGAGGTACTGATCGACACACCATTTGTACCTCCCATCGGGTTATCATAGTGTTTTTCCTGATATCATGTCCTGTGTTATGAAGTCCTCCGATTATTACCATGTCTTTGTCACTAGTAATGCAAACCACATACAGTAATTTCTTCAAGCATATCTTTATTTCTCTAAAATGGATGAATACGCTCTTCTATAGATCCACACAGCTTTCATCTCCGGTACGGGGCAACCAAGATTCATCATCGGAGATACCTGCTAGAAAGATCAGCTTGCTGTCGGTGCCATTTGGACTTGGATGGCGTGACAAGAACAAGGTGAGTCCATAATTTTTTAAATCCAATTTTTGAGATGTTGTCGACTAAATTAAAATTGTGTTAGAATCTCCTGTCAAAAGACAAGCCTAGTTTACTGCATTTGTAAGAGCATACAATTTAACCTGTAGATATTAATATTACCTCCACTGGTATTTCATCATCCACCGGCCTCTTTCAGACCTGTACCCATATTAACTTCTGAATAAAGCTTTATGTACTCCATCTTCTTGCTTTATTAGACCAAGTTGTCTAGTTTAGGGGCAATAAGGACATTCTATAGAAAATGCAGTTGGATTTTGTCGAGTCAAGTAACTACAGTCTCTTAACGCTGGTTGAAGCTCTCATAGTGTGGCTTCTATAGGAGAGATATACCCCCCTCCCCCCCTGCTGCCCTACAACTATCTCTTTATTCCAGTTTTAATGTAGCATACTTCGTCTTTGAACTGCCAACCGAACGCGGTTATACTTGCCAGTATTAAAATAATTGAATGATACAGGGGAAGCCAGCCGAGGAGGTTATTGACAGCAAGCCAGTGAATGAGGAACCCAGTCCAAACACTCAGCAGAAGGAAATGAACGGCCATCAGATGGAGCAGAAACTGCAAGAGGTCTAAGAAGGGCTGCTGCTGGAACAAATTTCATCTGTCGCCTGGAATTCAAAAGGCTAGATATGAGATGCCCTTTTTTATATTGGTCACAAAAGAATTGAAGCGACACTTTTTGTATTTTTTTTCTTCATTAAATCCCCTTAAGAGCATATATAGTCAGTTTATTTGTTCATCAAGTGACAATAATAGTGAGTTACAAGATGATAGTGTAGAAAAGGAAATGTTCTTTTACTATCTTGTTAGTAAAGTGGCGGTTTCCAATGTATAATGTTGATGGGAAATTCCTTATAAGAATGGAAGAAAAGAATGTAGTGGGTTGAATTTGGATACACACTGCTCTTTATGTATGGGTGAAGTAAGGACTTATGTATCCATGTATACCAGACTCTTCTTCCGCTAATATGAAGCCAGTAACTTTAGTTTGACTTAATTTTGCTTAGAAAAGATCCTTCCTATGAGATCATAGAGAATTTGAATCTTGATTTTGCATATTTATTGTTATTATAATTGAGTTTATTATAGTGTTATGTTATCATGTTTTTGAAGTACTGCAGGTTTTATTGTAATGTTGGAGGTTTAGTTATTATGCTTTTTGGACTCTTATTTTAGAATGGTAAGCAGATATTGGAAATCAAAATTGAAGTTTGACTTAAGCAGTTATTGACAATGTTATGAAGGTATAGGAGTACATCTTTTTTTTTTTTGGTGATTTCTAAAGGGCTTTGCTGCAAGGAGGGTGTGGTTATAAAGACCCCTTCACATATATAATCCCTATTGGTACCTTAACATTGTCATTATTACTATTATAGCTTATCAAGCTTCAAGTTAATTTGCCACGAGTTGCATTTATTGCTGTGGTTCAGAAGTTGGTAATTATTCATCTTTGCTCGCTTCATCAGTGAACTCACTTTGAACGTTACGAACCCGTTTGGACATAAGAATATTCACTTTTTTTTTTTTGGAAAATTTCCACTTTTTTTCGAAATTAGTGTTTGGCCATAAAATTTTCAAGATAAATTTTGGAATTTTTCGAAAATTTGAAAAATTTCAAAAAATTGTTTTTCAAAATTTTCACTTAGATCTCTCACAAAAATTCAAAAGCAACCAAAAATTATATTCATGTCCAAACATAACTCTAATTTTCAAATATCATTTTTACTTGGAAAAAAATTCACTTTTTTTTGGAATTTTATAATTCTTATGTCAAAATGCCCATGTAGAAAAATTAAACCATTTTTAGATATCTCTATATTAATTTGGTTTTCTGCTATATGGCCGTATAATAAGCTACCGCAATTGTTTCTTCAATTCTTTTGAATAGAAAAAGACTTGCTCACACCTTGGGTTGGCAAATGGCCGGGTTGAACTGAATTTGGGCGGGTGAAGATGGGTTAGGTCAATAAATGGGTCATTGCCTAATCCAACCCAAAGTGTACTTGGCTAAGATGGGCTACGTCAAGATGAGCTAAACAATGGGTCATAAGTCATAACCCAACCCGCCCAACTTGACCTATGTTTTAGAACCATGGTCATCTTGCATAAACAAAGCATTTTACCTTTTATACACATATGTATAAAAGGTAAATAAATACTATTAATATTTTGAGAATCAAAATATATTTTCTTAAATAACAAATTAGTATTTAAAATGTGTAAGTTTAAAAAGTATAAGTTGAGGGGGTTTGCAGGGGGGAGGGTGTAGGGTGGGTGGGTGGTGCAGAAAAAACGAAAAAATAGAAAACTAAAAATACAAAAAAAAAAATTAAAAAATTGATTGGGGCAACTAAGTAAATTTCTAGATAAGATGGGTTGAGATCCTTTTGTTTTGGGTGAGCTTCATGGGTTGTATTTGAGCTACTTCATGGGTTAGAATAGGCTATAAAAAATAACGGGTTTTGACACAGTTACCCATGAAAACAAAACTATTTACCCTTGTCTATCCATTTATTTTTCTACCCATAAACTAATTACATTTTCTACCCATAATAGTTTTTGTGGTGAATTTTTTCTTTATTCTCCAATTCTTTTTTATTTCTATGCTTCTTTTATTTTTGTTTTTTTTTATTTTCTCCTTTTCTTTTTTCTCGTTTTCTTCTTATTTTTTTCTTTTTTCCTTTTCTAATTTCATTTAACTTTTTTTTATTCTTTTTCTTTTCATAATCTAATCTCATTTACTGTTTTCACTATTTTTTATTATTCTTATTTTTATACAATAAGAAAAATAGTTGATATAGTAAATATATATTCACCTTTTTTTAATATAACTAGTGTAATATACATTTGTCTTTTTTTCATTTTCTTAATTCAATTATTGAACTGAAATAATATGAGTTGTCACTTCATCTAATTCACTGAATATCACACTGACTGCTGCTAAACACCATAAATTACATAATCAGATACTAAGAATCAACACGTGATTGTCATACAAACCTTGATCTCCTTCCCTACAAATATCAGTACATACTCTACCATTAGCAGTAACACAACTAGTTATGGAGCAAGAAAGCATAATCTACAACCACCAAATCTCTATATATACTAGCTGGAATAAAAATGATAATAAAATATTGGAAAATACAATAAAAGTATAAGTAGCAAAAAAGACTTGTAGTACCATATGATACTAATATGGTATACATGTATACCAACAAAGTATATGATTGCTCTAGAATATTGCAACAATTATCTGCGACTATACTATTGTACCAAAAGATTAAATGATGCAATATAAGTATGAGAAAATTACATGCTCGCATTGCAAGCTAAATATTCGCAAAGCAACTTGCTCATTCTGTATACTAATAGGGTATATAGTTGTATGAGATCATTCCAACAATTGGCTATAACTATAGAAACTATTACATAATACACATAATCTATGTCTATCGGCACAAAAAAATTCCAGTACTGCAAATCATGTTCATATAAATAATTTTAGAATAGAATTCACGTAAGAATGCAGCTAAAACAACAACAAAAAATGTTCAAACTACCATATGATATCAATATGATATATAACTATACCAACATGGTATACAATTTTACTTGTTAATTCCCAGCAACTATATGACTATACTACTATTACATAACACACATGAATAAAGAGAAAGATAAAAAAATAGTGTACCACATATTAATATAATAAAGTATTTCAAGATATTGTACTATATTACTATTATTAAAAGAAAATCAAATAGTATACCAATTAAATACAGCTAATACAACCAAAAAATGATTCAACTAGCATATGATACCAATATGACATATAATTATACCAATAGGGTATACGGTTCTACTAATTAATTCCAGGCAACTATATATGACTATACTACTATTACATAATAAACATGCATAAAGAGAAAAATAAAAAAATAGTGCACCACATATTAATATAATAATGTCTTTCAAGATATTGTACTGTAATACTATTACATAAAACAAATGCATAAAGAAAAAATTAAAATGATTACATAATAAACATGCATAAAGGAAAATTTAAAAAATTCAAGATACTGTACTATTCTACTATTACTAAAGAAAAGTCAAACAGTGTACCAATTAAATATAACTAATACAACCAAAAAAGGCTCCAATTAACATATGATACCAGTATAGTATATAAATATACCAACATGATATACAGTTGTACGCGAAGAGTTTAAAAAAGATTTAATTCTATTATTAAACTGAAATAATATCAGTTGTCACCTAATCTAATTAACTCAATTTTCTACATCATAATCTAATATCAGTCAACTTGGAAAATCCTCTAAACATAAATTTCCAACTTTCGGTAAAGCAATACAAATTAACCTCCGGACCTCCGTTCGACTCCAGGCAAATACTGTTCCAGGGTTGTTTTCACAAAAATCAAACTTCGGTCAACATTTCCAACTTAGGCTTCTAAACCAAGAACCAAAGGGACCAAAATAACCCGAAGCCTTTTCGGAATGAAAATAAACCTCGCAAGTTATAAAGCCAAAATTACACGTGTGTAAAGCATCAAAGTGGGAAAGAAGGCGCAAATACATAAAACAATCAGTTGGGTCATTACAAATGATGATTACCTATACAACCTTACAATTTTGTCGCAGACTAAAACCTTAGAAATTTTTATTATTTTTTGATAGATTTTTTTGTTAGCCTTTCCTCCCCGGGATGGATGATAAAGACGTGAAAGGAAAGGTGGATAAATCATACATCTACTTAGAAAATATAGGGATACTGGCAACATCAGAAAGAGAAGAAAGAGAAAGAGAGGAAAAAAGGATAGGGGATGAAAGAAAAAGGGAGGAGAAAAGTTAGCTACAAAGAAAACAAAAATAGGAAGATAGATGGCTGGGTTATTATTTTTGATTGCATAGGTATGTACTGTAATTATTTTTAGAATGGGTAAAGCCGGGTAATATTTTTGGGTAGAATAGGTATATAACATAATTTGCTCAAAAAATAATGGGTTAACTTGGGCTCAACCCAAATAGACATATAAGCTAAAACGTTTGTAGCCCAACCCAATAATCTTTGGGCGGGTTGGGGGGTTGGATGAGTTTGGGCTCAAATTGCCACCCCTACTCACACCTAGTATTTACATTAGGGTTGTCTAAGGGAAGGGTTCTGGGTACGTAAGGGGACTGGATATTGGGACAGTACCAGTAAGAAGGGTTTCTTAAGGGGACTGTGGTTAAGAGAAATTAAGGGTACGGGGTAAGAGGATTTTTAGCGTTACCATACCAGTACCACTACTGGTCTTGGAGGGAGGGGAGGTTACTTAAGGGGACAATAAGGGTACTTAGGGATATTTTTAAGATAAAATTTAAAAAATATTATATTTAAATACATACAAACTTTAAGGGATGAAAAAATTCAAGGATATGAAGTGCGTTTTACTTTATTTAATGCAATATAAACATTAGATTTCTAACACAAGTGACAAGTATTTATTTGTATTTTTATACTTGTGGTTGTACATTATGAGAACAATGCCCGGATCGAATAAGATTTATTTCAGAACGGAGATCCCCTTCTTAGCAAGCCAAACAACTTTGTGATGAAGTTTCATGACAAGATTTATTTTGAAAAGATAATCGTTGTTGACAAAGTTTACAAATAACTTCTTCATTAACCTTATCATGCGTAAATCATTGCCAAAAATTTGATCTTTTTTTTAATGTTTAAGTGGTTGTCTAGTGTGAGGTAACAAAACATTAGCTCCTAATTGAGATTGACTCCGAGTTGGAGCTGTAGGAACAACACTAGTGGGTTTTCATCTATGTTTTCTTTGTCCTCACTCAAATTTTCATAATTACCATACTGTGCTGGTAGTGTTTCGTGATATAATGGTTGATAATTAATATTAACATCATGTTAGACAGGTGTTTCATCTATGTGAGTGAAGTCATCAAGAGGATTAGGATTACTTGAACTAGCATTACCCCTGGTCAATTTTCAAAATACGTTTCTTACTATTTTGGGATCCATTTTTAATAATAAAAATAAAAATAAAGAGCAACACAAGTATAATAAAAATAAATATAAAAATAAATACAAGTTGGAATGAATATACCAAACGCCAATTTATACGCTGACGTATAATTGATGATGATGGAGTCCAACTAGTAGTATAGTGCCAAGAAAAAATACGTCGTCGTATACTTGATGCTAATGCTTGAAAAATTTATACCAAAATAATAGATTGCTAGAACGTCAATTGCAATTAGAAAAAGAGAGATAGGAGAGTTTTGGTGAAAACTGAATGAATAAAATGGGGTATTTATAGTTTTAAGATAGGGCACAAGTAAATTTTAATAAGCTTAGAGGCTAAAAAAATAAATTAGGGAGGGGGAGGGGGAGGGGGAGGGTGTTAGAAAGATCGTGGGAGGAAAAAATAGTCTTTTTTGATAGTTGCTAACGATTATTTTTAGAACATAATTGTTATCTAACAGTTAAACGACGACTGCATTAAAAAGAACGTTTAAGGGTATCGGTCCGGTACCTTAAAGATATTAACTGGTTCAGTACTTTAAGGGTACCAATCAGACCGGTACCGTTTCAGTACCTTAAAGGTACCAACCAGATCGGTTATACCAGTACTTTTTCCGATATCCTCTCAGTACCCATTTCCTTTGCCCCCAATCGGACCGGGAAGAAGCGATACCGGTATCCATATAGATCAGACCGGTTTCGAGTACTCCCTTCCCCTTAGACAACCCTAGTTTACACTAATCTTAATAAACACATGACATGTATCTTTACAAAATTATCATGGTAATTCATACATGTTCTCACATCAATTTTATCACTAACCATGGTAAGCTAATAAGTTAATGTAAATATTGGGTGTGGATTTTTCTTTCTTTTCAAATTGTCTTCTCCTTTCATTAGCTGTTGATATATTTGCACAAATTTGGGCAAAGAAAATGCATAAAGTACTGAAACTGCAGGTAATTTAACGAGACCAAAATCAGTAAATTTCTTCTCCTAATAAAAAAAAATAAAAAATCCTTGCTCAGTCCACTTCACTTCCATGGCTGATGACGGGAGAGGACTTTTGAGAAGAAGAAGCCAGATTTTCCTTGTGCAAAGAAGTCGAAGAATCATCACTGTTCATAGCTCCATGCAAGTCTAGCACAATCAATATTATAAAATAATTAATTTCTCTATCACTAAAAGTATCCACTTTTCAGTTGGCAAAGGTGATTTAAAGGTGAGAAATGAAAATAAAACGACAATACTGCTGACGTATAACATAGTTGTAGACTTGTAGTAAGCTAGCAAAACCATAAATCACTCAAATTAGTTTGTGAATGTCAAACATATTAATTGAGTATTTGCTCTTTATGCATAATTTGTTGGGTTTTTAAGGTGTGAATGGAAAAAGGTATTTTTTTGGATTGCACATTTCCATCTTATTTTTTATTGCATATAAATTCAGAAGTCTGGTCTCATTTTTAAAACACCGAAAAATCTTGAAATCTTTCCTCTCTTCTCTAACATTATTTTTCCAAAATATCAGTAAGTATCAAGTGTGATCTGTTTTGTCATTTGAATTTGTCAAAGTTCAGTAATTTGAGGCATCGTTATTACAGGATAATTTTTTACATTCTATCCTGGGAGAAATTAATTCATATTTTGGACAACAGTAAGAGAATTAAATTCCTTAAAAACACACGGTGAAGTCTCTGGGCTCGGAATAATTTTTTGTTTCTGTTTTAACTAATGCTCTACATTATTTTTATTTTTTCAGTTTATTGGTATTCTAGTTTACTGATTTTAGAACACTGATTCTAACAAGCTTAAGGAATTTAATTTATATTTCTGTGTTCATCTTCTATTCTGTTGTGAGGGACTAAATCCTAATGATTTCTACTCCCGTTTTAGAGAAATCTCCCAATTTTCTACTTCCTTCTTGATATTAAAGTCTTCGTGAATTTTTACTCAGTTTCGTGTATTAAAGCATTCATGACTTTTTACTTATTTTTATACTCCGATTTAAAGACTAAATACTTTAATTTATTAAATTTATTTGTTTAAAACTTTTGCAGAGAAGTGGCAGCAGATATGGTACAATAAAATGGTTCTTTTGTGATGGCTACTAGATCGCCAAGCCGCACAACACCGACACCGATAGAAAAAACCTAAAAAATTTACTGGCACTGATTTTTACTATCCTTTGTTATCAAAAATTTATCAAAGAGGATGCTCCGGTTTTGGCAGACAGAGACAAAACTAGGATTTGAATCTTATGGGTTCAGGATTATAATCCTTTTAAGTTACTCGATTCTAAATTAATAATTTGTATATATTCAATAAATTTCTTAATACAAATACAGGGTTTGAATAAAAGCTAATGAGTTCGGCCGAACCCGCAACCAATACCGTGGCTCCGCCGCCGTTGGCAGAAGGAACTCCCGAAAAAGAACGTTTTGTAGTAATGCATTCTAACTATGCAAAAATTATATTCTTAATGATTTGTATAACGTTTATAGTATCTTGGAAACTTTGAAAAAAAATATGTAATGCTCTTGAAAAGTAATATAAGACTGGAGAAATTTGTGGCCGCCAAATATTTGGTCTTCAAAATTGTTGACACCAAGTTTGCCATGTCTCAACTCCAAAATTGCTAGTCATCATTCATGATCTCTTTGCTAAAGATATGATCAAAATTAATATTTTTTTATTACATATATTAATTATCTTACTAATTAATTTATTATTAAACATATGGTTATCACTAATGACGAGCGCAAAACCAACGTATAAAACTGAAGCTTGCTAGTCAAATATAGTATAAATTATCTATCATCTCCATATGGATTGAATTAAATAATATTCAAATAATTTCAAGTTAAATGCTATCCAAGATGATCAACACTTTTGATTTGAAATAATTACTAACTACGATTAACTATTCAATTTAAAGTAATTAACAAATTCGATCACAAAGAACTAGAGAGTTGAGTTAAACGGGTTGTTATCAATATGAGAATTAAGGGTTGCGACATGATAGGTGCAAGATAGTTATTCGGGATCTAATTTTGTTCAAATTCACTTCTAATATTCTAATGATTCTTACAAATTCACTTGATAATTAGCTTAAGTATAAGGTCAAGATTCCTCTCTCGATTAAATCTGAACTCTACAGGATAAACTAATATATGAATTACCGTAAAAATATGCAAGAACACGTTAATGGACTAGTATTTAACAAAATATCTCTCGAATATTCTCCTAACTTGATTAATCAGCAATTCAACAAGCTCTTTCGCTTAGGCCTGTTCAAAATCGAACCGTAACTGTTAACCAAACCGTAAGAATGTCTTATTGGCTTATTGGTACCGGATTATCGGGGTAATTGTTGGTGAATAGACTGAAATTTTATAATTAACGGCTTAACGGTTTGGAGGTGAATTACTTAATTTTTTTATCGGATAAACTGTTAACCTATTAAATTTTTTTATATTTACACTTTTACCCTTATGTTATAGATTACATAATCGACACAAAATATCTATACTTATATTACACCCATTCGGCGTGATAAATCTAGACAATGAAAAGGTCCTTGTAACATATAAATGTGTGTAAATACAACATAGTGATTAATGCGGTGGACTGTATTCCTGGTTCTATCTCAAAGTCACCTCTATTTTGTAGTCAACCATGGATGAGTTACCGACATTTAACATATTTTGGTAGGCGAAATGTCGGAGTTAAATGTTTCATTGGCACTTGGAAGCATTGATTTTTAAAAAATGAATATCCAGCTGAATTTGTTGAATTCCACTGCGGTTAAAACTCTAAAGTCGGACAAATTCTCTAGTTCTCTACTTCTTTTTAATTGTTTATTTGATTTAGCCGATAAATCATCCGATAATCGTCCAATAATCGCTAATTCGATACTAATATGCCCGATATCTTATTGGATGACTAGCAGATTACTACATTTATAAACCGATAACCAATAAGTGGAACCATTAAGCGTAGCCCGATCCGCCCGATAAGCACTTCTACTTTCGATTACGTAAAAGAATCAATTAAACCAAACAAAATAATACAAAACTAGTCACTAAAATATTCCTCTTTCAAATAAATAAATTGGTGAATAATTTCACAATCAATTCAAAACTCCATAAACGTATTCAAACAATTAAATTAAGTTAAATCCACAAATATCAATCAAAATGCCATATCCATCAAACTCTAAGATAGACTAATCCATAAATACGGACAAAATTCATCATAAAGAAGTTTAAGAACATAGAAAATATCAAAGATAGCTTTAGGATACAAACTCCTGTATGGCACATATTGTTGGCAAGACAATTGATTATATCTTGTGTCTTCTGTATACGGTAGAAATCGGGGCTACTCGATTTCATCCTTTGCTCGAGATGGGAATGTTGCGTCAAGGAGCTAGGACGTCGGGTCCAGAATCGAAGCCTCTTTTCAGACCAAGGTCGGCGTTAATCACTACCAGAAAGAGGCAGACTCCGAGTGACATCGGTATAGCCTGATAACGGAAAAGGCGAGATATTCGCGATTGGTCGAGGATCATGGAATGAATCTCGGAACTGATCAATCTACGCCGGTTAATCAGATGTTAATATGGTTTTCTACTATAATTAGAAGTGTACCTTATTTAGGACTCCTCTATTATATAAAAAGAGATCCTATTCATTTATAATCATCATTGTTCACTGATAAGAATACATACACTCATTACTTTCTTCCTATTTCACTTACTGTTCATCAGAGTTATTTTATCATTTACTATTCTTACTATCCCACCTCGAAACTATCCCAAGTCAAGGTCGAGACCCGGCTAGCATACTAGTTTGATTTATTTTACTCTCTAATTCATTCATTTATTTTCTTGTTTATCAATTAGTATTGGACGAAATCACATATCCTTAAAACCACAATATAAATTTAATTGTTATCCGAATTTGAGAGTAAACAGATTGGCACCCACCGTGGGGCTAAGGATAATAGTGATTGTTCGGTGCTAATTCTGATAACACACATTATTTTGTACTTGTTCTTGTCAAGTATCTTTGCTCTCAGGTTAAAACATGTCAAACTCACAAAATGCACCCACACACGGTGACAATGGACTCGGGTTTCACGGGTAAAATGACAATGTGATTGCTCCAGGAGCCGAGATGCCACAGGCTAATCTCGGGGCAGCACCGGTCAGCAATCCAGACGATGTCAGTTTGCACGTTGCTTTAAATGAGGACCTAGGCGCGGACCTCAAAGGGAGTGTACGCAGAGAAGGCCGATATGGTGGCCAGGGTACACATGGCAGAGGAGACGGAGGAGTCCGTCTCCAAGGGATATTCGAGATGCTACAGGCTCAGCAAGTCGCTATTGCTCAGCTACAAAATCAACATAGAACTCCGAGTGGGGTCGAGCCAGAAATCACTCGTTGTACTGAGCCAGTATCATAGAGGTCGAATGGTAATGAATCAGGGATCGATCCTGCAATGTTGAAAATGCTCGAGGAGCTCACCAAAAGAATTGAGTCAGGAGAAAAGAAAATCAGAGCTAATGATAAAAAAGTGGAAACATACAATTCCCGAGTTCATCAGATACCGGGGGCACCGCCAATCTTGAAAGGGATGGATTCAAAGAAATTCGTACAAAAGTCGTTCCCTCCGAGTGCGGCTCCGAAATCCATTCCGAAGAAGTTTCGTATGCCATACATACCTAAATACAATGGGACCACCGATCCCAACGAGCATGTCACCTCCTACACATGCGCCATCAAGGGTAACAATCTGGAAGATGATGAAATCGAATCTATTTTATTGAAGAAGTTCGGGGAAACCCTATCGAAGGGAGAAATGATTTGGTACCATAATCTACCACCAAATTCCATTGAATCGTTTGCCATGTTGGCGGACTCTTTCGTAAAGGCACATGCTGGAGCCATAAAGGTTGCGACAAGGAAACTGGACCTTTCAAAGTATGACAGAGGGATAATGAGATGTTGAGGGATTTTGTATCCCGATTTCAAATAGAACGCATGGAGTTGCCGCCGGTCACAGATGATTGGGCCGTTCAAGCTTTCACTCAGGGATTGAATGAACGAAGTTCGATAGCATTAGGTCAGCTGAAACAAAGTTTGATCGAGTATCCGGCTGTAACTTGGACAGATGTACACAATCAGTACTAATCAAAGATCAGGGTCGAGGATGACCAATTAGGAGCTCCTTCCGGTTCAGTACACCCAAACAGGTCAGCAACCAAAAGTCAGAGGGACATTGATAGGGAGCCAAGATTGAACAAAGACCAATATCACCATACACCTCAGATCGTAGGAACAGTGGTCCAGGATGCAATTCCATCCGGAACGATCGAAAAACTGATCGAGGATAGAATTCTTGGGGACTCATGAGCAAAAGTGGTTTTGATAAGCACACCAATCCCAAAGAGGCACCTCGATTCTCGGAATATAATTTTAGTGTCGCTGCATCAGCCATTGTATTGGCAATTGGAAGAATCAAAGACACTAGATGGCCCAAGCCCATACAGACCGATCCTTCCCAATGGAACCCCAATCTGATGTGTAAATATCATGGCACACATGGTCACAAAATCGAGGATTGCAGGAAATTGAGTGAGGAGGTAGCCCATTTATTCAATGAGGCCCACCTTCGAGAATTCCTAAGTGATCGAGCCAAGAATCATTTCAGGGAAAGGGACGCCAATATGAAAAATGAACAGGAGGAGCCACAACATGTATTTCATATGATCGTTGGAGGGGTCGATATTCTGTAAGGGCCCGTGTTTAGGGGTGGGCATTCGGTCGGTTCGGTTCGGTTTGAAGAAATTCGGTTCGGTTATTCGGTTTTCGATTTTGTAAAAGTAGTAACCGAAACCGAACTGAAATAAGTTCGGTTCAGTTAGGTTATTCTAATTTCGGTTTGGTTATTTCGGTTCGGTTTGAACGTTATCATATTGGACTCCTTCTATGTAATAATACGACCGGCGAATTTGTTGATTTTTCCCAAAACTTCGAAATTGTTGGAAATATTGTGTTTATAGGAAAAAAAAAATAGACTAAACTTTGCATACTTTATGGATCATAAAATTCAAACATAGTGTAAATTACAACTCTGTGTGAAGTTCTCCCGGTATCTATCACATATGCTATGGAAGTTTTAATAGACTGAAAGTCTTTAAGATTGGCAAGGTGATGGACTTACTTAATTGGGTTGAGTCTTTGATAGATTGGACCTAATAGTATTAATTTATTACCTATGGGCTTAGCCTATGTATAACTTAAAGAACATATATGTTAATATTCAGTTTTTGGTTAACTAAACTAAAAAACTTAATAACCGAAAACCGAACCGAAAAACCGAAATTTTAAAATTTTAAACCGAAACTGACCGAATAACCGAAATAAAACAAAATTCGGTTCGGTCGGTTTATTCGGTTCCGACCAAAATATGCCCACCCCTACCCGTGTTCAAATGCACTAAGGTATCAATTTTAGGGAGAAATGGGCCCAAGACTATGTGCCAGAAGGCACCGTATCATTCAACGACGAGGAAGCAGAAGGAATTTCTAAGCCTCACAACGATGCCCTGGTAATTTTTATCTTATTAAATAAAGTTCAAGTTAAACGTGTTTTAGTGGATCCAGGTAGCTCGGAAAATATCATCCGATCAAGGGTCATGGAGAAGCTCGACCTGCAAGATTAGATCGTGCCCGCAACTTAGGTCTTGAATGGTTTCAATATGGATAGTAAAACAACTAAAGGAGAGATTATCCTACCAGTGAACATGGCTGAAACTATCTAAGATACCAAGTTTCACGTAATCGAGGGCAACATGAGGTACAACGCCCTGCTCGGGAGACCTTGGATCCACAACATGAGGCCAGTCCCTTCGACTCTCCACCAAATAATGAAATTCCCGATGTCAGACAGGGTAAAAACGGTGTACGAGGAGCTGCATGATGCAAAAGAAATATTTGCGGTCGAGGAGGTAATACCGATTTCGGAGCTATCAACATCAGAAGGATCGGGCATCAAGGGTAAACAGGAAGCCAAATAGCAATCACCGCCACCAGCCTTGACCGAATCGGAGAAGCAGGAAATGGAAGAGGAAGAGGAAGATTTTTTGACCCCTCGAACTTTTATCGTTCTCAAAGATTCTGATGCCATCAAATCAACGGTCGAAGAGCTAGAACATGTTATATTGATCGAGTACCTATCTGAGCGAAAGGTATACCTAGGAACAGGGTTAACCCCCGAACTCAGGAAAAAACTTATTCATTTTCTTATTGATAACATAGATTATTTTACTTGGTCTCACTTAGACATGACAGGGATACCGCCGGAGATAACTATACACCGACTAAGCCTGGACTCAAAGTTCAGACCGGTGAAACAAAAGAGAAGGCCCCAGTCCGAGGTAAAGCACACATTCATAAAGGACGAGGTAACTAAACTTCTCATAATAGGGACCATTCGGGAAGTGAAGCATCCCGAATGGTTAACTAATATAGTCGTAGTTCCTAAAAAGGGAACAAACTTAGGATGCGTGTAGATTATATGGATTTAAACAAGGCATGTCCCAAAGATTCTTTTCCACTGCCTAACATCGATCACATGATCGACGCCATGGCTGGCCACGAGATCCTTAGTTTTCTTGATGTCTATTCCGTGTACAATCAAATTCAAATGAACCAAGAAGACCAAGAAAAGAATTTATTTATCACTAAGTATGGAACATATTATTATAATGTAATGCCCTTCGGGCTAAAAAATGCAGGAGCTACCTACCAACGCCTAGTAAATAAAATGGTTGAAGAAAAGATAGGTAAGTCAATGGAAGTATATATTGATAACATGCTAGTTAAGTCCCTGTGTGCAGAGGACCATTTGACACATTTGTAGGAAATATTCAAGATATTGAGAACATACAACATGAAGCTTAACCCCAAGAAATGTGTTTTCAGGTCAGTTCGGGCAAGTTCCTTGGCTTCATGGTGTCAAATCAGGGAATCGAGATCAACCCCGATAAAATCAAGGCTATTGAAGACATCACCATTGTGGACAACGTTAAATCCGTGCAAAGGCTGATGGGGCGGATAGCTGCCTTAAGCCGATTCATATTGAGATCGTCGGACCAGAGTCATAGATTCTTCTTTCTACTCAAAAAGAAGAAAAATTTCACTTGGACCCCAGAATGCCAACAAGCGTTAGAAGAATTGAAGCGATACCACTCGAGCCCACCATTGCTTTATACTCCAAAGGCAGATGAAAAACTCTACTTGTACTTGGCAGTGTCGGAGATCGCGGCAAGTGGTGTCCTGGTTCGAGAAGAGCAAGGTACACAATTTCCTGTTTATTATGTAAGTCTAACTCTAGGAGAAGCAGAAACTAGATATCCACACTTAGAGAAATTGACACTTGCATTGATAAGCGCCTCTAGGAAGCTAAAACTGTATTTTCAATGTCATCCCATATGTGTTAACCACTTACCCATTTCGTAATATTTTGTATAAGCCCAAACTATCGGACCGATTGGACAAATGGGCCATTGAACTCAGTGGGTATGATATCGAATATCAATCCCGAACGGCCATCAAGTCTCAAATTTTAGCAAACGTCGTGGCCGATTTCACGCCAACCCTCATACCCGAAGTCAAGAAGGCACTCTTGTTAAAATCAGGTACATCATTGGGGGTGTGGACCCTTTTTATAGATGTCACCTCGAACGTGAAGGAGTCCGGGCTAGGCATCGTTTTAAAACCGCCCACGGGCAACACTATTAGACAATCCATCAAAACTTCTAAGCTGACTAAGAATGAGGCCGAGTACGATGCCATGATTGTAGGTCTCGAACTAGCTAAAAGCTTGGGAGCAGAAGTCATTGAAGCCAAGTGTGACTCTTTGCTGGTAGTAAACCAAGTAAACAAAACCTTCGAGGTTCGAGAGGACAGAATGTAAAGGTATTTGGATAAGCTACAGGTGACTTTGCACCGTTTTAAAGAATGGACCTTGTAGCACGTACCTCGTGAGCAGAACAATGAAGCCGATGCTTTTGCAAATCTGGGGTCATCAGTTGAGGAGGACGAAATCAACTCGGGGACTGTCATTCAACTCTCGAGATTTGTAATCGAAGAAGGTCACGCTGAGATAAACTCCACAAGCTCAACCTGGGATTGGAGGAATAAATATATCGAGTACTTGAAAAACTGAAAGCTCCCATCGGACCCTAAATAATCGAGGGCATTATGAACAAAAGCTGCTCGATTCACATTCGCTGAAGACGGAACAATGTACAGAAGGATATTTGACGAACCACTAGTATTATGTTTGTGACCAGGGGACATCGATTGTGTTCCATGGAAAGTCCATGAAGGTACTTACGGGAGCCACTCCGATGTCGAATCACTAGTTCACAAAATCATCAGAGCAAGATACTATTGGGATAGTATGGAAAAAGACACTAAGAAGTTTGTTCGAAAATGTGATAAATTCCAAAGGTATGCACCAATGATCCATCAGCCCAGAGAACAACTTCATTCGGTCCTATCCCCATGGTCGTTCATAAAATGAGGGATGGATATTCGGCCCCCTACCATCGGCTCCAGGTAAAGATAAATTCATTTTATTTATGACTGACTACTTCTCTAAATGGGTGGAAGCATAGGACTAAGATTAAGTCAGAGAAAAAGAAGTTATAGACTTCATATGGGATCACATCATATGCTGATTTAGGATACCTGCCGAAATCGTATGCGACAATGGAAAATAATTTATCGGCAGCAAAGTAACAAAGTTCCTCGAGGATCACAAAATAAAAAGAATATTATCGACGACATATCATCCTAGTGGGAACGGATAGGCTGAATCAACGAACAAGACCATCATTCAAAACCTAAAGAAAAAGTTGAACGACGCTAAGGGGAAGTGGAGAGAAATTTTTCCCAAAGTCCTTTGGGCATATCGGACAATGACAAAATCCAGTATGGGGGCTACACCGTTCTCCTTATTATATGGTGCCAAAGCTCTGATCCCGCTCGAAGTCGGGGAACCAAGCATCATGTTTTGATACACGATGGAAGAATCAAATCATGAGGCTATGAGCACAAGCCTCGAATTGTTAGACGAAAAACGGGAAGTTGCCCTCGTTAAAATGGCCGCCCAGAAATAGCGAATTGAAAGATATTATAATCAAAGAGCCAATCTTCGACACTTCAAAATACAGGACTTAGTTCTGAGGAAAGTCGCCCTCAGTACTCGAGACTCGAATGAAGGGAAGCTAGCCCCAAATTGGGAGGGACCATATCAGGTCCTTGGTGTCATCGGAAAGGGGTCTTACAAACTTGGCACAATGGAGGGCAAACAATTGCCAAACAATTGGAATATATCACTCCTCAAATGATATTATTTCTAAGATATGACTTTCTCCCTTTCCATTTGTATTTGATACTAACTTATTGCAGGTGTTCGATCGGAGACGCCGAGAAGCTCTTCAACGCGAGGACCTTAGGTTTTAAAGCACGCATTGCACTCTTTTTCTCTTAGATCGGTTTTTATCCCAAATGGGTTTTTTCCGGTGCGGTTTTTAATGAGGAAACAATTGTATGTGCTATCTGGGGACAATTTAACAGTATCCGAGGCTTCTCTACATTCAACCTCGAATATTGGGAGGCATCACCCTCGGATGATTTATTTTCAAGGGAAAATACTTCGTGTCAAAAAGGCCTCGATAGGAAAACTTTGTAATGGGCCAAATGGTCGAACGAACCGTGTCGATGTAGATTAATCGAGCCTCAATGGAAAAATATGTACGCATGTATAAATTATTCAAAGAAGCATTTTTCCTTATCAAATATCTCATGCCTCAAAGAAAATTCTCTACTATACAAGCTCCATACTTAGGATTTTTGTGAAAAATGGCTCAAGGGCCAAGTACAACTATACCTCGAATGGTAAATGGCTCAAAGGCCAAGTATAAATACATCTCGAATGGTCAACCCTCCCTACTCAGGGACTGCAGTCGAAAATCAACGTGTTCGAATTATCTAAAGACCTCAAAAAGGCACCCCTAGATTTATAGGCCAAGGCTATCATTCTCGAGGACTAACACTTCGAACAAATTTGAAGTATTGTTGGGAAAGTAAGACCAAGAGTCACACCCAAAGGCTGCGGCCAAACTGACGCGGCTCATAGACATCCGAACCCCGCAATAAAAATAGCCTTCGAATTCTCTAAAAACCGGTTAAAAAAGGCTACCCTCGGCAAAATAATCAAAGAGCTTTGATAAAATTGGCCCTAAAAAAACCTTAAGAGATATCAAATTATTCAAATACAAGCTTGTGCTAAGGCACAAAAAAAAAGGGTTTCGATCAACACTAAACCCTAAAAAAACCAATGGGTACAAAAAATACATGCTAAAGCATAAGAAAATTTTACTAAGTCTTTGAGCCAAAAGAGGGAAAAAATAGCCATCCTTTAGAGGCAATATCTGCCCAATTCAAAGAGCCTAAGGGCCAATACACTTTGAGTTCAAGAACACGTTCTCACTCGATTCGAACCTAAGAGTCCCACTATCTAATATTTGAATAAGAACCTACTCGACTACATATCGAGGTTCGTTATCATTCAAAACAAACCTAAGGGTCCTTTTGTTCTAAATTCAGGTTTCACTCAAACCCGACTAGAAAAGCAGTATTATTATGGCTTCGATCAAGTCATTTAAAACCAAAGTCTCGAACATATTATTTAAAGAATAAAAATGTGCTAAAATTTTACAAGGCACGAAACACGATTGAAGACAAAATTTGAGAAGGCATTCAAAAGAAAAATTTCTTTATATATATATAGACAAAAATATGTACAACGGACCGACAAGGGCCTTACACAAAAATTCAAAAAAGAAGGAAAAAATTCTAAGTGCCTAATCTTCCCCGGGAGCTTCAGCTTCATCTTCTCCACTCTCGGATCTGCTCACACTCCGGGAGTCAACATCATCAGAGAGCAAAGCTTCGGCCTCGGCTTCCAGAACTTTTGTGTTCTCAATATCGGCCTTGAGGTTAAAGCCACGAAAATGAACCTCCTCGAGAGTATCTCTCTGAGACTAAAATTTCCTTCGCTCGAGCATTAGCGGCTTCAGCCTCGACTCGGTAGACAGCACGACCGCCTCCGCAGCGACCTTTATTTTTTTTTTCCGCTACAGATGCGGCCTTTGCAAGCTCAGCAGCTAGCCGAGTCTCGAGCTCTTCAATTTTCTTGGCTCGAGTCAAGCTCTCTTCCCTTATGCTTAGGAGTTGATGCTCAACCGAAGATATTTGGGCCCGAGCGGTATCTTTCTCCAAGGCAAGACGGTCCATGTTCTGCTTCACCCGAAAGTCTTTGTCTCTTTTATTTCTGCCTCCTCGCGAAGCTGTTCAATTTTCTTGGCCTTCTGCTGAACCTGCAGGATCTAAGTGTTAGTCACCAATATCAAATTGATATGTCAAGCTCCTGAAAATTTACATTACCTGGTCGATGAGATCGGTCTGCTTCTTATGGGCTGTTTCCAATTTAGCTCGGAGGTCCCTGGTCTCCTCTTCTTTCTACACATAGAGGCGTTTGAGGGCGTCACTCTCCTTCATGAGCCTTTTGAGATCGGCCTCACACTGGTTCAGCTCGGCTTGGGATTTGGTGAACGCTTCTCGATGAAGCGTCACAACCTATGGAGAAAGGAAAGAAATCAGGCAGAAGGAAATAAAAGCAGAGTAATAACGGGGGATGAAATTTACCTACTTTAGGAGTCGTTGGGCCTCATAAAAAATGATCATCGCATCTAGGTCGGAAACATCATCGACCCCCGCGAGGTAGCCACGAAATATGTCTTCCCCTTCGTGGGCCGTTTCCACATCGGGGGTCTCCATAGATCGAGCCTCCCGAAATTGCTCTTCAGAAAATGTTGGGTCGGGGAGCGAATCATCAATATTGATTGCCCCAAGCAAGTCACTTGGGGCACTCTCTCCCTTTTGAAGGGCCTCGAAACCAGACCCTTGGGGAACACTCGCCAGTTGTTTGTCACGGCAGGAGATATCTTCGGCCCTCGATGACTCGGGGACTTTGCTCAGACCACCTTCCGAGATCTCCTCGATCTGAGGATGAGCCTACTCGACCATCACCGGCTCAGCTGATTTTGAAGCTTCAATGCTTCCCCTCTTTCGAGCCACCAGCTCACAACCAACATCTTCTCCCTCCTCTTCTTCATCTCATAGTCTTTGGGCTACGACAACAGACAAAACGACTTATTCATTCTTTGACTTTCGAGCCTTACTCTTCTTAGACTTTGGGGTATCGGAAGGCGAGACCCTTCTTTGTTTCTTGTCCTTAGCCGGTTTGGGAGCCACCTCTTCCCCAGGCGAGGCCGGCCTCATTTCAGCAACATCCCCGAGGCTTGCATAAAAGGGAGTCAAGTATAAACAAAAAGAAACGTTTCAAAGGCGTACAAGATAAGCTTACCGTGATTCTTGGCCTCCTATCGGCCCCTCGCTAAATTGCCACGAGCGCTCAACATATGTGGAAGTCGAACCCAGCTTCCAAACCCACCTTTCGAGGTTTGGGATTGCTCTAGGCACCCAGGGAACCGCTACTTCACAAAAAAAGACATGAGTGAGAAAAGATGCGGGTGAAGGAAGATAAAAGAAACAAAGCAATCAACGTAAGATGTTGATGGGTTTACTTACGCTTCATGTTCCATTCTTGGGGGAATAGCATTTTCTCGGCTGAGATTACATCGGAGGTCTTCACTCGGACAAACCGACCCATCCATCCCCGATCCTTGTCCTCATTTGTGCTCGAGAACAACACCTTTGTGGCTCGGCGATGGAGCCTTATTTATCCTGCCCGATAGAGACGGGGGCTATACAGTCTCATGAGGTGGACGAAGGTAAATAGCATCCCTTCGACCTTATTCATGAAGAATCAGAGAAAGATAACAATGTGCCAAAAGGAGGGGTGTATCTGGCCAAGAGTTATTCAGTATTAGTGGCAGAAGTCGATAATAACGGGACCCAACGTGAAAGGGTAAGTGTAAACACTTAGAAACCCTTCCACGTAAGTAGTTATATCCTCCTCGGGGGTAGGAACCACCACCTCTGCATTTTCCCAGTGGCAGTCCTTTTTCACCTACTCAAAATCGCCTTCGGTTATCGAGCATATGTATCTCAACATAGGCTCACAGCGGCCAAGGACCGAAGAGGGCTTTTCAATTTTGAAATCAGAAGAAAGGTTGCATGACCCGGGAATGCACTCTTCGATGCGTGGCTCCACCGATGTTTTATCACCGGCTAGCCGCGATAAGGAGGCTTTTTCCTTTTGTGGGATGGTTTTGGAGGTTTTCGCCATTAGTTCTGGTAGAAGGAAGCGGAAAGAGGTGAAACTTGGTATTCTTGATACTATCAAGGTTGACTCAACTGGTGGAGAGAAGAGATGGAGAGAGTAAGAAACTTAGAAAACTTGGTGGAGGTGAAAGTAAAATTTTGATTCAATCAAAGAGCCTATATTTATAAATTTACGGCGACGGTTCGGTGGTGCTAGTGGCCTATTGTCCACCGACAAGCATTAATGGTTTGAGGAACTGTACCGACAGGACATTTTGGTTGCCTCAATTGCTTACGTCACGTGGATGACATTATTATCGGGGTCTCCAAAAAATTGAGGCTCATTCGTTTCTTATCATTTTACTCTAAGAAACGAGGGGAGTATCTGTATACGGTAGAAATCAGGACTACCCGATTTCATCCTTTGCTCGAGATGGGAATGTTGCGTCAAGGAGCTAGGACGTCGGGTTCGGAATCGAAGCCTCTTTCGGACCAAGGTCGACGTCAATCGCAGCTAGAAATAGGCAGACTCTAAGTGACATCGGTATAGCCTGATAATGGAAAGGCGATATATTTGCGATTGGTCGAGGATCATGGCATGAATCTCGGAACGGATCAATCCACGATAGTTAATCAGATGTTAATATGATTTCCTACTATAATTAGAAGTGTACCTTGTTTAGGACTCCTCTATTATATGAAGAAAGATCCTATTCTTTTGTAATCATCATTGTTCACTGATAAGAATACATACACTCATTACTTTCTTGCTATTTCACTTACTGTTTATCAGAGTTGCTTTATCATTTACTATTCTTACTATCCCACCTCAAGACAATCTCAAGTCGAGGTCGAGACCTGGCTAACATACTGGTTTGATTTATTTTACTCTTTAATTTATTCATTTATTTTTTTTCTTATCAATTGGTATTGGACGAAATCACATATCCTTAAAACCACAATATAAATTTAATTGTTATCCGAATTTGAGGGTAAACATCTGCAAGCCGTGGTAGCTCTTGAACTTCTCCTAGGTCAAAGTCCCCCTCAAAAATCGTGTTTATCATATATTTATACCGTATAGGAATAATCTTGGAATCGAAATATCCTTACTGAATCGAAGTAGAATTGCACATACTGAAAATTGGCTTGGCACGCAGTCGGGCACGTTCCCCCACACAACGTGCCAATTGACAAAAATCGGAGGGGTTTCGTTTCTGCCTAACTAATCAAATAGGTAGCTCCTTGTTGGACACTACAATCTGGTGACACATTATTGTCACCTGGTCCCCTATTTTGGTCACCACGCCATGATAAGCCATTTAAATGGCCTTGAGCGTTTTTTCCCCTCTTATCTTTCATATGCGTATTCGGTCCTCGATTCCTAAACTCAATCCGGGCTTAACTTTTGAATTTCTACTCAAAATTCAAAGTTCTCTTTTATCCACTTTAGTTCCAAAACACTCGTCTTAACCCCAAATCATAACCTATATAATAGAAAACACATAATGAGTATAAATTCTTCATATTTTAGTTCAACTACAATTAAATGCAGCAAATAATAGGTAAAGTAAAGTAAAAAATCTATTGTTTTAACCTACCATCAACTGACACGTTTAAGTAACGACATTTATTAAAAAGTTCTCTCCTTTATGGAGAGATTTTAAGAATTACTTGAAACGTAAGAGCAAGAATATGACGGTTGAAGGTCATATTGTTCGTGTAAGGATCGAAAAGGACAACTAGGCTACTGAAAAAAAAGACTCGTGAAAACTCAACAATAATGGAAGCAAATACTATTGAAGAAGCACCACCAAAAAATAAAAAGAGAAGGATCCTTCTGGACTAAAGATATACCCGTTTAAGAAGAAGTTCAAAGGCAATTGTCGTAATTGTGAAAAGGTTAAACATAAAGTTGCGGACTGCCTTCTCCAAAGAAGAACAAGAAAAAAGTTCAAATGAATATGGTTGAAAAGAACGAGGAGATGAAGAACTTGTGAGCTATACTTTCTGAAGGCAACTTGATAAGAAATTCTATGGAATGGTGGATTAATTCATAAGCCATACACAATGTTTGTGCTAACAAAGGATTATTTGATTCTAACGCCCTTATAGGATCCAACAAAACTATTTTCACGGGGAACTCCACAACTACTAAAATTGAAAAAGTTGACAAGATATCTTTGAAGATGACTTCAGAAAAAGTAGTAACTCCAAAAACAATATTCTTCATGTTCCTAAAGTACGTCTGAACTTAGTTGCTACCATATTTCTCGTTAAAAATGGGTTTAAGTGTGTGTTTGTTTCTGATAAGGTTATAATAAGTAAGAATGATGTGTATGTAAGAAAATGTTACCTAATTGAGGACTTTTTAAGCTTAATGTAATAGATATTGAAATGAATAAAGTTTAAGCTTATCCTTTCTTACTTGAGCCAAATAATTTATGGCATGCATGTTTAGGTCATGACAACTTCAATATCATGCATAAAATAATTAACTTGGACCTATTGTTTAAGTTTAAAAGTAATAAATTAAAATGTCAAATATATGAAATCAAATTATGTTAAATATCCTTATAAGTCAGTTAAAAGGAATTCAAATTCTTTAAACTTGATTCACACAAATATTTATTACATGAAGTCAATTTCATCTCATGGTGGAAAGAAGTATCTAGATATTGCTATATTTACTTACTTTATAGTACAGATGAAGCAATTGATGTATTTAAGCAATACAAAATAAAGTGAAAATGCAACTAAACAAAAAGTTAAAAAAAAAATAAAAAGTGTTTGGAGGTAGCGAAAATAGATCTCTTTTTGAAGAAATATGTTTGAAATATTCATCAAATAACTGCCTCTTACTGGCCATAATCTAATAAAATTATAGAAAAATATTAGAACGTTAAAAGAGGTAATGAATGCCTTGTTGGTATATTGTGGTTTATCCCAAAGCTTGTGGGGAAAAAATATTCTTATAGTTAACCGAATACTCAACGAATTTTACATAGCAAAACACAATCAATTCCATATAACAGATGAAAAGAAAGAAAGTCCAACTTGAAATATTATAAAATATGGGATTGTTAGGTTTAAGTACAAGTTCTCTAACCCAAAAGGGTAAAAATGGACTAAAAATCGTTGATTGTATTTTCATAAGATATACAATCAATAGTAAAGAATATCAATTTTTAGTTCACAAATTAAAAAATCTCGACACATATAAATAAAGTAATAAAGTCAGACAATGCTAAAGTCTTTGAAATATATATCCGCATAAAAAAGAACATGAGTCGTCTAGCAAAAAATCTAAGCGGCCTCGGGAAGAATAAAAAAAATATACCTAATGAGGAGAATCCAAGATGTAATAAACGTCAGAGGACATCAACTTCCTTTGGACTAGTTTTTTTTATATTCTTATTGAAAAATGAGCCTCAAACTTTTAAGAAGTTATGTCTTACTCGAAAGCACAATTTTAGAAAGAGGCAATTAATAGTGAGATAGAAACCATATTAAATATCTATAACCTTGGGCAACAGTCTGGGGATTAAATTTCTTAAGAATACAAAGTGAAGTCTGTGGGCTCAAATTTATTTTTCTGTTCTTTTTTACTAACTTTTTTGCTCTTTTATTTTATTTTTTGTTTATGAATATAGTTTAATAACCATATTTGAGAATCGGTTGATCTTCCTCCAGAGACCAAACTTTTAGGTTCCAAATGAATTTTGAAAATGAATAAAAGATGATTGTACAATTGACAAACATAAGGCAATACTTGTCGAGAGTTTCAGATAACGAGAAGATCTAAATTATTCTAAAACTTATTTACCGGTAACGAGGATTGCATCTATTCAAATGTTAATAGTATTGGCCACCATATGTGATCTTGAAGTCTATCAATGGATGTGAAAATAGCCCTCTTCAATGGAAATTTAAGGAAGAAATCTACATGAAATAACTCGAAGTACTTATGATTCTCAGAAAAGAAAAAGAAGGTTTGCCCACTTATTAAATCTCTTTATAGACTAAAACAAGCACTCAAACAATGACATACAAAATTTAACCATACAAATTATCAAATAATTTCAAGATTAATGAACGTGACAAATATATATACAATCAAAATAGTCCAAATCAAGTGATCATTATTTGCTTATATGTTGACAATATGTTGATAATGATTAATGACATTGCTAATAGAAACGCTACTAAGTGCAAGCTTACTAGTAAGTTTGATATTAAAAACTTAGGAGTTGCCGATTTATTTTTGAGAATCAAGATCTATAACTCTTCAAGGACTAACATTGTCTTAATCTCATTACATCAAAATGATACTTGAAAAATTCAAATATCTGGACTTCAAAATTGTAAAAACTCCAATTGGTTTAAACCTTACTCTTGTAAAGAATAAAGGTCAAAACAAGTCTCAATTAGATTATGCTCGAGTATTGAGAAGTTTGATGTACACCATGAATTGTACACGATCAAATATAGCTTGTGTGATAAGTAAACTGAGACAATACGCAAGTAATCCCGACCAAACTCATTGGATGACAATAAAACTAGTTTTGGTGTATTTGAAACACACCCAAAACTTTCTTTGAGCTACAATAAGTATCACACGATTATTGAGGGGCAGAGGTAGATCCAAGATTTGAAGGTTCTGGGTGTCATACTACTTTGAACGTAGACTGTTGCTATTTATACCCTCCAAATAGATATAAGTTTTGGTTTGGGTTATTAATATTTCCGATTTATATAGACCAATAGATCAAACAAAAAAGTATAATATTATGACAACTTTGCGCCAAAGTATAAAACTTCCAATAGTATTACTAATATTTATCTTGATTCACAAAACTAGAACACTTTCTCATAATTCAGTCCAATTCAAAACAAAATCGAATTCAATAAGGTAATCACATCCCTTTTTATGAATGCATAATACCAATTTTCACTCGTTAAAAGAAAAATATGGCAAGATTCTCAATTATTAACAATTAAATCTTAAGAAATAGATCAACCATTAGTGCTTGTACATGAGAAAAGAAAGTTTTTCAAATAACTGAATTAATAATGCTAGTAGACTATAGATCAAGCTTAGAAGCAAGGTAGTTTTAGATAGGGCCAATCAATTAAATCATTTAGATTTTTGACTACCAAAATTTTAGTTCTAAATTTTTTTACTTTCTTAGTGCAGCTAGAAACTGTTCTTAATTCTAAGTTCCAACAAAATAGCATTTTACTTCAGAATCACAATAGGTACTTGATCACGTCCAAAGAACACCTCAATAGAGATATGAAATGGTCGTATGCAATAATAAATATCCAACTAGGAGTCGGGGTCGAATCCACTGGGAGTTATGATGGGAGTTAGGGGTATATATTTGAAGTAAGCAAAATGGGTTATCTAGATTACACTTCCACAATAATGTTTTGTTTTCTATTTCTACTGTTAATCTAATAATTGCAAGATAAAGAAAATAGACTAGAGATAAATATTTTTAAGATTTTTCCAAATGGATTAAAGGCCTAGGATTGCAACCATAACCTAGGTGTTTGCCTAGTGGGATAAAAATATTAATGTTTGTGTTGTTGATTGGAGTGTATTATAGTCACAACTCTACATTACCAACTCAATACCTCTCGGTCAGAGAGTGTTTTTGCCTAATTTGGCTTTCTCAAGACCAAATGGGTATCAACCAAAACAATTAATAAGAGCTCAAGTCGGGTTATTACTATCTCTATATCGAACCCTTTAATTGGGTTAATCAATCTCTTAATTGACCCAATTTCTTGTTACCTAAGTTATCCTAGACTAGGTCCCTCTTTCTCAAGTAGAGGCTAAGTCAAATAGGCATGAATCAATGTTTGCAACCATTAATTCTACAACTGAAGCACGAACTAAGCTAAATAACCAACACTCATCATAAACAAACACTAAATTAATCACCCATAAGATTTACACACCAGGGTTGGGTCACAACCCTAGTAAACGTCTAGCTACTCATAATAGAAATTACAGAAAATAGAGAAGAAAAGCTAATTAAACTCATAATGGAGGGTTAAAATAAAGAAATCTAATGTTAAAATACCAAAATAAAGTAAATCTTCCTAAAGTAGTAAAGAAAAACGGCAACAACAACTTCAGATGTTCAAACTTGATCTAATTTTGTGAAACTCGCCTATTTATACAGGACTGAAAGTTTCGAATAAAAATACCCCTCATGAGGTTCTGCGGCTGCACAATTTCATATGCGGTCCACAAATGTCTTCAGCTGGAAGGAAGTGGAGTTCTGCGGCCACACATTTCTGAACTATAGCCACTAGGCAGTCTTCTGCGGTCCGCACATTTCTGAACTGCGGCTGCAAGGTAATCTTCTGTGGCCGCACAATTGTTGTGCGATCCTCACTTCACAAGGGCATTAGGACTTGGTCTTTTAGCATACCCTCTGAACTTTGCATCTTTGTCAGTAAAAACCCAGATCTGCGACCGCACATTTCCAAAAGTCCTGTTAAAATTTCCTTCTTAGCTTGCGGCCGCAGATGGAATTCTGCAGTCCGCAATTTCCTCTGCGGACCGCACATTTTTGTTTTTGCGCCCTTTATTATCTTGTACTTTGGATCACTCTTTTTTAGTTGAATTTCATCTCGAGAGACCAAGCTTCCAGCACTCCTATAATTTAAACAATCTCATTAGTTTTGGGAACAAAATTCGAGTTTTTTGGACTAAGACAAGAGGTAAAAGGTGCTAATAAGCAGTCAAAATCCTCACTTATCAACTTCCCCAAATTTAAGTCTTTTCATGTCCTCAAGCAAATAAATTAGTTCCTACCTCCAAAAGTTAAGGGACATTACAGCGAGTCAAAGGTGAGCCATTCACACCTCAGTTGAGACCAACAATTACTCACACTACTCATGCATTATCAACAAGGCGACAAGTTAATCATGCATGCACATTTAGTTCTAATGCGACATTTGAGCTTCAAGAATTGACTTTACTCATCAAGGACTCTTACTATATCATGTAGGCCATGGTGGACTCAAAACTCTTCCTCCTCTACTTTCTATTTGCCAAGCTCATTTAAGAAATTAGCACTCAATTCAAAGATTTATGAAAGGTTCACTCATCCCTCTCAAGAGAATGTCACAAGTACGGTCTCAAGTACCATAGGGTTGCGCCTCATGTAGATCACCACTAATATAAGCTTACTCATCGAAATCAAGTAGAACTTCTTTCGGGATGTAATAAAGGTTTTTGGACTAGGGTTTCATACAATATGGTTAAGTGGTTACACCTTCCTTAAGCACTTCATCTTTCATTTCTCGGCTCACAGTTGCCAATTCTTAGAGGCATTTTCTTTTCATTGGGGTCTAGAGAGACTTAACATCACTCTTTCATAATCATTTCATTCTTTGTCTCCCCTTTTTGATTTCTCACTGCTTAGGATCTTTTTTTTAAAATCCATTCAACCCTTTCACTTATTCACTTTTTGCTTTTTTCTTTTTGTTCTTTTCTTTTCTTGCCTTCTCTTCTCATAGAGATCATTTCTTTTTTCTTTTTGTGCCTTGATACTTTTTTCAACTTTCTCATCTCCCCCCCCCCAAAAAAAAACTTATGTTTTGAGCCATTTGTTTCACAAGAGTGTTAAGGAAAGCTTGAGTGCCAAGAGAGGGTCACGATAAAACGGGTAAAGACTTGTAACATAGTTTTCAAATGAGAAAGGCTAAAGGCTCGAAGGGGTTGACTATGGGTAACAACATTGGTTGGCCATAGAAAACTCAAACAGGCCAAGGAAATCCTACAATCACTTCTCAAGCCAAGCAAAACTTAAAATTTTGCCTTAAAACACGTTTAGGGCAAGTTCTAAACCCTTTGCACGGATATTTGGACTAGCAACGAATCATTTCACTCCTCATGCGACTAGATTGTTAAAGAGGATAGAGTCGAGGGCCCACAATGACCACATTCAAGATTAAAGATCACTATGATCCAATTAGACCACTCGATGATTACCAAAGTCAGCACAAGAGTCACAAAGTCACTAACTAGAGTTATTTCCTTTTAAAACCCTTGTCTCTAAGCATAACCATGTAGTTAAATGTGTTGGTGCCAAATGAAGTATGTTTGACTCTTTGAGTATGACTTAATTAGGTCTGTTTATTCATTACTACTACTATTATTACCAAAGCACAAAACGGATTCATTCCTTTAAGAAGGTTGTCACGACATCCATCATTGGGACAAGTCACCCGATTCGCACAACAAATACCTTTGGAAAGAACCCTGGCTTTAAGAAAACCAAAGGCTTATTAACTACTAACACATAAAAAAGAAGCTACTAAATCAAACACGAACTAATAAGGAAACAAACATAAAGAAGCTAAAAAGCAAAAACTATTGAAAGCATAACGAATATACATAATAAGATAGAGAGAGAGAGAGAGAGAGAGAGAATATATATACATAATGAGAGAAAAAAAGAGAGAGAATATATTGTTAGTTTGTATGAGTCCACCAAACAGTAGAGTACCTGGTCCTCTATGAGGTTGTACTGACAATGCTAATAAAACAGTAAGTAAATAAGACACAGGATTTTTACGTGGAAAAATCCCAACTCAAGGGGACAAAAACCATGACCTACACCTGTAGGCTTTCAATTTCACTAACTTGTAAACACCTATTATAAGCCACTTTGTAATGACTCCATTACAAAGAATTCAACTTAACTAACTTGTGATACTCTTACCACAAGCCACTTTGTCACTCTCTAGTCACAAAGACTTTAACTTATGACTAAACCTAGTCACAATATAAACTTAGAGAGTTTACGATTTTACAAGAGAGTTTCTTAAAACACAGCTTCTAAGAAATCAAGATAGGAGTTACAATGAAGAACAAATAATAAGATTACAACTCAACTATGGATACACATAGACCCATTGTGAAACTGATCCTTTAGTGGAGTTGCCTTCTTGTTCTTGACGCACTTGTGACTTCAATACTGGATGAACACTTTTCTGCTTGAGAGAATATCACTGAATGCTCAAGTGATTGTCTTGTGCCTTGCAGTAGGTTGTTATACTACAAAAGACATCATAATGGTGATGTCAATTCTTGATACATGCTTTTTCCTAATGAGAAGTGACTGCCACACTATCTGCTGCACTGTCGCGTGTACAGTATGCAGACAGTCACTTTCTGCACTTGCGTTCCAGCTGTTGTTGACTTGTACTTCTGTCAGCAAAAACCAAGGGATCAGATCTCTGTTGTATTCCTCTTTGTAGTAGTTCATTTGCTGAAGATCAGACTGGACTTTGGTCCTTTGAGATGTGTACCAAGTGAGTCAGGTTCTTTATCTGGTTCTTGATAATAAGTTTGTTAGATCATAAAAATATAAGAAGCATAAGGTAAAGACATTGAGAACCCATCAATTTCCCCCTTTTTGATGATGACAAACTCAGACATTGATAGTATTTTTTTAGAGCAAAAATAACCAGATGAATACCAGGAACTTCACAAGTTCCCCCTGACTTGTTGTTTTCGATTCCCCCTTAATTAGATCCCCTATTTTTGCATCAATTTTCACAAATTCCCCTTGACCTTTTTGATCCCCCCGTCCGTTGACTATATATACATCTACTGCATATCACTACTATCTATCTTTCCCCTTTTTGGCATTATTAAAAAAATACACAAGCAGGCAAACTGCATAAAGAAGTCTAATACAGCTAACTCATGCCACATATGTGCACACAATATGACAGAAAAGAGAAGCCAAAGGAAAACAACATTGTACAGGCAAAAAGAGGAGCTGTTTCATTGATATTAACAATGGACTGAGCAAAACAGGAGAAGTAATGGTGAAGTCCAGCATGCTATCAACAAAAAGAGAAGTCAAACAAAAGTAGAAACAACAACCACAAAACATCACAATAGAAGACACTGGTCACTAGTGGGTATCTAAGAGACACTAGAAGAGGAGGACTGGGAGAGAAAAGCAGCAAGGGTTTTGAGAACCAGGTCCAGTCGGGCATTGGCAGACAACTGTTCTTCAAGCAGTTTTGTGCGAAACTTATCATTTTCCTTTGTCAGGCGGGCAACTTTTTCATTAATGGAACTGGGTCCTTTAACCGCTTGACTGAGATGAGTTTCTAATATGGCATTATGCACCCTCAACCTTCTGATCTCTTCAGAAGCTGCATTTTGAGCATTGATCAGCTGAGAAATGGCCGAGATGCTTCCTCCAACCCTTTCTACGCACTTACATTCTTCCATGGTGGTTTTAGAGAAGGTTTGCTTGCGTGTGCCCACCCTGGGATTACCCAAGGTAACCTTGTAAAATTTAAACACTTGAGTGAAGAGAAAGCCATATGGTAGCCCATGATTCCCACCTTTAAAGTTTGCCACCTTTTCATATGATCTATCATGATTGCTGGCAGATTGATTGGAACAAACTTGTCAAGATCCTCCATTAAGACCAGATCAGATTTTATAGCGATAGACCACCTCTTAGAACGAGGCAAGAGCACCTTATTGACCAGTTCAAAGAGAAGCTGATACTCAGGAAGTAATACCTTCTTATGCACATGTTCCCCCTACTAAATAACTTGCTCTTTAATGATAGCTCTCCTAAAGTTGACACCACAGACACCTTTGACTGAGGACATTCCTTCACATGGAATTTGGAGAACCTTCCCCAATGTTGAAGCGCCAAGAACAATGTATACTCCATTTACTAGTACACAGATGTGATCCCCCTCAACAGTGAAGAGATACGTAGAAGTTTTGTACCGTGTCCTCGTACACCAAAGGCATGCTCCCCTGAAATAAGTGCTCTCATTGCTGAAATTTCACTATCTCCAGAATTTGCCTCATACCAGCCATCTCTGAAATTGCTGAATCAAACGTACGACCCCACAAGAATTTGTGAGTTCTCAATCTCTCCTACCAAAGACCACTGTCACTGGGCGTGGTCTTCAGAGAACCAGGTTCCCTTACAGTTTCCCATTTTCATTTTCTAGATCCTTCAACAAACTTCCCTTTCCAACTTACTTGCCCCACAGTATCATCTTCAGACATAGCTTGATCATCTAGACTCTTTTTAGACTTACTGCTGCCCTTCATGGATGCTCCACTATGTTTCTCAATAGCTTCATTGGAAGCTTCATCCACAGACTTCTGCACTTTTATAGATTGTTTTACTAAGGAACTAGGTTCCTTTAGAGAATTTTGGCCAATCTCACCTATTGGAATGCTCTTGTCGGTAACAACTTTCCCTTGATTCATCAACCTCTTCTTTCTTGTATTGACACTCCTCCTACTTTTCTACAGTGTAGACTCAAACCCCTCTTTGTGCTACAACCTGATAGAGGATTCTAAGGATTTAAGATAATCAAGAGGTTCAGGAGTGGATTTATCCGGAAGAGAATTAGTTCCTCCAACAGGTTTTTCTGGGACATTTTCATGGATTAGAGACTCGAAGAGTACCATGGTCCTTTCATTGCCTAGGAATGGAGTTTCTTCCCCCTGATACTCAGACAAGAGATAGGTTCTTTCATTCAACAGGCTTTCAGCAACGATAGCCATGATATTGTACACTGCTTCCTTTTCTGGTGACTCTAAGGGAGCCATTGAGTCCAAAGGGGAGGAGTTCAGATACTGATCAGGATCATCCTCAGAGACCTCTGACACCTGAGAGGTGACCCTTTTTGAGTGTTCTTTGGTGGGATTAGAGGAGTGTAGATACACGGGGTTCTCAACACATGGAAAGGATATGGAATTTGACAGAAAAGGAAAAACAATAGGAAATGAGGAGGAAACAGGTGTGGGTACAGTAGTATTGGAAGGAGTGGAAGAGTGAATTTCTGGAGATGACTTTAAGGATGATAGAGAGATGGGAGTGGTATAGATGGGGAAGAAGGAATCAATTGCTCGATTGCCATTGTAGGAGGATTTGATAGGGAAGTTAAGTGAAAAAGAGAAGGAGAGAGGATCACGGAGATACAAGAGGATGAAGGTTCATAACTTGATGTGAGAGTGAGAAAGAGTTTTATGGGAAGAAGGGATAATGATGAGAAGAGAGAGAAACAGGTCATGAACAATCCTGAAAACGACGGTAGGTTTGTGGGAAAACGTTATCGTGAAGAGGAGATGAAGGGATTTGAAAGAAAAGACATGACATGCAGATTTTGAAAAGTTGGATGATGTGGCAGTTGAATTAATTTTGTTAACCCCTTTTGAGAAAGCATGCAAAAAAATACATTACTACTAACCTATGGTACAGGAACCTGATGCTCGACCAATATTTTTTGAAAAAGATTTTAGCAGCTCTTCTTTCACAATTTATAATTGCACCTTTAGCTTCTATGATCGTCATGCGTGTTTAACTTCAATGGTATCGATGTGAGTTAGGCTTGGCTAGAAAATACTTTAGTTCATTTTACCTGAAGGTGATTTTCGTGTTGAACTGGATTCTTGGCCAAGTTGAGTGTACCAGTGTTGTCATTTAGAAGAGGCACCCAATTAGTGAATACTCCAAAATCCTCCAGTTGTTGCTTAATCAATACGAGTTGAGAACCATAGGATACTGCAGCTACATATTCTGCTTCAGCCATTTCAGGGACCACTGAGTTTGCTGCCTTGTGCACCAAGACATGATCATAGAAAGTGGCCATTCTAGAAGTACTTTTCGTGTCCACAAGATGACCTGCATAGTTAGAATCAGCATACCCAATGGGATTTAATGTTGTCACCTGAGGGGTAATATAGGACTAGGTCTTGTGTTTCCTTAAGGTATCTCAAAATTCTTTTGACAGCCTTCAAGTAAAATCCCTTCGGATTTGATTTTAGGTTCTTGTCTAGATCCAAAATAAAGGGGAGTGATTGTGTTATCAAGTAGATGGGAGTTTTTGTGTTTCCAGGTGGAGACTGAAGTGTGATTAGTGGAGAAACTGGGTAGGATTAGGTAGATTTCCCTTCACTCCTTGTTCTACTACTTGTGGAATACCTTGCACTGTATCTCCAACAGTTTCTTTAGCTTCAATGGTAGTAAATGAAGTACCAGGTTCCTCATGCGAAGTGGAAGAGGATGTTCCACGGTCTTCACCTATATCCTTTATCTAACTCATCATATCGATCTTCCCAATTAAAACATCAGATATCACTGTTCCTTCCTTTGTTAAATGAGGATGTCTCATTGATTATCACATGAACACCTTCTTCCACATAATGTGCCCGTTTGTTGTAGACTTTGTGGGCTTTGCTTTAAGGGAAGTATCTTAGAAAGGTTGCTTCTTTCATCAAGATTCTCAAGCTGGTCCTTCCCATTGTTGACAGAATGGTATTTGCATCCAAAGGTTCTCAGGTGAGTTATCTTTGGTTTTCTTCCATAACTCAACGGAGGTTTTGTTTGAGGAGGGACCTGATTATACACCTGTTCACCATGTAGCAAGCCTCGTTTATTGCTTCTGCCCAAATATTTGTTGGCGATTCCTTTGTCAATGAGCATTATCCATTCCATGTCTTCCAGAGTTTTGATCTTCCTTTAAACAATACCATTTACCTGTGGAGTCCTTGGTGCTGAGAAGTTGTGAGTGATCTCATCTCCATTACATGATTCATCAAATCTTGGCATTGACATATTCTTTCCCGTGGTCAGATCTGATAAGTGCTTCCTTCAGTTCTGTCTCCACTTGGATCTTCCTTACAAGTGACGCAAATGCTTCAAAATTTTCTTCCTTTGCTCTAACAAGCAGTGTACAGATGGATCTTGAATTTTGACAGCCCACAAACCAGGTTCTTCTGAGTCAGTTCATTCAGAAATGAGAGCCTTGAGTGTTCCAATCCCTTATGCCAAGGTTTTACATCATAGTCAATAGACTTTAAGCAGCTCATATCATCGGTTTGTAGGGATTTAAGATCAGCGAAGTAGATGTTCTTGTTCTTTTGGTGACTAAGGCCACTTCACTAGTTACTGGATTGGTAACTGTGTGCAATTTTTATAAGAACTCTACTTTTCTCCTTTTAACACAGACTTTCCATCTTTTCAATGCTGAGAATGCACCCCCCTTCCCTTTTTTTAAACATATACACGATACATTCCCTTTTCTGCAGGGCTTTCAGTGAGAGATAATCCATTATGTTTGTCATACCTCCTTTTTCCTACCCTCAGAAGGGGTATAAGAGAGTTTTTTCCAATTTAAGTGACAATTGAAACAGGATTATTTTGTTTAAAGTTCAAAGTCGCCACTTGGGATGATTTATGGTGTCCCAAGTCACCGGTTCAAATCCCGAATCGAGGAAAGATTGACTTTGTTTTACAGTCCGCGAACACAGAAATCCGGGTAAGGAATTCTGTTAACCCAGGAGAAGGTGTTAGGCATTCTCGGGTTCCGTGGTTCTATCACGGTTGCTCAACTATTATTATTGGCCTAATTATCTGATTTTCACATGTTTTAAACCTACTGTGCATTTTTAACCTTTTAGCCGTTTTTATTGATTTAAGGAATTATTTCAAGGCTATTTAAAACACATCGCAAGCCACGCCACATGAAATGCACCCGTAATTCACGACATGTTCTATTTAACCTTGTTGGAAATTAGAACTGGGCCACATGAAATGAACCCCCAAGTTTTAGTAATAACTGTGATAATTATATAATTAACGCGCCCAAAGCTAACTACAAAGTTCATTTTGAACAACTAATAAAAGTATTTTGTGAGGGCCATTGGTGATTTAACTAAAATGGCACACCTCTTTCCATTTTTAAGAGGAGAATTGCGTTACAAATAAAATGAACTAATCTAACTCAAGATTCAATTTAAGCGTACCAATCGCAAGTGCATTGAGACCAATCGACAGACCTTTGCTTATTTCAAAATAGAAAGCTGAGCCTGCAGTAGGCTCATTGAATGATTCGCAAGCAGCACTCAAAATTGGGCTCAGAATCGAGCCCACCATTTAACCTAAGAGTCAGACTTTCTAGCAGTGAAGTTGGGCCAGGAATAAGCCCAACAATACAACAAACTATGTATTATGAATTAATTTTTTATGGCACAAGACACAAAAAGGAAAGGGCCAAGGCTAAAGACTCTTGGGCCTGAAATTGGGCCCAAGACCAATGGGAAATCAAGTCCGATTCATTTGGGGCCTCATATTAAATAGGATAACCCATCTGACCCAATTCTAAACTGAAGGCAAACACACACAATGCTAATTGGAGATCAACCTACTGAACTCATTCATACAGGCCATGGAACATTACTTATTGAATTGGGCATGGTGGCATGTTAATCGAAGAGAGAAAACAAAATTTCGACTGAATCTTCACCTGTACAAAACAAAACACAGAAACAAACAAACCTTACAAATACTTAGTCATAATTGCTAGAAGCATTCTCAAAATCTAGTAAATCCAAATCAAACTAACACATTCCACTTTTCTCAATTTATGTACACTACCCTAATCTGAAATGACCCTTGAACCAAACATATTTAAACAAACACCCCGACAGAAGATATTCTTCCTATAATAAAAGAAAACCAATCCATGATAGCCCAGTGATTAATCACTTAGCAGGAAGAATTTTCGACAAGCAAATCCTATATAATAAACTAGAATCCAAAGTCCAACCCTAATACGAGATCTAGCATCAATGACCTGAATCAATACAATAAACCATAATAACACTAAGTTAATACAGAAAACATTCTAAAAGACATAAGCTAATATTTAATAAAAGGAAACTAATATTCATCCTTAGATCTCCCAATGATTACATGGCTTCAAACTTGCATTTCACACGTTCATAGAGTCCAAGAAGTACCTGAGGGCAGAAATTAGAACAAAGAAAGATGAGGTAAATCAGCAGTAGTAGAAATGTGCAATTCAGCAAAACATCACATCATATTTAGCTTCCTCAGACCATTTTTGAACCCAAAATGATCCAGAAAATCCTTTGGAAGTAAGCTATTATTAACAATGTACTTAAAGAGTAATTCCTGGAAATTTTGGCAAAATGATGCAGAAAACTTCTGTATTTTTAGAGTATGAAAGGCTGCTCGAAAATGAAGGGAAAAAGGTCTTTATATAGGCATGCCTAAGGCAGCCGTAGTCTAGCTAACCAATTCCCCTTTTAACCCTTGAATTCTTGGTTGTTTCACCCTTTTTACCCCTTTAAAATATCTAAAAACCCCTGCCCTTAAAAAACCAACTCTCATCTTATCCTCTAGAAACTTCCTCCTAACAAAAAATGATTCCCTCAAACCCCAAATGCCCATAACACCCCCCCTGACATCCTTGTTTTTACATTCAGAATGCAAACCTGAGTCAAATTAACCCAAGACCCAAATGAACGGGTCTCTCAGCCGGGTCAATGATCACCACAGTCAATACAAAAACCCAAACAATCAAAAATGATCAAACAAAAAGATCAAATTCAGAAAATAGAAAACAAACAAACAATTCAGACTCTTACGATTAAACCTAACTTAACTACCAAATTAAGATGGATTCCACTACATAAGAAAACCAGACAAAACAATAAAGCGAATAAAATGAAATAAAAAAAAGAACAGAAAATACTACAATGAACAAAGTCGCAAGAAAAAGTAGGGAAGGTACCAACTCACACTGGAATGTCTTGACAAAATGAAACGAACCGACGAACGATGACAGGAGTAGATATTTGGCCGGACTCCGATGAGTTCGTCAAAATCCGGCGTCCTGGGAATGAACTAAAACCAATTCCAATCGATTGCTCTTGTTAAGAGCAATCGACTAACGTAGGTTATAGGTCAAAGCAAGCCAGAACTTGCACGGAATTAGAAAAATAGAATAAGTTAGGGTTTGAACTTCCTAGATTTGGAATTGGGGGAATTTCGTTGGGATTTTTGGGAAATAGATGTAGGGATAGGATTTAGAAGGGCCTGGGGGTTGCGTGGTATGAATTTGGGGTGGTTTGGAGCCCGCCGCCAGCCAGTAGGAACTTGGGAATTTTGGGGCGGCGATTAGGGTTTTTGTTCCAAGTTTGAGAGATGTGAAGTGAGGCGGATCGAAACGGGGGGGGGGGGGGGGTAAAGCTTGTTCCGATAATCTTATACCGTGCCTGTGACCAGTTCCCATCCGTTCGATGAGAAGAAACTCAACGGATGAGATTGGTTTGCTCAAAACGGCGTCGTTTGGTGAGTACTGGGGACGGGACCGGGTATTTTATATGGGTTGGGGCGGGTAATAAGAAGAAATGACTTGGGCCTTAATGAATTGGCCCTAACACAACAGCCCCTTTTGACTCCAATTCCTTTTTCCCTTTTTCCAATTTGTTTTCCTTTTCTTCTTTTTCTCTTTCTTTTTCTAAATTAATAAAAGATCCCAAATTAACCCCAAATTAAACTAAGTTGTAAAATTAACTAATTATCAAATTACAAAATTTATCAAATTATTTGATCCTATCTTAAAAGAGAAAAGATCAATAATCTAAAAATTAAAGACAATAATTGCAAAAACAAACCAATTTTGTGATTTTCATTTTTTAACAAAACAAACAACTAACTAATTAACCCTGGAACTTGTAAAATAAAACCTAAATGGAATGTATTTTTTTTTGTACTTTTCATGACTTTTAATGGAAATTAAAAATGCACAAAAATGCAAATAACTAATAAAATTTCTACGAAAAATCTATAAAATTGCAAATAATGGGAAAAATTTATTTGCTTGAATTTATGGGAGTAATCCATATAGGGCAAAAATCACTCCCTCACAGGTGCTCATCTTTGCTTGGAAACACGAAGAGTTTTCGTGCAAAGATAAAGTGAGCGTATACAAGCGATTTTTGCCCGTTTGAATACTCCGTGGGAAGCATTTTTGAAAGATTTGACCGCACCCTGCATTCGAGGTTGCCTACATATCCTTGGCTAAAAAGGAATTAGGTTAGTGTAGTTCGGAAAGTTTCGGTAGCTGGGACTACCAGGAAGCTGTGATTTCACCGTTGTTGTTGCTGCTACTGCTTGCTAAACCCCTTATTACACCAAGACAAAATAAAAGAAGCTCGACTAAACTTATGATCTATGAATTACAAGAATCCTGTCTACACTTCTTCAAACTTGATCTTGCAATTTTTGCTGCTCTGTTGACTTGTACTCTCTAGGTGAGCTTCCTTTGCTGCTGACTTGAATTGTATTCTGAGGTATTTTCCCTTTGTCCTGTAGGTGGGCGCCCGATTGCTGAATTTGAACCATCTTCCTTTGAACATTGCTGCTTTCCCTTTGTTCTCCAGGTAGGTGCCTGATTACCAACATTTAAATTATCTTCCTTTCATAAGAAACTTGACTTGTTTTCCCTATGTTTTTCAGGTGGGCACCTGATTGCCGAACTTGAATCGTCTTCCCTTGAACATTGCCGATTTCCCTTTGTTCTCCAGGTGGGCGCCTGATTACCAACATTTGAATTATCTTCCTTTCCTGTGAAACTTGGATTGTTTTCCAGGTGGGCGCCTGATTGCTAAACTTAAACCATCTTCCTTTGAACATTGCTGCTTTCCTTTATTCTCCAGGTGCGCGCCTGATTTCCAACACTTGCACTGGTTTTCCTTGAACTACTTCCCTTTGTTCTCCAGGTGGGCGCCTAATTACCAACACTTGAATCGCCTTCCCTTTGTTCTCCAGGTGGGTGCCTGATTACTAACACTTGAATTACTTTCCCTTTGTTCTCCAGGTGGGCACCTGATTGCCAAAACTTGAATTGTACTCCCTTGCTCTCCAGGTGGGCGTCTGATTGCCAAAACTTGAACTGTATTCCCTTGCTCTTCAGGTGGGCGCCTGTTTGACAAAACTTTAACCGTATTCCCTTGCTCTCCAGGTGGGCTCTTGATTACCAAAACTTTAATAGCTTTTCCTCGGAACTTGATTTACTTTCCCTTTGTTCTCCAGGTGGGCTCCTGATTGCTGAACTTGAACTACTTCCTCTTGCGACTGCTTTTCCTTTAAACTATATTCCCTTGTTTCTCCAGGTGGGTGCCTGATTGCTTGAACCTGAACCGCTTTCTATTCTTGAAACTCATGTTGTTATCCCTTGCTCTCCAGGTGGGCGCCTGATTACATTAGAATAGACAAAACAAAGAAAATTTTCTGCCCCATTTTGGTAGCTGGGCACATCTGTGAGTGTTAATTGAATCATGTTACCCAATATCTCTAAGAATTTAGAAGATAGATCCCATTATCCAGGAAGGTCCTAAAAACTCCTAGTTAAATGACAGTTTTAAAGCTAAATTATATTTCCTAAAGGTATGACTTCCGCTAAATCTTGTTATCTATTAAGGTCTTAAAACTAAATCCCATTATCCAGGAGGGTCCTGAAAGTTTCCAACTGAGTCTCGTCCTAAGAATGAAAACTTCGAAACCAACTTACATTTCCTCAAAGTAAAGCTTATGCTAGATCTTGTTACTCATGAATGTTTTGAATTTTAACTGAGTTCCATTGTTCAGGAGGGTCCTGAGAATTTACGGTCGAACCTGTTCGGTACTTGCTTTCCTTACGGAGTTTGCGGCATTCTTGCTGAAGGTGGCCCTTTCACTATCGTGCTTTGTTTTGAACTGGCCAAGAATTGTTTGCCTTTATGACTAAATTTCAACCGCAGGACCCTAAACGACCCGAATGTTGTACACTCAACCTGTCGTTTTACACTCCTGTCCTTCCCATTTGAACCTCTGTATCTTCTACAAACCATTAGTCCGTTTGAACTTTCATTAACACCTTATTCTTTCAACTTTTGCATCATGCTATTTCTGGTATACTTTGGCCGCACTCTGCTTTGTGCAATTTAGAAGTTGGTAGTAAGCTTTGAAATCCTTTCTTACTTGCTTAAACAAGGCTGACATTGGAAAAACCTCAAAGAGATAAACCCAAAAGAAATGAAATGCAATGACTTCGAGAGTTAGGAATAAAGAATAAAATCCAAAACTGGATGATTGTTTTGAGGAAGAAAAGGGAAAAAGACTTATCTAAGTGGAGCAGCTGGTACCAATGATCATGACATGCATTTCAGATTAATCAGCCCAGCCTATTCAACTAATCAACTTTCAATTGCCATACTTTGTGCCCCAGGATCTTCATAACCCAATTTCTTTGCCAAATCACTGACCTTGTTCGGCCTGCGGTGCCCTGAAGGGTTTTCACCAACAAACCTCTCTCATTTGTTCATATCTCAACTCACTGTCGCCCTACGATGCCCATGAGGGTTTTCACTAATAGGACTCTCTCATTTTAATTTCTCTCATCTTTCCATCGCCTTACGGTGCCCGTGAGGGTTTTCACCAATAAGACTCTCTCATTTTTTTCATTTTTCCTGCTTAGCCCGGAGTGTTGCCCCTGATATGAATCACCTCTGCTCGCTCGACTTGGAATCTCTCGAAGACTGATTGAAAGGTCTTTCTTTGGACCGTAATGTTGGCTTTTGGATAGGGTTAAAAAGAAAAGGTATCACAAAGGCTCAAAAACAGCTCGAGTGGATTCAAAATTACAACTTTTGGAATCATATCTCTTACAACAACCTCAACTTCTACCCCAATTTATTTGCTTGGGGACTTTTGAATTTCTATTTTTATGGGTCCGAACAGTGAGGCTGCCTACGTATCCTTAAAGGAATCAGGTCAAACGTAGTTCATGACATAAGAATTACTTTGTTGTGGTACTTTTCTTCTTTCTTTTCTTTCTCTCTTTTCCTTTTCTTTCTACTTTTTTTTTCTTTTTCTCTTTTCTTTTTTTCCCCACTCTTTTCCATTCTTTTCTTTCTCTTTTCTCTTCTTTTTTTCTCTCTCTTTCTTTACTTACCTTTTGTGTTAATGTTTCTGAATTTTTCTACTGATTCCAAAGAGGGGTATGAAAGAAAATAAATAAGGCTCGAAGGGTTAACGAAGGGTAAAGTGTTTAGATAGCAGAATAAAATGCCTTCTTCATTCCAATCTTCAAAACATGCCAATTTAACCCAAAGAAATCATACATAACATCTTTTGACTGCATCAGAATTGATAGCCATATATATACATTTGCCTTCTATATCTGTTACGTACAAAGCACCATTGGACAATACTCACGTTATGATGAACGGCCCCTGCCAATTTGGGGCAAACTTGCCTTTTGCTTCAGCCTTATATGGAAGGATGCGTTTCAATACTTGCTGACCCACTTCAAATTTCCGAGGACACACCTTCTTGTTATATGCTCTTGACATTCTCTTTTGATACAACTGGCCATGACACACCGTTGCCAATCTCTTCTCATCAATCAAACTCAATTGCTCCAGCCAGCTTTTGACCCACTCATCATCATCAATCTTGGCTTTAGCAACAATCCGAAGGGATGGAATTTCAACTTCTGCGGGTATCACTGCCTCAGTTCCATATACCAACAAATAAGGAGTTGCACCTACTGAAGTGTGAACAGTAGTGCGATAACCTAGCAAAGCAAAAGGCAACTTCTCATGCCATTGCATGGACCCTTGTACCATTTTCCGAAGTATCTTCTTTATGTTCTTGTGGTTGCCTCGACTATTGACACACTTCCCTCATTAGATGACTGTTAAGATTAGCACCATTATCTGTGATGATCACCTTTGGGATTCCGAACTAACAAATGATATTTGAATGAACAAAATCGAACACTGCCATTTTGGTCACAGATTTGAAAGTTTTAGCTTCAACCCACCTAGTGAAATAGTCAATGGCCACCAGAATGAAACTGTGTCCATTGGATGCTGCTAGCTCAATTGGTCTGATGACATCCATACCCCAAGCAACAAAGGGCCACAGTGCGGACATTGTATGCAATTCAAATGGCGGAAAATGAATCAAATCTCCGTGTACTTGGCATTGATGACACTTGCACACAAAACTGATACAATCTCGCTCTATGGTGAGCCAATAATAACCTACTCAGAGGATTTTCTTTGCCAGAACATACCCGCTCATATGCGGTCTACAGACTTCGGCATGCACTTCAGTTATGATGGCCGTGGCTTGTCTGACATCTATGCATCTTAAGAATCCAAGATCTGGAGTTCTTTTGTACAAAACTCCTCCACTGAAGAAAAATCCACTTGCCAAACATCGAATCGTTCTCTCTTGGTCCCCCATGGCTTGTACCGGATGTACCTCATTCTGATGTACTCTCTGATGTCGTGGAACCACGGCTCACCATCAAGTTCTTCTTCCACCATGTTATAGTAAGCATGCTGATCGCGGATCTGAATATGCAAAGATTCAACATAAGCTTTGTTTGGATGGTGGAACATTGACGCCAAGGTAGCCAAAGCGTTGACAACCTCATTATGGATCCTTGGAATATGCCTGAATTCTATTGATCGAAACCGTTGACAAATATCATGAAAACATTGTCGATATGGTATAAGCTTTAAATCCCGGGTCTCTCATTCTCCTTGAATCTGGTGCACCAGAAGGTCCGAGTCCCCCAAGACCAAGACTTTCTGGATTCCCATGTCTACAACTAACCTCAAACCCAAAATGCATGCTTCATACTCGGCCATGTTGTTGGTACAATAGAAACAAAGCTGAGCTGTGACAAGGTAGTGGTGCCCTGTTTTAGAAATGAGTACAACTCCTATCCCAACGCCTTTTATGTTAGCAGCCCCATCAAATAAGAGATTCCAACCGGGCTTTTCCTCCTTCTCGACCTCATCAATGTGCATTACCTCTTCATCATGAAAATAAGTCTTCAAAGGTTCATATTCTTCATCCACCAGGTTCTCGACCAAGTGATCGGCCAAAGCTTGGACTTTCTTCGCTGTCCGGGTCACATATATGATGTCAAAATCTATGAGCAAGATCTGCCACTTTGCGAGCTGTCCTGTGGGCATGGACTTCTGAAAGATATACTTTAGAGGATCCAGGCGAGAAATGAGGTAAGTGGTGTAGGATGACAAATAATGCTTCAACTTCTGTACTACCCAAGTCAGGGCGCAACATGTCCTTTCAAGGAGAGTATACTTAATCTCATAAGATGTGAATTTCTTCTTGAGATAGTAGATGACTTGCTCTTTCCTGCCAGTGATGTCATGCTGACCTAATACACAACCAAATGAGTTGTCCAAGACTGTCAAATAAAGAATCAACGGTCTCCCGAGTTCCGGTGGGACCAACATAGGGGGTTAGACAAATACTCCTTGATCTTATCGAATGCTTCCTGGCAATCATCAGTCCATTTGACCGCGACATCTTTCTTTAGCAACTTAAAGATGTGTTCACAGGTTTTCGTGAGCTGAACAATAAACCTGCTGATGTGGTTCAGCCTCGCTAGCAGACTCATCACCTCAGTCTTGTTCTTTGGCGGTGGAAATTCCTGGATAGCTTTGATATTTGACGGATCCAATTCGATGCCACGCCGACTGACTATGAATCCCAACAATTTCCCCGATGGAACTCCAAACGTACACTGTGCAAGGTTGAGTTTGAGATTGTACCTGCGGAGCTTCTGAAAAAACTTTGTCAAATCCCTGACATGGTCAGACTGCTTCTTGGACTTTATGATCGCATCATCCACGTAAACCTCAATCTCCTTGTGTATCATGTCATGGAATATGGTTGTCATTTCCCTCATGTAAGTTGCCCCAGCATTTTTCAAACCAAATGGCATTACCCGGTAGCAGTATGTTCCCCCTGGCGTGATGAATGCCGTCTTTTCCGCATTTTCCTCATCCATTAAAATCTGATAATACCACGCATAGTAGTCCACAAAAAACCCAATCTCGTGTTTGGCACAATTATCAATAAAAATGTAAATGTTCGGCAGTGGGAAGTTGTCCTTTGGGCTTGCTTTGTTGAGGTCACGATAATCAACACACACTCTGGTCTTTCCATCTTTTCTTCGACACGAGCACAACATTGGCTAGCCATGTGGGATACCGCGTGACTCGAATGACTTTTGCATCAAGCTGCTTTGTGACTTCTTCTTTAATCTTCACACTCATGTCAGTTTTGAACTTTCTCAACTTCTGCTTAACAGGAGGGAATGCTGGATCGATCGACAATTTGTGGACCACAAATCGGTACTCAAACATGACATGTCATAATATGACCATGCAAAAATATCCTTGTACTCGAACAATGCTTTAATTATTTCCTCCCTGATTTGTGGTTCAAGATGGACACTTATCTTAGTTTCTCTGACATTATCTGGGTCCCCTAGATTGATTGCTTCCGTTTTATTCAGATTAGGCTTGGGTTTTTCTTCAAAATGACTTAGTTCCTTACTAATCTCTTCAAAGGCCTCATTCTCATCATATTCTGATTCATCATCACACTCTATTTCTTGGATTATTATTTCAAGATTAGATTGACTTTTAAGACTAGGACGAAGATTCCTCATGTATGTCATGTCATTGAAAACAACATAAAAAGAATTGCACAGAGAAGAAAAGAAAAACAAAAATGGAACTATCAGGAATTATGGAAAAGGGAAATTTCATTTCATTGAAATTAAAGATAACAGGGTTTGTACATCAACAAGCGAAAAAATAAAAATCTGGGTCACAACCCTGGAATGACCCAGATAGAAAGGAAAACAAAACAAACTACCAAGACTCCTTCCAGGTAGGGAGAGGAGTAGCCTTCCAATTGTTAAGCTTTACATTCGGCCCGACAAACTGCACGTCCGCTTTGCTAGAACCTTTTCCAACTTCTACCATGTTCACATTATCGAACAACCTCCGGAACCTTTCAATTAACTCCTTATCAATGTCAACAACAGAACTTGGAACTGTCGTCACTGGGTGTTTCCTGGCACCGAGCTTGACAAAAGACCTGGAGAGACGCGGAACAGGCTTTGGAAGTGCCCACGCCTTCTGCTTCAACCTTTTGGCTCTTTTCACATCTGCCGCTATAGGTTTGAATCCAAGACCAAACGTACCCAATTTTTCAGGGAGGGACACTGGATGTATGATATCCTGCAGAGATGCACCCAAACCTTTACCGGGCACAAAACCATTTTTCAGCATTTCAAAAGCCACCATGACTGATGTGGAGGCTATCTTTGGAGTTGGAACACATTTCCCTTCTGGAACCTTCTCGACCGGCACTGTTTCAAAACTTGATAGACCCAAGGCCATTTGTCATCTTCAACCTCAATGAATGGGACAGAGGCATCACTATGAGCACATAAATTATCCTCGCCATGCACGAAGATATCCTGTCTATCCCATTCGAACTTGACCATCTAATGCAGAGTGGATGGGACTGCTTTGGCGGAATGAATCCAAGGTCGACCTAACAACAAATTGTAGGAGACGACCACGTCTAGTACCTGGAACTCCATGGTGAATTCCATCGGCCCTATTGTCAATTCAAGCACTATATCACCAATTGAATCTTTCCCTCCACCATCAAAACCTCGAACACGGATGCTATTCTTGTGAATCCTCTCATAATCAACCTTCAACTTGTTCAGGGTAGAGAGAGTACAAATGTTTGCACTGGAACCATTGTCGACTAACACCCTAATGACCATAGAATCTTCACATTTTACCGTAAGGTAGAGATCTTTGTTGTGTTCAGTACCTTCCACCAACAACTCATCATTAGAGAATGTGACCCTGTTCACCTCAAATATTTTGTTGGCAATCTTTTCTAGATGGTTCACTAAAATTTTGTCGGGGACATGAGCTTCGCTCAGAATTTTCATTAGGGCCCGACGATGCTCGTCTGAGTGGATCAACAATGACAACAAGGATATCTGAGCAAGCGTCTTTCTCAACTGCTCCACAATGGAATAATCTTGTACCTTCATTTTTCTCAAAAACTCCTCCGCCTCTTCTTCAGTCACTGCTTTCTTTACTAGGACCGGATTATCTCTGGATATTTTAGCTTTCCTTAACTCTTTCGGCCCAAAGTATCTCCCCGAATGAGTTAATCCCTAGGCCTCATTGACTTCTTCTTTCACTTCCTTTTGCGGGTAGGTGGATGATATGCTTGAGGAGGTGGGTAAGACATTTGGGGAAGTGGTGCGGGCCATCGTGGGCCTCGTGGGTGTGGAGCATATGGTGGTGCCTTGTGGATAGGGTACTGGGAAAGTGATGTACGACTTTGGGGGTTCTGTGGAGAGAAGTACAATTGGGGAGGATCATCTGGTGCACAAGGATATCCATGGGGTCGATGTCGAGGCGGGAAATGTTGAGTAGGAATGCCCAGCAGATCATCTTTTCTATTTCTCTTTTTCTACCCAAACCTACTGGGATGTGTTGAATGTCTTTTGTAGTATCTTTCAATGCCGAATAACTCATGATTTTGCCTGACTTGATTCCCTCTTCTACCATCTCCCCCATTTTTACCACATCATTGAAAGGTTTACCCAAGGTCGGAATCAAATGACTGAAGTAGGTGGGCCCATGGGCTTGTAGGAAAAGCTCAACCATTTCTTCTTCACCAATCGGGGGGCTGACTCGAACAACTTGCTCACTCCATCTGAGCCCAAACTCCCTAAAGCTTTCCTTCGGCTTCTTTTCCATTTTAGATAGGGAAAAGCTCTCTTCCCTTATGCTTAGGAGTTGATGCTCAACCGAAGATATTTGGGCCCGAGCGGTATCTTTCTCCAAGGCAAGACGGTCCATGTTCTGCTTCACCCGAAAGTCTTTGTCTCTTTTATTTCTGCCTCCTCGCGAAGTTGTTCAATTTTCTTGGCCTTCTGCTGAACCTGCAGGATCTAAGTGTTAGTCACCAATATCAAATTGATATGTCAAGCTCCTGAAAATTTACATTACCTGGTCGATGAGATCGGTCTGCTTCTTATGGGCTGTTGCCAATTTAGCTCGGAGGTCCCTGGTCTCCTCTTCTTTCTACACATAGAGGCGTTTGAGGGCGTCACTCTCCTTCATGAGCCTTTTGAGATCGGCCTCACACCGGTTCAGCTCGGCTTGGGATTTGGTGAACGCTTCTCGATGAAGCGTCACAACCTATGGAGAAAGGAAAGAAATCAGGCAGAAGGAAATAAAAGCAGAGTAATAACGGGGGATGAAATTTACCTACTTTAGGAGTCGTTGGGCCTCATAAAAAATGATCATCGCATCTAGGTCGGAAACATCATCGACCCCCGCGAGGTAGCCACGAAATATGTCTTCCCCTTCGTGGGCCGTTTCCACATCGGGGGTCTCCATAGATCGAGCCTCCCGAAATTGCTCTTCAGAAAATGTTGGGTCGGGGAGCGAATCATCAATATTGATTGCCCCAAGCAAGTCACTTGGGGCACTCTCTCCCTTTTGAAGGGCCTCGAAACCAGACCCTTGGGGAACACTCGCCAGTTGTTTGTCACGGCAGGAGATATCTTCGGCCCTCGATGACTCGGGGACTTTGCTCAGACCACCTTCCGAGATCTCCTCGATCTGAGGATGAGCCTACTCGACCATCACCGGCTCAGCTGATTTTGAAGCTTCAATGCTTCCCCTCTTTCGAGCCACCAGCTCACAACCAACATCTTCTCCCTCCTCTTCTTCATCTCATAGTCTTTGGGCTACGACAACAGACAAAACGACTTATTCATTCTTTGACTTTCGAGCCTTACTCTTCTTAGACTTTGGGGTATCGGAAGGCGAGACCCTTCTTTGTTTCTTGTCCTTAGCCGGTTTGGGAGCCACCTCTTCCCCAGGCGAGGCCGGCCTCATTTCAGCAACATCCCCGAGGCTTGCATAAAAGGGAGTCAAGTATAAACAAAAAGAAACGTTTCAAAGGCGTACAAGATAAGCTTACCGTGATTCTTGGCCTCCTATCGGCCCCTCGCTAAATTGCCACGAGCGCTCAACATATGTGGAAGTCGAACCCAGCTTCCAAACCCACCTTTCGAGGTTTGGGATTGCTCTAGGCACCCAGGGAACCGCTACTTCACAAAAAAAGACATGAGTGAGAAAAGATGCGGGTGAAGGAAGATAAAAGAAACAAAGCAATCAACGTAAGATGTTGATGGGTTTACTTACGCTTCATGTTCCATTCTTGGGGGAATAGCATTTTCTCGGCTGAGATTACATCGGAGGTCTTCACTCGGACAAACCGACCCATCCATCCCCGATCCTTGTCCTCATTTGTGCTCGAGAACAACACCTTTGTGGCTCGGCGATGGAGCCTTATTTATCCTGCCCGATAGAGACGGGGGCTATACAGTCTCATGAGGTGGACGAAGGTAAATAGCATCCCTTCGACCTTATTCATGAAGAATCAGAGAAAGATAACAATGTGCCAAAAGGAGGGGTGTATCTGGCCAAGAGTTATTCAGTATTAGTGGCAGAAGTCGATAATAACGGGATCGACGGGACCCAACGTGAAAGGGTAAGTGTAAACACTTAGAAACCCTTCCACGTAAGTAGTTATATCCTCCTCGGGGGTAGGAACCACCACCTCTGCATTTTCCCAGTGGCAGTCCTTTTTCACCTACTCAAAATCGCCTTTGGTTATCGAGCATATGTATCTCGACATAGGCTCACAGCGGCCAAGGACCGAAGAGGGCTTTTCAATTTTGAAATCAGAAGAAAGGTTGCATGACCCGGGAATGCACTCTTCGATGCGTGGCTCCACCGATGTTTTATCACCGGCTAGCCGCGATAAGGAGGCTTTTTCCTTTTGTGGGATGGTTTTGGAGGTTTTCGCCATTAGTTCTGGTAGAAGGAAGTGGAAAGAGGTGAAACTTGGTATTCTTGATACTATCAAGGTTGACTCAACTGGTGGAGAGAAGAGATGGAGAGAGTAAGAAACTTAGAAAACTTGGTGGAGGTGAAAGTAAAATTTTGATTCAATCAAAGAGCCTATATTTATAAATTTACGGCGACGGTTCGGTGGTGCTAGTGGCCTATTGTCCACCGACAAGCATTAATGGTTTGAGGAACTGTACCGACAGGACATTTTGGTTGCCTCAATTGCTTACGTCACGTGGATGACATTATTATCGGGGTCTCCAAAAAATTGAGGCTCATTCGTTTCTTATCATTTTACTCTAAGAAACGAGGGGAGTATCTGTATACGGTAGAAATCAGGACTACCCGATTTCATCCTTTGCTCGAGATGGGAATGTTGCGTCAAGGAGCTAGGACGTCGGGTTCGGAATCGAAGCCTCTTTCGGACCAAGGTCGACGTCAATCGCAGCTAGAAATAGGCAGACTCTAAGTGACATCGGTATAGCCTGATAATGGAAAGGCGATATATTTGCGATTGGTCGAGGATCATGGCATGAATCTCGGAACGGATCAATCCACGATAGTTAATCAGATGTTAATATGATTTCCTACTATAATTAGAAGTGTACCTTGTTTAGGACTCCTCTATTATATGAAGAAAGATCCTATTCTTTTGTAATCATCATTGTTCACTGATAAGAATACATACACTCATTACTTTCTTGCTATTTCACTTACTGTTTATCAGAGTTGCTTTATCATTTACTATTCTTACTATCCCACCTCAAGACAATCTCAAGTCGAGGTCGAGACCTGGCTAACATACTGGTTTGATTTATTTTACTCTTTAATTTATTCATTTATTTTTTTTCTTATCAATTGGTATTGGACGAAATCACATATCCTTAAAACCACAATATAAATTTAATTGTTATCCGAATTTGAGGGTAAACATCTGCAAGCCGTGGTAGCTCTTGAACTTCTCCTAGGTCAAAGTCCCCCTCAAAAATCGTGTTTATCATATATTTATACCGTATAGGAATAATCTTGGAATCGAAATATCCTTACTGAATCGAAGTAGAATTGCACATACTGAAAATTGGCTTGGCACGCAGTCGGGCACGTTCCCCCACACAACGTGCCAATTGACAAAAATCGGAGGGGTTTCGTTTCTGCCTAACTAATCAAATAGGTAGCTCCTTGTTGGACACTACAATCTGGTGACACATTATTGTCACCTGGTCCCCTATTTTGGTCACCACGCCATGATAAGCCATTTAAATGGCCTTGAGCGTTTTTTCCCCTCTTATCTTTCATATGCGTATTCGGTCCTCGATTCCTAAACTCAATCCGGGCTTAACTTTTGAATTTCTACTCAAAATTCAAAGTTCTCTTTTATCCACTTTAGTTCCAAAACACTCGTCTTAACCCCAAATCATAACCTATATAATAGAAAACACATAATGAGTATAAATTCTTCATATTTTAGTTCAACTACAATTAAATGCAGCAAATAATAGGTAAAGTAAAGTAAAAAATCTATTGTTTTAACCTACCATCAACTGACACGTTTAAGTAATGACATTTATTAAAAAGTTCTCTCCTTTATGGAGAGATTTTAAGAATTACTTGAAACGTAAGAGCAAGAATATGACGGTTGAAGGTCATATTGTTCGTGTAAGGATCGAAAAGGACAACTAGGCTACTGAAAAAAAAGACTCGTGAAAACTCAACAATAATGGAAGCAAATACTATTGAAGAAGCACCACCAAAAAATAAAAAGAGAAGGAGCCTTCTGGACTAAAGATATACCCGTTTAAGAAGAAGTTCAAAGGCAATTGTCGTAATTGTGAAAAGGTTAAACATAAAGTTGCGGACTGCCTTCTCCAAAGAAGAACAAGAAAAAAGTTCAAATGAATATGGTTGAAAAGAACGAGGAGATGAAGAACTTGTGAGCTATACTTTCTGAAGGCAACTTGATAAGAAATTCTATGGAATGGTGGATTAATTCATAAGCCATACACAATGTTTGTGCTAACAAAGGATTATTTGATTCTAACGCCCTTATAGGATCCAACAAAACTATTTTCACGGGGAACTCCACAACTACTAAAATTGAAAAAGTTGACAAGATATCTTTGAAGATGACTTCGGAAAAAGTAGTAACTCCAAAAACAATATTCTTCATGTTCCTAAAGTACGTCTGAACTTAGTTGCTACCATATTTCTCGTTAAAAATGGGTTTAAGTGTGTGTTTGTTTCTGATAAGGTTATAATAAGTAAGAATGATGTGTATGTAAGAAAATGTTACCTAATTGAGGACTTTTTAAGCTTAATGTAATAGATATTGAAATGAATAAAGTTTAAGCTTATCCTTTCTTACTTGAGCCAAATAATTTATGGCATGCATGTTTAGGTCATGACAACTTCAATATCATGCATAAAATAATTAACTTGGACCTATTGTTTAAGTTTAAAAGTAATAAATTAAAATGTCAAATATATGAAATCAAATTATGTTAAATATCCTTATAAGTCAGTTAAAAGGAATTCAAATTCTTTAAACTTGATTCACACAAATATTTATTACATGAAGTCAATTTCATCTCATGGTGGAAAGAAGTATCTAGATATTGCTATATTTACTTACTTTATAGTACAGATGAAGCAATTGATGTATTTAAGCAATACAAAATAAAGTGAAAATGCAACTAAACAAAAAGTTAAAAAAAAAATAAAAAGTGTTTGGAGGTAGCGAAAATAGATCTCTTTTTGAAGAAATATGTTTGAAATATTCATCAAATAACTGCCTCTTACTGGCCATAATCTAATAAAATTATAGAAAAATATTAGAACGTTAAAAGAGGTAATGAATGCCTTGTTGGTATATTGTGGTTATCCCAAAGCTTGTGGGGAAAAAATATTCTTATAGTTAACCGAATACTCAACGAATTTTACATAGCAAAACACAATCAATTCCATATAACAGATGAAAAGAAAGAAAGTCCAACTTGAAATATTATAAAATATGGGATTGTTAGGTTTAAGTACAAGTTCTCTAACCCAAAAGGGTAAAAATGGACTAAAAACCGTTGATTGTATTTTCATAAGATATACAATCAATAGTAAAGAATATCAATTTTTAGTTCACAAATTAAAAAATCTCGACACATATAAATAAAGTAATAAAGTCAGACAATGCTAAAGTCTTTGAAATATATATCCGCATAAAAAAGAACATGAGTCGTCTAGCAAAAAATCTAAGCGGCCTCGGGAAGAATAAAAAAAATATACCTAATGAGGAGAATCCAAGATGTAATAAACGTCAGAGGACATCAACTTCCTTTGGACTAGTTTTTTTTATATTCTTATTGAAAAATGAGCCTCAAACTTTTAAGAAGTTATGTCTTACTCGAAAGCACAATTTTAGAAAGAGGCAATTAATAGTGAGATAGAAACCATATTAAATATCTATAACCTTGGGCAACAGTCTGGGGATTAAATTTCTTAAGAATACAAAGTGAAGTCTGTGGGCTCAAATTTATTTTTCTGTTCTTTTTTACTAACTTTTTTGCTCTTTTATTTTATTTTTTGTTTATGAATATAGTTTAATAACCATATTTGAGAATCGGTTGATCTTCCTCCAGAGACCAAACTTTTAGGTTCCAAATGAATTTTGAAAATGAATAAAAGATGATTGTACAATTGACAAACATAAGGCAATACTTGTCGAGAGTTTCAGATAACGAGAAGATCTAAATTATTCTAAAACTTATTTACCGGTAACGAGGATTGCATCTATTCAAATGTTAATAGTATTGGCCACCATATGTGATCTTGAAGTCTATCAATGGATGTGAAAATAGCCCTCTTCAATGGAAATTTAGGGAAGAAATCTACATGAAATAACTCGAAGTACTTATGATTCTCAGAAAAGAAAAAGAAGGTTTGCCCACTTATTAAATCTCTTTATAGACTAAAACAAGCACTCAAACAATGACATACAAAATTTAACCATACAAATTATCAAATAATTTCAAGATTAATGAACGTGACAAATATATATACAATCAAAATAGTCCAAATCAAGTGATCATTATTTGCTTATATGTTGACAATATGTTGATAATGACTAATGACATTGCTAATAGAAACGCTACTAAGTGCAAGCTTACTAGTAAGTTTGATATTAAAAACTTAGGAGTTGCCGATTTATTTTTGAGAATCAAGATCTATAACTCTTCAAGGACTAACATTGTCTTAATCTCATTACATCAAAATGATACTTGAAAAATTCAAATATCTGGACTTCAAAATTGTAAAAACTCCAATTGGTTTAAACCTTACTCTTGTAAAGAATAAAGGTCAAAACAAGTCTCAATTAGATTATGCTCGAGTATTGAGAAGTTTGATGTACACCATGAATTGTACACGATCAAATATAGCTTGTGTGATAAGTAAACTGAGACAATACGCAAGTAATCCCGACCAAACTCATTGGATGACAATAAAACTAGTTTTGGTGTATTTGAAACACACCCAAAACTTTCTTTGAGCTACAATAAGTATCACACGATTATTGAGGGGCAGAGGTAGATCCAAGATTTGAAGGTTCTGGGTGTCATACTACTTTGAACGTAGACTGTTGCTATTTATACCCTCCAAATAGATATGAGTTTTGGTTTGGGTTATTAATATTTCCGATTTATATAGAACAATAGATCAAACAAAAAAGTATAATATTATGACAACTTTGCGCCAAAGTATAAAACTTCCAATAGTATTACTAATATTTATCTTGATTCACAAAACTAGAACACTTTCTCATAATTCAGTCCAATTCAAAACAAAATCGAATTCAATAAGGTAATCACATCCCTTTTTATGAATGCATAATACCAATTTTCACTCGTTAAAAGAAAAATATGGCAAGATTCTCAATTATTAACAATTAAATCTTAAGAAATAGATCAACCATTAGTGCTTGTACATGAGAAAAGAAAGTTTTTCAAATAACTGAATTAATAATGCTAGTAGACTATAGATCAAGCTTAGAAGCAAGGTAGTTTTAGATAGGGCCAATCAATTAAATCATTTAGATTTTTGACTACCAAAATTTTAGTTCTAAATTTTTTTACTTTCTTAGTGCAGCTAGAAACTGTTCTTAATTCTAAGTTCCAACAAAATAGCATTTTACTTCAGAATCACAATAGGTACTTGATCACGTCCAAAGAACACCTCAATAGAGATATGAAATGGTCGTATGCAATAATAAATATCCAACTAGGAGTCGGGGTCGAATCCACTGGGAGTTATGATGGGAGTTAGGGGTATATATTTGAAGTAAGCAAAATGGGTTATCTAGATTACACTTCCACAATAATGTTTTGTTTTCTATTTCTACTGTTAATCTAATAATTGCAAGATAAAGAAAATAGACTAGAGATAAATATTTTTAAGATTTTTCCAAATGGATTAAAGGCCTAGGATTGCAACCATAACCTAGGTGTTTGCCTAGTGGGATAAAAATATTAATGTTTGTGTTGTTGATTGGAGTGTATTATAGTCACAACTCTACATTACCAACTCAATACCTCTCGGTCAGAGAGTGTTTTTGCCTAATTTGGCTTTCTCAAGACCAAATGGGTATCAACCAAAACAATTAATAAGAGCTCAAGTCGGGTTATTACTATCTCTATATCGAACCCTTTAATTGGGTTAATCAATCTCTTAATTGACCCAATTCCTTGTTACCTAAGTTATCCTAGACTAGGTCCCTCTTTCTCAAGTAGAGACTAAGTCAAATAGGCATGAATCAATGTTTGCAACCATTAATTCTACAACTGAAGCACGAACTAAGCTAAATAACCAACACTCATCATAATCAAACACTAAATTAATCACCCATAAGATTTACACACCAGGGTTGGGTCACAACCCTAGTAAACGTCTAGCTACTCATAATAGAAATTACAGAAAATAGAGAAGAAAAGCTAATTAAACTCATAATGGAGGGTTAAAATAAAGAAATCTAATGTTAAAATACCAAAATAAAGTAAATCTTCCTAAAGTAGTAAAGAAAAACGGCAACAACAACTTCAGATGTTCAAACTTGATCTAATTTTGTGAAACTCGCCTATTTATACAGGACTGAAAGTTTCGAATAAAAATACCCCTCATGAGGTTCTGCGGCTGCACAATTTCATATGCGGTCCACAAATGTCTTCAGCTGGAAGGAAGTGGAGTTCTGCGGCCACACATTTCTGAACTATAGCCACTAGGCAGTCTTCTGCGGTCCGCACATTTCTGAACTGCGGCTGCAAGGTAATCTTCTGTGGCCGCACAATTGTTGTGCGATCCTCACTTCACAAGGGCATCAGGACTTGGTCTTTTAGCATACCCTCTGAACTTTGCATCTTTGTCAGTAAAAACCCAGATCTGCGACCGCACATTTCCAAAAGTCCTGTTAAAATTTCCTTCTTAGCTTGCGGCCGCAGATGGAATTCTGCAGTCCGCAATTTCCTCTGCGGACCGCACATTTTTGTTTTTGCGCCCTTTATTATCTTGTACTTTGGATCACTCTTTTTTAGTTGAATTTCATCTCGAGAGACCAAGCTTCCAGCACTCCTATAATTTAAACAATCTCATTAGTTTTGGGAACAAAATTCGACTTTTTTGGACTAAGACAAGAGGTAAAAGGTGCTAATAAGCAGTCAAAATCCTCACTTATCAAGTCACCCGATTCGCACAACAAATACCTTTGGAAAGAACCCTGGCTTTAAGAAAACCAAAGGCTTATTAACTACTAACACATAAAAAAGAAGCTACTAAATCAAACACGAACTAATAAGGAAACAAACATAAAGAAGCTAAAAAGCAAAAACTATTGAAAGCATAACGAATATACATAATAAGATAGAGAGAGAGAGAGAGAGAGAGAATATATATACATAATGAGAGAAAAAAAGAGAGAGAATATATTGTTAGTTTGTATGAGTCCACCAAACAGTAGAGTACCTGGTCCTCTATGAGGTTGTACTGACAATGCTAATAAAACAGTAAGTAAATAAGACACAGGATTTTTACGTGGAAAAATCCCAACTCAAGGGGACAAAAACCATGACCTACACCTGTAGGCTTTCAATTTCACTAACTTGTAAACACCTATTATAAGCCACTTTGTAATGACTCCATTACAAAGAATTCAACTTAACTAACTTGTGATACTCTTACCACAAGCCACTTTGTCACTCTCTAGTCACAAAGACTTTAACTTATGACTAAACCTAGTCACAATATAAACTTAGAGAGTTTACGATTTTACAAGAGAGTTTCTTAAAACACAGCTTCTAAGAAATCAAGATAGGAGTTACAATGAAGAACAAATAATAAGATTACAACTCAACTATGGATACACATAGACCCATTGTGAAACTGATCCTTTAGTGGAGTTGCCTTCTTGTTCTTGACGCACTTGTGACTTCAATACTGGATGAACACTTTTCTGCTTGAGAGAATATCACTGAATGCTCAAGTGATTGTCTTGTGCCTTGCAGTAGGTTGTTATACTACAAAAGACATCATAATGGTGATGTCAATTCTTGATACATGCTTTTTCCTAATGAGAAGTGACTGCCACACTATCTGCTGCACTGTCGCGTGTACAGTATGCAGACAGTCACTTTCTGCACTTGCGTTCCAGCTGTTGTTGACTTGTACTTCTGTCAGCAAAAACCAAGGGATCAGATCTCTGTTGTATTCCTCTTTGTAGTAGTTCATTTGCTGAAGATCAGACTGGACTTTGGTCCTTTGAGATGTGTACCAAGTGAGTCAGGTTCTTTATCTGGTTCTTGATAATAAGTTTGTTAGATCATAAAAATATAAGAAGCATAAGGTAAAGACATTGAGAACCCATCAATTTCCCCCTTTTTGATGATGACAAACTCAGACATTGATAGTATTTTTTTAGAGCAAAAATAACCAGATGAATACCAGGAACTTCACAAGTTCCCCCTGACTTGTTGTTTTCGATTCCCCCTTAATTAGATCCCCTATTTTTGCATCAATTTTCACAAATTCCCCTTGACCTTTTTGATCCCCCCGTCCGTTGACTATATATACATCTACTGCATATCACTACTATCTATCTTTCCCCTTTTTGGCATTATTAAAAAAATACACAAGCAGGCAAACTGCATAAAGAAGTCTAATACAGCTAACTCATGCCACATATGTGCACACAATATGACAGAAAAGAGAAGCCAAAGGAAAACAACATTGTACAGGCAAAAAGAGGAGCTGTTTCATTGATATTAACAATGGACTGAGCAAAACAGGAGAAGTAATGGTGAAGTCCAGCATGCTATCAACAAAAAGAGAAGTCAAACAAAAGTAGAAACAACAACCACAAAACATCACAATAGAAGACACTGGTCACTAGTGGGTATCTAAGAGACACTAGAAGAGGAGGACTGGGAGAGAAAAGCAGCAAGGGTTTTGAGAACCAGGTCCAGTCGGGCATTGGCAGACAACTGTTCTTCAAGCAGTTTTGTGCGAAACTTATCATTTTCCTTTGTCAGGCGGGCAACTTTTTCATTAATGGAACTGGGTCCTTTAACCGCTTGACTGAGATGAGTTTCTAATATGGCATTATGCACCCTCAACCTTCTGATCTCTTCAGAAGCTGCATTTTGAGCATTGATCAGCTGAGAAATGGCCGAGATGCTTCCTCCAACCCTTTCTACGCACTTACATTCTTCCATGGTGGTTTTAGAGAAGGTTTGCTTGCGTGTGCCCACCCTGGGATTACCCAAGGTAACCTTGTAAAATTTAAACACTTGAGTGAAGAGAAAGCCATATGGTAGCCCATGATTCCCACCTTTAAAGTTTGCCACCTTTTCATATGATCTATCATGATTGCTGGCAGATTGATTGGAACAAACTTGTCAAGATCCTCCATTAAGACCAGATCAGATTTTATAGCGATAGACCACCTCTTAGAACGAGGCAAGAGCACCTTATTGACCAGTTCAAAGAGAAGCTGATACTCAGGAAGTAATACCTTCTTATGCACATGTTCCCCCTACTAAATAACTTGCTCTTTAATGATAGCTCTCCTAAAGTTGACACCACAGACACCTTTGACTGAGGACATTCCTTCACATGGAATTTGGAGAACCTTCCCCAATGTTGAAGCGCCAAGAACAATGTATACTCCATTTACTAGTACACAGATGTGATCCCCCTCAACAGTGAAGAGATACGTAGAAGTTTTGTACCGTGTCCTCGTACACCAAAGGCATGCTCCCCTGAAATAAGTGCTCTCATTGCTGAAATTTCACTATCTCCAGAATTTGCCTCATACCAGCCATCTCTGAAATTGCTGAATCAAACGTACGACCCCACAAGAATTTGTGAGTTCTCAATCTCTCCTACCAAAGACCACTGTCACTGGGCGTGGTCTTCAGAGAACCAGGTTCCCTTACAGTTTCCCATTTTCATTTTCTAGATCCTTCAACAGACTTCCCTTTCCAACTTACTTGCCCCACAGTATCATCTTCAGACATAGCTTGATCATCTAGACTCTTTTTAGACTTACTGCTGCCCTTCATGGATGCTCCACTATGTTTCTCAATAGCTTCATTGGAAGCTTCATCCACAGACTTCTGCACTTTTATAGATTGTTTTACTAAGGAACTAGGTTCCTTTAGAGAATTTTGGCCAATCTCACCTATTGGAATGCTCTTGTCGGTAACAACTTTCCCTTGATTCATCAACCTCTTCTTTCTTGTATTGACACTCCTCCTACTTTTCTACAGTGTAGACTCAAACCCCTCTTTGTGCTGCAACCTGATAGAGGATTCTAAGGATTTAAGATAATCAAGAGGTTCAGGAGTGGATTTATCCGGAAGAGAATTAGTTCCTCCAACAGGTTTTTCTGGGACATTTTCATGGATTAGAGACTCGAAGAGTACCATGGTCCTTTCATTGCCTAGGAATGGAGTTTCTTCCCCCTGATACTCAGACAAGAGATAGGTTCTTTCATTCAACAGGCTTTCAGCAACGATAGCCATGATATTGTACACTGCTTCCTTTTCTGGTGACTCTAAGGGAGCCATTGAGTCCAAAGGGGAGGAGTTCAGATACTGATCAGGATCATCCTCAGAGACCTCTGACACCTGAGAGGTGACCCTTTTTGAGTGTTCTTTGGTGGGATTAGAGGAGTGTAGATACACGGGGTTCTCAACACATGGAAAGGATATGGAATTTGACAGAAAAGGAAAAACAATAGGAAATGAGGAGGAAACAGGTGTGGGTACAGTAGTATTGGAAGGAGTGGAAGAGTGAATTTCTGGAGATGACTTTAAGGATGATAGAGAGATGGGAGTGGTATAGATGGGGAAGAAGGAATCAATTGCTCGATTGCCATTGTAGGAGGATTTGATAGGGAAGTTAAGTGAAAAAGAGAAGGAGAGAGGATCACGGAGATACAAGAGGATGAAGGTTCATAACTTGATGTGAGAGTGAGAAAGAGTTTTATGGGAAGAAGGGATAATGATGAGAAGAGAGAGAAACAGGTCATGAACAATCCTGAAAACGACGGTAGGTTTGTGGGAAAACGTTATCGTGAAGAGGAGATGAAGGGATTTGAAAGAAAAGACATGACATGCAGATTTTGAAAAGTTGGATGATGTGGCAGTTGAATTAATTTTGTTAACCCCTTTTGAGAAAGCATGCAAAAAAATACATTACTACTAACCTATGGTACAGGAACCTGATGCTCGACCAATATTTTTTGAAAAAGATTTTAGCAGCTCTTCTTTCACAATTTATAATTGCACCTTTAGCTTCTATGATCGTCATGCGTGTTTAACTTCAATGGTATCGATGTGAGTTAGGCTTGGCTAGAAAATACTTTAGTTCATTTTACCTGAAGGTGATTTTCGTGTTGAACTGGATTCTTGGCCAAGTTGAGTGTACCAGTGTTGTCATTTAGAAGAGGCACCCAATTAGTGAATACTCCAAAATCCTCCAGTTGTTGCTTAATCAATACGAGTTGAGAACCATAGGATACTGCAGCTACATATTCTGCTTCAGCCATTTCAGGGACCACTGAGTTTGCTGCCTTGTGCACCAAGACATGATCATAGAAAGTGGCCATTCTAGAAGTACTTTTCGTGTCCACAAGATGACCTGCATAGTTAGAATCAGCATACCCAATGGGATTTAAAGTTGTCACCTGAGGGGTAATATAGGACTAGGTCTTGTGTTTCCTTAAGGTATCTCAAAATTCTTTTGACAGCCTTCAAGTAAAATCCCTTCGGATTTGATTTTAGGTTCTTGTCTAGATCCAAAATAAAGGGGAGTGATTGTGTTATCAAGTAGATGGGAGTTTTTGTGTTTCCAGGTGGAGACTGAAGTGTGATTAGTGGAGAAACTGGGTAGGATTAGGTAGATTTCCCTTCACTCCTTGTTCTACTACTTGTGGAATACCTTGCACTGTATCTCCAACAGTTTCTTTAGCTTCAATGGTAGTAAATGAAGTACCAAGTTCCTCATGCGAAGTGGAAGAGGATGTTCCACGGTCTTCACCTATATCCTTTATCTAACTCATCATATCGATCTTCCCAATTGAAACATCAGATATCACTGTTCCTTCCTTTGTTAAATGAGGATGTCTCATTGATTATCACATGAACACCTTCTTCCACATAATGTGCCCGTTTGTTGTAGACTTTGTGGGCTTTGCTTTAAGGGAAGTATCTTAGAAAGGTTGCTTCTTTCATCAAGATTCTCAAGCTGGTCCTTCCCATTGTTGACAGAATGGTATTTGCATCCAAAGGTTCTCAGGTGAGTTATCTTTGGTTTTCTTCCATAACTCAACGGAGGTTTTGTTTGAGGAGGGACCTGATTATACACCTGTTCACCATGTAGCAAGCCTCGTTTATTGCTTCTGCCCAAATATTTGTTGGCGATTCCTTTGTCAATGAGCATTATCCATTCCATGTCTTCCAGAGTTTTGATCTTCCTTTAAACAATACTATTTACCTGTGGAGTCCTTGGTGCTGAGAAGTTGTGAGTGATCTCATCTCCATTACATGATTCATCAAATCTTGGCATTGACATATTCTTTCCCGTGGTCAGATCTGATAAGTGCTTCCTTCAGTTCTGTCTCCACTTGGATCTTCCTTACAAGTGACGCAAATGCTTCAAAATTTTCTTCCTTTGTTCTAACAAGCAGTGTACAGATGGATCTTGAATTTTGACAGCCCACAAACCAGGTTCATCTGAGTCAGTTCATTCAGAAATGAGAGCCTTGAGTGTTCCAATCCCTTATGCCAAGGTTTTACATCATAGTCAATAGACTTTAAGCAGCTCATATCATCGGTTTGTAGGGATTTAAGATCAGCGAAGTAGATGTTCTTGTTCTTTTGGTGACTAAGGCCACTTCACTAGTTACTGGATTGGTAACTGTGTGCAATTTTTATAAGAACTCTACTTTTCTCCTTTTAACACAGACTTTCCATCTTTTCAATGCTGAGAATGCACCCCCCTTCCCTTTTTTTAAACATATACACGATACATTCCCTTTTCTGCAGGGCTTTCAGTGATAGATAATCCATTATGTTTGTCATACCTCCTTTTTCCTACCCTCAGAAGGGGTATAAGAGAGTTTTTTCCAATTTAAGTGACAATTGAAACAGGATTATTTTGTTTAAAGTTCAAAGTCGCCACTTGGGATGATTTATGGTGTCCCAAGTCACCGGTTCAAATCCCGAATCGAGGAAAGATTGACTTTGTTTTACAGTCCGCGAACACAGAAATCCGGGTAAGGAATTCTGTTAACCCAGGAGAAGGTGTTAGGCATTCTCGGGTTCCGTGGTTCTATCACGGTTGCTCAACTATTATTATTGGCCTAATTATCTGATTTTCACATGTTTTAAACCTACTGTGCATTTTTAACCTTTTAGCCGTTTTTATTGATTTAAGGAATTATTTCAAGGCTATTTAAAACACATCGCAAGCCACGCCACATGAAATGCACCCGTAATTCACGACATGTTCTATTTAACCTTGTTGGAAATTAGAACTGGGCCACATGAAATGAACCCCCAAGTTTTAGTAATAACTGTGATAATTATATAATTAACGCGCCCAAAGCTAACTACAAAGTTCATTTTGAACAACTAATAAAAGTATTTTGTGAGGGCCATTGGTGATTTAACTAAAATGGCACACCTCTTTCCATTTTTAAGAGAAGAATTGCGTTACAAATAAAATGAACTAATCTAACTCAAGATTCAATTTAAGCGTACCAATCGCAAGTGCATTGAGACCAATCGACAGACCTTTGCTTATTTCAAAATAGAAAGCTGAGCCTGCAGTAGGCTCATTGAATGATTCGCAAGCAGCACTCAAAATTGGGCTCAGAATCGAGCCCACCATTTAACCTAAGAGTCATACTTTCTAGCAGTGAAGTTGGGCCAGGAATAAGCCCAACAATACAACAAACTATGTATTATGAATTAATTTTTTATGGCACAAGACACAAAAAGGAAAGGGCCAAGGCTAAAGACTCTTGGGCCTGAAATTGGGCCCAAGACTAATGGGAAATCAAGTCCGATTCATTTGGGGCCTCATATTAAATAGGATAACCCATCTGACCCAATTCTAAACTGAAGGCAAACACACACAATGCTAATTGGAGATCAACCTACTGAACTCATTCATACAGGCCATGGAACATTACTTATTGAATTGGGCATGGTGGCATGTTAATCGAAGAGAGAAAACAAAATTTCGACTGAATCTTCACCTGTACAAAACAAAACACAGAAACAAACAAACCTTACAAATACTTAGTCATAATTGCTAGAAGCATTCTCAAAATCTAGTAAATCCAAATCAAACTAACACATTCCACTTTTCTCAATTTATGTACACTACCCTAATCTGAAATGACCCTTGAACCAAACATATTTAAACAAACACCCCGACAGAAGATATTCTTCCTATAATAAAAGAAAACCAATCCATGATAGCCCAGTGATTAATCACTTAGCAGGAAGAATTTTCGACAAGCAAATCCTATATAATAAACTAGAATCCAAAGTCCAACCCTAATACGAGATCTAGCATCAATGACCTGAATCAATACAATAAACCATAATAACACTAAGTTAATACAGAAAACATTCTAAAAGACATAAGCTAATATTTAATAAAAGGAAACTAATATTCATCCTTAGATCTCCCAATGATTACATGGCTTCAAACTTGCATTTCACACGTTCATAGAGTCCAAGAAGTACCTGAGGGCAGAAATTAGAACAAAGAAAGATGAGGTAAATCAGCAGTAGTAGAAATGTGCAATTCAGCAAAACATCACATCATATTTAGCTTCCTCAGACCATTTTTGAACCCAAAATGATCCAGAAAATCCTTTGGAAGTCTTAAGCTATTATTAACAATGTACTTAAGGAGTAATTCCTAGAAATTTTGGCAAAATGATGCAGAAAACTTCTGTATTTTTAGAGTATGAAAGGCTGCTCGAAAATGAAGGGAAAAGGTCTTTATATAGGCATGCCTAAGGCAGCCGTAGTCTAGCTAACCAATTCCCCTTTTAACCCTTGAATTCTTGGTTGTTTCACCCTTTTTACACCTTTAAAATATCTAAAAACCCCTGCCCTTAAAAAACCAACTCTCATCTTATCCTCTAGAAACTTCCTCCTAACAAAAAATGATTCCCTCAAACCCCAAATGCCCATAACACCCCCCCTGACATCCTTGTTTTTACATTCAGAATGCAAACCTGAGTCAAATTAACCCAAGACCCAAATGAACGGGTCTCTCAGCCGGGTCAATGATCACCACAGTCAATACAAAAACCCAAACAATCAAAAATGATCAAACAAAAAGATCAAATTCAGAAAATAGAAAACAAACAAACAATTCAGACTCTTACGATTAAACCTAACTTAACTACCAAATTAAGATGGATTCCACTACATAAGAAAACCAGACAAAACAATAAAGCGAATAAAATGAAATAAAAAAAAGAACAGAAAATACTACAATGAACAAAGTCGCAAGAAAAAGTAGGGAAGGTACCAACTCACACTGGAATGTCTTGACAAAATGAAACGAACCGACGAACGATGACAGGAGTAGATATTTGGCCGGACTCCGATGAGTTCGTCAAAATCCGGCGTCCTGGGAATGAACTAAAACCAATTCCAATCGATTGCTCTTGTTAAGAGCAATCGACTAACGTAGGTTATAGGTCAAAGCAAGCCAGAACTTGCACGGAATTAGAAAAATAGAATAAGTTAGGGTTTGAACTTCCTAGATTTGGAATTGGGGGAATTTCGTTGGGATTTTTGGGAAATAGATGTAGGGATAGGATTTAGAAGGGCCTGGGGGTTGCGTGGTATGAATTTGGGGTGGTTTGGAGCCCGCCGCCAGCCAGTAGGAACTTGGGAATTTTGGGGCGGCGATTAGGGTTTTTGTTCCAAGTCTGAGAGGTGTGAGGTGAGGCGGATCGAAACGGGGGGGGGGGGGGTAAAGCTTGTTCCGATAATCTTATACCGTGCCTGTGACCAGTTCCCATCCGTTCGATGAGAAGAAACTCAACGGATGAGATTGGTTTGCTCAAAACGGCGTCGTTTGGTGAGTACTGGGGACGGGACCGGGTATTTTATATGGGTTGGGGCGGGTAATAAGAAGAAATGACTTGGGCCTTAATGAATTGGCCCTAACACAACAGCCCCTTTTGACTCCAATTCCTTTTTCCCTTTTTCCAATTTGTTTTCCTTTTCTTCTTTTTCTCTTTCTTTTTCTAAATTAATAAAAGATCCCAAATTAACCCCAAATTAAACTAAGTTGTAAAATTAACTAATTATCAAATTACAAAATTTATCAAATTATTTGATCCTATCTTAAAAGAGAAAAGATCAATAATCTAAAAATTAAAGACAATAATTGCAAAAACAAACCAATTTTGTGATTTTCATTTTTTAACAAAACAAACAACTAACTAATTAACCCTGGAACTTGTAAAATAAAACCTAAATGGAATGTATTTTTTTTTGTACTTTTCATGACTTTTAATGGAAATTAAAAATGCACAAAAATGCAAATAACTAATAAAATTTCTACGAAAAATCTATAAAATTGCAAATAATGGGAAAAATTTATTTGCTTGAATTTATGGGAGTAATCCATATAGGGCAAAAATCACTCCCTCACAGGTGCTCATGTTTGCTTGGAAACACGAAGAGTTTTCGTGCAAAGATAAAGTGAGCGTATACAAGCGATTTTTGCCCGTTTGAATACTCCGTGGGAAGCATTTTTGAAAGATTTGACCGCACCCTGCATTCGAGGTTGCCTACATATCCTTGGCTAAAAAGGAATTAGGTTAGTGTAGTTCGGAAAGTTTCGGTAGCTGGGACTACCAGGAAGCTGTGATTTCACCGTTGTTGTTGCTGCTACTGCTTGCTAAACCCCTTATTACACCAAGACAAAATAAAAGAAGCTCGACTAAACTTATGATCTATGAATTACAAGAATCCTGTCTACACTTCTTCAAACTTGATCTTGCAATTTTTGCTGCTCTGTTGACTTGTACTCTCTAGGTGAGCTTCCTTTGCTGCTGACTTGAATTGTATTCTGAGGTATTTTCCCTTTGTCCTGTAGGTGGGCGCCCGATTGCTGAATTTGAACCGTCTTCCTTTGAACATTGCTGCTTTCCCTTTGTTCTCCAGGTAGGTGCCTGATTACCAACATTTAAATTATCTTCCTTTCATAAGAAACTTGACTTGTTTTCCCTATGTTTTTCAGGTGGGCACCTGATTGCCGAACTTGAATCGTCTTCCCTTGAACATTGCCGATTTCCCTTTGTTCTCCAGGTGGGCGCCTGATTACCAACATTTGAATTATCTTCCTTTCCTGTGAAACTTGGATTGTTTTCCAGGTGGGCGCCTGATTGCTAAACTTAAACCATCTTCCTTTGAACATTGTTGCTTTCCTTTATTCTCCAGGTGCGCGCCTGATTTCCAACACTTGCACTGGTTTTCCTTGAACTACTTCCCTTTGTTTTCCAGGTGGGCGCCTAATTACCAACACTTGAATCGCCTTCCCTTTGTTCTCCAGGTGGGTGCCTGATTACTAACACTTGAATTACTTTCCCTTTGTTCTCCAGGTGGGCACCTGATTGCCAAAACTTGAATTGTACTCCCTTGCTCTCCAGGTGGGCGTCTGATTGCCAAAACTTGAACTGTATTCCCTTGCTCTTCAGGTGGGCGCCTGTTTGACAAAACTTTAACCGTATTCCCTTGCTCTCCATGTGGGCTCTTGATTACCAAAACTTTAATAGCTTTTCCTCGGAACTTGATTTACTTTCCCTTTGTTCTCCAGGTGGGCTCCTGATTGCTGAACTTGAACTACTTCCTCTTGCGACTGCTTTTCCTTTAAACTATATTCCCTTGTTTCTCCAGGTGGGTGCCTGATTGCTTGAACCTGAACCGCTTTCTATTCTTGAAACTCATGTTGTTATCCCTTGCTCTCCAGGTGGGCGCCTGATTACATTAGAATAGACAAAACAAAGAAAATTTTCTGCCCCATTTTGGTAGCTGGGCACATCTGTGAGTGTTAATTGAATCATGTTACCCAATATCTCTAAGGATTTAGAAGCTAGATCCCATTATCCAGGAAGGTCCTAAAAACTCCTAGTTAAATGACAGTTTTAAAGCTAAATTATATTTCCTAAAGGTATGACTTCCGCTAAATCTTGTTATCTATTAAGGTCTTAAAACTAAATTCCATTATCCAGGAGGGTCCTGAAAGTTTCCAACTGAGTCTCGTCCTAAGAATGAAAACTTCGAAACCAACTTACATTTCCTCAAAGTAAAGCTTATGCTAGATCTTGTTACTCATGAATGTTTTGAATTTTAACTGAGTTCCATTGTTCAGGAGGGTCCTGAGAATTTACGGTCGAACCTGTTCGGTACTTGCTTTCCTTACGGAATTTGCGGCATTCTTGCTGAAGGTGGCCCTTTCGCTATCGTGCTTTGTTTTGAACTGGCCAAGAATTGTTTGCCTTTATGACTAAATTTCAACCGCAGGACCCTAAACGACCCGAATGTTGTACACTCAACCTGTCGTTTTACACTCCTGTCCTTCCCATTTGAACCTCTGTATCTTCTACAAACCATTAGTCCGTTTGAACTTTCATTAACACCTTATTCTTTCAACTTTTGCATCATGCTATTTCTGGTATACTTTGGCCGCACTCTGCTTTGTGCAATTTAGAAGTTGGTAGTAAGCTTTGAAATCCTTTCTTACTTGCTTAAACAAGGCTGACATTGGAAAAACCTCAAAGAGATAAACCCAAAAGAAATGAAATGCAATGACTTCGAGAGTTAGGAATAAAGAATAAAATCCAAAACTGGATGATTGTTTTGAGGAAGAAAAGGGAAAAAGACTTATCTAAGTGGAGCAGCTGGTACCAATGATCATGACATGCATTTCAGATTAATCAGCCCAGCCTATTCAACTAATCAACTTTCAATTGCCATACTTTGTGCCCCAGGATCTTCATAACCCAATTTCTTCGCCAAATCACTGACCTTGTTCGGCCTGCGGTGCCCTGAAGGGTTTTCACCAACAAACCTCTCTCATTTGTTCATATCTCAACTCACTGTCGCCCTACGATGCCCGTGAGGGTTTTCACTAATAGGACTCTCTCATTTTAATTTCTCTCATCTTTCCATCGCCTTACGGTGCCCGTGAGGGTTTTCACCAATAAGACTCTCTCATTTTTTTCATTTTTCCTGCTTAGCCCGGAGTGTTGCCCCTGATATGAATCACCTCTGCTCGCTCGACTTGGAATCTCTCGAAGACTGATTGAAAGGTCTTTCTTTGGACCGTAATGTTGGCTTTTGGATAGGGTTAAAAAGAAAAGGTATCACAAAGGCTCAAAAACAGCTCGAGTGGATTCAAAATTACAACTTTTGGAATCATATCTCTTACAACAACCTCAACTTCTACCCCAATTTATTTGCTTGGGGACTTTTGAATTTCTATTTTTATGGGTCCGAACAGTGAGGCTGCCTACGTATCCTTAAAGGAATCAGGTCAAACGTAGTTCATGACATAAGAATTACTTTGTTGTGGTACTTTTCTTCTTTCTTTTCTTTCTCTCTTTTCCTTTTCTTTCTACTTTTTTTTTCTTTTTCTCTTTTCTTTTTTTCCCCACTCTTTTCCATTCTTTTCTTTCTCTTTTCTCTTCTTTTTTTCTCTCTCTTTCTTTACTTACCTTTTGTGTTAATGTTTCTGAATTTTTCTACTGATTCCAAAGAGGGGTATGAAAGAAAATAAATAAGGCTCGAAGGGTTAACGAAGGGTAAAGTGTTTAGATAGCAGAATAAAATGCCTTCTTCATTCCAATCTTCAAAACATGCCAATTTAACCCAAAGAAATCATACATAACATCTTTTGACTGCATCAGAATTGATAGCCATATATATACATTTGCCTTCTATATCTGTTACGTACAAAGCACCATTGGACAATACTCACGTTATGATGAACGGCCCCTGCCAATTTGGGGCAAACTTGCCTTTTGCTTCAGCCTTATATGGAAGGATGCGTTTCAATACTTGCTGACCCACTTCAAATTTCCGAGGACGCACCTTCTTGTTATATGCTCTTGACATTCTCTTTTGATACAACTGGCCATGACATACTGTTGCCAATCTCTTCTCATCAATCAAACTCAATTGCTCCAGCCAGGTTTTGACCCACTCATCATCATCAATCTTGGCTTCAGCAACAATCCGAAGGGATGGAATTTCAACTTCTGCGGGTATCACTGCCTCAGTTCCATATACCAACAAATAAGGAGTTGCACCTACTGAAGTGTGAACAGTAGTGCGATAACCTAGCAAAGCAAAAGGCAACTTCTCATGCCATTTCATGGACCCTTGTACCATTTTCCGAAGTATCTTCTTTATGTTCTTGTGGTTGCCTCGACTATTGACACACTTCCCTCATTAGATGACTGTTAAGATTAGCACCATTATCTGTGATGATCACCTTTGGGATTCCGAACTAACAAATGATATTTGAATGAACAAAATTGAACACTGCCATTTTGGTCACAGATTTGAAAGTTTTAGCTTCAACCCACCTAGTGAAATAGTCAATGGCCACCAGAATGAAACTGTGTCCATTGGATGCTGCTAGCTCAATTGGTCTGATGACATCCATACCCCAAGCAACAAAGGGCCACAGTGCGGACATTGTATGCAATTCAAATGGCGGAAAATGAATCAAATCTCCGTGTACTTGGCATTGATGACACTTGCACACAAAACTGATACAATCTCGCTCTATGGTGAGCCAATAATAACCTACTCAGAGGATTTTCTTTTCCAGAACATACCCACTCATATGCGGTCTACAGACTTCGGCATGCACTTCAGTTATGATGGCCATGGCTTGTCTGACATCTATGCATCTTAAGAATCCAAGATCTGGAGTTCTTTTGTACAAAACTCCTCCACTGAAGAAAAATCCACTTGCCAAACATCGAATCGTTCTCTCTTGGTCCCCCATGGCTTGTACCGGATGTACCTCATTCTGATGTACTCTCTGATGTCGTGGAACCACGGCTCACCATCAAGTTCTTCTTCCACCATGTTATAGTAAGCATGCTGATCGCGGATCTGAATATGCAAAGATTCAACATAAGCTTTGTTTGGATGGTGGAACATTGACGCCAAGGTAGCCAAAGCGTTGACAACCTCATTATGGATCCTTGGAATATGCCTGAATTCTATTGATCGAAACCGTTGACAAATATCATGAAAACATTGTCGATATGGTATAAGCTTTAAATCCCGGGTCTCTCATTCTCCTTGAATCTGGTGCACCAGAAGGTCCGAGTCCCCCAAGACCAAGACTTTCTGGATTCCCATGTCTACAACTAACCTCAAACCCAAAATGCATGCTTCATACTCGGTCATGTTGTTGGTACAATAGAAACAAAGCTGAGCTGTGACAAGGTAGTGGTGCCCTGTTTTAGAAATGAGTACAACTCCTATCCCAACGCCTTTTATGTTAGCAGCCCCATCAAATAAGAGATTCCAACCGGGCTTTTCCTCCTTCTCGACCTCATCAATGTGCATTACCTCTTCATCATGAAAATAAGTCTTCAAAGGTTCATATTCTTCATCCACCAGGTTCTCGACCAAGTGATCGGCCAAAGCTTGGACTTTCTTCGCTGTCCGGGTCACATATATGATGTCAAAATCTATGAGCAAGATCTGCCACTTTGCGAGCTGTCCTGTGGGCATGGACTTCTGAAAGATATACTTTAGAGGATCCAGGCGAGAAATGAGGTAAGTGGTGTAGGATGACAAATAATGCTTCAACTTCTGTACTACCCAAGTCAGGGCGCAACATGTCCTTTCAAGGAGAGTATACTTAATCTCATAAGATGTGAATTTCTTCTTGAGATAGTAGATGACTTGCTCTTTCCTGCCAGTGATGTCATGCTGACCTAATACACAACCAAATGAGTTGTCCAAGACTGTCAAATAAAGAATCAACGGTCTCCCGAGTTCCGGTGGGACCAACATAGGGGGTTAGACAAATACTCCTTGATCTTATCGAATGCTTCCTGGCAATCATCAGTCCATTTGACCGCGACATCTTTCTTTAGCAACTTAAAGATGTGTTCACAGGTTTTCGTGAGCTGAACAATAAACCTGCTGATGTGGTTCAGCCTCGCTAGCAGACTCATCACCTCAGTCTTGTTCTTTGGCGGTGGAAATTCCTGGATAGCTTTGATATTTGACGGATCCAATTCGATGCCACGCCGACTGACTATGAATCCCAACAATTTCCCCGATGGAACTCCAAACGTACACTGTGCAAGGTTGAGTTTGAGATTGTACCTGCGGAGCTTCTGAAAAAACTTTGTCAAATCCCTGACATGGTCAGACTGCTTCTTGGACTTTATGATCGCATCATCCACGTAAACCTCAATCTCCTTGTGTATCATGTCATGGAATATGGTTGTCATTTCCCTCATGTAAGTTGCCCCAGCATTTTTCAAACCAAATGGCATTACCCGGTAGCAGTATGTTCCCCCTGGCGTGATGAATGCCGTCTTTTCCGCATTTTCCTCATCCATTAAAATCTGATAATACCACGCATAGCAGTCCACAAAAAACCCAATCTCGTGTTTGGCACAATTATCAATAAAAATGTAAATGTTCGGCAGTGGGAAGTTGTCCTTTGGGCTTGCTTTGTTGAGGTCACGATAATCAACACACACTCTGGTCTTTCCATCTTTCTTCGACACGAGCACAACATTGGCTAGCCATGTGGGATACCGCGTGACTCGAATGACTTTTGCATCAAGCTGCTTTGTGACTTCTTCTTTAATCTTCACACTCATGTCAGTTTTGAACTTTCTCAACTTCTGCTTAACAGGAGGGAATGCTGGATCGATCGACAATTTGTGGACCACAAATCGGTACTCAAACATGACATGTCATAATATGACCATGCAAAAATATCCTTGTACTCGAACAATGCTTTAATTATTTCCTCCCTGATTTGTGGTTCAAGATGGACACTTATCTTAGTTTCTCTGACATTATCTGGGTCCCCTAGATTGATTGCTTCCGTTTTATTCAGATTAGGCTTGGGTTTTTCTTCAAAATGACTTAGTTCCTTACTAATCTCTTCAAAGGCCTCATTCTCATCATATTCTGATTCATCATCACACTCTATTTCTTGGATTATTATTTCAAGATTAGATTGACTTTTAAGACTAGGACGAAGATTCCTCATGTATGTCATGTCATTGAAAACAACATAAAAAGAATTGCACAGAGAAGAAAAGAAAAACAAAAATGGAACTATCAGGAATTATGGAAAAGGGAAATTTCATTTCATTGAAATTAAAGATAACAGGGTTTGTACATCAACAAGCGAAAAAATAAAAATCTGGGTCACAACCCTGGAATGACCCAGATAGAAAGGAAAACAAAACAAACTACCAAGACTCCTTCCAGGTAGGGAGAGGAGTAGCCTTCCAATTGTTAAGCTTTACATTCGGCCCGACAAACTGCACGTCCGCTTTGCTAGAACCTTTTCCAACTTCTACCATGTTCACATTATCGAACAACCTCCGGAACCTTTCAATTAACTCCTTATCAATGTCAACAACAGAACTTGGAACTGTCGTCACTGGGTGTTTCCTGGCACCGAGCTTGACAAAAGACCTGGAGAGACGCGGAACAGGCTTTGGAAGTGCCCACGCCTTCTGCTTCAACCTTTTGGCTCTTTTCACATCTGCCGCTATAGGTTTGAATCCAAGACCAAACGTACCCAATTTTTCAGGGAGGGACACTGGATGTATGATATCCTGCAGAGATGCACCCAAACCTTTACCGGGCACAAAGCCATTTTTCAGCATTTCAAAAGCCACCATGACTGATGTGGAGGCTATCTTTGGAGTTGGAACACATTTCCCTTCTGGAACCTTCTCGACCGGCACTGTTTCAAAACTTGATAGACCCAAGGCCCTTTGTCATCTTCAACCTCAATGAATGGGACAGAGGCATCACTATGAGCACATAAATTATCCTCGCCATGCACGAAGATATCCTGTCTATCCCATTCGAACTTGACCATCTAATGCAGAGTGGATGGGACTGCTTTGGCGGAATGAATCCAAGGTCGACCTAACAACAAATTGTAGGAGACGACCACGTCTAGTACCTGGAACTCCATGGTGAATTCCATCGGCCCTATTGTCAATTCAAGCACTATATCACCAATTGAATCTTTCCCTCCACCATCAAAACCTCGAACACGGATGCTATTCTTGTGAATCCTCTCATCATCAACCTTCAACTTGTTCAGGGTAGAGAGAGTACAAATGTTTGCACTGGAACCATTGTCGACTAACACCCTAATGACCATAGAATCTTCACATTTTACCGTAAGGTAGAGATCTTTGTTGTGTTCAGTACCTTCCACCAACAACTCATCATCAGAGAATGTGACCCTGTTCACCTCAAATATTTTGTTGGCAATCTTTTCTAGATGGTTCACTAAAATTTTGTCGGGGACATGAGCTTCGCTCAGAATTTTCATTAGGGCCCGACGATGCTCGTCTGAGTGGATCAACAATGACAGCAAGGATATCTGAGCAAGCGTCTTTCTCAACTGCTCCACAATGGAATAATCTTGTACCTTCATTTTTCTCAAAAACTCCTCCGCCTCTTCTTCAGTCACTGCTTTCTTTACTAGGACCGGATTATCTCTGGATGTTTTAGCTTTCCTTAACTCTTTCGGCCCAAAGTATCTCCCCGAATGAGTTAATCCCTAGGCCTCATTGACTTCTTCTTTCACTTCCTTTTGCGGGTAGGTGGATGATATGCTTGAGGAGGTGGGTAAGACATTTGGGGAAGTGATGCGGGCCATCGTGGGCCTCGTGGGTGTGGAGCATATGGTGGTGCCTTGTGGATAGGGTACTGGGAAAGTGATGTACGACTTTGGGGGTTCTGTGGAGAGAAGTACAATTGGGGAGGATCATCTGGTGCACAAGGATATCCATGGGGTCGATGTCGAGGCGGGAAATGTTGAGCAGGAATGCCCAGCAGATCATCTTTTCTATTTCTCTTTTTCTACCCAAACCTACTGGGATGTGTTGAATGTCTTTTGTAGTATCTTTCAATGCCGAATAACTCATGATTTTGCCTGACTTGATTCCCTCTTCTACCATCTCCCCCATTTTTACCACATCATTGAAAGGTTTACCCAAGGTCGGAATCAAATGACTGAAGTAGGTGGGCCCATGGGCTTGTAGGAAAAGCTCAACCATTTCTTCTTCACCAATCGGGGGGCTGACTCGAACAACTTGCTCACTCCATCTGAGCCCAAACTCCCTAAAGCTTTCCTTCGGCTTCTTTTCCATTTTAGATAGAGAAAAGCGGTCTGGGGTAATGTCTGATTTGTATTGAAAGTGTCGAACAAAATCTTGAGTCATGTCGCCCAATGTATACCACTTACCAACATCTTGACGATTATGCCATTCCAATGATGCCCCAGTCAAGCTCTCACTGAAATACGCCATCAACAAATCATCTTTCTCGCCAACACTTCTCATTTCCATGCAATAACCCCTCAGATGGGCTACTGGATCTCCACGCCTCTCATACAAATTGAACTTTGGCACTTTAAACCCCGCAGGCAGATGAACATCAGGGAACATATGAATCTGATTTCTCATCCCTTGCATGCTCCTTAAGGAATGTTCTATACCTTTCAGCTTCCTGGATATTTCATCTCGCCCTTCTTTTCCTGTGACCTTTTCATTTTCAGCATGAGGCTCATTCCGAGGGCTCTGCTTGTATGAGTCAAGAACCTTGTGGGCAACCTCTAAGGGGTAATATTGGGCATCATGAGCTTTGAGTAGGTATTCATTGTTGGGGATAGTTGATATGACAGGAGGGCAATTTTGGGGAAAGGTAATTGGAGGACGAGTGATGGAGCTACTAGGGTGGTAGGGAAAGCTGTGATAAGCGGGTAGATCTGGAGAGTATGGGGGATCATCTGGCACTATGACCGGAGTTCGGGTAAGGGCAACATCTAGGAAGCTTGGTGGTGGCGGGGGTGGTGCCTTCCCAGTCATCCAGGCCTGATACATGTCCGTCATGTGTTGTCTTAACATCCTTACCTTATCAGCCAAACCGGTGTCCTGTTTAACCAATTGCTTTTGGGCACCTGTATCAACTAAGTTAGTTCTGTTGTCGTCTGCCATTGCCTTTCGACCTTATGTTGTAGAGAAGAGTTACCACTTTAGGAACCACAAACCAACCACCTTTCTGCTATGAAGATGAAGTCATCACGTTAGCGTTAGGGAATTTAACATAAGATAATCTCACTTTATGTGCAATGCACCTAGCCACAGTTATCGGTTCTAAAATGACTTCGAGGGTACGAAGGTCAGTTGGCATCATCTCAATTTGTTCATTTCAATCATCTCTTTTCTTTGTTTTTCTAGCACTTGCTTGCTCATTTTTTTTTTCTAATTATCACTTTTTTCTTTCCTCTCATTTCTCACGTCCCATAATTTCACCTCATTTTTTTTTTCCTTTTTTCCCTTTTTCTTTTAATAATAAAAAAATGATTCGATCGAACCCTATGTAGGTTGCCTACGTATCATGACGTCGCATTAATCAGATCTTTGCGTAGTTCGAGAAGAACGAGAATAAAGTAAACAAACTGACATTTTCTTGTTTTCGTTTTTACCTTAATGACTACTCTGATGAGAAAAGAGAAAAAAAAGAAGCAAATCTTTTTTTTTGAATTTTCTAAACTTAATGTTCTATAACTTATTCCAAACTCAAGCTTAACGAGCATATATTTTTTTTGCTTCTTTTTTTTCTTTTTGAAATAAACACTCTATGGGAAATTATTAAGGAAAAACCCTAGAAGAGAAAAAATATTTTTTGATTCTTTTTTTTTAGGAAGAAAATCTAAAGAATAAACCACAGAAAAATATTTTGAATTTTTATTTGATATCCTGACGCAAGGTTTCAAAACATGCAATGAAAAAAATAGAAAACTGTTTTTTTGAATACCTAAAGAAGAAACTCTGAAAATAAACCAAAGAAAAAATATGTTTTTTATTCTATGTACAATATCCTAAAATTCTAGTAAAAATAAAAAAATATTTTTTTTTCATTTTTCCATTAATTTTCCAAAGAGGAACTTCAAACGAAAATCTTTTGGATTTTGGAATTAATATCTTAAAGAAAACTTTAAAAGGCACTAAAAGAAAATTCTCTTTTTTTAGTCTTAATATATTAAAAAAAATATAAAAGCAACTTTTTTTTATTTAGTTCTAGATATTAATCTCCTAAAATAAAACCAACTCAAACTTTCTTCTTTTTTTCTTAATTTCTAGGAGTAGTATTTCTAAAGAATCTTCTAATGGAAAAACGCAAAATCTCTTTTTTTTTTGGATTCTTGAGTTATAACACATTTTATTTTCAAATATAAAACAGAAAGTACAATAATAAAAAAAACTCGACATTACTGTACAAAACTAGAAAGTAAAAGACGACATAAAAAGAAAAACTTAAAACATAAAAAAGAAAAGAAAATCTCCTTTTAATCCACTCCCAAATGAGCGATCCTGACTAAATGGACTTGGGGCTCTGTCATGCTCAAACTCCGGTAAGCAGATCCACACCTGTATGAAAAAAAACTCAAACCAACACTAGGCGAGACAATAGCACTCCCTATTGGACACATGCAAGACATAATTGAGACTATTTTTGCAAAATGACTTATTTGGCCAAAAGGTGGCTAGACGTGCAAAATTTGGCTATGACCCCACAAAGCCAAGAACCTAAGATTTACTAGGAAGACCGGACTCTATGTGGCTTGCCTACGTATCACGCCCCGAAAGACGAGAATCAGGTATGCGTAGTTCGGGAAGATTGGATACAGGCAAAAATTAAAAAAAATAACTAATTTAGAGAAAACATATTTTTTGTCTTTTGTTTTTAAAAATAATGAAACATGTAGACTCTTTTTGGATTTTCTTTTTCCTTTTTTTTAAATTAATGGGAAAATGCAAAATCTTTTTTTGAATTTTTCATGCCTTTTGTTTTCTTAAGAAAAAATGTGACAGAAAATAAAACCGGACCCTACTTGCTTTATTTTCACACTTCACCCTTTTTTTTTCCTTTTTTTTTCTTTTTCATTTGCCCTCAGCTATTATTGGTCCGCCAAACGACCATTTTACCTTTGAAAATTGCAACATGTAACACATAGGATGCATCATGATAGTCTTTTATTTTTTGGGCACACTTGTCCTAGACGAACCCAACCCCTGTATTGAGTCCCCAAAGTCAAATGCACATGATGCAAATAAGCGTTCCTACTAGGGATCCGACATGAGGCTAAGTTATTCTAGGTTCAAAACCTGGGTATGTTTTTGTAGACATGTGTACCCGAGCGGACATCTCGAGCCGAGGGGGGGCTACGTACCGGGAACCAAAAGGCCATCCGGATTTGTAAGTTGTCCGATCCTCTTCCTAATTTAAGGTATGACACTAACAGAAGAGGAGTCACACCAGCATGCACAACCCCGAAGATGAGAAGAGAAAGGTTTCGTAGCAGTTTATATACAATTCAGATAATATCAAAGCGGTAAGAAGCAACATTTAACACATTAGGCCTAAACATGTAAGTAAAATTAGATAATAAATAAAGGCAAATATAACAATTATTTTAAGCTTGAATTCTGAACCCTGAACCAAAAGTTCTGGGTTATTATCCCCAACAGAGTCGCCAGAGTTGTCACACCTCCTTTTTCCTACCCCCGGGAAGGGGTGTAAGGGAGTTTTTTCCAATTTAAGTGACAATCAAAACAAGATTATTTTATTTAAAATTCAGAGTCGACACTTGGGATAATTTATGGTGTCCAAAGTCACCGGTTCAAATCCCGAATCGAGGAAAGATTGACTCTATTTTATAGTCCGTGAACACACAAATCCAGGTAAGGAATTCTGTCAACCCGGGAGAAGGTGTTAGGCATTCTCGGGTTCCGTGGTTTTAACACGGTCGCTCAACTGTTATTATTGGCCTATTTATTTGATTTTAAAACATCTTTGAAACCTGTGTGCATTTTATTCCTTTTAAACTGCTTTTAATAATCCAATTGTTATACAACTAATTATTGATTACACGTTTGCGAATCATGTCACGGGAACTGTAACCACGATCTACAACGTGTTTATTTTATTTAAAAAGATTAAATTGTGGCCGGGTCACATAAATGTACCCCCTGATTTTGAAATTAAGCATCACAACTACGTCACAAGAACCGCACCCGTAGTTGTAATGATTTAATTATGTGCCTATATAAAGGTTACATTTCCTAAACCACTTTATTGAAACAGTTTCATCTATAATAATCCTAAATCAATTATAAATCAAAACTTATTAAACTTCTAAAAATCAAACTAACTAATATCTTATTCACGTCATTGGAATCGTTAGTTCAACCAACTAATTCAAAGAACCATTCAAACAACATTACAAAATAAGAGAATTCAACAAATGCTCCAACTTAACAGATTCGAAAACAAGCATATATGCAAGGAGAAAAACAATCATATTAAATAATCTAATTTGCAAGGACTTTATGTTGTTGTTGTTGTTTTTTTTTGCACTTGAATATTGCCAACTTAAACTCTACCTAAGATCTAAATTTGGGTGCATTTATCCTTGTTTTTGTTAGTTTGAGCACTTGATTGTTTTGTAGTCATCATATGTCAAGATCTTAAACTCTATGGCTATTAATGAATATCAGGCTGCAACTTAGACAAAAGGAAAGGAATTTAATCTTGAGCTTATTGTTAACTAATAGCAATGTGGTTGTTAACTAGCAGTGAACAAAAACAAACATTCCAAATAAAGTTAAATAAAGAACGGACCTTCGGAAGTTGAATTTATATATATATATATATAAGCACTTCTGGCGATGCGATGTACAAAGAAATCCGGCGACTCGAACTTGACCGGAAACAATGGACGACACTTCGATCGGAATCAACGAACGGGAAACCTCGGATTTTGCAGAAAAATTTGAACTTCGAATGGGTTTAACACAGGCAGGAATAGACTGTTTGGAATGTTTTCATTGGCGCCGATTTTGGCTGGAACAGCGGCGTCTTCAGCATGAAGAAGGAGAAACGATGGCAAATCTAGACAAAGGAAAGGCCGTGAAGCAGCGCAAATTGGGACCTCTTTACGTAATGAAAAATGGACGCCTGGTGCCTAATCCCTTTTTGTCCTCTCTTATGATTTTATATGGAATTTTAGTAACTCTTCCTGTGCCTCAGATCTGGTCGACGGAGGAAGTGGTCTGCCGTTGCTAGCTTAGAGTTTGCCGCCGTTCTAGGTTCTTAGGGTGTTCCCCTATTTTTTTTAGGTATTAGGTACTATTATATTATATAGGGGTATGAATTAAGTTAGTGGTATGAGCCTAAGAATTATGGGTTTGTGAATTATGGGTTAGGTCCAAAATTAGACATAAAGATAGATTGCTCAAGCCCAAGTTTTATTCTTTCCCCGCGAACGAGATTATAATGCGACATTATTTATTAATTAATCCTACTTAAGTAAAATAAACTATTAAAATAGGACTAACCGTTAAAATAAACTATATTTTTTTTGGTATTTTTCAAGATTAAAAATTGACTGCAAAACATTAATGAAACTATTTTTTTTGTAATTTTTATTTTTTATAATAAAATAAAGTAAAAAGTAAAAATTAGTTGAAATAGCTATATTAGGCCTAAATTAAATATTTACGTGCTAAAATATGAAAAATCTTGGCGAGGGTCAAAAATCACATGTCTACATATAGCGGGTGGGGGTGCCACGAAAATAGGGGTGGCTGGTGGAGGAGGGTATGGGACTGGTTTGGGTGGTGGTGCTTGTGGGGTTTGGGAAGTGGTGCCCTAGTAGTGGCGGTAAATGAGAAAGCCTGGAGATGAATCAACAGTGGGAGGTTCATGGGATTGAGCCAGCGGTGGGACGAAAGTAGGGTTGGCTGGGTAGGATGCCGGTGGATGCCCTTTTACCCATGCCTGGTACATCTCTGCCATCTGGTGTTTCAACTTATACAACTCCTCTTTTAGATTAACATCAGAATCCTCCCCCTCTCTTAACGGATCAATAACACTTGCATCCAGTTCTTGGTTAGGCATGATCAACTTGTTTTTGGACCTGGTGTTGTACGGGTGAGTTGCCAGAATGCCAAACAAACTAACTACCTGCCTGGACTTAATGACAACAAGCAAAATCGTTAGCGATTAGAGCTTAACAGATAGGCAACCACACATTGGGGATGCAATGCACCTAAGCAATTAACCATTTCTATTATGTATTTGATCGGCTGCTTGCATCATCCCGACTTTCCCTAATTTCCATTTTGCAACTTCTCTCTTTTTCTTTCCTGCCTTTCTTTACTTGACTCTCGTTGTTTTGTATTCTCTTATTTTTCCCCTCTTGTTTAGCCATTATTTCTTTCCACAGTTTTTCTTGTTTTCTCTCTCTCTTCTTTTTTCTTTTTTTCTCTTTTTATTCTTTCCATTTCACGGCTACGATCGAATCCTATGGGGATTGCCTACGTATCATGACGCTGCATGAATCAGACCAAGCATAGTTCTGGGAATAAGTGTAAGATAAAAATAAATAAAACAAACATTTTTTGGGATTTTCAAATTTTCATAAAAAATAAAAAAAACATCTCGATTACAACGACTTCTTCTACAGATTTTAATCATAAGAACCAACAGACTTGAAAAGGGGAACTAACAGACTCTAACAGAAGAATGAAAATACAGACTCGAAAAAGGACTACCAGTCTCTGGAAGAAAGGTGAAAATACAGACTCGAATGAAAATCATGAATACATAAGTGCCTCACTACTCCAGGGGCCCGTGAGACATCAGTCTATCTCGCCACGGGCCTATGCGCAAGATCCCCTTGAAGACGCTCCAGGCCACTCATTATTTGACGAACAAAGGTCATTACTGCAGCAAAGAAGATAGTTCTAGTCATGTCTTCACATTCATGGCACTTCATGACGATGTAATCAGCAATTGCTCTAACCTTCTCTCTGATGATACCCTTTTCTTGGAGCAAACACCCTATTTGCTGAGACCTAGCTTCTAGCACCTGGGCATCATGATGGTTTTGACCTTGCAACTGTTGCATATCTTCCTCTATCTGGGACATTAATGCATAGCAATGTTCCCTTTCTGCTTTAAAGTTTTTAGCTTGTTTGGCCATCTCATTTTCGAGGGTAGTTAGCCTTTTCTTCAAATTTGTGGATTCTCCTTCATATTTTCTTTTTAATCGTCGGACAAACTCTGCTCGTCCCTCTGTGTTCTTCGCTAGCTGTGCTCGGGCTCTCGCCAGATTACCCTCGGATTTTCCCAAATCATCTTCACACTCAACTATTTTCCTCCTAAGACTACTGATGAGTCTTTCATCCTTTTGGCTCCTTTCCTGATTCTCGGTAGCTGTTTTTATCTTTTGGATCTGGGCTCCAAGGGCCTTTTTTTCTTTAGCCAATTTCTTCTTCTCCCCTTCATCGGCAGTGGCCTGTACATTTTTTCAAATTTAAGATCCCAGATTTGTCCCTCCAATTTGCTTATTGTGGCCCTGTAGCTTGCCTCTTTCTCCAACCAATCCCATTGCTCCTGTCACACCTCCTTTTTTACTACACCCCGTAAGGGGTATATATACAAGGGAGTTTTTCAAATTAATGGACAATCGAAGCGGGATTTGTTTATTTAAAGATTCAGATTCGCCACTTGGGATAATTTATGGTGTCACAAGTCACCGGTTTAAAATCCCGAATCGAGGAAAGTTGACTCTATTGACGGCCTGCGAACTAGAAATTCGGGTAAGGAATTCTGTTAACCTGGGAGAAGGTGTTAGGCATTCCCAAGTTCCGTGGTTCTAGCACGGTCGCTTTGATCATACTTGGCTTATTACAATTGTTTAATTACAGATTTTAGATACATTTACATTTTACCGCTTTTAAATCACTTGATTATTCGTAGTTAAAAAATTGAGTTACGCGTACGTATACTCTTTCCTTTGGTGCATCAAAAATCATGTCACACGAACTTGTCCATAATTAATAACACTTTGTTTATTAAGAGTGTTTGGCAGAAGTTGCGCGAACGCATACTCCGGTTTTGTTTTTAAAATCGTAATTGTGTTACGCGAACGTATACACAATCACGATTGTGTTTTAAACGTGCCTAATGCAATCTACGAAAATTTGTCATTTTCTATCTAAGTCATAAGAAATTGATATGAGGGCCATATGTGATTTAATGGTGAATGGCACACCACAAGCTATGTAAACTAAAATTAAAATCCCAAAAACCCATTTTTATTATTTAAGGAAAGGTTTGATCGAAGTTGCGCGAACGCATACTCCCAATGATTTTTAGAATCGTAATTATGTTATGCGAACGTATACACAATCACGAAGGTATCTTAAACGGCCCTAAAGGCTTTCTACGAATATTAAACATCTTTAATATCTAAGTTATAAAGTTAATACGAGGGCCATGCAATTTCATTTTTTTTCTAAGTACAGCGCACCCCGATTTATTTTCTAAAAGGAATTACATTCAAACTGAAATAATCATTGGAATTCTCGACTTCCTGAAACTGTTGCGACACCCGGAATTAAGGAATTCAAATGAGCACAATAGTATTTGGTTACTGTGCTCTAAATATGGCATCAACTTCATTAAATCAAGCTTCAATTGAAAATTAGCATAAAAGGAAAGATCCGACACCAATTGCATTCTGTTTTTGAATAATAAAAAATTGACTATGAAACAGTAACCAAAGAAACGTGCATCACCACCACAAATCATGCAAATGAAGTCCATTCCATTTATAGATCCCTTTTATACTTGGATCTCAAACACCAAACATAAAAATAGATCAAGACTCCAAATATGCATATTGTTTTTACATATATCCTGCGTACCCCCATCCTTATGCTATTTAATACTCCTACTTTTACCTAAGATGAACATTGATTAAAAGGAAGATGCTTATTTTTTGCATGCACGTTTCACCTTCCTCTTTTGACTACAGAACTGTAATGGTAATTTAATAAGCACTTTCACAATAAAATTCCATATGCAATATTTTTAGCTTTTGAGATATTTTTAGTAATGAAATAAAATCAAGCCAAAGAGACATGTAAAATTCAGTTAAATGCTTTCAGACCCCATAAGCCAATATTTATCAAGTTACTTTACTAACTAAATAACTTATACGCTAAATTTGACCAAAACCAAGACATTAATTACAAGTAAAATTAATTGAAATCAAGGAGATAGAAAAATGCACAAGATCAGATCTGGAAACAAAAATTCAAATATGAACATAGTTCATCCCAAATTCCTATCAAGATGAAGTTTACATACCTATTAAAAGTGAATCAAAACTAAATCCGAAACTGAAAAATGGAGTTCAACAATACTAAGCAGCAAGAAGAGTTCCTTTCAATGCTTCCTCCAACCCAGAATCAATAGAGCAAACCCAAAAGATGCTTAAGGAAATCGAAAAACAAACTAAGAAAAAGTTAATTTTTTTTAATTCTGATTCTGTCGTCTCCTCTTTTTTTTCTTCTTCTCCTTTTCTTTTAACCTCTAATGTGTATTTATAACCCTCTCCTTAGGGCAACAAATCAGAATTTTTAAAATCAAAACCTACCCTTAGCAAATCTGTTTGTTACTTAAATTCACCTAAACTTAGCACTATTTACTCATTCACACCTCCTCTCTCACCTTCCTAGAACTTTTCTAGGTGGTTATCAGATTATTCTTTGGTCCTAAAATGCTCTAAACATCCTTACTAACACTGGTATTTACCTCTCCGAAAAAAACTCTCTTATCCTTAAAACAGATTGGGCCACAAGCCCAACAAATTTAAACCAAACTCACACTCGTGGACTCTAGTCCGGATGGAGAAAGGTAGAAAAATGATTGACTAAGGCATGACCCCAAATAAAGAGAAAAGAACGGCAACAAACATACTGCAAAGAAAGAAAAAAAATGTGACAAGAACAAAACAGAACAAAAAACGAAATACTAAATAAAGAAAGGAAAAACGAAACAAACTGGACAAAAATTCTAATGAAAAGGAAAATAAAAATTACATCTTAATCTCTTTTCCTCTTTTTTTTTTATATTTTTTTTACGCAGCAATGAAAAAAACTATACAAAGAAAATTTTAAACTCCTTGCATGCATGGCTTGCTCAAGTCTTCTTCGTAAACCCAAGGACGCATCTCAAACTAAAAACTTTTGACCAAATATGAAAATAATGACACAAGTATGGCCTAAAACAAATTAGTGGCTAATATTTTGTGTCACTATGTCCATTCTTGCCCCCGAAAAAATGCTCCAGATCCAAAATACAAGAACAAAAGAGGGACAGCCTACTCATTTGGATAGAAAAACAAAAGATTAAAAGTTTTGGCGGATTTGAAAGCCTTGGGCGGCGGCGGCGCCAACTGGGAGGAGTGGGAGTTTTGGGGAGGCTAGGGGTTGCTTTAGAGGGAGATGGAGGAGAATGGGGGGTGATTTTTAGGTTTGGGGGGTCTCTTAGGACACTTATATGGGAATTGGGGGATTAGTTCCGGTCCATTGGATCAAAGATGGATGAAGGGCTGAGATTAAACGATCCAAAACGACGTCGTTTTGGAGTTTTAATGGGATTTGGATAGCAAATGGGAGTGGGCTGGGGCGGGTCCTGTTCGGTTTTGAGGAAAATTGCTTGGGCTGCTACAAATTCGGCCCAAAATGTAAAAAAAATCTGATTTCCCTTTCTTTCTTAAAATCTTTTCCTTTTCCTTTTCAACTATTTTTTTTCTAATTCCTTTTTCTTTTAAAACAAAAATAAAACACTTAATTCCTAACCCAAATTATCTACCAAATTAAATTAATTAACTCTAGTAATTATCACAACTAATTAAATACCAAATTAAAGGAAAGCTAACAAAATTCAAAGCTAAAAATTAAACAATGCCAAAATAAATCATTTTTGTGATCTTCCAATTTTTTAAAACAACCAATTTGTTAATTAATCCTAAAATGCAAAGTTAAATCCTAAATGCAAAAAATGCAAGATATTTTTTGTATTTTTTATGAATTAAAATGCACAGACAAAATGCAAACAATTAACAAACAATACCACAAAAATTCACAAAATTGTAAGTACTGAAAGAAACTATTTTATTTTGAATTTATGGGAGTAATTCATATAGGGCAAAAATTACGTGCTCACAGCTGCCCCTCTTTGCCCGGAAACACGAAGAGTTTTCATGCAAAGATAAAGTGAGCGGATACGAGCAATTTTTGCCCGTTTGAGTACTCCGTGGGAAATATTTTTTGAAAGAGTTGACCGCACCCTACTTCTGAGGTTGCCTACATATCCTTGGCTAAAAAGGAATCAGGTCAGTGTAGTTCGGGAATGTCTGGTAGCTGGGACTACCATGAAGCTGTGATTTTGCTATTGCTGCTGCTGCTGTTACTGCTTACTGAACCCCCTTATGACACCATGTCAAAATAAAACAAGAAGCTAGACTAGACTACGATCTATGGATTACAAAAGTCCTATCTATATCTTCAACTTGATCTTGTAGTTCTTGTTGCCTTGTTGTCTTGTATTCTCTTGGTAAAATTCCTTTATTACTGCCTTGAATTGTAGTCTGAGATGTTTTCCCCTTCTTCAAGTGGGTGCTTGACTGCTGAACTTGATATGTACTCCCATGCTCTACAGGCGGGCTCCTGATTACTGAACTTGAATGTATTCCCTGCTCTCCAGGCGGGCTCCTGACTTCAACATAGACAAAACAAAGAATTTGAAAGCTAAAATTTTAAATTGTACTCCCTTGTTCTCCAGGCGGGCTCCTGACTGCCATTTGAATTGTATTCCCTTGCTCTCCAGGTGGGCGCCTGACTTCAAATAAACAAAACAAAGAATTTGAAAGCTAAAACTTAAATTGTACTCCCTTGTTCTCCAGGTGGGCTCCTGACTGCTACGCTTGAAAGTATTCCCTGCTCTCCAGGCGGGCTCCTGACTTCAACTTGAAATGTATTCCCTGCTCTCCAGGCGGGCTCCTGATTGCTGAACTTGAAATGTATTCCCTACTCTCCAGGCGGGCTCCTGACTTCAACAAAATAGACAAAAAACAAAGAAAATCTTTTGCCCCAGTTTGGTGGCTGGGTACAGATGGGAGTGTAAAACTAAATCATATTACCAAGTATTACTAAGAATTTGAAAGCTAGGTCCCATTATCCAGGGGGGTCCTGACAAATGACAATTTGAAATCTAAGTTATATCTTCTAAAGGTGTGACTTTTGCTAAATCTTGTTACCTAAGAGGGTCTTTAAACTACTCCCATTATCCAGCAGGGTCCTGAAAATCAAAGGTCAAATTTTATCTTAAGAGTGACAACTTTTATGGCTGAATTATACTATCCTACAACAGAATTTACGCTAAATGTTGTTATCTAATCGAAATCTTAAAGCTAAGTCCCATTATTCAGGAGGGTCCTGGAAACTCCTAATTGAATCCTATCTCGAACATGCAAACTTCCAAGCTAACTTATATTCTTTTGGGATGCATTTATGCTAGATTATGCTATTTCTATACTTTAAACTAGGTCCCATTTTCCAGGAGGGTCCTGAAAGTCAAAAATCAAACCTGTTTGGTGACTGCCTTTCTCCACGGGGAGTTTCTCTAAAACAAACGAATTTTCTGCCCCTGTTTCAATCAAAGAGAACTTTGTCAGTTTAAAGTGGTGGTTAGCTGATGGCATTTTTGTTGCAGATCTTTCCACTGCATTGTTTTGTTCTGAATGGCTTTCCCGAACTGGCCCTGAACCGCTTTGACTTTCTGTCTGACTTTCAAATCCCATGACCTTTGACGAACCGAGTATTCTATACCCATGTTGTTGTTTCATCTCTGGCCCCTTCGCCTGAACCTTTGCTTGGACCAGACTGTTGCCCCTGACATGAATTACCTTTACATGCTCGAGTTGACATTTCTCAAAGAATGATCAGAAGGTCTTTCTTTGGACCGTAATGTGGGCTTTTGGACAGGGTTGGAAAGAAAAGGTATAAAAGGCTCAAAACAATTCAAATGGGTTAGAATTACAATTTTCGGAATCAGATTTCTCACAACAACCACGACTTCTGCCCTAGTTTCTTGCTTGGGGGCTTTTGAATTTTGTTTGATGAGACTGAACCGTGAGGCTGCCTACGTATCCTTAAAAGGAATCAGGTCGTACGTAGTTCATGACATAGGAATTGCTCTATCGTTGTGATTTTCTTTTCTCTTTCTCTTTTCTTTTCTTTTCTTTTCTCCTTTTCTCTTTTTGTTGTTTTTGTTGTTTTTCTTTCTTCTTTTCTCCTTTTTTTTCTTCCCTTTTTCTCTTTTCTTTTTTTCATTTTTTTTCATTCATTTTTTTTTCTTTCATTCTTTTCTTTTCTCCTTTTCCTTTACTTTTCTTTCACGCTTGTGTTTATGATCCTTGCTGCTGATTCCGAAAGAGGGGTATGAAAGAAAATAAGTAAGGCTCAAAAGGGGTGACAAGGGACAAAGTGTTTAGATAGCAGAACAAAACGCCTTCGTCATTTCAATCTTCAAAATATGCCAAATACAAACAAGTACAATCAAACAAAGAAATCATACATAGTATCTCTTGACTGCATCGAAATTGATAGCTATTTCTACACATTTCCCTTTTACATCTGTCAAATATAATGCGCCATTGGATAACACTCTAGTTACGACAAAATGGCCCAGGCCAGTTTGGGGCGAACTTTCCTTTTGCTTCAGCCTGATGAGGCAAGGTACGTCTCAACACTAACTGACCCACTTCAAACTTCCATGGACATACCTTCTTGTTATATGCTCTTGATATTCTCTGTTGGTACAATTGGCCGTGACATACTGCTGCCAATCTCTTTTCATCAATAATACTTAATTGCTCTAAGCGGGTTTTGACCCACTCAACATCATCGATTTATGCCTCAGTGACGATCCGAAGGGATGTGATTTTAATTTTTGCGGGTATTACTGCCTTCTCTCCATACACCAACAAATAAGGAGTGGCCCCTACTGAAGTATGGACAGTAGTGCGATAACCCAACAATGCAAACGACAGATTTTCATGCCACTGTCTAGAACCTTCCACCATTTTTCGAAGTATCTTCTTTATATTCTTGTTGGCTGCCTTGACTGCTCCATTCGCCTTAGGGCGATATAGGGTGGAATGCGATGTATAATCTTAAACTGCTGACATGTATCTGTCATCAGATGACTGTTGAGATTAGCGCCATTGTCCATGATGATTACCTTCGGAATCCCAAACCGACAGATGATATTTGAATGCACAAAATCGACCACTGCTTTCTTGGTCACAGATTTGATCGCTTCAACCCACTTGGTGAAATAATCAATGGCTACCAAAATAAACCTGTGTCCATTTGATGCTGCTGGCTCGATTAGCCCAATGATGTCCATTCCCCAAGCAACAAAGGGCCATGGTGCCGACATTGTATGCAATTCAGATGGTGGGGAATGAATCAAATCTCCATGCACCTGGCACTGATGACACTTACGCACAAAACCGATGCAATCTCGCTCCATAGTGAGCCATTAATAACCTGCTCGGAGAATCTTCTTTGCTAGAACGTACCCACTCATATGCGGTCCACAAACTCCGGAGTGTACCTCAGTCATGATAGCTGTGGCCTGTCTGACATCTATGCATCTTAGCAATCCCAGATCTGGAGTTCTTTTGTACAATACCCCTCCACTGAAGAAAAATCCACTTGCCAATCGTCGAATTGTTCTTTTCTAATCACCCGTGGCCTGTACCAGATATAAACCCAACCTGATGTATTCTTTGATATCATGGAACTATGTCTCCCCATCAAGTTCTTCTTCCATCATATTACAGTAAGCATGCTGATCGCGGATCTGAATCTGCAAAGGGTCCACATAAGCCTTATCTGGATGATGTAACATTGACGCTAGAGTAGCCAAAGTATCGGCAACTTCATTATGAATCCTTGGGATATGCCTGAATTCTATTGACTGAAACTGATGGCAAAGATCATGCAAACATTGTCTATATGGTATGAGTTTCAAATCTCGTGTTTTCCATTCTCCCTGAATTTGGTACAACAGGAGGGCCGAGTCACCCAAGACCAAGACTTCCTGGACACCCATATCCACAGCTAACCTCAAACCCAGAATGCATGCCTCGTACTCAGCCATGTTGTTAGTACAGTAAAAATGAAGCTGAGCCGTAACAGGGTAGAGCTACCCTGTTTCATAAATAAGTACCGCTCCTATCCCGACACCCTTCATGTTTGTAGCCCCATCAAAGAAAAGTTTCCATCTCGGCTTCTCGACTTGTTCCAACTCATCAATATGCATCACCTCTTCATCAGGGAAATAAATTTTCAAAGGTTCATAATCTTCATCAACCGGGTTCTCGGCCAAATGGTCCGCCAAGGCTTGTGCTTTCATTGCAGTTCGAGTGACGTAGACGATGTCAAACTCTGTGAGCAGGATCTGCCACTTCGTAAGCCTCCCTGTGGGCATAGGCTTCTGAAAGATATACGTCAATGGATCAAAGCGAGATATGAGGTAAGTAGTATAAGACGATAAATAATGTTTCAGCTTCTGTGCCACCCAAGTTAGGGCACAACATGTCCTCTCAAGATGGGTATACTTAACCTCGTAGGATGTGAATTTCTTGCTGAGGTAATAGATGGCCTGCTCCTTCCTGCCAGTGATATCATGTTGACCCAATACACAGCCGAATGAATTGTCCAAAACTGTCAAATATAGAATCAATGGTCGCCCTAGTTCTGGCGGGACCAACACGGGTGGATTTGACAAATACCCCTTTATCTTATCAAACGTTTCCTGACATTCATCTGTCCACTTGACCGCAACATCTTTCTTTAATAGTTTGAAGATAGGCTCACAAGTTGTCATGAGCTGAGCGATGAACCTGCTAATATAATTCAATCTCCCCAACAAACTCATCACCTCGGTCTTGTTCCTCGGAGGTGGCAATTCCTGGATGGCCTTGACTTTCGATGGATCCAGTTCAATGCCCCGGCGGCTGACTACGAACACCAACAACTTTCCAGACAGAACTCCAAAAGCACACTTTGCAGGATTAAGCTTGAGATTGTACCGGCGAAGCCTTTGGAAGAACTTCCTTAGATCCCTGACATGATCAGACTGTTTTCTAGACTTCACGATCACATCATCCACGTACACCTCGATTTCCTGGTGTATCATATCATGGAATATTGTTGTCATTGCCCTCATGTAGGTTGCCCAAGCATTCTTCAAGCCAAATGGCATGACCCGATAGCAGTACGTTCCCCACGATGTGATGAATGCCGTCTTTTTTGCATCTTCCTCGTCCATTAAGATCTGGTGATAACCCGCGTAACAATCCACAAAAGAACCAATCTCATGTTTGGCATAATTATCAATCAAGATATGGATGTTCGGCAATGGGAAATTGTCTTTTGGACTCGCCTTGTTGAGATCCCGATAGTCCACACACACCCTGGTCTTGCCATCCTTCTTTGGTACAGGCACAACATTGGCTAACCAGGTGGGATACCGGGTGACCCGAATGACTTTGGCATCAAACTGCTTGGTGACCTCTTCTTTGATCTTTACACTCATATCCGTTTTGAACTTTCTCAGCTTCTATTTGACAGGAGGGAATGCCGGGTTAGTAGGCAACTTGTGAACCACTAAATCAGTGCTTAGACCCGGCATGTCGTCATAGGACCATGCAAAAACATCTTTGTATTCGAACAGTGCTTTAATTATCTCCTCTCTGAGTTGAGGTTCCAGATGGACACTTATTTTAGTTTCACGGACATTATCTTGGTCCCCTAGATTAACTGCTTCTATATCGTTCAAATTAGGTTTGAGTTTTTCCTCAAAATGACTTAGTTCCTTACTAATTTCTTCATAGGCCTCATCATCATCAAATTCCAACTCGTCATCATACAATTTCTTGTATTATTATTTCAGAGTTAGATTGGCTTTTAAAACTGGGCCGAAGATTCCTCATGCATGTCATGTCATTGATATCATCATAAAAAGAACTGTACAAAAGAAGAAAACAAAAATAAAATTAGAAGAAATAAAGGGAAAGGAACAATTGCATTTCACAGAGTTTTAACACATCCAACTGGACAGAACATAATATCTAAATTACAGACCCTGGAATAATCCAGATAACTAAAAAAAAATCAAAACCCACTACCAAGACTCCCTTCGGGTAGGAAGAGGAGTAGCTTCCCAGTTGTTGACTTTTGCACGTGGTCCCACGAATTGCACATCTGCCTTGCTGGACCCTTCCCCAACCTGAACCATGTTAACCTCAGCGAATAACCTTTCGAACCCCTTTTCCAAGTCTCCATCGGCACCAATCAATGATCCAGGAACTTTTGACAACAAGTGCTTTCTAATACCCGGCCTGTCGAATGATCTGGACAGACGCGGGATTGGCTTTGGCAAGGCCCATGCTTTCTGTTTCATTTTCTTGGCTCTTCTCACATCCGCAGCTGTGGGCTTGAACCCTAGGCCAAAAGTATCCAGATTCCTCGGAAGAGAAACTGGCTGCACAATACCTTGCAGAGATGCACCCCTGCCAGGTACGAAACCATTTTTCAACATTTCAACAGCTACCATGACTGATGCCGCAACCATCTTTGGAGTTGGAACGCACTTCCCTTCCGGAATTTTCTCTACCGATAGTGTGTCGACAACCTGATAAACCCATGGCCCTTGTCATCTTCAACCTCTATGATAGGAACAATGGCATCATGGGGCACACACAAATTATCCTCGCCGTGTACGACAATTTCCCGTCGATCCCATTCAAACATGACAATTTGATGCAGAGTAGACGGGACCGCTTTGGCAACATGAATCCAAGGCCGTCCCAACAGCAGATTATAGGAGACAACCACATCTAGCACCTGGAATTCCATAGTAAATTCAACTGGTCCTATTGTGAGCTCAAACACTATGTCCCCGACTGAATCTTTCCCTTCACCGTCGAATCCCCGGACACAAATACTGTTCTTGTGAATTCTTTCATCCTCCACTTTCAGCTTGTTCAATGTGGAGAGAGGACAAATATTCGCGCTAGATCCATTGTTGACCAGTACCCGAGTAGCCACGGAATCTTCGTATTTCACCGTCAGATAGAGGGCTCTATTGTGCTCGGTACCCTCCACGGGCAACTCATCATCAGAAAAAGTGACTCTGTTTACCTCAAATATCTTGTTATCTATCTTTTCCAAGTGGTTTACAGAGATCTTGTCAGGGACATAAGCCTCGTTCAGGATCTTCATCAAAGCCCGACGGTGTTCGTCTGAATGGATCAATAATGACAAGAGCGAGATCTGAGCTGGTGTCTTCCTTAACTGCTCCATAATGGAATAGTCTTGCACTTTCATCTTTCTCAGAAATTCTTCTACTTCTTCCTCAGTCACCGCTTTCTTCACCAACACTGGATTATCTTTTGAGGTCTTAGCTTTTCTAAACTCTTTGGGGGAAAAGCATCTCCTTGATCGAGTCAAACCATGAGTCTCACACACTTCTTCTTTAACCTCTCGCCCTTTGTAAGTCAGGGTCACTTGTTCATAATTCCATGGGACTGCCTTGCTATTGACTATCGGTAATTGAATTACCGGTTTAATAATGACAGGATCCGTGTGGGCGCCCTTCACAATTACCACAGGCTTGTTCCTCACTCCTGGCACAACCACTTTTGCTCTTACATGTTTTCCTGCAACGTCACTTGAGAACCCCTTCTTGACCTCCACAGATGGTTCATTATTTGCCCTGTTCAACTCGATCATAGACTTATTGCTTGTTGACTTTTCAAATGGCTTGGCTTCACTAGCCCGAATCATCATGATGGTTTGCAAAGGCTTTTTAGGCTCCCCTCCCTTATGCACTATCTTAATCATATTTGTTTCACGATGGGCTGGCAAGGGATTCTGATTGATATTGGGTGCCTCCGAAGCTTGGACCTCAATCCGATTGGTGTTAATGAGTTCTTGAATGGCTGTTTTCAATTTCTAGTATTTCTCTGTGTCATGTCCCGGGGCCCCTGAACAATACTCACAACTCACCGAGCGGTCAAGATTTCTGGGAGGGGGATTCGGCAATTTAGCCTCGATCGGATTCAACATACCCAACTGTCTCAGTCTGTGGAATAGACTAGCATATGATTCTCCCAATGGAGTGAAAGTCTTTTGCTTCTGCAACCTCTCATTCTTAAAGGCTTGGTTGGGTCGAAAACCCATTCCAGGAGGATTTCTGTAGGCTTTTGGTGGTGGATAGGTATTTTGTGGAGCTTGGTATGAGTTTTGTGGAGCCGGCGCACGCCATTGTGCATGAGTGGGAGGTTGGGTATAGGTTTGTGCGTGATGGACAGAAAAATGGGGATCTGGCGGTGGGTAATAGTGTTGTGGCGGGTTATATGGAGTGTGTGGGCAAGTTTGGGGGTAGGGTCGCGACTGGTTGTAGTAACGGGGAAGGTTCCTGGATCCAACCCAAGCTCCCGACTCAATTGTTGCAACATCCTCCTTCTTCTTCTTCTTCCCGAGCACACCCCAGTACCATTTTGAATGGCCTGAGTAGTCGCTTTGATCGCTGAATAACTCATGATCTTGTTGGACTTGAGTCCCTCCTCAACCATGCCTCCCATTTTTACGACTTCATTAAAGGACTTACCCACTGCTGACACCAAGTGACCGAAATAAGTGGGTTCCAAAGCCTGCAAGAAATAATCAACCATCTCGCTTTCTTTCATCGGAAGATCAACCCTCGCTGCTTGCTCTCTCCAACGGAATCTATATTCCCTGAAGCTCTCACCGGTCTTCTTCTCAATCTTTGTCAATGACAGACAGTCTGGGATAATTTTGAGGTTGTACTGAAAATGGCAGGCAAAGGCTTGGGCCAAATCATCCCATGTGTACCACCTGTTGTGATCTTGTCTGGTATACCATTCTAAGGACGATCCACTTAAACTTTGGCTGAAACATGCCATCAGTAACTCATCTCTTCCACCTGCTCCTCTCATTTTGCTACAAAATCCTTTTAAGTGTGCTACTGGGTCACCATGCCCATCGTACAGATCAAACTTGGGCATTTTGAACCCCGCTGACAACTGAACATCTGAGAACAGACATAAATCCTTATAGCCCACACTTATTTGACCTCCCAACCCCCTCATATCTTGGAACGACTGTTCTAAGCTTTTGACCTTTTTGATCATCTCTTCCTGCTCGGGATTTTTGGGTATTTTCTCGGTCTCTGCCGGGAGATCAAGATGGGGGTGTGTAAGGATATGGTTCTGGAACTTTGAAGGTGGGTTTAGGGGGATAGTACTGGTTGTTGTGAGTTTGGAACAAGGGTTCATTGGAAGATCAGTGTAATGTAGCAGGTGGAGGTTCCACAAAAGCGGGTGTAATTGGTGGGGGAGGGTATGGGACTTGTTTGGGTGGTGGAGCTTGAGAAGTATGGGAAGTGGCGCCATGGCATTGTTGGTAGAGGGGAAAGGCTGGAGATGAGTTCATAGTGGGAGGCTCTGGAGTTTAGGCTTATGGTGGGATATAAGCAGGGTTGGCGGGATAAACCGGTGGTGGATGTCCCTTGGCCCAGGCTTGGTACATTTCAGCCATCTATTGCTTTAGCTTATACATTTCTTCCCTCATCGCATTAACGTCCATTTCTTCCACTTCTTTCGATGGGTCAACAATACTTGTTTCCGGTTCCTGGTTGGCTATATTCAGCCTGTCTTTTGATCGGGTGTTGTATAAGTGAGTTTCCATAATGACAATCAACTAACCACCTGCCTGGGCTCAATACATCAAATAACAATCATTGTTAGCGATTAGGTTTTAACAGATTGGTAACCGCACATTGGGCATGAATGCACCTAAACAGTTAATCGTCTCTACTATGTATCTGATCGGTTGCATGCGTCATCCCGACCTTTTAATTGCAATATTCCCCCTTTTATTTCTTTTCGTTTCCTTCCTTTCACTCTTGCCTCTATTCTCTCTTTGTTTTTATTCTCTCTTGATTTTCTTATTTTTTCTCTTTTCTTTCCTATTTTTCCGCCCTATTCTTTTCTTTACTCTCTTGTTTTTCCTCTTATTTTCTTTCTCTCTCTTTTATTTGGTTATGGTCGAATCTTATGGAGATGGCCTACGTATCATGACCCCGCATGAATCAGATCAAGCGTAGTTCTTGGAGATCATAGAACATTTTTGAATTTTCAAATTTTCCATAATAAGACTTGAAAATAAAGTTAAACAAAACTAACAGACTCTGATGACAAATGAAATATAGACTCGAAAAAACCCAACAACCCACATAAAAAGAAATACAGACTCCAAGACAAACTGGCAAACTTTAACGGAAAGAAAATACAGACTCAAGGAATCACGAATACATTAATACCTCAATCGCCCCCGGGACCCGCGAGGCATCATTCGGCCTTGCTGCGGGCTGACTCACTAAATCCCCCTGAAGGTGGTAGAGATCTTCCATTACCTGGCGAACAAAAATCATCACAGTAGCGAAGAACATAGATCTAGTCATATCCTCATAGCTACTGCACTTCATTGCGATATAGTTGGCGATCCTTTTGACTCGCTCTCTTATGACGCCCTTCTCTTACAACAAACGCCCAATTTGTTTGGTTCTGGCTTCCAAAGTTTGTTCAGCTACCTGGTTCTGCTCTTGGAGTTGTTGCAAGTACCTTTCTAGCCGTGCCATTAAGGTGTAACAATGTTCTCTTTCAGCCTTAAAATTTTTGGCTTGTTTAGCCATTTCACCCTCGAGGTTGCCAATTGCCTTTTCCCAACCTGTGACCCCTTTTTCATATTTTTCTTTCATCTGTTGAATGAAGGCTGCATGCCCTTTGGCTCTTTTAGCCAACCTCGCCCGTGCTTTTGCTAGTTCAGACTTAGCTTTTTGCAGGTCATCTTCATAGTCATGTACCTTTTGAGTAAGGTTATAAATGAGCCTTTCATCTTTCCTGCTTCGGCCTGGGTTCTCGGCTTCAATTTTCAACTGTCGAACCTGAGCTCTGAGGGCTTCATTTTCTAGCACCAATCTTCTCCTTTCACCTTCGGCCTCTTGTGTCTGCAAATCATTGTTGAATGTGACATTTCTCAATTCTTCTCGTAGACCATGGATGATGACCTTATATTCCTTTTCCTTCTCCCCCCAAGCTAATCTCTCCTGAATTTTGTCATCAAAGGCTGGAACATGAGGCCTTTTGGCGGGACTTTCGGGCTCTTGCTCGTTGTTTACATGACATTTTCTCAAACCAAGCAGCATAATTTGGATCTACTTCCCCCTTGGCGATGTCTGGTACCTGGGTGCCATTTTTTAGATACCGACAGCTACTCTAATCCTGCTGAACTACAGCCTCGGGCAATGTAGCTTCTAGATGTAACTCTATGACCTGGGTGCTTATATCTTCATCTTCAGGTACAATCTGATACTTTACCAATTGCCTCAAGACCCTCAGCGGTGCATATGGTTGAATACTCCTTACACCCATTAACCTCAGGTAGCCTTTGGTAGCAGTTATATAGATGGCTTCTATCCTCGGGAGCCATCCTATAGTCCACTCGGCCTGACCTGCGTTAAGAACTTTCAAGTGAGAAGCCCATGCTTTAAACCCTTCTGGTGCGTTGTAATCTTTTACCCTCTCCTCGTAACTAGTGATGACGTTATTCGGACTCGAACCATAACTCATGAATCTGGAATGATGGCGAAGGTGCTCGATCAACCACATTTGCAGAAGGATGCCGCAACCTTCAAAAAATTGAGCCCCTGCTTTGCATAGAGTCAATGCTCGATAAATATCCGCCAGCACCAACGGGGCAAATGTATGATCTTCCTTGCTAGTGAGGATTTGTGCAATTCTAGCCATACGAATATCCACCGTCCCTTTCTCATTTGGAAAAACCATGATCCCCAAGAATGCCACAATAAATGTGAACCGATGATGAATTTGCCAAAGGCCCTTGTCTTGTTTGTTGCTCAGATCTTTTTCATGCATTTCAAAACCAGCAGAGTGCCCGAACCTGAAGTATAAGAAATGGAAAGCACAACACCCGTTTCTCACACGTTCTTTATTCGTCTGTTTACTAATATTCAGGAGGTCGAAGAACTTGTGCACCGATGGAGCCCTTGGAAATATAAGTTGCTGCTTCCTCAAATCCCGTCCGAATTCAATGTACCAGGCTATCTCTTCCAAAGTAGGGGTGATCTCAAAATCCGAGAAACGAAAAATATTATGGACAGGATCCCAGAAAATTACCAAAGCCTTGATCAAATCTTCCCGTGGTTTGATCTCAAAGATGTCTATAAGAGCACCCAAGTGCTTTTTCACCCATTTCTGACCATCTTCGTCTAGATTATTCCACCACATACGCAAGTGTAGCCGAGCCTGTTCCCTAACCACTTCTGGCGGTTCCTAGATGGTATTCATTTGTTCCTGGGGAAGATTAAGGTTAGGGTTGACTCGAGTTGACCCTTTTGTAAACAGTTTTTTGAAGAAGAAAAGAAAAAGAAAGGGAAAAGAAAAGAAGAAAAGAACCATAATTCCTTCCCCTATATGCCAACTTTAGCCAAGTGACTCTTTTTGCAAATGCGGCCCCTTCCCAATTTCACGCGAATTTTGAGGCCGGGGGGAATTATTTTATGACCCTTCACAAACTTGTCCATTCTTTTACGAAAATAGCCTTTTGACAACTGAAGAATACTCTGAGGCTATCTCGGCAAGAACGGTTTAAGACATTGCCAAAGCTGGATCGGCTTATTTTGACCAAAAATCAAGATTGCATTCACTCGACCACCAACTCTCTTTTCCTGTTTTTCTTTCTTGTTTTTTTTTTCAAAAATAAGGCCGAACCTTATGTAGGTTGCCTACGTATCCCACATTCGGTGAGAGTCAGACCTACGTAGTTCGGTCAGTTTTGACACATTTGAAAGAACACAGTGTTTGACTTTTTTGAAAAAAAAATATTTGGGCAGAGTTTCAGGAGGTTTTTCAAATAACGGGATTTTAGAACCGGGCCTTATTTCCTTCCCTATATCACTCTTGGTTTTCCTTTTTGCTTTATTTTCCATGGCCGGTCAGCATGCAAGCCAAAACAAATAAATGTTCACGTAGCACGTAGAATGCATCAGGATGGTCTGTTATTTCGGGCACGCCTGTCCTAGATGGACCCAACCCCTGTGTTGAGTCCCATAAGTCAAATGCACATGATGCAAACAAACGTTCCTACTAGGGATCCGGCATGAGGCTGTGTTTTTCTAGGTTTAAATCCTGGGTTTTGGTCTAGACTTGGGGTACCCGAGCGGACAACTGGGGCCGAGGAGGGGGCAACGTACCGGGAGCACTGAAGTCTACCCGGCCTTGTTACTTGCCCAACCTCGTTCTATTTGGTATAATTTCTACAGAAAAAAACGGTCTACGCGAACGTATGCACCATTTCCAGAAGACTCAGATGGGTGGCGTAAGAAGACAGTTATATACAATTCAAATAATATTAAATCGGTAAACAGATACCAATTAGCACAAAAGATTCACAGAATACAGTAATATTAACAATAAATAAAGCCAAACAAAATCATATTAACAAGCTCGAATTCTTGAACCCTGAACCAGAGATTCTGGGTTCGATCCCCAGAAGAGTCGCCAGAGCTGTCACACCTCCTTTTTTACTACACCCCGTAAGGGGTATATATACAAGGGAGTTTTTCCAATTAAAGGACAATCGAAACGAGATTTGTTTATTTAAAGATTCAGAGTCACCACTTGGGATAATTTATGGTGTCACAAGTCACCGGTTTAAAATCCCAAATCGAGGAAAGTTGACTCTATTGACGGCCTGCGAACCAGAAATCCGGGTAAGGAATTCTGTTAACCCGGGAGAAGGTGTTAGGCATTCCCAAGTTCCGTGGTTCTAGCACGGTCGCTTTGATCATACTTGGCTTATTACAATTGTTTAATTACTGATTTTAGAACCTATGTGCATCTACTTTTTGCCGCTTTTAAATCACTTGATTATTCGTAATTAAAGAATTGAGCTACGCGTACTTATACTCTTTCCTTTGGCACATCAAAAATCATGTCACGCGAGCGTGTCCATAATTAATAACGCTTTGTTTATTAAGAGTGTTTGGCCGAAGTTGCGCGAACGCATACTCCGGTTTTGTTTTTAAAATCGTAATTGTGTTACGCGAATGTATACACAATCATGATTGTGTTTGAAATGTGCCTAAAGCAATCTACAAACATTTGTCATTTTCTATCTAAGTCATAAGAAATTTATATAAGGGCCATATGTGATTTAATGGTGAATGGCACACCACAAGCTATGTAAACAAAAATTAAAAGCCCAAAAACCCATTTTTATTATTTAAGAAAAGGTTTGATCGAAGTTGCGCGAACGCATACTCCCAATAATTTTTAGAATCATAATTATGTTACGCGAATATATACACAATCACGAAGGTATCTTAAACGGCAAACATCTTTAATATCTAAGTTATAAAGTTAATACGAGGGCCATGCAATTTCATTTTTTTTCAAAGAACAGCGCACCTCGATTTATTTTCTAAAAGGAATTACATTCAAACGGAAATAATCATTGGAATTCTCGACTTCCTGAAACTGTTGCGACACCCGGAATTAAGGAATTCAAACAAGCACATTAGCATTTGGTTACTATGCTCTAAATATGGCATCAAATTCATTAAATCAAGCTTCAATTGAAAATTAGCATAAAAGGAAAGATCCGATACCAATTGCATTCTGTTTTTGAATAATAAAAAATTGACTATGAAACAGTAACCAAAGAAACGTGCATCACCACAACAAATCATGCAAATGAAGTCCATTCCATTTATAGATTCCTTTTATACTTGAATCTCAAACACCAAACATAGAAATAGATCAAGACTCCAAATATGCATACTATTTTTACATATATCATGCGTACCCCCATCCTTATGCTATTTAATACTCCTACTTTTACCTAAGATGCACATTGATTAAAAGGAAGATGCTTATTCTTTGCATGCACGTTTCACCTTCCTCTTTTGACTACAGAACTGTAATGGTAATTTAATAAGCACTTTCACAATAAAATCCCATATGCAATATTTTTAGCTTTTGAGATATTTTTAGTAATGAAATAAAATCAAGCCAAAGAGACATAGTTCATCCCAAATTCCTATCAAGATGAAGTTTACATACCTATTAAAAGTGAATCAAAACTAAATTCGAAACTGAAAAATGGAGTTCAGCAATACTAAGCAGCAAGAAGAGTTCTTTTCAATGCTTCCTCCAACCCAGAATCAATAGAGCAAACCAAGAAGATGCTTAAGGAAATCGAAAAAAAAACTAAGAAAAAGCTGATTTTTTTTAATTCTGATTCTGCCGTCTCCTCTTTTTTTCTTCTCCTTTTATTTTAACCTCTAATGTGTATTTATAGCCCTCTCCTTAGGGCAACAAATCAGAATTTTTAAAATCAAAACCTACCCTTAGCAAATCTGTTTGTTACTTAAATTCACCTAAACTTAGCACTATTTACTCATTCACACCCCCTCTCTCACCTTCCTAGAACTTTTCTAGGTGGTTATCAGATTATTCTTTGGTCCTAAAATGCCCTAAACACCCTTACTAACACTGGTATTTACCTCTCCGAAAAAAAAACTCTCTTATCCTTAAAACAGATTGGGCCACAAGCCCAACAAATTTAAACCAAACTTTTACTCGTGGACTCTAGTCCGGATGGAGAAAGGTGGAAAAATGATTGACTAAGGCATGAACCCAAATAAAGAGAAAAGAACGGCAACAAACATACTGCAAAGAAAGAAAAAAAACGTGACAAGAACAAAACAGAACAAAAAACGAAATACTAAATAAAGAAAGGAAAAACGAAACAAACTAGACGAAAATTCTAATGAAAAGGAAAATAAAAATTACATCTTAATCTCTTTTCCTCTTTTTTTTTTACGCAGCAATGAAAAAACTATACAAAGAAAATTTTAAACTCCTTGCATGCATGACTTGCTCAAGTCTTCTTCGTCAACCCAAGGACGCATCTCAAACAAAATATTTTTGATCAAATATGAAAATAATGACACAAGTATGGCCTAAAATAAATTAGTGGCTAATACTTTGTGTCACTATGTCCATTCTTGCCCCAAAAAAAAAAACGCTCCAGATCCAAAGACAAGAACAAAAGAGGGACAACCTACTCATTTGGATAGAAAAACAAAGGATTAAAAGTTTGGGCGGATTTGAAAGCCCTGGGCGGCGGCGGCGCCAGCTTGGAGGAGTGGGAGTTTTGGGGCGGCTAGGGTTTGCTTTAGAGGGAGATGGAGGAGAATGGGGGGGGTGATTTTTAGGTTTGGGGGGTCTCTTAGGACACTTATATGGGAATTGGGAGATTAGTTCCGGTCCATTGGATCAAAGATGGATGAAAGGCTGAGATTAAACGATCCAAAACAACGTCGTTTTGGAGTTTTAATGGGATTTGGACCGAAAATGGGAGTGGGCTGGGGCGGGTCCTGTTCGGTTTTGAGGAAAATTGCTTGGGCTGCTACTAATTCGGCCCAAAATGTAAAAAAATCTGATTTCCCTTTCTTTTTCAAAATCTTTTCCTTTTCCTTTTCAACTCTTTTTTTTTCTAATTCCTTTTTCTTTTAAAACAAAAATAAAACCTAACTTAATTCCTAACCCAAATTATCTTACCAAATTAAATTAATTAACTCTAGTAATTATCACAACTAATTAAATACCAAATTAAAGGAAAGCTAACAAAATTCAAAGCTAAAAATTAAACAATGCCAAAATAAATCATTTTTGTGATCTTCCAATTTTGTAAAACAACCAATTTGTTAATTAATCCAAAAATGCAAAGTTAAATCCTAAATGCAAAAAAAAAAAAACAAGATATTTTTTGTATTTTTTATGAATTAAAATGCACAGATAAAATGGAAACAATTAACAAACAATGCCATAAAAATCCACAAAATTGTAAGTACTGAAAGAAACTATTTTATTTTGAATTTATAGGAGTAATTCATATAGGGCAAAAATCACGTGCTCACAGCTCCTGCGCTCCATTAATGAATTGTTGGACATGGGGCCTTTTGGCGGGTCGTTCGGGCTCTTGATGGACTTGAGACCTTTTACCGTACCAAGTTGTGTAACTAGGCTCCAACTCGCCTCTGGATAGATCTCGTACCTGAGTCTTTGGCTCAAAGAACCTACATTGATGCCAAATCCGACCCACCCTTTCTTCTGGGAAAGCAGCTTTTGGTTCCAGTTCGATAACCTGCCGACTCAAATCCTCATCATGTGGGATAGTCTGGTACCTTCCTAACTTGCGTAGAACTCTGTGCGGGGCATAAGGCTGAATGCTCCGCAGACCCATCAATAGAAGAAACCACACCTCGGCCGACATATAAATAACTTCGCTGACCGAGAGCCACCCGAATGTCCATTCAATCTTGTTTGCAGTCAGGGAGCTCAAATGTGCAAACCATGCTTCTGTACCATCTGGAAACTCATGACCCTCCACCGTTGTTCATGTTTTCAATGCATTTAAGACCGATCATTCCACGGTTCATGTACCCCGGACGGTGGCAAATATATTCCTCCATCCAGAGTTGTAGAAGCATATTGCATCCTTCAAAAAATTTCCCTCCTTCTCGGCAAACAGTTAGAGCTTGGTAAATCTCTGCCAATATCATCAGAACAATGGTGCCATTTGCCTTTTTAGTCATGAAGTCGGCTATTCCCACAAGCCCCAATTCTATGTTTCTATCTTTTCTTAGACAAATCAAAACATCTAGGAATGCCACTATAAAAGACAATCCCCGCCGAGCTTCCCACTTATCTTTGTTCCCTGAATGAGTAAGACCGGTGTATGGCATCTCAAAACTGCGGGGATTCCCGTAACATCGGTACAAAAAGTAGAATGTGCAGAATCCCTTGGCCAAATTTCCATCTTGAACTTCCCGACTGATGCTTAGAAGATCCAGAAACTTATGAGGAGTCACTGTTCTAGGTGCCACCGGGTATTGATTTATGTGATTCCCACTAAAACCAGCGTAGCCCGCTATTTCCTCAAGCGTAGGGGTTAGCTCAAAATCAGCAAAATGGAACACATTATGTGTTGGGTCCTAGAAGTGTATCAAAGCCTCAATTATATCCTTCCTCGGCCTAATCTTCAGAAGCCCAACAAGACCACCCAAAGATTTTATCACAATATCTCGGCTGACTTCTCCCAAATCATTCCACCACATACGTAGTTCTAACAGGATTTCCTCGAGGATTGTGAAAGGTTCATTTTCAATCGTGCTCATCCTGCACATTTATATAAAGTGACCGATTAAAAGTCTGTGATTTACTTTGACTCAAGAGAAAAATACCAATTTTCGAAAATTGCAATTTGAAACAAAACACTTTTGCGAATACAGCCCCTCAACACTTCAATAAAGACAATTTTAGGGTTGTGTTTGTTAATTGGCCAAAATCTGAAAAAGGACCTTAGGTGGCTATTCCTGCAAGAGCAACCTTCCGGTGCCCTCTTGGGGCATCTAGGCTATTTCGGACAAGAACACCATAACCTAACTTATTTATGACAAAACAACGACACTTCATATTTTTGGGTTATTTTTGCAAAAAAGGGTTGGACCCGATGAGGGTTACCTATGTATCCCACATCCGGTGAGAATCACACTTGCATAGTTCAGTCAATTTTAACGCAACAGAAAATACAAACTTTTTGAAATAACTTTATTTTCCTTTTTTGTCTGAAAATTTCAGCAGAGTTTTGGGGTATTTTGGACACCAGGTTTTTCACAGGCGAGTAATTTCCTCTCTCTCTCACCTCAATTTGTTTTTTTCTCAATATTCTAGAAGCCGGTCAACATGCAATCCGAGTCAAATAAGTGCACAAGTAGCAAGTAAAATGCATCAGGATGGTCTTTTGATTTTGGGTACACTTGTCCTAGATGGACCCAACCCCTGTGTTGAGTCCCCAAAGTCAAAATGCACATGATGCAAACAAGCGTTCCTACTAGGCATCCATGAGGCTATGTTATACTAGATTTGAAAACCTGGGTTTATTTGTTCTAGACCTGGCTTACCCGAGTGGACAACTCGAGCCGAGGGGGGTAGCATACCGGGAATACAGAAGCTTCACCGGCTTTGCAACTTGTCCGAACCTTGTTCTAAAATTGGGATACGACTCTAACAGAACAAAAGCTACACGAAGTGCACCCTTCTCAGATGATTTAGAAGACTCAGAGAGAGGATGGTTTCACAACAATTTATATACAGTTCAACAATATCAAAGCGGTAAAAAGCAGCATTTAACACATTAGGCCCAAACGTGTAAATAAAACCAGATAATAAATAAAGCCAAATATAACAATTATTCTAAGCTTGAATTCTTGAACCCTAGTCTACGAAACCAGAGATTCTGGGTTCGATCCCCAACAGAGTCGCCAGGGCTGTCACACCTCCTTTTTCCTACCTCCGGAAGGGGTATAAGAGAGTTTTTTTTCAATTTAAGTGACAATCGAAATGGATTATTTTGTTTAAAGTTCAGAGTCTACACTTGGGATGATTTATAGTATCCCAAGTCACCAGTTCAAATCCCGAATTGAGGACAGATTGACTCTGTTTTACAGTCTGCGAACACAAAAATCTGGGTAAGAAATTCTATTAACCCGGGAGAAGGTGTTAGGCATTTCCGGATTCCGTGGTTCTAGCACGGTCGCTCAACTATTATTATTGGCCTAATTATCTGATTTTTACACGTTTTAAACCTACCACGCGTTTTTAGCCTTTTAGTCGCTTTTATTGATTTAAGGAATTATTTCAAGGCTATTTAAAACACATCGCAAGCCACGCCACATGAAATGCACCCGTGATTCACGACATGTTCTATTTAACATTGTTGGAAATTAGAACGGGGCCACATGAAATGTACCCCCGGGTTTTAGTAATAACTGTGATAATTATATAATTAACGCGCCTAAAGCAAACTACGAAGTTCATTTTGAGCAACTAAATAAAGTATTTTGTGACGGCCATTGGTGATTTAACTAAAATGGCATACCTCTTTCCATTTTTAAGAGGAGAATTTCATTACAAATAAAATGAACTAATCTAACTCAAGATTCAATTTAACGTACCAATCATAAGTGCATTGAGACCAATCGACAGATCTTTGCTTATTTCAAAAGAGAAAGCTGAGCCTACAACGGGCTCCTTGAATGATTCATAAGCAACACTTAAAATTGGGCTCAGAATCGAGCCCACCATTTAACCCAAGAGTCAGACTTTCTAGCGGTGAAGTTGGGCCAGGAACAAGCCCAACAATACAACAAACTATGTATTATGAATTATTTTTTTATGGCACAAGAAACAAAAAGGAAAGGGCCAAGGCTGAAGACTCTTGGGCCTGAAATTGGGCCCAAGACCAATGGGAAATTGAGTCCGATTCATTTGGGGCCTCATATTAAATAGGATAACCTGTTTGGCCCAATTCTAAACTGAAGGCAAACACACACAATGCTAATTGGAGATCAACCTACTAAACTCAGTCATACAGGCCATGGAACGTTACTTATTGAATTGGGCATAGTGGCATGTTAACCGAAGAGAGAAAACAAAACTTTGACTGAATCTTCACTTGTACAAAACAAAACATAGAAACAAACTAATCTTACAAATACTTATTCATAATTGCTAGAAGCATTCTCAAAATCCAGTAAATCCAAATCAAACTAACATAGTCTACTTTTCTCGATTTATGTACACTACCCTAATCTGAAATGACCCTTGAACCAAACATATTTAAACAAACACCCGACAAAAGATATTCTTCCTATAATAAAAGAAAACCAATCCATGATAGCCCAGTAACTAATCACTCAGCAGGAAGAATTTTTGACAAGCAAATCCAACATAATAAACTAGAATCCAAAGTCCAACCCTAAGACGAGATCTAGAATCAATGACATGAATGAATACAATAAACCATAATAACACTAAGTTAATACAGAAAACATTCAAGACATAAGCTAATATTCAATAAAAGGAAACTAATATTCATCCTTAGATCTCCAATGATTACATGGCTTCAAACTTGCATTTCACACATTCATAGAGTCCAAGAAGTTCCTGGGGGCCGAAATTAGAGCAAAGAAATATGAGGTAAATCAGCAGCAGCAGAAATGTGCAATTCAGCCAAACATCACATTATATTTATCTTCCTTAGACCATTTTTGAACCCAAAATGAACCAGAATATTCTTTGGAAGTCTTAAGCTATTATTAACAATGAACTTAAAGAGTAATTCTGAGCAATTTAGGCCAAAATGATGCAGAATATTTCTGTATTTTTAGAGTATTAAAGGCTGCTCGAAAATGAAGGGAAAGAGGTCTTTATATAGGCATGCCTAAGGCAGCCCTAGTCTAGCTAACCAATTCCCCTTTTAACCCTTGAATTCTTGGTTGTTTCACCCTTTTTACCCTAGGTTGAGGATCGAAGAAGACAATAAAGTTGTTGAAAAGAAAGGTCATAGAAACTCAACAATAATGGGAGCAACCATTGTTGAGGATGCTCCTCAAAATAATAAAAAGAGGAAAAAGCCTTCTAGACCAAAAAGAAACCCAAGCAAGAAGCAGTTCAAAGGAAATTACTAAACCTAAGGGAAAGCTGGACATAAATCTGTAGATTGTTGTGCTCCAAGGAAAGACAAGAAGAAGGGTCAAGAAAACATGGTTGAAAAGCACGAGGATATTGATGACTTGTGTGCTATGCTTTCTGAATGCAACCTGGTGGGAAATTCTAAGGAATGGTGGATTCATTCTGGAGCCACTCGCAATGTTTGTGCTGTTAGAGAAGTGTTTACTACATATGCTCCCGTTGGACCCGAAGAGACGCTTTCCATGGGAAATTCTGCAATGGCCAAGATTGAAGGATACGTCAAGATATTTCTGAAAATGTCTTCTAGCAAGGTGGTGACTCTTAATAACGTCCTTCATGTTACTAAAATTAGGAAGAACTTAGTCTCTACTTCACTTATCGTCAAGAACAAGTTTAATTGTGTTTTTGTATCTGATAAGGTTTTAAAATAAGTAATAATAAGATGTTTGTAGGAAAATGTTACCTCACTGAAGGCTTTTTCAAATTGAATGTAATGGTCGTTGACAATAATAAAATTTCAGCTTCTTCTTACTTACTTGAGTCAAATGATTTATGACATATACGTTTGAGACATGTCAATTATAAAACCTTGCAAAAAATGATTAATTTTGAAGTATTGCCTAAGTTTGAATGCGACAAATAAAAACGTCAAATATGTATGGAAACTAAGTATGTTAAACATCCTTATAAGTTAGTTGAAAGGAATTCAAATGCTTTAGACTTAATTCACACAGATATTTCCGACATGAAGTAAATACCATCTCATAGTGGAAAGAAGTATTTCATAACTTTTATTGACGATAGTACTCGATATTACTATGTTTAGTTACTTAATAGTAAATATGAAGCAATAGATGCATTAAATCCATAAAAAATGAAGTTGAAACGCAACTTAACAAGAAAATCAAAATGATAAGAAGTGATAGGGGTGCTGACCATGAATCTCCTTTTGAAGAAATATGTTTAGAATATGGAATTATTCATCAAACAATGGCCCCACACATGCCCCAATCCAATGGGATTGCAGAAAGAAAGAATCGTTCATTAAAAGAGATGATGAATGCCCAGTTGATAAGTTCTGGTTTGCCATAGAATTTGTGGGGGAAGCCATTCTTACGGCTAACCGGATACTAAATCGAGTACCCCCATAGCAAAATGCAATTCATTCCATATGAAAAATAGAAACGAAGGAAGCCTAGCTTGAATTATTTTAAAGTGTGGGAGTGTTTGACAAAAGTGTAAGTTCCTAAACCCAAAAGGGTAAAGATAGGACCGAAAACCGTTGATTGTGTTTTCATAGGATATGCGACCAATAGTTAAACATATCAATTTCTAGTTCATAAATCAGAAAATCGCGATATTTATAATAATACGGTTATAGAATCAGATCATGTTGAGTTCTTCAAAAATATATATCCGTATAAAAAGGAATGTGAGTCGATTGGTAAAGGATCTAAACGACCTCGGGAAGAAACATAATAAAGTACGTCTAATTAGGAAAATCCAAAACATAGTAAATGTCAACGAACGTCTACTTCATTTGGACTAGATTTTGTGACTTTCTTAATAGAAATAAGCCTCAAACATTTAAAGAAGTTATATATTCTTCGGAATCATTATTTTGGAAAGAGGCAATCAATAGTGAAATAGAATTCATATTGAACAACCATACATGGCTATTGGTTGATCTTCCTCCTAAAAATAAACCGTTGGATTCTAAATGGGATTTTTAAGAGGAAAATGAATGATTGTGTCACTATTGATAAATATAAAATAAGGCTTGTGGTCAAAGGGTATAGACATTGAGAAGGTCTTGACTATTTTGATACATACTCTCCAGTTACAAGAATTACGTCCTTACTGTCATCGGCGGCTTTTCAACCGTGTCCCATGACCCCTTGGGCACGCCCCGTGGCGTCCTAGCAAGCCTTCCAATGCCTAGCGCCACGGAAGGCGCCGTGGTCTTGGCCGCACCAAGTGACAAGCGCGCATGTGCCTTTGTCGCCCCACTGATATCCCTCGCCAGCGCCCAACCGCAGGCAGATGCCAACAGCGCCGCGTGCACATACAACGCCGCGTGCGTAGACCCGGATACCAATGACTATGCTGCTGTCAACGGAACTGTTTCTGCCTTATAGAAAACTAAGTCTTTTTCATTGTAAATATAGAGTAGTTTTATTCCATGTACTTCCATTATGTTTCTCTAGCTTAATCAAGTCTAGTCTTGTAGATTTGGATTATTTTTTTAAGCATTATTAGGGGGGATCAAGCAATCAAACTTTCTAGTAAGCAAACAGTTCTCTGTATTGGTGTCTCTCCCCCTCGACACCGCGTTGCCTTTCTGTAATAGGTTTCATTAATGCAATCAAGCTTTCTTTCATTCTCAATTCTCATTCCTGTTCTTTCAATTGCTCTTGGCATTGGTTTTCCCATACGACACTGACAATTTAGTCTAGCGTATAGAGGGGACCTTAGTTGGCGGACAGCAACTGCACTGACATCAGTTGCTTAGCCTTACGTCGCCCTTCCAAGGAATCTCAGGAAGGCGCTGCGTAACAATTGGTATCAGAGCCTAGGCTCAACATCGGACGAGGGAACGCATTGCCATTACTACCATTTCTAACCATGGTGAATCATGGGGACCGCATTGCGGCCCTTGAACAGACGGTTGACGGATTACTACCCATTATGGATACGGTGCCTGAACTAAGAACCAGCCTAGGTCAAAGGTTGGACGACCTGGACCGCAGGATGCTCCAGGCCGAAGTTGACATTGAAAACATCAGTCGTGACTCCGAGGGAGACCGGCAAACGGCAGCCACAGAGGCAGTCAAAATATTTGGCAAATTCGAGGGACTCCAACATGAGCGTGCCGAGGATTTAGCTTACAGGGCACAAGAGGTAGACATGGTGACTGCCATGCAACAAACTATTGACGACTTGACAGACAAGCTCAATGTCGTCAATGTTGCTTTACAGGGCCTGCTGCGAGGCAGTGGAAACCAGATCGAGGGCGCTGCAAACCCTACTTCCACGACACAAAAACTGAAAATTCCTGAGCCAAAGCCATACAGTGGAGCTAGGAATTCCAAGGAAGTGGAGAACTTCATCTTTGATGTCGAACAATATTTCGATGCTGTTGGGGGCCTAGAAGAAGCTAAGAAGGTAGCAACTGCTACCATGTATCTTCAGGGTGATGCTAAACTCTGGTGGCGGGTGAAATATGAAGCCATCAAGGCCGGTGAAGATGCTCTCGAAACATGGGCAGAACTGAAGGCAGCCATACGCCTACAGTTCTTCCCCGAAAATATTGAATACAATTCAAGGAGAAAGCTACGGGAGCTCCGCCAAACCAAATCCGTACGGGATTACGTGCGGGAATTCTCCGCGCTCATGCTAAGCATACGCGACATGGGGGATAAAGACAAGCTCTTCACCTTCCTAGAAGGGCTGAAACCTTATGCCCGTATGGAGCTACAAAGACAATGGGTAGATAGCCTGCCCAAGGCGATCCAAGTAGCTGAATGCCTTGGGGACTATCAAATGGAAGCTCGGAAGGATAGGCCTCAGCCGCCTGCCCGAGCGGGATTCAAAGGGGGCCAGTCTAGCAATGGTGGCCCTAGCAGAAGTGGGGGAGATCGGGGTTCAACCAAACCTAAGGCTCCCTTCACAGGCAGCAACAATGCTGCGTCTAGCAACAATGATCGGGGGAGGAAGCCTCTTTCAGGATGCCGTCATTGAGGCGAACCACATTGGAACAATGAGTGCCCACATGCACAGATGAACGCCCATCAGACTTTTGATGATGGGACTGATGACGACTCAGACGATGCGGATCAGACTGAACCAGTAGGTGCCTTCAATGCAATTGTTGGCTCCATTTCTGAGGCATTAGCAGAGACTAGTGCTGGTATCCATAAGAAGAAGGACCCATGTCCAGTCACCAAGAAAGGGAAAAAGAAGGCGGGTGATAAGGCTCCTCTTAAGCACAAGAGGACCTTAATGTTCGTTGAGATGAAGGTGAATGGCAAGCCATTCGGGCCATGGTAGACACGGGTGCTACCCACAACTACTTAGCCTTGACTCAGGTGGAGCACCTTGGTCTAGTTGTAGGGAAAGGTAGAGGCCGTGTCAAGGCTATCAACTCACCTCCCCAGCCAGTGGGTGGAATAGCCAAAGAAGTACCGGTGAAGCTTGGCCCTTACGAAGGAAAATTCAACCTGCGCGTGGTGATCATAGATGACTTCGAGTTGATAGTTGGATTGGAATTCCTGAGGCAAACCAACACCATGCCTGTACCGTATGCTGACATGTTACTGATGATGGGAGCAAACGGGACCAAGCCCTGCATTATCCCTTGCATGCCCATGAAGATGGCCGTTGAAAACATTTCGGCCCTGCAGTTGAAGAAGGGGGTCAAAAGAAATGAACCCATGTTCCTTGCAACCCTCTGCATTGAAGATGTAGAACGCTCATCGGTCCCCATTCCTGAGCCCGTGAAGGAGCTACTACTAGAGTTTGAAGATGTCATGCCACAAGACATTCCAAAGCGACTACCGCCTAGGCGCACTGTGGACCATGAAATTGAGCTGGTGCCGGGCGCGAAGCCACCCGCCCGAGACAATTGACGGAAATGCAAGACACAGGGATTATCGTGCCCTCCAAATCCCCATACGGGTCCCCTTTGCTATTCCAAAAGAAACATGATGGTAGTCTATGACTCTGTGTGGACTATCGGGCTCTAAACAAAATTACTGTGAAGAACAAGTACCCTATTCCGCTAATGGTAGACTTGTTCGATAGACTAGGTGGTGCGACGGTGTTCACCAAAATAGACCTGAAGATAGGTTATTGGCAAGTTCAGATTGCAGAGGGTGATGAGCATAAGACAACCTGTGTGACAAGATATGGGTCGTACGATTTCCTGGTTATGCCATTCGGCTTGACTAACGCCCCAGCTACGTTTTGCACTTTGATGAACCAAGTCTTCCAAGAGTACATTGATGAATTCGTGGTGGTCTACTTGGATGACATTGTGGTATATAGCCAAACATTGGAGGAACACCTGATGCACTTGCGGAAGGTCCTAGCTCAATTGCGGGAGCATGAACTATATGCGAAGCTATCTAAGTGCTCCTTTGCTTAAAAGAAAATTGACTTCCTCGGACATGTCATCGAGGAAGGACGGATCAAGATGGGCCAGTAGAAGATTCAGGCAATCACAGATTGGCCTCCGCCTAAGGATATCCACGCCTTGAGGCCGTTCCATGGTCTATGCAATTTCTATCAGCGATTTGTGAAAAACTACTCCCTCATTGCAGTACCATTGACAGAACTCCTCAAGAAGGTTACGCCTTGGGAATGGGGACCCAAGCGAGTGGAGGCCTTCAACGCATTGAAAGCGGCTATGTCTAGTAGCCCCGTCTTGGCCCTTCCTGATCTGGCCAAGCCATTCGAAGTACAAACATATGCATCTAGTCCTGCTAAAAGAAGCGCATCCTGTAGCGTACGAGAGTCGGAAGCTGAAAGATGCTGAGCGGCGCTATGCCGCCCATGAGAAAGAATTATTGGCTATCGTCCACTACTTGCGCCTCTGGAGGCACTATTTGCTGGGGACCCCCTTCGTGGTCAAGACAGACAACACAGCTATTAGCCATTTCATGACCCAGCCGAAGTTGAATGGTCGACAGGCCAGGTGGCAGGAACTCCTAGCTGAATTCCACTTCAACCTGGAGTACCGAAGTGGGAAGACCAATCATGTTGCTGATGCGCTCAGTCGGAGAGCTGATCTAGCATCAGTGTGCCTACTCGCCACCCTAAGGGGGAGCGAAGTAGCCACCTCCATCAAGGACCAGATACAAGATTTACTCATCAAAGATCCTGCTGCATAGTATTTGGTTGATTTGGTAGGACAGGGCAAGACTCGCCAGTTCTACATGGAAGATGGGTTTTTGAAAGTGAAAGGGAACCGATTTTATGTTCCTAAATGAGGAGATCTGTGTAGGACTCTTCTGGCGGAATGTCATGATACTCTGTGGGCCGACCATCCCGGTGAAGAACGCACCATGGCGTTACTTCACCGTGCATATTATTGGCCTCAAATGGTCGATGACGTTGCTCAGTATGTGAAGACTTGTCTAGTATGCCGGAAGGACAAGTCAGACCGCTTAACACTGGCGGGACTCTTGGAACCACTAGCTGTCCTAAAGAGACCTTGGGAAAGTGTTTCCCTGGATTTCATCACCGGATTGCTCAAGGTCGGAGATCTAACAACTATCTTGGTTGTGGTAGATCGGTTTTCCAAGTATGCTACCTTTATTGCTGCCCCACAATATATATCAGCAGAAGATACAGCTCGACTCTTCTTTTCTCATGTCGTCAAATATTGGGGCCTGCCCAAAGACATTGTTAGTGACCGTGACTCACGCTTCACTAGTAACTTTTGGACCCAACTCTTTAAGTGCCTTGGGTCAAAGCTGAGTCACAGCTCAAGTTTTCATCCGCAATCTGATGGCCAGACGGAGCGGTTCAATGGTATGTTGGAGGAATATCTCCATCATTTTGTAACCGGATCGCAGAAGAATTGGGTGAAGCTTCTGGATACTGTTCAACTGTGTTTTAATTCACAAAAGAGCTCTAGTACAAACAAAAGTGCTTTTGAAATTGTTACCGGACAGCAACCGCTACTCCCACACACAGTCAATGCACCAAATATGTCTAAATCTCCTCGAGCTGCTAGCTTCTCTAAAGAGTGGAAGCAAAATTTGGAGATAGTGCGGAGCTATCTTGTCAAGGCTCAAAAGCGGATGAAGAGGCATGCTGATCAGAATCGTCGCTTTGTTGAATACCAAGTAGGAGACAAAGTGATGGTCAAAATTCCAAAGCGTTACTTATTTGCGGGGGTCCATGACCCTCGCCTATTGCAAAAATACATTGGACCCTTGTCCATTGAAAGGCGCATTGGGAAAGTTGCATACCGGGTGGATACTCCAGCTTGGTGGAAAATTCATCCTGTCTTCCATGTCAGCCTTCTGAAACCTTTTTGGGAAGACACGGAGGACCCTTCAAGGAGCCAACTCACAATACCCAGTATTCGAGGGCCCAATTCAACCGGGAAAAGGCGGGTTGAAGCTATCCTTGATGATAGAGTGATTCATGCCTCAAGGAAAGATCACCAAGAGTTCTTGGTGAAATGGCAAGGCTGTGATGCAAAGGAGAACACTTGGGAAAGGGGAACAAACCTCAAAGCCTACAAGAGCCTAATTGAAGATTATCTTGCAAGTAAGGCGCCGAGGACGTCGCCAAATCAGGTGGGGGAGAATGTCATGAGCGGCTTTTCAACCGTGCCCCATGACCCCTTGGGCGCGCCCCATGGCGTCCTTGCAAGCTTTCCAATGCCTAGCGCCACGGACGGCCCCGTGGTCTTGGCCGCGCCAAGTGACAAGCGTGCATGCGCCTCTGTCGCCCCACCGATATCCCTCGCCAGTGCCCAACCGCAGGCAGATGCCAACAGCGCCGCGTGCGCAGACAACGTCGCGCGCGCAGACCCGGATGCCAATGACTATGCTGCTATCAACGGAACTGTTTCTGCCTTATAGTAAACTAAGTCTTTTTCATTGTAAATATAGAGTAGTTTTATTCCATGTACTTCCATTATGTTTCTCTAGCTTAATCAAGTCTAGTCTTGTAGCTTTGGATTATTTTTTTTAAGCATTATTAGGGGGGATCAAGCAATCAAACTTTCTAGCAAGCAAACAATTCTCTGTACTGGTATCTCTCCTCCTCGACACCGTGTTGCCTTTTTGTAATAGCTTTCATTAATGCAATCAAGCTTTCTTTCATTCTCAATTTTCATTCCTGTTCTCTCAATTGCTCTTGGCATTGGTTTTCCCTTACGGCACTGACAATCTAGTCTATCGTATGGAGGGGACCTCAGTTGGCGGACAGCAACTGCACTGACATCAATTGCTTAGCCTTACGTCGCCCTTCCAAGGAGTCTCAGGAAGGCGCCGCATAACCATGAATCTCTTTTTGAAGAAATATGTTTAGAATATGGAATTATTCATCAAACAATGGCCCCACAGATGCCCCAATCCAATGGGATTGCAGAAAGAAAGAATCGTTCATTAAAAGAGATGATGAATGCCTAGTTGATAAGTTCTGGTTTGCCACAGAATTTGTGGGGGAAGCCATTCTTACGGCTAACCGGATACTAAATCGAGTACCCCCATAGCAAAATGCAATTCATTCCATATGAAAAATAGAAACGAAGGAAGCCTAGCTTGAATTATTTTAAAGTGTGGGAGTGTTTGGCAAAAGTGTAAGTTCCTAAACCCAAAAGGGTAAAGATAGGACCGAAAACCGTTGATTGTATTTTCATAGGATATGCGACCAATAGTTAAACATATCAATTTCTAGTTCATAAATCAGAAAATTGCGATATTTATAATAATACGGTTATAGAATCAGATCATGTTGAGTTCTTCAAAAATATATATCCATATAAAAAGAAATATGAGTCGATTGGTGAAGGATCTAAACGACCTCGGGAAGAAACATAATAAAGTATGTCTAATTAGGAAAATCCAAGACATAGTAAATGTCAACGAACGTCTACTTCATTTGGACTAGATTTTGTGACTTTCTTAATAGAAATAAGCCTCAAACATTTAAAGAAGTTATATATTCTTCGGAATCATTATTTTGGAAAGAGGCAATCAATAGTGAAATAGAATTCATATTGAACAACCATACATGACAATTGGTTGATATTCCTCCTAAAAATAAACCGTTGGATTCTAAATGGGACTTTTAAGAGGAAAATGAAAGATTGTGGCACTATTGATAAATATAAAATAAGGCTTGTGGTCAAAGGGTATAGAAAATGAGAAGGTCTTGACTATTTTGATACATACTCTCTAGTTACAAGAATTACGTCCTTACGAACGTTAGTAGCATTATTTGTTGTTTATGGTCTTGAAATACATTAAATGTACGTTAAGACGACCTTCTTAAATGGAGATTTGGAGGAAGAAATCTATGTGGAACAACTTGAAGGGTTTGTGGTTCCAGATAAAGAAAAGAAGGTACGTAGACTTGTTAAGTCCCTTTACGGACTAAAACAAGCACAAAAAAATGACATGCAAAATATGACCAAACAATATAGTCAAATGGGTTTAAGACAAATGAATGTGATAAATTTGTGTACATTAAAAATGTTCCAAATCACATAGTCATTGATTGCTTATATGTGGATGATATGCTAATAATGAGTAATTACATTGCCAACATAAATGCGACTAAGCATATGCTAACTAGCAAATTTGATAGGAAGGACTTGGGAGTTGCCAATTTAATTTTGGGTATTAAGATCCATAAGACTCCTCAAGGTCTGGCATTGTCACAATCTCATTATATTAAAAAAAATACTTGAAAATTCAAGCACTTAGATTTTAAAGTTGCAAAGTCTTCAATTGACGTAAATCTTGCACTAGAAAAGAATAATGGCTAGAGCATATCACAATTGGATTATGCTCATGTGTTGGAATGTCTAATGTATATCATGAATCGTACACGACCAGATATAACTTATCCTATAAGTAAATTGAGTTACTACACATGTAATCCAAGTTAATCTCATTGGATGGCAATGAAACGAGTTTTGGAATATTTAGAACATACCCATAACTTTTCTTTACATTACAGTAAATATCCTGCAGTGATTGAGGGAAACTATGATGCAAATTGGATCACCGGTTCAACTGATTCTATGTCCACAAGTGGATATGTATTCACTATTGATGGAAGAGCGGTATCTTCTAACTTTGTTAAGGGAATTTTTCCTACTATTTGACATTGTTTGTTACATGCAGGGGTGATACATATATGAGTTAACGAGCGTATATGTATGTGTCAGGGTTAATTTTGCTTGGCGGTAGATTATGTTATAATTGTGTCTTGTAAAATCACGTGACCTTTTGTAACGTCCTGGCCAGTCGTTTTTTGAATTTCAGCACCGTTTCCCCCATTTCTGCTTCTTTATGTCTTGTTCAGCTGTATTATGTAGTATCAGGTTGGTTGGTTCGGGTTCGAAGTGGTTTTGTAGAGGAGTGAGACACATAATCTCTTTTGAGTAAGCTTAAGTTGGAAAAGTCAACTGGATATTGACTTATGGGTATAAAGTCTCCGATATGAATTTTGATGGTTCAGATAGTTTCGTTAGGTGATTTGGGACTTAGGAGCGTGATCAGAATGTGTTTTGGAGGTCCGTGGAAGATTTAGGCTTGAATTGGCGAAATCGGAAATTTGGCATTTTCCGGTAGGTAGTGAAAATTTTGATATCGGGGTAGGAATGGAATTCCAAAAATTGGAGTAGGTCTGTTGTATCATTTGGGATGTGTGTGCAAAATTTCAGGTTATTCAGACGAGGTTTGATAGACTTTTTGATCGATTGCGGAATTTGGAAGTTTGGAAATCCTTAGGCTTGAATCCGATGGTGATTTGATGTTTTGATGTTGTTTTGAGCATTCCGAAGATTGGAATGATGTTATGGGATGTGTTTGCATGTTTGGTTGAGGTCTCGAGGGCCTCGGGTGAGTTTCGGATGGTTAACGGATCATTTTGGACCTTGGAAAGATAGCAGATTTTCTGGTATTTTGTTTGCCGAGATTTGTTTTTCGCGTTTGCGAAGAGATGTTGAGTGAGGCAGGCGAGTTGCACTTCGTGTTTGCCATGTTTGTCCTGCATTTGTGAAGGTTGAGTTAGAATGTTCATCGCGAGCGCGTGGCAGAGTTTGCGTTCGTGTAGAAGGGTGAAACAGGCTTGGGCATCAGGCCATAAGGCATCGCGTTCGTGGCCAGAGGAACGTGTTCGCGTAGGCCAAGTTAGGCAAGGCATCGTGTTCGCGAGGTGGTGTTCACGTTCGTGAAAGAGGAAAAGTTTGAGCTGTGATTTTGTGCTTCGCGAACGTGAGGATTTGACCACGTTCGCGAAGAAGGAAATAATACCTGGGCAGAATGTTTAAATAGAGGTCTTCACGATTTTTTGCCCATTTCTCACCATTATTGAGCGGTTTTGATGCTTTTTGAGAGGGATTGAAGAGGTATTAGAAAGAAAACACTTGGAGGTAAGATTTTTGAACACAATACTTGATTCTATGGTGATTTCTAACTAATTAGACATTAAATTAGTGTGATTTAAAGCCTAAAATTGGGGAATTAGGGCTTGAAATTGGAGAGTGTAAATAGGGGATTTGAGGGGCCATTTGAGGTCCGATTTTGATGTTCTTGGTATGTATGAACTCGTGGGAGGATAAGAAATCTATTTATGTAATGTTTTATTGGATTCCAAGATGTGTGCCCGGGGGTCAGGTTTGACCAATTTCGGGATTTTTGATGTAATTTGATTATTTCACGTGGGCTTTATTCCCTTAGCATATATTGATGTTATGGTTCTGATTTTGGTTAGATTCGGGGCATTTGGAGGCCAAATCGAGAGGCAAGGTCGTAGCAGGCTAGAGTTTGTCTTGGTTTGAGGTAAGTAACGCTTCCAACTTGGTTCTGAGGATTTGAAACCCCGAACTATGTGTTCAATGATTACTATTGAGGTGATGCAAATGCCAAGTGACGGGCTTGTGGGTGTGCACCGTGAGAGTTGCATACTGGATCATTCCATGGAACCGCTTAGTAACTCTTTCTTGTTGATATCCGTGTTTCTATCATGTGAATAAGTAAATGTGCTGTGAAATCATGCTAGATATCTTGTTAAGGCTTCACGCTGATACTATTGAGACCCGAGAGGTCGTTTCTTGCTGTCATATCATTAGCTTCATTGATATTCTGTACTCAGTCCTGTTCATGCATTGTATATCATGTCTCAGTCTCAGTTATAATTATTTGGAACATTACATCATTGTTTTGGGCTAGTTTTATGACATTGTGATCCCGTGAGTGTGAGACTAGAGAGTGATGACTGAGTGAGGCCCAGAGCCTGATTGTGAGTTACAATATATGGGATCGAGCTGCATGCCGCAACAGTTATGTTGGTGATAGTGATAGCTCTTGGGTTTTAGGAGCCCCTCCGGAGTTTGTAACACACCCCCAGTGAGCGCAATTGATGATATTGAGGGATGGATCTTCCTTGAACATGGATCTTGTTCGAAGTACTTATACCTAGAGATGGATCTTCTCCATAGGGCTAGAATGGCCTTCCTCGGTACTGGATGACTGCGGTCAGTGATATATATATTTTGGGATGGATCTTCCATGGGTCGTATGGCGATATACAGTACCGAGTGGTTGAGCACTTGTGAGCGGAGGTACACAGAACATTGATCATTCTATTTGTGCGTTTGGTACATAGATATTTCCTGAGTTTTATACTCCGTATTGTTCAGATTGTATAATTTACTGTTTAGTTTTTACTTGAATTGCAAGCATGTCTACTTTCTGTACTGTTTAATTGTATTACATATTGAGGTTTGGTTCGTCACTACCTGTCAGTCCATAGTTTGGACTTGTTACTTACCGAGTTGGTGTACTCACGTTACCCCCTACACCTTGTGTGCAGATCCAGGTATTTCGGGCCACGGTAGCGGTTGCTGATCATATCAATTATGGACTTTTCCTTGGGGATTTCGAGGTAGCTGCCAATTGCAGTTCCGACGTCTCCTTCCTTATCTTCCTCTTAGTATATTTATTGGATATTCTCAAACTATGTTAGTCTTATTTATTTCGAACAGTTGTAGTATTTTGCTCATGACTTAGTGACACTCGTGGTTGGGCTTGTATTTCTTTCCGCTTTATTAAACTTGATTTGATATCTTTACCGGAATTCTATTGAAAAAAATGATTTTTCTTATGTTTTAAATGATTATATGGTTTGTTCTGGAAATGAGTTGGCTGGCCTAATATCACGATAGGCGCTATCACGACCCGGTCGGTTTTGGGGTCATGACAAGTTGGTATCAAAGCCTAGGTTACATAAGTCTCATGGGTCATGAGAACGTTTAGTAGAGTCTCGCGGATCGGTTCGGAGACGTCTTCACTTATCCTCAGGAGGCTGCAGAACCTTTAGGAAAAACTTCACATTCTTGAATTCTTGTCGTGTGAATATGTTTATTATAGTACTAAACTTCTGTTATTCTATTCTCTCACAGATGGTGAGGACACGTGCTACCGGTCAGGATGGAAGACCACCTGTACCACCAATTAGGGCCACTAGAGGCCGAGGCCGCGGTCGAGGCCGTGGTAAGGGGAGGGGTGTAGCCCGCAGAGCAGCTAGGGCAGCGCCTCCAGATCCACCAGCAGCACCAGTTCATGATCAGGCTCCAGCTGAGGATGCTTGAGCAGTGCCAGTTCAGGCACCGACTATGCCTATTGTTATTCCGGGTCTCCAGGTGACCTTGGCTCAGATCTTGACCGTGTGCACTAGTTTCGCTCAAGCAGTCGCAGTTTCTACTATAGCAGCTACTTCCCAGGCCGGGGGAGGCATTCATACTCTTGCCGCTCATACACCCGAGCAGGTCATGCAGGAACTCCAGACACCGGAGGCACCACCATCCCAGCCGATCGCACCTACTCAGGATTATATGGTTCCAGTTATGCCTGATGATGAGTAGCATCGATTGGAGAGGTTTGGTAGACTTCAGCCTCTGCCTTTCATTGGTGCATAGAGTGAGGATGCCTAGGGTTTCTTGGACAAGTGCTAGAGGATGTTACGTACAACGGGTATTTTGGAGACCAGTGGGGTCTCATTTACTACTTTTCAGTTGTCTGGAGCTGCATTCACTTGGTGGGAGGCTTATGAGAGGCGTAAGCCTATTGGTGCAGCGCCCCTTACTTGGCAGAAGTTCTCTACTCTCCTCTTGGAGAAATATTTGCCACAGTCCCGCAGAGAGGAGCTGTGCAGGCAATTCGAGCAGTTGCGTCCTGATGATATCACTGTGATGCAGTACGAGATAAGGTTCTTTGAGTTAGCCCGTCATACTGTTTGGTCAGTTCCTAACGACAGGGAGAGTATCAGGAGATTCGCGTATTGACTCGCTTATTAGTTACAAATTCTTATAACCAGAGAGAGGGTGTCTTGTGCTTCTTTTGAGGAGGTTGTTGACATTGCTCGAGACATAGAGTCGGTTCACCGCCAGGAGCAAGTTGAGAGGGAGACCAAGAGGCCTTGGGGATCTGGTAGTTTTGGTGGTGTTCTATTCAGACATGCTCAGCCAGCCCGTTTGGGCCACCGTGGCTGATCATCTGGCCACGATTCTCATAGTTCACAGTAGGGTCACTCGTTTCTCAGTGCCCTTCTAGCACAGAGTTCGACTCAGGCACCATCAATTTAAGGCTCATTTATGCCTAGTTCTTCTAGTGGACATCCTGGTGCGCAGGGCTCCCTTCAGTCCCCACCGCCATTTTCTGGGAGAGGTTGCTTTGAGTGTGAATATTTGGGCCATATTAAGAGGTTTTGTCCTAGTCTTACGGGAGGTTCATCTCAGAAGAGGAGTCATTCCTCGACTTCAGCACCAGTTACTTCCCCACCCGCTCAGTCTGCTTGGGGTGGAGTCAGTCAGCTAGGGGTCATCCTAGAGGGGGAGGTCGATCAGTTGGTGGTCAGGCCCATTTCTATGCCCTCCTAGCCATACCAGATATTTTTGCTTCAGATGTTGTGATTACAGGCATTGTCTTAGTCTGCCACAGAAATGCCTCTATATTATTTGATCCTGGTTCCATTTTTTCATATGTGTCATCATATTTTGCTCATTATCTGGATATGCCCCGCGAGTCTCTTGATTTATCTGTTCATGTATCTACTTTGGTGGGTGATACTATTATTGTGGATCGTGTATATCGGTCGTGTGTAGTGACTATTGGGGGTTTGGATACCTGAGTGGATCTCTTGTTGCTTAGTATGGTTGATTTTGATATGATATTAGGCGTGGATTGGTTATCTCCGTGTCGTGCTATTTTGGACTGTCATGCTAAGACAATGATGTTGGCTATGCTGGGGTTGCCATAGATTGAGTGGTGAGGTTCGACGGATTATGTTCCCAGTAGAGTGATTTCATTTTTGAAGGCCCAACGGATGGTTGGGAAGGGTTGTCTTTCTTATCTGGCCTTCGTGAGGGATGTTAGTGCAGAGACTTCTAGTATTGATTCTGTTCCAGTAGTGAGGGACTTTCTGGACGTGTTTCCTGCAGATCTGCTGGGCATGCCACCGAACATGGATATTGATTTTGGTATTGATTTGGTGCCGGGCACTCAGCCCATTTCTATTCCACTGTATCATATGGCACCGGCGGAGTTGAAGGAGTAGCTTAAGGAACTCCTTGATAAAGGGATTTATTCGGCCTAGTGTGTCGTCGTAGGGTGCGCTTGTCCTATTTGTGAAGAAGAAGGATGGCACTGTGAGGATGTACATTGATTACAGGCAGTTGAACAAGGTCACAATCAAAAACAAGTATCTTTGCCTTATATTGATGATTTATTTGACCAGCTTCAGGGATCGAGGGTGTTCTCCAAGATTGCTCTCCGTTTAGGGTATCACCAGTTGAAGATTAGGGGCTCGGACATTCTTAAGACAGCTTTTAGGACCCGATATGGTCATTATGAGTTCCTTGTGATGTCTTTTGGGCTGATCAATGCCCCAACAATGTTCATGCATTTGAAAACAGCGTGTTTCGGCCTAATCTCAACTCATTTGTCATTGTATTCATTGATGATATTCTGGTGTACTCGTGTAGTTAGGAGGAGCATATGGAGCATTTGAGAGTTGTGTTGCAGCGGTTGAGGGAGGAGAAGGTTTATGCAAAGTTCTCCAAGTGTGAGTTTTGGCTCAGTTTAGTGGCTTTCTTAGGGCACGTGGTGTCCAGTGAGGGTATTCAGGTGGATCCCAAGAAGATAGAGGCGGTTCTGAGTTAGCCTAGACCGTTAAGAAGATAGAGGCGGTTGAGGGAGGAGAAGGTTTATGCAAAGTTCTCCAAGTATGAGTTTTGGCTCAGTTCAGTGGCTTTCTTAGGGCACGTGGTGTCCAGTGAGGGTATTCAGGTGGATCCGAAGAAGATAGAGGCGGTTCTGAGTTGTCCTAGACCGTTCTCGGCCATCGAGATTTGCAGTTTTCTTATTTGGCGGGCTATTACCGTCGGTTATTTAGGGATTTTCATCTATAGCATCACCCTTGACCAGATTGACTCAAAAGGGTGCTCTTTTCATGTGGTCGGATGAGTGTGAGGTGATCTTTCAGAAGCTCAAGATTGCCTTGACCACAACTCCAGTGTTAGTTTTGCCATCAACTTCAGGTTCATATGTAGTGTATTATGATGCTTCGAGAATTGGTATTGGGTGTGTGTTGATGTAGGAGGGTAGAGTGATTGCTTATGCTTCTCATCAGTTGAAGCCCCAAGAGAAGAACTACCCCATTCATGATTTGGAGTTGGCTGCCATTGTCCACGTGTTGAAGATTTGGAGGCATTATCTTTATGGTGTATCTTGTGAGGTGTTTACTGATCATCGTAGCCTCCAGCACTTGTTCAAGTAGAAGGATCTCAATTTGAAGCAGTGGAGATGGTTGGAGCTGCTAAAGGATTATAATATTACTATCTTGTACCATCCGGGGATGGCTAATGTAGTGGCTGATGCTTTGAGTAGGAAGGCGGTGAGTATGGGCAGTCTTGCATTTATTCCTGTTGGAGAGAGACCTCTTGGATTTGATGTTCAGGCCTTGGCCAATCGGTTTGTGAGGTTGGATATTTCGGAGCCCAGTCGGGTCTTAGCTTGTGTGCTTTCTCGGTCTTTCTTGTTCCATTGCATCAGAGAGCACCAGTATGGTGATCCTCATTTGCTTGTCCTTAAGGACAGAGTTCAGCACGATGATGCCAGGGATGTGACTATTGGTGATAATGGAGTATTGAAGATGCAAGGCCGGATATGTGTGCCCAATGTAGATGGTCTTCGGGAGTTGATTCTAGAGGAGGCCCATAGCTCGCGGTATTCCATCCATCCGGGTGCCACGAAGATGTATCATGATTTGAGACAGCACTATTGGTGGAGAAGAATGAAGAAGGATATTATGGGATTTGTAGCTCGGTGTCTCAATTGTCAGCAGGTGAAATATGAGCATCAAAGACCGAGTGGCTTGCTTCAGCAGATAGATATTCCAGAGTGGAAGTGGGTGCAGATCACCATGGACTTTGTAATTGGACTTTGAAGAAGTTCGATGCTATTTAGGTGATTGTGGATCGGCTGACCAAGTCCGCGCACTTCATTCCGGTATGTACTAACTATTCTTCAGAGTGGTTAGCAGAGATTTATATCCGAGAGATTGTTCGCTTGCATGGTGTCCCAGTTTCCATCATTTCAGATAGAGGTACTCAGTTTATTTCACAGTTTTGGAGAGTCGTGCAGCGAGAGTTGGGTACTCAGTTTGAGTTGAGCACAGCTTTTCACCCTTAGACGGACGGGTAGTCCAAGCGCACTATTCATATGTTGGAGGACATGTTCTGCGCTTGTGTCATTGATCAGTTTCTATTGCTAGCGGAGTTTTGTTATGACAACAGTTATCAGTCGAGTATTCAGATAGCTCCATATGAGGCTTTATATGGGAAACGGTGTAGACCTTCAGTTGGTTGGTTTGATCTAGGTGAGGCTAAGCTTTTGGGTACAGACTTAGTGCAGGATGCTTTGGACAAGGTGAAGGTGATTCAGGAGCGGCTTCGTATAATGCAATCCAGAAAAAAGAGATATGTTGACAGGAAGGTCTGCGATGTGTCTTACATGGTTAGGGAGAAGGTTCTACTGAAGGTTTCACCCATGAAGGGTGTTATGAGATTTGGGAAGACGGGTAAATTGAGTCCTCGGTTCATTGGGCATTTTGAGGATTGGGGAGGTGGCTTATGAGCTTGCTTTGCCACCTAGCTTGTCGAGTCTACATCCGGTATTTCATGTTTCTATTCTCCAGAAGTACATTGGCGATATGTCTCATGTTTTGGATTTCAGTATGGTTTAGTTGGACGGTGATTTGACTTATGATGTGGAGCGTCAGGTTTGAAAGTTGAGATCAAAGGATATAGCTTCAGTGAAAGTGCAGTGGAGAGGTCGGCCCGTGAAGGAGGCTACATGGGAGACCAAGTGGGAGATGCTTAGCAAATATCCTCACCTATTTGAGACTTCAGGTATGTTTTTTGACCTGTTCGAGGACAAACGTTTGTTTAAGAGGGGGAGGATGTAACGACCCGGTCGGTCGTTTCATGAGTTGCCCCTCTGTTTCCCCCATTTCTGCTTCTTTATGCCTTGTTAAGTTGTATTATGTGGTATGGGTTGGTTGGTTCGGGTTCGGAGTGGTTTTGCAGAGGAATGAGACACTTAGTCTCTTTTGAGTAAGCTTAAGTTGGAAAAGTCAACCAAATGTTGACTTTTGGGTAGAAAGTCTCAGATGTGAATTCTGATGGTTCAGATAGCTTCTATAGGTGATTTGGGACTTAGGAGCGTGATCAGAATATGTTTTGGAGGTCCGTGGAAGATTTAGGCTTGAATTGACGAAATTAAAAATTTGGCATTTTTCAGTGGCAGTGGAAATTATGATATCGGGGTCGGAATGGAATTTTGGAAATTGGAATAAGTCTATTGTGTCATTTGGGACGTGTGTGCAAAATTTTAGGTCATTCGGACGAGGTTCAATAGACTTTTTGATCGATTGCGGAATTTGGAAGTTTGGAAATCCTTAGGCTTGAATCCGATGGTGATTTGATGTTTTGATGTTGTTTTGAGCGTTCCGAAGGTTGGTAGAAGTTTGAATAATGTTATGGTATGTGTTGACATGTTTGGTTGAAGTCCCGAGGGCCTCGGGTGAGTTTTGGGTGGTTAACGGATTTTTTTGGACCTTGGAAAGATAGCAGATTTTCTGGTATTGTTGTTGCAGAGATTTGTTCTTCACGTTCGCGAAGAGATGTTGAGTGAGGTAGGCGAGTTGCTCTTTGCGTTCGCGATGATGGGTCTGTGTTCGTGAAGGTTGAGTTAGAATGTGCATCGCGAATGCGTGGCAGAGTTCGCGTTCGTGTAGAAGGGTGAAGCACGAGTCAAGATAAGGCCGGAACACATTGTACATCAAATGCATGAAGGATGCTGTGGTATTGGTCAGCCCAAATGACATAACAAGGAACTCGTAATGACCATACCGAGTCCTGAAAGCATTCTTTGGGATATCTGGCTCCCGAATCTCCAACTGATGGTAACCTGAACGCAAGTCAATCTTAGAAAACACTTGTACACCCTGAAGCTTGTTAAACAGATCATCAATATGAGGCAAAGGATAACGGTTCTTCATTTTAACTTTGTTCAACTAGCGATAATCAATACACATACGCATGAACCATCCTTTTTCTTCACAAACAAGATAGGAGCACCCCAAGGTGATACACTGGGCCAAATAAATCCATTATCAAGAAATTCCTGTAACTACTCCTTCAACTCCTTCAATTCAGGAGGAGCCATATGATACGGAGAAATAAAAATGAGCCATGGGCTTGACAATAGATCAATGCCAAAATCAATATCTCTATCGGGCGACATGCACGTAAGATCATCTGGAAATACATCGGGAAAATCCCATACTACTAGAACTGAATCAAATGAAGGGGTATCAATACTGACATCTCTCACGTACGCTAAATATGCGTCACACGCCTTCTTAACCATTCATTGAGCCTTAAGGAAACAAATAACTCTACCGGGAGTGTGATTTAAAGTACCCCTCCACTCAACACACGGTACACCTATCATAGCCAGCATCACGGTTTTGGCATGACAATCAAGAATAGCATAATGGGGCGACAACCCGTACATGCCAAAGATAATATCAAAATTTATGATGCTGAGCAATAATAAATCGGCTCTGGTCTCAATAGCACTAAGAGCAACCAAACATGACTGATAAATGTAGTCCACAACAAGAAAATCTCCCATAGGAGTAGAAACATAAACAGGGGAACTCAAAGAATCCCGAGGTACAGCCAAATGCGGAGCAAAATAAGAAGACACATAAGAGTAAGTGGAGCCTGGATCGAATAGAACCGATGCATCTCTGTGACAAATCAGTATAATACCTGTGATGACAGAATCGGAGGCAACAACCTCGGTACAAGTAGGAAGGGCATTGTATCGGGACTGTCCTCCCTCTCTAGGGCGACCTCTACCTCCCCGACCTCCACCTCTAGCTGGCTGAGTATGTGGGGTAGCAACTGGAGTTGTAACCATAGCCTGAGAACTCTACGGGGAGCGATGTGGCTGAGAAGTCTGTGGAGGTGCACTCCTTCCAAGTATAGGTCAATCCCTCACCACATGGAGTGTGTCACCACACTCAAAACAAGCTTTGGGAGGACGTGGCGGATGTGACTGGCTCGGGCCAGGTCTACTGGACTGACCTCTGAAAGCACCCCGCGCAGGAGGCATGCTAGAAACCGGAGGTGCATAATAAAGCTCCTAATGCCTAGGAGGAGCTGGAATGCCACTGGCTGTTGGAAGAGCTAAATGAATAGGGCGACTCATATAACCCCTACAATGACGACCTGCAGCTGGGGCACGGGCACAAGAATAATGGCTCGACTCTTGAGACCTCTTTTCCTCCCTTTCCTCTCTCCCTAGCATGCATAACATCAATACTCCTAGCATTGCTCCCCACCTGCTGATAAGAAATATCCATCTCCAACACACGAGCCATGCTAGTCCTGATTCTGGGAATAAGCCTCTAAATAAACAGGTGAACCCTCTCGCAAACAGTAGAAACCAAGGTTGGGGCATGTCTAGCCAAGATAGTGTAACTGATAGCATACTCTGAGTCAGTCATAGCACCCTAGCGCAAATGCTCAAACTCTACGCAATGCGTCCCTGAGGCTCTGAGGAACATACTCTCTCAGGAACAAATCTAAAAACTAGGTCCAAGTTAGTGAAGCAGCCTCATCCGGACAGTCTAGCTCATAGGTCCTCTACCACTCATAAGCGGCTCCTTGAAGCTGGAAAGTAGTAAAGAAAACCCTGCTCAATCCTGATATACCCATGGTACGAAGAATACTGTTAACACTCATCTACAAATCCCAGAGCATCATTAGATGCTAGACCACTGAATACAGGAGGCTTGTGCTTTTTGAACCTCTCAAGCCTCAGTTGCTCATCCTCGAAAATTGCTTCCCTGTCCTCGGGCTGACCTCTGACTGCAGGCTGTACAGGAATATTCTTAGGGACCTTCTCAATATGCACTCGCTACTCAGGAGTGCGGGCGGGGGGGGGGAGTTTGTGCTCCTCTCACGGCCTAAGATGTAGCTGCAGCAAAGGGGAGCAACCCTGCCTGAGCCAAAGTGGTGTACATTCTCATGAACTGTGCAAGAGTCTCCTGAATGGCTGGAGTAGTAGTAGCAGTAGGCGTATCAGGTGCCTGGACTCCGGCTGGAATTGCTGGGGGTACCTCGGTGCTAACTCGTGCGGGTGCTCTGGCTGCACCACATGCACGTCCTTGGCCTCTACCCCGGCCTTTGACGGCTGCAGTAGGGGGCGCGGGTGCCTGATCATCTCGGGTAGCGCGGGTCCTCACCATCTGTGAGAGAATAAAAGATAGAACTTTAGAATTGTGACATCAAAATCTCGCACGACAAGAAAATCAAATGAAGTGGAATTTTCCTAACAATTACATAGCCTCTCGCCGATAAGTATAGACGTCTCCGTACCTATCAGCGAGACTCTAATAAACTGGCTTGTGATTCATGACTCCTATGAACCTAGAGCTCTAACACCAACTTGTCATAACCCCAGTTTTCCCTCCATGAACCATCGTGACGACATCTAGTCTCTACGACTAGGTATGCCCAACAATGCGAAAAATAAACCAATTTGCGGAATAAACAATTAAAAACCAAAATTGTGAAATAAAACGATGTTTAAAAGTGCTGCTCAACATACATAATATTAACTCTCAAAACTAAATAAATTTCCCAAAACCTAGAATCTCATGATCACAATCCTTTGAATGTCTACAAATATCTAACTCCAGATTATCTAACAAAGGAAAGAAAATACAGAAGGGTTAATACTTAAAAGGGAGAGTAGAAAGGAACTCTTCAGTCTGCAAATGTAGCAGATATACCTCGGAGTCTCTACAAGCGCCCTGTCTCAAGCGTTATAAGTTTGAGTGGAGGTACATGGATCTACAGATGAAGAACATGTACAGATAGGGCATAAGTACACTACAACGGTACTCAGTAAGTGTCAAGCCTAACCTCGATCGGGTAGTGGCGAAGAAAGTCAGGGCCCTACTAAGATTAAATAAAATATAAGGTATGACAACATAAGATACTAATTGGGGATCTCTTAGTATCCCGGGGATCTCTTAGTACCCTCAATATATGCCAGGGATCTCTTGGTATCCCGAGGATCTCTTGGCATCCTCAATATATGCTAGGGATCTCTTTGTATCTAGAGGATCCCTTGGTATCCTCAATATACGTGTTGGGGATCTCTCGGTATCCCGCAACTCAGCTCAAATCATATATGTATGGGGGATCTCCTGGGATGCCGTCCCATAGTCCCAAACTAAAACACACAACAACAACACAAAGAATACTCAATTAAACTCAATTTCGTACCAAAGTAAAACAAGTAATTCTAATCTAACATGCTTCACATAATACAAATAAGGTAGTTTAAACAATAAGGCAATTAAGTCAATTAAACATGGTTTCCTAAGCTAACAACAGGCTTAAATTTCAAGTAGAATAAACAAGAAAAGAAAACACAATTAAAGATACTTTAGTGAAAATCGGATATTCAATAATTAGCACAAGTACGCACTCGTCACCTTACGTACAAGGTATTTCAACTACCACAATACCAAATCCTAAGGGGAATGTCCCCCACACAAGGTTAGGCAAGCCACTTACCTCGATCCAGCTCAAAATCAACTCTAAACCACGTCTTTGCCACGAGTACTCGACTACAAATGACCCAAATCTATTCAATTCAATTGCATAATGTAAATAACATTTCAAGTAACTGATTCTACAATTAAATTCTAAGCTAATACGCGAAATTAAGTAAAATAACCAAAATGCCCCTCGGTCCCTCGTCTCAGAATCGGGTGAAATTTACATTTTCAAAATCCTAACATTCTCACAAGTCTATACATATTAAGAACACTGAAATCGGAGTTCAATTGACCCCTCAAATACCCATTTTAAGGTATCTTAATCTCAAGCCCTAATTACCCATTTTGTACTGATTTTCCCTAATTTTTCACCACTAATTAGACCTATAATCACATATAAATGAGTTATGAAGTCAAAAATGTTACATCCAAGTGATTCCCCTTTGGTTTCCTCAAAAATCTCCCTCAAAAGCTTCAATCCCATTCAAAAATGGTGGAAAAATAAAGAAGGGCCATGGATGGCCTATTTAAATACTGCCCAAGTATTTGTATATCGCGATCACGGGAGAAGTGATGCGATCGCATAGAAGAAATAGTTGTTGGCCAAAAGTGTGCTACACGATCGCGAACAAACCAATGCAATAGCATAGAAGGAAAACGCTACTGTCCAAATTTTGTGCTACGCGATCACGAACAAATCAATGCAATCGCATAGAAGGAAAATGCTACTTTCCAAATTTTGTGCTACGTGATTGCGAACAAATCAATGCAATCGCAAAGAAGGAAAATACTACTGTCCAAATTTTGTGCTACGTGATTGCGAACAAATCAATTTAATTGCATAGAAGAAAAATATGGCAGGTTGACATTGTACTACGCGATCGTGGCTATGCCTATGCGATCGCATAGAAGGAAACACTAGATAGCAGAACAACAGTTCAAACATAGGGAAAAATGCCCCGTAGCCCACCCGGAACACACCCGAGGCCCCGGGATCTCAATCAAACATACAAACCAATCCTAAAACATCATTCAAACTTGTTCCAACCTTCGGAATGCTCAATATCAAAATACCAATTTAGCATCGGATTCAAGCCTAAGAACTTCAAAAACTCTCAAAATACGCTTTCGATCAAAAAGACTATCAAACCTTGTCCGAATGACCTAAAATTTTGCATACATGTCACATCAATGCTACGGAGCTACTCCAACTTCTGGAATTCGATTCTGACCCTCGGATCAAAATCTCACTATTGAACCGGAAACTTAAAAAATTTAACTTTCGGCATTTCAAGCCTAAATTAGCTACGGACCTCCAAAACACAATTTGAACAAGCTCCTAAACCCGAAATCACCCAACGGATGTAACAGCACAATCAGAATTCCATTCTGAGGTCGTCTTCATACTGTTTCGACTACAGTGAAATTTCCCAAACTTAAGCTCTCATTTAGGGACTAAGCGTCCCAAAACTCTCCGAAACTCCAATATAAACCCTCCTGGCAACTCACAATAGCAGAAACAAACACGGGAAAAGCAGTTAATAGGGGATCGGGTCGTTAATTCTTGAGACGACCGGCCGGGTCATCACAAACTTCATTTTTTTTCAAATTATCCTAGGAGAAAATTTGTCAAACTAGGTTTTCTATCTTAAGAGAAAGATTCATCATGTGAGCACGTGATATTTGGCCAAAGCAAATTATTCCCAGAAATTCAAACAAAACAATTTCTTTATTATTTTACAATTTTTGTGAATTTTGGTGTCATTTTCTGTTAATTGTTGCATTTTATCTGTGCATTTTAATTCATATGAAAAATACAAAAATATGCATATGCATTTGCATTTAGGATTTAATTTCATATTTTAGTATTAATTAGGGGTTAATTTGTTTTAGAACAAAATATGAAGAAAATAATAAAAATAGTTCACTTTTGCATTTTTTAATTGTTTAATTGTGAATTCGTCCCGAAATAGTTTTTAATTTTTTTTACAAATCAATTAGTTTAATTTTGAAATATATTAGGACTTTATTTTAATTGTTGCAATTTTATAAAATTAGAAAAAAATACAAAAAATATACAAGATGAAATACAAAAATTAGATAAAAGAAACAAATGAAAAGGAAAAAAGAAAACAAAAAGAATAGAGAAAGGGCTGCCCACGATTTGGGCCATGCCCAATTGATTCACCCAAGCCCAAACCCCTTGACCCGGTCCATTCCCTCAGCTAAACGAAACGACGTCGTTTCGAGGGGCGTCAGATCAGGACCGTCGAGGTCTCTTGATCGAACGGATGAGAAGTGTGGGTCGTTGAGTATATTAATGTCCAAACGTTACCCCCCTATCTCGTCTCTCAAACCCCCCGTCCATCCATCTCTAACCTAAACCCTAAAAACCAGTCGCCCCCATATCCTTTCGTCGGAACTCGCCGGCGGCGACGACGCCAATTACGCTAATGGCCACCAAAATAACACCCCAAACTCCCCTTTTCACCCTCTTTCCGAATATGCAAATGGCTTCCTTCGAATCCACTCCGAAAGCTTCGAATCTTCGATTGATGTTTTCCGGCCAGAACACCACCCTCTCCAAATCCAACCAAATTAACCCCGTGGAACCGACTTGGCCTCCTCTTTCAAATCCCCCAAACCTCATCCTTCGAATCTCACCAGATATGTTCGAATATTAAATCAAAGTTTTCCGGCAAAACCCGGGTTTCTCCAAATTCCACCAAATTGATTCCACATAGTCACCTCACCTCCCTCGTGACGAATTCACCATCAGTGGCATGCAAACATTACCAGAATCAGGCGAATTTTAAATCGAGAGGTAGTAGAATTTTGAGCCGTGTCAGTGAAATCTGATTTTTCTTTTCTTTTCTTTGTTTAGTTCTCCTCTTTTGCTTCTGTTCTGATACTTGTTAGTTTCTAGTTTACTTTCAATTTTTGTCAATTTTGTTTAATTTCATATTCCGATTTGACTGTTTAATACTAGTTCGTTTTGATTTCTGGTTTTAGTTGGATTGGTAGATTGGAATTTGTTCTGATTGGTTCTGTTCTTAAAGTTGTTCTAGTTTTAGTTTAAATTCTGTTTTAAACATTAGTTCGATCTTTTGCTTTGATAGTTTAATTGACTTCGTCTGGGCTCGATTAGTTTGAATTTGTTATTTAGTATGGCTTTTAATTAGTGCAAGTTAATGATGTTAGTCAGAAATTTCCTTAGATGGATTTAATATTCCAGTTTCATACTGATGTTATTATGGATAATTGATTAGCTAGTGTGATTGTTAACGGTAATTGGTGGTTTGAAATTCAGCAGCTAGTTTAGATTTAAGAGATTGGTTATAGCTGTTAGTTTTAACTAATGTTAAGGGGTTGGGTCAGTTAACTGGAGTAGGTAATTTCAGGTTGAGTTCAAGGGTATTTCAAATATTTAGGATTGGGTAACACATGATAGTTGAAACTAGAATCTTCTAGAACATTCCAAAGTGGCTATAGTGTAGATTTCAATAATTTTAATGGGATTACTTGGATAACAAGTTAGAAAATAAGGGACTAATTGAATAAATAGATAAGGGACTGACATAGAAAAGAGAAAATGAGGGCTGCCCTCAGCTCTGCCTATAAAAGGGCATGCCCTTTACTTCATTCAGGGAGGAGAGCCCAAAATTCCCCAAAAAAATCCTCTCCAAATTTCAGATCTGGAAATTAAAATCTGAAACTAAAGTCTTCTTTTAGTTCTTAGTTAAAACAAAAATTAAAATCAAAAACAGAAAATATGCAACAAAAATCAAAATAGGCACTGTTACATTGATCTTGGGTTAATTCTGATCAACTCTACTCTCTTCTGATCGCTGAGGTCCCTTTGAAGTTTATTGGTTGGTTTTTGAGTGGCCTTGGGTCCATTCAAATTGATTTTGACTTGATCTAGTGAATTTGATTGGTTTTAAACATTTACGGACCATCTGGTTGTGATTTTGAGCTATTATGGGCTGGTTCAAGCAGTGTAGGATTGATTTGCTAGTTTTCTGTTAACTTGTTGAATATTTTTGGATTTCGAACCTATTCCTTGGCTGTTGGTTATTCGATAACTGTTGGGAATTGTTTGTTGTTGCTACTGTGCTGTGGCTGACCTCCTCTTCTTCTACTTGTGTCGATTTCCAGGTACTTTTTTCCGTTTCCTTTGATGTTGACAGACTAAATCTGTGTGTTGGTCGATTGAAGAAATAAAATCCAAGTCATGTTAAATTGATGTCGAATCTGTGCAATATCATGTAAATTGGAATCTCAATGGCGTAACAGTAATAATAGAGAATTGGATGAATGAAACACTTTTGTAATTTGTAATAAATGAATTGCAGTGGACTATTAATTTCGAATCTGTACTTAGTTGTTCTGGAAGTAGTGTGCTAGTATATGGTAGCTTGATTTCCTGTGTTAATGGTCTATTAAGTTGGCATCGAATGGTTAATAACTTAGAGAATTAGTGGATTGGTCATTAGCTGAAGGTTTGGAGTGGAAATCATAGCCGTGACAGTCAGTTGGGTTAAAATTAGTGTGACTGGAGATGTGATTCATTTTAATGCAATAGTCCAAGGTCACCTTCGAAAAACAGTGATTGCATCTTGAATATCAATAGGTCTTAGAGGTTAATTGGTAACAAATTAGTAATTCAAGGTACAAAATCACATTGGTTGAGGTCGTTATTAGCTGTCCAGTTGGCTTTGAACTTTGAAGCCTCTAAACGTACCTGGGTATGAATGTTGGCCAAAGTTATGATTAATCCAATTGTCGTCCCAGATGCTCGAAATGAGAACTGTAGTGAGATGTGGCCCGTGCACGCCTCTGGACGTTGGCATCCGTTTGGATTTGGGCCCAAATCAGCAAATGGCCAGATATGTTTTCCCTTAGGTGGAACCCAAATGTAATAACTTCTAAACCATGACAATTAATTAGGACCTTTGTTTTATTAGTAGAGACAAACGTTTTAAAACAAAACGAGCCTAGCCTAGCCAAATAAAAACACAAATTGCGGGGCCCTCAATAATTGTTATATGAAAGTACTTAGAAATTCGGGAGGGCCGTTTAGCGAATTTCACGGCCTTCCCAAAAAATAAGAATGCGTTAGACTCTTTAGGCGCAATTTTAATTAAATTATTTTCTTAAACTCGGGTGCGCATTGATGCGACCCAAATCCAAGTCTCAACGAAGTCGAAATGTGTTAACAACCACGGGTGCATTGATTGCGACATGGTTCGAGACACGTTTTCACGACGTTGCAATTCTTTTAAAATAATGATAAAATCGGTTTACGAATGAAAAGGCACATAAGCTAGCATGTATTAAAATCCGATAAAATAAAATACAACAATTAAGCGACCGTGCTAGAACCATGGAACACGGGAATGCCTAACACCTTATCCCGGATTAACAGAATTCCTTATCCGAATTTCTGGTTCGCGGACTGTAATACAGAGTCATATTTTTCCTCGGTTCGGGATTAAAACCAGTGACTTGGGACACTATTAATCTCCCAAGTGGCGGCTCTGATTAATTAATAACCAAATCCCGTTCCGATTGTCCCTTAATTGGAAAAAATCCTTTACGCCCTTGCGGGTGTAGTGAAAAAGGAGGTGTGACACATCAGACTAAGATTTTGATCCTAGGAGAAAGTTCATCAGACTAAGTCTCTTTTCTTCTTCTTTTTTGGTATCTTAGGAGAAAGATTCATCAGACTAAGTTTTCTATCCTAGGAGAAATTTCATCAGACTAGGTCTTTTATCTTAGGAGAAAGATTCATCAGACTAGGTTTTCTATCTTAGGAGAATGATTCATCAGACTAAGATTTTGATCCTAGGAGAAAGTTAATCAGACTAGGTCTCTTTTCTTCTTTTTTTGGTATCTTAGAAGAAAGATTCGTTAGACTAAGATTTCTATCCTAGGAGAAAGTTCATCAGACTAGGTCTTCTATCTTAGGAGAATGATTTATCAGACTAAGATTTTGATCCTAGGAGAAAGTTCATTAGACTAGGTCTCTTTTCTTCTTTTTTGGCGTCTTAGGAGAAAGATTCGTCGGACTAAGATTTCTATTCTAGGAGAAAGTTCATTAGACTAGGTCTTCTATCTTAGGAGAAAGATTCATAAGACTATGATTTGATCCTAGAAGAAAGTTCATCAGACTAGGGCTTTTTATCCTAGGAGGAAATATGTGAACATCAATGGCAAGATTTTATGCACAATAACAAGACAATAAAAGCAAAGATTTGAGAAACTTCCCTTTGTCGGCTCTTCTCTTCTTTTCTTTTTCTTTTTTTTTGTTTTCGTTTTTTTTCTTCTTTTTTTTGAACCATTTTCCTTGCACTGCTTTGTTCCTATTTCACGCAAAGAAAAATTTGTCAGTTTTAAAAATGGTGGTCGATTTGTGGCCTTGAGTCTTGGGCAGCTTGGCTTCTACTCAATCAGCTTGAGTCGGTTTCAAGAGACCTTTTCTCTACATCAACCCTAATTATGTCACACCCAGTACCATTTGTATTTGTGGCTCAATCAGCCTTATCTCAACTGGAGATCTTTTCTTAGGTGACCTTTTCTAATATCTTGAATGACTTCCTTCTTTTCGAGCAATTTGACTGTCAGAGAGAATCACAAGATATCTTTTCTTACGCTAAGTAGGCTGACAAGAGTCTTTTGGGGGGAGCCTTTGCATGAATACTCAAGGTATATTGACAGTAACAACAAAGTATGCTGGACAAATGTACTTTGTGCAATTGAAAAGTTGGTAGCAAATTTTTAAATCTTTTCTTGCTTGTTTTGACAAGGATTGACTCAGAGTGAAGGAAACAATGATGCAAAGAAACAAGTATTAAAAAAAAATGCCCCGGTCGGAAGGACAGAAGGAAGTGTTTTTTTCTTTTTTTTTTTTCAATAACTAGCCTTAATGATCATGACATGCATTTTGGACTTAACGACCTGATCTATCAAACTAATCTAAACTTTGCTTTTACCATTTCTATGACCTTTGAAGTCGGGCTTGTTTATTACAATTCTTCGTATTAGCTTCATGACTCACTTTCGACTAATGGTGCCCCGAGGGATTTTCACCAACAAGCCTCTCTCATTTGTTTATCATTACTCACCATCGTCATACAGTGCCCGTGGGGGGTTTTATTAGTAAGACTCTCTCATTTTCTTTTATTTTTCTTTTTCCTTTTTTTGATTTCTTGTGCGAGAATCTTGATAGTGTTCTATGTCGTGTGACAACCGTGGCTCATTACATGCTTCTCTTGGCATTCTTAAAGGCATATCGGGAGGTCTTTATTTGGAAGGATTCTAGATAGGCTTGGAAAGAAAGGACGTCATGAAGAGTCGAAATAGACTCAAAATAAGGGGGTTGTATACTTACAACTCTTGGAATCGACTATTTCAAAGGTGAAATAAAATATTTGCCCAAGTTTTAACTACTAGGGATATTTGGATTTTTTTTCTTTTTCTTTTTTGAATTCTTATTTGGTTGGACCGAACCGTGAGGCTGCCTACGTATCCTTTTTTTTAAGGAATCAGGTCAAATGTAGTTCAAACATCTGATCTAACTATATTTTTTTCATCTTTCTTTCTTTTTCTTTGTCTTTTTTCCTTTTGTCTTCTTTTTTTTCAAAACAAGTTGCTCCAGCTTCTATTTTCTGGGGGCATGGACCTTTACCATTTCTTTTCTTCTTTATTTTTTTTGTCACTTGAACTTTGTAAGAATTGCCCTAGTTTGTACTCTTGGGACATGGACTTTTTTTTTCTTTTATTGTTTTTTGACTCTTGACTCTAAACTCGATTCTAAAAGAGGGTGGTCAAAGAAAATAACATAGACTCAAAAGGGGTAGCGAAGGGTATAGAGTGTTTGGGTAGCAGAAAAATGGCCTCCCAGCCTCGAGAACGCCAAACAAAGTAACTTTTTGCGATCACAACATTGGCGAACATGTCTGTCTTCTTGGTCTGTCATGGTCGAAAGACACTTTCCATCCATTAATGTCAAACATTCAACCAAGCTTCAATTGATTCAATATCCTCAAGCCCGATCTTCACAATGATTTGAAGGTGAATTTTACTCGACCTTAATTCCAAAGTGTTTCAACTCTTTATTCATCCTCAAAAGTGTGTTGTTCTTAGTTATCCAGTTCAAGCTTAAATCAATTCTCTAAGATTTGGCCAAAAATTCCGCATGCATGTCATATCATTAAAACTAGCGGGGAAGAAACTAAGCACAGAATGATATGAAAGTACAAACTGTATTTTATTGAATAAGGATGGAAGGGTTTGACAACTAGACAAACAACCTAAAATCCAAGTTACAACACTAAAATAACCCGGATAAAGAAAATAGCAACAAAACAGACAAACATGACTCATACCAACATAATAGAGGGATAGAAGAGTTTCACTCAATAAAACAAATAAAATATGGATCACAACCCTGAAATAACCCAGATAATAGAAAAATATCAAAACAGCTACCAAGATTTCTTCCTTCACATTTAGCCACAAATTTGCTCATCAGAATCACCATGACCTTCTCCAACTTCAGTCGACAAGCTCTCGAGAGGATTCTCATACTCCATGTCACCAGGGATCATCCCCAAAAAGTGTGCATCATCATGTGTAGGTAAAGGATTCTACGTGATATTCTGGGTGTCACTATCTTGGATCACAATCAGTTTTTCTTGTATCATCCTTTCTATTTCTCTTTTCAAATACTGACAGTTTTCAACATTGTGCCCCTAGGTATTGGAATGTTATTCACACCTTCTAGAAGGGTCAAAGCTTCTTGCACGTGGGTCTACATGATTTGGAGGAATGAGTGCAATCATGTCATAATGCTTTAACTTCTCAAATAAGCTTGCATAGGACTATCCTATTGGTGTAAAATTATCTTTCAACCTTTGTTCCCTTCTATACCCTGGCTTGGATGTGGGTAATAGGGCACTTGAAAATTTTGTGGAGGTTGCTGGAAATTTTGTGATGCTCGTGCTTGACTTCATGGGTGATTGGTGGTCGAACAACATACTGAGGTGGAGCAACAGAGTATTGTGAGTTCTGTGGTGGATAGTAGTGCTCAGGAGCATTATCGGGAAATAAACGAGACTATTTATACCTTTGAGATTCTCTCCTAGGACCTCTTCTCGACCCTGATATCATCATGATTTCTTGGTCCTTCTCATTCATGTCACTAAAATTATCAGATTCAATTTGGACAGCCTGAGTTGCAGTTTTGAGAACTGCTTGACTTATAATTCTACATGTCTTAAGACCACTATCAACCATTTCCCCCATCTTGATTGCTTCCAGGAAGGATTTACCCACTACGTACATCATGTTTTGAAAATAATCGGGCTCTTGATCCTGAAGAAAGATAGTGATTAGCTCGTGGTCATCCATGGGTTGCTTAACTCTAGCTGCTTGTTCCCTCTATTTGATGGCATATTCCCTGAAACTTTCAGTTGGTTTCATCTTCAATTTTGAAGGGAATTATGGTTCGGGTCAATGTCGATGTTATATTGGAATTGTATGACAAAATCCTGAGCCATGTCATCCCATACATGCCAGTGAGAGGTGTCTTGATCCATAAACTATTCAGAGGCTACTCCCGTAAGGCTTTCCCCAAAATAAGCTATTAGCCATTCTTCATTTCTTCCTGCACCTCTTAGCTGATTGCAATACCTTTTCAGGTGGGCTATAGGGGTCTCCATGTCCATCATACTTTTCAAATTTGGAAGTCTTTAAACCAGGTGGAAAGTGTCATCGGGGAACATACATAGATCCTTGAAGGCAATACTCTTCTGACCTGCCAACCGTTGCATGTTTTTCAACTGTTGTTATAAGCTTTTCACTCTTTGGGTCATTTCTTCCTGTGCCATCTTTTGGGTAGGCTTCTCAATATTTGCAGGAAGATCAAATAGGTATGAATGGTACTCAGGAGAGTGGGATTGTTCTTGATGGGTAGCAAACTATGACTCATGAGTTTTCTTCCATGCCACCATCGGCTTTGGGATGGTGAAGATTGTCATAACAGTAGTGGTTGTCTGATTGGTTATTAACGGAAAACTTTGGGAGAGCACAATAGAAGTTCCAGTTGTATCCGTACAATTAGGATATTGACTGAACCCAGGTGGATAGGATTGATCAGACAATGAGACCGGAATGGCAGTAGTTGAGATGGGTGTGAATTCTGGGAAACCATGAGAAGAAAAGGGCGGTCCTTGGCCATTGGCCAATGCTCGACACATTTCAGTCATTTGCTGCTTTAGTACCCCATTTTCCTCATCGACAGTAGACTTTTGATGAACCCTCTGACCCTGAGTCTCTTGAGCACTAGTAACAATTTCGATGTCTGTTGTCAATGACCTTTTTTTGGATCTTGTGTTGCCAGCTTACCACAAACCAACCACCTTAAACTTTCTTCACAATTCAAAACAAGAGACACGTTAGAATGAACTCAGTCAATCCTTATTATTATCATAATTTTTTTCAGATTTAATTTGTTGATTAAACCTGATGTGAGTTGCCTACGTATCATGTCGTAACACAAATCAGATCTTGCGTAGTTTGGAAATATTAAGAATAAAGTAAATAAACTAATTTTTTTTTTGGATTTTGGATTTTTTCCTTTTTTGAAAGAAAGACTTAAAAAGAAGAAATGAAATATTTTTTTTATTTGTTTTTTTAAATTTTTGAAAATAACAACTTCTAAAGAAGAAAGAAAATATATATTATTGAATTTCGAAATTTTTTTGTCTGGAATTTTGAAAGAAAAACTTCTAAAGAGGAAAGGAAATATTTTGGATTTTGAGAAGAAATTAAAAGAAATTTTTTTTTGTAAAAAAATTGGTCTAAAAGAAAGAATTTCTAAAGAAACAAGTAATGAAAAATATTTTTGGATTTTTTTAAAAATTATGGGCCGGAACCAATAAGGTTTGCCTACCTCTCACTTTCTTTTCTTTTTTGATTTTCTTTTTTTTTCTCTTTTTATTTTATTTTATTTCCCTACTTTAGAAGCCAGTCAACATGCAAGTTGGAACAGACAGATACGCAAGTAGCACATAAGATGCATCAGGATGGTCTTTTGATTTGGGCACACATATCCTAGACGGACCCAACCCCTGTGTTGAGTCCCCAAAGTCAAATGCATGTGATGCAAACAAATGTTCCTACTAGGGATCCAACATGAGGCTATGTTATTCTAGGTTTAATACCTGGGGGTGTTGTTCTAGACCTGGCTTACCCGAGCAGACAACTCGAGGCGGGGGGTGGGTGGGCGGGCAACGTACCTGTAACCAAAAGGACATCCAACTTTGTAACCGATCCTATCATCGGCTTCGCAGCAGTAAACAGTTCAAATAATATCAAAGCAGTAAAAACGACATTTAGCACATTAGCTCCAAACACATGGAAAATCAGATAATAAAAAAAATTCAACTATAACAGTTATTCTAAGCTCAAATTCTGAACCTTGAACCATAAGTTCTAGGTTCTTTTCCCCAACAGAGTCGCCAGAGCCGTCACACCTCTTTTTTCTACCCCAAAAAAGGTATAAGGGAGTTTTTCAATTAAAGTGACAATAAAAAAACGGGATTATTTATATTCAAATTTAGAGTCGCCACTTGGGATAATTTATGGTGTCCCAAGTCACCGGTTTAAAATCTCAAATCGAGGAAGTTTGAGTCTGTTTTGCAGTCCGTGAAACATAGAAATTCGGGTAACGAATTCTGTTAATCCGAGAGAAGGTGTTAGGTGTAACGACCCAAAAAACATCGCTATGTAATTAACGATTTTGTGGTGCCAAAGTAAGCTAATACGTTGTATTTTCGAGGTTTTTGATTGAACAATGCGTTGGGGAGTTGAAATTTTCATCGCAGGTAGACTAGGCTTTAAGCTGGTGAGGCGTGGATAAAGCCAGGATGGACCAGGCTTTAAGCTGGTGAGGCCTGGATAAAGCCAGGATAGACCAGGCTTTAAGCTGGCGATGCCAGGCCTATATCCCGATCCGATAATTTTGGACTATCCATTTTTTATCCTTATAACCCGACCAAACTTCTTTATATACACGCAATGTCTCATTTTTTGATGAAAAATCTGATGCTTTAGAGTGAGAGAGGGAGACATAGAGTGATAAAGTAATCTTCATCAAATCCTTCTTCAATTCGTACTCAAATCTTTGAAGATTAACAAGGAAAACACACTAGATTTTCATCCTTGAGGTATGATTCTACACCCTAACCCTTAATTTCAAATTTTAGCTAAATATGGGTAATTAACAAGTGGGTTCATGGGTATAAGGGTTGATTATCTCACATGCATGTATGATAAGAGGATATGGGGAGATTGTGAGCTAAAAAAATATAACAAATGGGGTGTAGTGTTAAATCTCGCGTTTTCATACGTTAAAATTTCATTTTCAGTTAACCGACGTAGATTCGGGGATGAGATCATCTTGACGTTAACGTACTTACGCTATTTATGACAAGCGATAAATAAGTGTTATGAAGGATAAAGGGGTTCGCGGATTAAAAAAAAAAGGGAAAGTGGCCAATTTGGGATAAAATACGGATCGAGAAATAATGCCCGATAATTATGAACTAGTACCATGCAAGAAACTATATGACCACAGTAGTATAATATATAAATTATATAATAATAATAATAATAATAAGTAAAATTTTAAGTAATTTGGTGAATTTTTTAAATTATGCGGGCAATTGGTTAATTACCGTGTAACGAGACATTACCCAATTAACTAATAAGTGGATAAAAATTTATAAAACATACCATCTAAAATTTGGCAAAAAGCCACCATGACTAAAATGACTCATTAGTCATCATGCCATGTGGAAATGTAAGGACTCATTAATGTGGACAAAGCCACCAAGACTTAAAATAACTTAAGTCTTACTAAATGAAAACACTAGAAACATTACTCCTTCCAAAAAATGGCAAGAATGATTCCTTTCTTAAGGATTGGAATTCAGAAGCTATAATCCTTTCTTAAGGATTGGAATTCAGAAGCTAGTCCTTTCTTAAGGAATGTAATTCAGAAGCTTTCTTTAGCTAAGTTTCGTTCAAATTAACAGAAGTCTATTTCGTTCATTTGGTTCAAAAGGGTAGAAGCAGTTTCATCAAAAAATTTCAACGAAATCCAAAGCCAAAATTTGTTCAAATTCAGAAGCAGAAGCTTCATTCTCTCGTTCCAACACATTTCACCGAAGCAGAAGCTTCGACTCGATCAAATAATTCATGAAACATGTATGTTAATACCCTCCCTTCTCACTTTTGGCATGGTCCAAATTACACTGAAGAAACGATCAAATACACAGTTTCCATAAATTACTCTATTAATAGAAATGGTAGGGGTGTCTATATTCTTGATTCCCCATGAGAATTATTATTATCTTCTGTTCATGGTTCTCAGAATAATACGCAGTTGGAAAGTTTATTCGGAAGGAATATTGAGTTTATTACGTATTTTTCATGCATTTCACTCATGTGCATTGACCCATGACCAGATGGCGTTATATACGCATATATATGTAAATATATGTATATGGGATATGGGAAAAGGTTACGGCATTATATACGCACCACCACCTGATCAGCTGGTATATGTTGATGATGTTGCCCATAGTGGCCAAGACGATATGATGGGATGCCCTCAGTGGCTTGATGATATTATGTACACCCATACCTATGCATGGAACGACATTTATACACACGTGTATGACATTATAAATGTTTCAGAATTTACAAAGTTATTCAGATTTAAATATGTGCTTATGTATTCCATGTTTCATCTATGTCTTTTACGTACTAATTTTGATGCCTTACATACTCAGTACATTTTTCGTACTGATGCCCTATTTCACGGGCCTTGCATTTCATGCCCGCAAGTACAGGTAGGCAAGCCGACGGTCCCCCTTCTTAGGATCTTGATCAGCGAGAGTTGGCATGCTCCACTTGATCCGGAGCTGCTTTTGAGTTTGGTACGATACGTTTGTATATATATATGACGTGACTCAGTACCATTTTTGTACAGTTATGTTTTCATTAGAGGTCTGTAGACAGTATGTTTACTTGGGTTGTATGTGGCCTTGTCGGCTTAAAGTTATTGGATGTATAGGTGTCTATAGCAGCCTTGTCGGCTTGCCCACTGTATTTTGCATGTATACGTACATATGCCTTATTGGAAGGTTTCCTTCATGGATGTTACCTTCGTAATTCAACATATGTTACACAGGTTCATATCCTTGACGCAAGTTTAGGAATATTTGACAGGTAAGACTCAGGCACCCATCGCGGCCCATCGGTTTGGGTCGTGACAAAAGTGGTATCAGAGCAGTTCTGTCCTAGGGTTGTCTACAGACCGTGGCTAGTAGAGTCTTGTTTATAGGTGTGTTTTTCGCCACACTTCTATATAGGAGCTACGGGACATATAGGATGTTATCCTATCTTCTTATCTTAGATCGTGCGATATAAGCATTCATGTTCCTGATGATGTGTTATGTTTTCAGCGATGCCTCCGAAGACTACAGCCACTAGCACGGGTCAGAAGGCTACGAAGGTGTTAGAAGGAGAGATAAGTTATACTATGGATTCAAACCCATCAAAGATCATGGGTTCTAGTGAGGAGGATCCATCCGATGATCCATATGAATCATAAGTTTGAGCTGTTTCGACCATTCCGGCAGTAGATGGGGTGAGAGGAATTCTGACCTCACCAAGACCCTTAGTTTCAAGCCTGTTGATCAGGGTATGAGGGGAGTAGTTCATGGATTGGCACAGTCGGGATTCCCTCAGGCTCAAAACTATGTCAAGGTATTTGAGGACACCAGCTCTTCTAAGGTTTCGATTAGTCCACAGTCTTAGGAGTTCGTCAATCAAAGTTCATCGGTGTATGTTATAGGATACACACAGGAAGAAGATAGTAGTCGGGCCAAGATGAGGAAGGTAATTGATAAGGACATGAAGATTCCGCTTTGAGGTGTGTCCGATCGTGGTTCTTATATAGGACGAGGCAAGGACCCTCTACTATAGACTTCCTCCAAATGTCAGTTTTTGGTTGATGAGTTCCACCTCTTGCTGGAATATTTACCAAGTCAGGGTTCTAAATGTGTTAGGTCATTTTATGAGGATGTAGGGAGCCCTGTCCCGACTTTTATATATTATGGTTATGCCTACTTATAGGTTTTGCAGACATTATCCTGTATATAGTTTTGGGCGGCCTAGTCAACCCCTATGTATATAAAACTTTTTGTAAATTAGTTATGCAAGTTATGTTTTTATATTGTTATTTATATATATGGATGTGACCCGAAATGGCCCGTGATAGATTTGATAATAAACAAGGATAAGATACATGGTTTTCGATTGGGTAGGACTTGATATTATAATAGGTGTGGATTGATTGACGTTTTGTTATATTAACATCAAGTGTAGATCAAAGATGGTTTGATTTCAGCTTTCCAGGAGAGCCTGTTTTAGAATGGAAATGTAATACCACATCGCCAAGAGGTAAATTTATCTCCTATCTCAAGGAAAGGAAGATGATCATAAAGGACTATATTTATCACTTAGTTCGGGTTCAAGATATGGAAGTCGAGTCACCAACCATTCAGTCCATTCCAGTGGTTAATGAGTTTCCCGATGTTTTCCCCGATGAGCTTTGGGGTCTCCTGCCAGAGCAAGAAATTAAGTTTTTTTTTGACCTACTACCAGATACTCACCCAATATCTATTCCTCCCTATAGAATGGCCCCCAAATAGCTGAAAGAGTTGAAAGAACAACTGAAGGACTTACTTGAAAAAGGTTTTATTAGACCTAGTACGTCACTGTGGGGAGCACTTGTTTTGTTTATGAAAAAGAAAGATGGTTCCTTACGAATGTGTATTGATTATAGGCAACTGAATAAGTACCCGATCACGAGAATTGATGATTTATTCGATCAGTTGCAAGGTGCCAAGTGTTTTTTAAAGATAGACTTGAGGTTCGGCTACCATCAAGTAAGGGTTAAGGATGAAGATGTTCCAAAGACAACATTCAGGACTAGATATGGGCACTTTGAGTTTCAGGTTATGTCATTCGGTCTGACCAATGCCCTAGCAGTATTCAAGCATTTGATTAACTGTGTGTTCAAGCTTATTTTAGATCTATTTCTAATTGTATTTACTGACAATATATTGGTGTATTCTCGTTCAGAGGATGAGCATGCGGGTCATCTATGTACTGTGCTCAGAATTCTACAAGAAGGGAAGTTGTATGCAAAATTTTCTAAATATGAATTCTGGTTGAACTCTGTAGCTTTCCTTGGGCATATTATTTCTTTTTTTTTATCCGCTAGGCAAGCGCCTAGGGTTATTATTATTTTTTTTTTATAAATATATCAAAATGAAGTACAAAAGCATAACAAAAACAATTTGTCCAGATGTCTAACATAATGCAAATAATAAAACTTGATAAGTACATAATACCTATCAATATTGAGTAAAGAACTCAACATTGATATCACATTTGATCTACTATATTAAATGAAACTCGATATATCAAGATTAAAAACTAGCCCATAATCCATCATTTCCATACTGGAATTCTCATGTCCCAGGTTGTGCTGAAGCCCAATGTTGAACAAGTAATTGCCCAGTTAAGTGCATGCCAAATTTGTGTCTCTTTAGCCCAATTCCAATGCATCATATGTTTACATACATAGCATTTTTCCAGCTTTGCATTTGTAACCCCTTCTCCTGCGTTCCATGCATATAAAGTTCAAAAGTCTGCAGATTCCCATTGTGCATTCCAATAAGTATGTGATCTCCAGTTTGACTTGGAGAATACAGAGCTTCCTTTTTTTCTCGTGACGAGCGTTCCCAACAATGGCGTGCTGCTCCTTCTCGTGAGTCTCCCATCGTAGTCCAAGATGCAGATTCCCCTTGAATCTTTCCTTATAGGTCCTAATGAGCATGCTTGCATTAAAGAATGACTGCATATGCTCTGCAGATTCCCATTCTGGTGGACCACGCCTTGAATTACATGTATTCCTCCATACTGCCTGCTGAAAACGTAAACCAAGGACAGTCCATTGAAGACCACAAAGCGTGTTCGAGCATTTAGAGATCCGTTCCAGCTCCTTTAATCATGCCAACATCATTGGACAACACAATAGAATGAATCTTTTGTCTTCCCCAAGTGATTAAATAATTGTCAATTCAAAAAAGCTGCTGGTCCAGGCGTGTTGGAATCTTCCCATGGAGACAAACTTCTCTTGTTTTGTGTAATGCTTCTCGGGTAGATGTAGAATAGACCTCCATGTCTCTCTGCTCGAGCACAGCTTTAGAGACAAGCATGCCCACCATTACTGCAGTTGTTTGTCCGAAAAGAACAAGCTTTGAATCCGCAACAAAGGACTTTAACTCATAATGTGTACCTTCCAGCATTCTTTTCTATGAGTTAGCATGTGATTTCCCCAGCTACCCTCCATGCTTGTGCATTTTTTTTCCTTTCTGCATTTATTTTTGCTCGATTGCGCATCCCCAACCAAAAGACATGCTTCTCGTTTTTCAGAGTAAACCATGTGCTTTCATGAATTGATTTTCGCATCCCTCCATGCCAAGTCCCTAGCGTGCGTGTGCATATACCAATAGAATTGTTATATTTTACTGAGTTGAGCCTAATATCACATGCCCATCTTGATTATTGGAGAGTGTTTGTTTTTTAATATAGCATAATTGTACCTTGTCGCTAGACACACCCTCCTCCCTTATGAATTGATGGTCGATTAAGTTGACATGTCTCCTACTATTTATATTCTGTTTGCTTCTTATCTTCTGTCCACCTTCACCCTTAGACTTGGACATTTCATCTTATCTTCATTAATCAACCTCCTTCCTTGTGCATCTAGATGCCAGAATTGCTGGCATTCGATTTCTCCATGATCTAAAGCATAGTTAGCCAAATGATCAGCCAACTTGTTGCCCTCTCTATGAATATGAGTAACTGTGTAATTGCCCCCAATCATTAGTTGCATAATTTCCTCTACCTGCTCAGATATGATCCATGGTGGTTTCTAAATCCCATCCATTATCTTTTTTAGTAACATTGAGTCAGTTCGAAGCCATACATGAGAGTATTGTTGGAATCTTCAGAACCGTAGTGCTTCTAACATTGCCATCGCTTCAGCTACTGTGTTTGTTGTCTCCTCAATCTCACTCCCTACAGACTTGACTATGTCTCCATTTTCATTTCTTATACAAAAACCTATTGAACTCCTGCCTGGATTTCCCCTCGATGCCCCATCCGTATTAACCTTTAGTCATCCTGTACTTGGTGGTTCCCACATGACTTTGGTAACTTTAAGTTTAGGAGTGAAATTTTCCATCATGGCTATAAGGTCTTCCCATTTGTGAGGTACCATGTCTATCCCTGGCTTTCTCACTTTCACCAATGCCTGGAGATTTGATGACACTTGATAAATCACCCTGCTGGTTGTCACAACATCACCATATTTCATACTATTTCCTCTTTTCCAGAGTTCCCATACTATGCATGAAGGGAGTGCTTGCATTACCGGTTTGAGCCTTAAGCACACATTTGCAGTCCAACATTTTGTGATTGCTTGGTGCAATGTAAGTCCTTCCACAGCTATTCCTGCCCTTGATAGAAAATACTTCCAAGTTGTCTTTGCAGTTTCTGATCTAAAAAACAAATGCTGAAAAGATTCCTCAGCAGGATGTACACAACACCAGCATTTTGATGGCATGCAGTAGCCTACCTTTTTCAAGAAATCATCTAAAGGTAACTTTGTTTTCCACACTTTCCACATGAAAAATGCTATTTTAAAAGGCAGTCCCTTTACCCATATCATTCTATATGCTTTAAGTGGTTCTTCTCTTCTTCTCGTATAATCCCATGCTGACTTAACACTAAAATATCCTCTTGTTTCCAGCATCCAAAAAGGCACGTCAAGAATCTGTTGAGGTGAAGGTGGTTTGATTTTCTCTAGAATGTGTACTGCTAAGTCTTCAGGAAGCCTTTCAAATAGCCTGTCCACATCCCATCCACCATCTAAGGTAACTTCATGTACATTTTGTACTGTTTCATCTATGCCAAAGTCCTGAGGAACTAAAAAATATAGTGCTCCAAGACCTATCCAGTTTTCGAACCAAAAAAGTGAGGAACCCTTTTTTGTTTGCCAAAAGATTTGATGTTCAATAAGATCTCTACATTCCAGCATTTTTCTCCAAATATGCGACCCCCTTTTCCATGGAACAACTACTGAATTCATTTTCTTACAATATTTCTGACATACAAAAGAGCTCCATATGCTTGGTTTTGTTATGAAATTTCACCATAATTTGCTGAATAATGCTTTTGTTACATCATGTAGTGACCTGAAACCTATTCCTCCTTCCTCAAGTGGCATGCATAAGGTATTCCATGAAGCCCAATGTCTATTAGTTCCTCCTACAGAGCTGCTCCAGAAAAATTGTGCAAACAGTTTGTGCAACCTATTTATCACATATTTGGGAGGGTTTACAGCTGATAGTAGATGCATAGGCATGCTTTGCAGCACATGGGATATGAGAACTGCCCTTCCTCCTACTGATAATAATTTGCCCTGCCAGGATTGCATTTTGTCCATTACCTTAGTAATTAGGGGCTGATAGTATTCCAACTTTCTCCTTGCATAAAAAATAGGACAACCTAGGTATGTGATAGGAAATTCATTTCTCTGAATGCCTATGATCCTTTCCACCTTGCTGACCACATCCATGTGTGTTAAATGATGCAGGTACACTGCTGATTTGATCTTGTTGATGAGCTGCCCAGATGCATTTTCATATGCATTCAACACTTGCATAATCAGCATCAGAGAAGTTTCATCAGATGATGAAAAAATAATCATGTCATCTGCATACGCCAAATGATTGATTTTTGGACTCCACTTTGGCATTCCAAATCCACAAAAATATAGGTTAGTATGAAGTGCATTGAGGCCCCTAGATAATGCTTCTGCTGCCAAGATAAACAGAGTTGGAGATACAGGATCACCTTGTTTTACTCCTCTTGAGGATTTAAAGAAACCATGAGCTTGACCATTGATTAGAATAGAATACCAATTGTTTGAAACTAATCCAAAGGCAATCCCTATCAACCTTTCTGTGAATCCCATCTTTCTCATTACCTTTGTTAGGAATAGCCAAGATAATCTATCATAAGCTTTGGTCATATCTAGCTTCAAGATGATATTTGGTCCAGCCTTTGTTCTAAGCCTGATGTCAGTGACTATCTCCTGAGTTAAAAGGATGTTTTCTACTATATCCCTGCCCTTAACAAAACCTGTCTGTTCCTCCGATATCAGATTTGGGAGAAATTTCACAAGCCTTTCATGAATGACCCTCGATATAACCTTATTTGAAAAATTACTGAGGCTTATGGGTCTTAGATCAGAAAAAGTGGTAACTTCTTTTTTCTTTGGTATCAGAACTAGGTTTGTGTATGTTACACACTTTGGTAACTCATGGCCATTGAAAAAAGCCCTCACCATGTCGAAAAGGTCATCCCTTATTATGTCCCAACAAGAATGATAAAGCTTGCCTGTCATACCATCTGGCCCTCCAGCACTATTACCATTAAGTCCAAATACTGCCTCTTTAACCTCTTCTTTTGTTGGTTGCTTAATCAATTCTGCATTCTATTCATTGTTCATCATATTAGGAACATGTTCTACGATCTCAAATAAAGAAGGAGAAGCTATTTCTGTGAACTGTTCCTCGTAAAATCTGATAGCCTCTTCTGCAATTTCTTTTTCTTCTTCAATCCATGTTCCTCCACTATCTTGAATTCTGTTAAGTTGAAGTCTCTTCCTCCTACCTCTCACTTGTGCGTGGAAGAGATTAGTATTCCTATCCCCTTCCTTAAACCAAGTCATGCCCGCCTTTTGTTGCCAAATTTTTTCTTCTAGTGCAAGACAATTGATCAATTCTGCCTTAACCTTTTGTAGCCTTTCCCTGTTCATCCCTGTAGGATTTGCTTCAAATTCTGCTTCATGAACCATCACAACCTCCTCCATGCTTGCTATCTTTTGGAAAATATTTCCAAACGTAGCCTTACTCCACAATGAAAGGGCTTTCTTTAGTTGTTTTAACTTGTGATTATGAATAGTAAAAGGATTTGTACTGAAATCAGCTGTCCAGTTCTCTCTCACCACGTCTTTAAAAGTTTCATGTTCCACCCAAAAATTCAAGAACTTAAAAGGCTTTTTTATTGGTGGAGTCTCAGTATCACACTTCAGATACATTGGACTATGATCGGATCCAGTCTTTGCCAAATGTTGCACCTCTATTCCCGGGAATATTTGTTGGAATTGTGAGTTGGCTAAGCATCTGTCTAGTCTTTTGAATATACAGTCTTCCTCTGCTCTTCCATTCCACCATGTAAATATGCTACCTTTAAATCCAAGATCGAAGAGATTGCAAGTGTTGACGCAATGTCGAAAATCATCAATTTCATTCAATGACACAGGTAACCCCCCAAACTTCTCTTCTTCGTCCCATATTACATTGAAATCTCCCCCTACTAGCCATGGTGCATTCATATCCCTTGTCATTTCATATAATGAATCCCATAATTCTATCCTCTCAATTGCATCACATTTAGCATATATCAAAGTTAGAACAAACTCCACATGCAATTCAGTATGAACCAATCGTAGTGTTAATTATTGCACCATATTGTACATGACAGTTACTTCAAATGCTTCATCTATGAATGCCCAGATCTTGTTGGAAACATTTAAAATTTCTTGTGCAAGTCCTATCTTGTTTCTGTACCTTTCCATTTTTTTGCTTGTTGCTTTGGCTCCATTAATCCTACAAAATCATAGTGATTTTTCCTGTGCATTTTTGTCAACCTTTCAAAGGCTTTCTGTGTGTTGACTAACCTTATATTCCAATTGATAGCATTCATTACTGATTGTTGGATTTAGTTAGTGTTCTCCTTGTGTGCACCCCAGCTTTTGGTACTGCATGGTTATCTTTTTGTTGCTTCTTCTTGCCTTTTGCTGCTGATTTTGCCTTGTCCACTTGCGCAGGTGATAAGTCACCTTGCCTTGCCGCATTCATAAGGTGTTGTGTAATTGATTCTTGATCCATGTCGTATCCTGACTTACCAGGTTCTTCTCTTTCTTCATTGTCTTCCTTACTTCCTGATGTAGCTGCAAATGCATTCCTTTTAGGGACCAAGGCCTTCTCTTCTCCTCTTTTTAACAGCTGCAACTGATTTTTCTCCATTGTAACAGTAATATTCAATATTTTTGTTTTATGTCTTGGTTGTTTCTCCTTGTCTGTTGTGTTGTGTCCTTGTGGGTCTTCTTGTGATATCTGAATTTGATTATCTTTTGTTCCTCCAGGATCATTTACCTCTTGGTCTCTTCCTTCATAGTTTCTAATTTCTGTAATTTCAGTTGTATTGTTGTCATTGACTTGGTGCTCTCCATTTATACTTTCCTCATCTTCTTCTTTGTCCTTCTCATTTGGTTCCTCATCAGCTTGTGCTCCTTGTGGTACTTCGTTCTCCTCTGAATCGTATTCCCTTTGTGTATCCCATAGCCTGCCTCCACAACCTTGCACTCTTTCTTTAAATGTAGCTGATTTTGACCCTTCTGCTTGAGAATATGGAGTTTTATTAGGTACCTTGTTCACTAATTTATCTTGTGAAGGGATTTGCTGGCATGGTTTATTGTTCTTCACTATTCCCTCTCCTGTTTTATTCTTCAAACTTCTTTCTACCCATTGTGCAGTATCGTTTATAGCTTTTGATGCCTCATTTCCAATGACTAGGCCATTAGTCGAGCTAATCCCCAATGAATTAAGAAGAAAAATTTGTGCTGCAGGATTTAAATTTCCCTCATTATTGACCATATTTTTTGGTTTTTGTTTTGTAGATGCATGGTTGTGAGGTGTAGTACTGCTTGCTGCTGCATTATCTGTCACTTTTGCCAATTGATTAATAGGTTCCTCCTCTTCCTCCAGCCCTCGTAATATTTCAAACTTGTTAGCTACATGAACATGATCATTATCTTCATTGTCTATAGCCTCCACTTCCTTACCATTGTTGCTCTGTGGTTCTGCTTGTCTCTCTACAATGCTTGTATCCTCTTTATTGTTATTGTTTTCCAGCTGCTTAGCTGGTGATATCTCCATTCCATTATTACTACGACTAGTATTTTGATTTACTGCAATTCTAACTCTGTTGTCCTTTACTTCCTTCCATTGCTCTTTTGCTGTATTAATCACATTTCCCACGACCTTTCCACTAGATAACATTTTTATAGGCTGTGAGTTCTTTATGTCCTATTTCTTAGTTGTATCTGCTTGGTCATCATTCTCCTTCTCCACATATAATTAAGGGTGTATCCTCCAGCATTCAAATTGATCATGCCCTTGAAGTTTACAATGTCTGCAATATTTAGGCAGCATGTCATATTGAATTCTCACCCATTCATTTCTTGTTGTTCCTTTAGCTTCGTTGAATATGTCCATCCTCACCTTTTTAGGAAAATCTGCAAGTAGATCAACTAGTACCTTCACCCTAGCACAACTAGGTCTGGTTTTGTTAATTGTAGCCATGTTGAGATGCATAGGTTTAGCTACTGCTGAAGCTAGAGAAAATAGACATTCCTTTACAAAAAAGGTTGGAAATAGACCTGGGAATGAGATCCAAGCCATTGCCTTGGGTGTTTCTTCATCTGCTCTAAACTTTGAGTCATAGATCAACGGCCTAAGCTGATATTGATAGCCATCCCTGTCCTTAATGTAATGAGTTTTTGATGAGAAATGAAGATAGTCCTGCTTTAATGTCATTCTAATCAAAATATGTCTATCCCTTAGAAATCCAATGTTACATTCACCTTTAATTCGCATTGAATTGGTATTAACTTACGCAGTTGTTGAATTTCTGGGCTTCCATAAAAACATTTACCAACTATTGCATATTGTAATCCTTCAATGATATCCATCCTTTCTACTTCTGCTTCTGTGAACTGAATAACATGTTCTCCATTTAATATTGTAGGTGTACGAATATCAATTGGCTCCACTTCCTGTTGCTCCTGCATTGCAGCATTTAAAGTGCAAGGTTTTAGAAATTTGGAGTAATCCATCGGCTTATTTGTGATCCCTGATGTTTGTGCCATGTTTGGAGGTTGTTGTGTAGGTAGCGCAGCCACCAAAAGTGGCTGGCCACCTTCCTGTGTGTCCATTACAGTTGTATTTCTTTAACACTTACTTACATGACAAAGTTGCAGTATGTTTGCAATAAACCGATACTACTGTGATTTGAATTTGCTTCACGCAATCTGTGTTGAAATTGAATGAAGAGATCTGTGTGCTACAGTAACTTGTGAAAATGAAATTAAGATCTACAAAAATTGACTATAGATCTGAAGTTGTAACCAATTGGGTATTACTTGTAAGGAGATTATGTATCTGTTGACACCAAGTTGGTTGGTTACCACCACCGTATTTCGGGACCGGAAAGTGATGTCGAAAGTACTGTTCACTGAATTTTCTAGAGAGAAGGCAGAGAATTTTTTAGAGAGAGGTTTCTGATTCTATCGACTTTTTTTGCACTCTTGGGCATATTATTTCGGGTAAAGACATACGAGTGGATACACAAGAGACTGAGGCAATGAAGACTTTTCCTAGACCTACAACACTAATGATGGTTCGTAGCTTCTCCATTTGGCATGTTATTGCATGAAACTTGTAACGAAATTTTCTTCTCTTCTAAGCTCATTTGACCAAAGTGATATGTGGTGTCTTGCTTGATGTTCTGGAATAAAATATGGAAATCCATGGTGCAAGAAGCTTTAATAAAGGTTGCGAATAAAGATAAATAGATATCTGTAGGTCGCAAGCCAAAGTATGGTAAAACGACAAGGTTCTAGGAAGACAGGAGGAAGGATAAGAAAAGATTAGTAAAAAGGTAACAAGAATGGATAAGTCCTTGGGGATAAGTTCATAAGAGAGTTGATGGTTTCTCTAAGTTATAGAAGGCTCAGTATAGCCCGAGTGAACTCAAAGGAGTCTAAGACTAGTAACGTTTAGAATAGATGAAATGTTGCCCTAATAATGGGATAAGGGCGCAATTGTGAGGGATAAAAGATGAAGTTTGGGCCTCCGAAGAGAGGAATTTCCTGAATTGTACAAGATTAGGATAACCATGTAAGTTAACTCAAAAGGGAACTAGGTTTCAGTGGACCGACGCTTGCCAATGGAGTTTTCCAGGCCTTAAAAGACAGATTAACTTCAGCACTGGTTGTAACTCTTCCAGAAGGGACTGATGGTTACGTTATCTATTATGATGCTTCAGGCGTTGGATAGGGTTGTGTGATGATGCAACGTGGTAAGGTTGTGGCTTATGCTTCTAGACAACTAAGAAAGCATGAGAAGAACTACCCGACCCACGATTTAGAGTTAGCCGCGGTGATTCATTCACTAAAGATGTGGAGGCGTTACTTGTATGGCATTCACGTTGATATCTATACGGATCATAAGAGCCTCCAGTACATCTTCAAGCAAAAGGAATTGAATCTACGTCAAAGGAGATTGTTGGAGCTACCTAAAGACTATGATGTTAATATTTTATACCATCTGGGGAAGGCGAACGTAGTAGCCGACACCCTCAGCCGTAGATCTATGGGTAGCATGTCGTATTTGTAGCCAGAAAAGAGGGGAATAGCCCATGAGGTTCATCAGCTAGCTAGTCTTGGAGTTCGGTTACTGGACTCAAACAATATTGGAATTACTATTCAGGATACGGTAACATCCTCTTCAATAAATTAAGTAAAGGAATGGCAGTACGAGGATCCTGTGTTAGTTCTTTATAGGGATACCACCCTTCAGAAGGAGAAGATGCCGTTTGAAATTATAGAAGATGGGGTCCTTAGATATCAAGGGCGATTAAATGTGCCTAATGTTGCGGAGCTGCGTCGGTAGGTTATGGGAGAAACTCACTATTCTGGTTATTCTATCCATCTAGGAGCAACAAAGATATATCATAATATTAGGGAAGTGTATTGGTGGGATGGAAAGAAAAAGGATATAGCAGAATTTGTTGTTCAGTGTCCTAACTGTCAGTAGGTTAAGATTGAGCATAAAAAACCTGGCTTATTGCAGGCTATGGAGATTCCGTCATGGAAATGGGAAGTAATCAATATGGACTTCATCGTAGGCTTACCTCGTACCCAGCGTAAGTTCGATTTGATATGGATGATTGTAGATAGGATTACAAAGTCAGCCCATTTTCTACCCGTTAGAACTACATATTCCTCAGAGGATTATGCAAACATTATTTTAAGGAAATAGTACGACTGCATGATGTCCTTGTATCTATTATCTCTGATAGAGGATCTCAATTTATAGCTAACTTCTTTAGGTCTTTCCAAAAAGAATTGGGGACTCAAGTAAGTCTTAGTACAACATTTCATCCCTAGACAGACAGACATGCTGAGCGTAGTATTCAAATACTGGAGGATATGTTATGAGTTTGTGTAATAGACTTCAAAGGTAGCTGGGATGATCACCTTCTGCTTATTGAGTTTGCATGTAATAATAGTAACCATTCCAATATTCAGATGGCTCCATACGAAGCTCTTTATGGAAGGAAGTGTAGGTCGCCTATAAGGTGGTTTGATGTTAGAGAATATGGATTACACGGGCCAGACCTGGTTCAGCAAGCCATAGAAAAGGTAAAATTGATTTGGGATCGACTATTGATTGTCACACCTCCTTTTTACCTGCGCCCGCAGGGGCGTAAGGGAGTTTTTCCAATTAAAGGACAACCAAAATAGGATTTTATTTAAAGATTCAGAGTCGCCACTTGGGAGATTTATGGTGTCCCAAGTCACCGGTTGAATCCCGAATCGAGGAAAAGATTGACTCTGTACTACAGTCCGCGAACCAGAAATCCGAGTAAGGAATTCTGTTAAACCGGGAGAAGGTGTTAGGCGTTCCCGAGTTCCGTGGTTCTAGCACGGTCGCTTAACTGTCATATTCGACTTATTTATCTGACTTTAATACATGTTGAACCTATGTGCAAATTTTAACTTTTTATCGCTTTTATCATTATTATTTTTAACGAGAATTGCAACGCCGTGAAAATACATCTCGAACCACGTCACATCAATGCACCCGTGGTTATTGACACATTTCAACTCTGTTGAGATTTAGATTTGGGTCACATAAATGTGCACCCGAGTTTAAGAAAATAAATTATTAAAAGCGCGTCTAGAATGACTAGCGCATTATTATCTTTGGGGAGGGCCGTGAAATTCACTAAGCGGCCCATCCCGAATTTTAAATGTTTCATTTTAACCATTTATTTAGGGCCCCGCAATTTATGCGTTTATTTGGCGAGGATCATCTCATCTATTATTTATTTTAAAGGGAATATCCTAAGGTAACTATGATTTCTATTTTTTTGATCTTTAATAAATAAACAAGTACTAATCGATTTGTTTCGGGGTTGGAGCAGACTAATTGGTGATGATGTACCAAAGCCAAACATCGGGCTTCAAAACTGGCCATCCGTATATCTCAGCCCAAGTCCAAGCGCATACAGTCATAAAACGGGACCTGGGCTGCACGTTTATCAATCTGGAGATTACACCTCTTGGGGTAAAAGGAATGGTTAAGCCCACGTGATTAAGCCAAACATGATAGTTCAAATTGAGCAAAAGACCAGTTAACAATTGTTCTGATGCATTATTCAGATGTTGCTGATCAGATTAACACCTTAATAACTAAGTGAAACTTATCAGGTTTAATGGATAAATCCAATAGACGCGCACATTTTGATGTTTACTAACATTCTTGTACTAATTTGAAAATACTACTTCAAGCTAATATATCAATTGATGCTTAAGGTAATTAATCATATGAAGTTACAATTAACTAAGTGGCTGATTGATATAACTACTACAAGCTTTGGCTTTAGGTGAAGGTGCATCAACCTGTATTCATATTAACAACCAGATTACCTATGACCAATTCGAAAAGTTCACTCAATTGGTGCAGCCCAGTACAACTACCTTAACTACAACAATCCCTATTTCGGTCCTCAAAATGCAACTAACATCTACTGCACAATAAACGGATCACAGAAAAACTTTCAAAATAACAGCTATCGAACATGCAAATCCCCAGTTAATAAGGAAAGTAAGTTCTCATACTACCTAACAGTCTGTACCAAATGATAGTTAACACAATCCAATTGCAGTTCAAATTATACAACAGCCCTGTTCGAATCTAGTTCATATGATTACAAAACTAATTTTGTTCCACACAATTGAACTATAGTCCAAGTTCAAATCACAGACAACGAATCAATTTTAAAAAAAACAACAGAAGACATTTGGTCAATCTTCATTGATTTTATGTTTCAATCATGTGAAGCTACAGCCATAGAGTCTCGAGTCGTGTACCTGGAAGTTGAAGTATAAACCAAAAAATGAGGGGGTTAGTCAAACAGTAACAGCAGCAGCAAATGACCAATCCAGCAGGGTTCAACAACGACAATAGGAGAATTTTCAGAAACAAATGACACCAGAGAATCCAAGAATCAACCCCATCAATCAATAAACCCAAGCAGATAACCAATCAACTCCGTCGAACAAACCAGATTCAACATGAAATCATATTCTTGTACCTTTCAAGCTTCAGTTACCCAACAATACCAAGAAAACTTAAGCTATTTTAATCCTAGATGAACTAGAATCAGAAATTTCCTCAATGGAACGATAATATATTTTTTCTTGTCTGTTTCTCTTCCTTTATCTTTTTTACTCTCTTTTTGAGATTGCTCTTCTCTTCTCCAGTCTCCTCCTAGTTCTGTACTAAGTCCCTCCACTTATACCCAAACACTGGCCTTGCCAGCTCTCAAAAGTACTCAGGAAAAATTAAGAAACTAATTCTGCCCATGATCTCTTTTAGAATTCCACTAGAGTCTCTTTTTCCCATTATCCCTTGTCCTTTCCTTATTTAATGTTCAAACAGGCATGGGCCACATATTTTAATCAATCCCTTTTAAGCCTTCCATACCATTATGTTTTGTTCCCCATTAGCACTAAACAAATACATTAGTTTAATGTTAATTAGGTGCTTTACTGACAGCCCACTTAGCAAGACCATTTTGCCAAACTTTTAAACCCCGAAACTACCCCTGAAATTACTGTGATTTACTGTCCTAGTCCAATCCCATGTACCTCATCAGCTATAACCAATCTCCTTAATCAAATAACTAAGCTGATTCCTAATTGATCACCAAACTACAACAGCTATAACCAATTTAATTCAAATTCACTTAGCAGTTCGAACTTAGAACTTAGATTAGATCAAATAGCAGACTGATGTAAAACTGCTAAGATGCACATGTATATGGGAATAACTGACTGCATTCACAATTCTAAACCAATACTTGCCTAAAAATGAATGAAACATTGTAATATCCCAAATTCATATGCAACAAACTAATTGGCAATAGAGAGGAAAGAATCAAACATAACCTAATAAAACAATTTGAATCAACAGTAATTTCAAACGATCACAGTTTTATACAATCACCCACTAAACTTGTTTAACTCGAAATACTCAACAATGTAAAGAACAAGCTAATCCAGAGTGCAACCAAACAGACAGGGGTTCGAGCGATTCCAACTAAATACTATCAACTATGAAATCCAATTAATACAGTGACGAAAATTTGGACCAGAAAAAGGTCCGAAAGAGGAGGAGGATTAATTGACAAACATAGCAAGGAAACCTAATTAGGCAAACAACAAACAACAATCAAAGAAGAAAAAGGAAAAAAAAGGAGAAATACCTTAAAAATCAGAAACCCAAATGAACTCCGTTCTCATTGACACTTCGTCTTGAAATTTTGAAGCCAAAACGGACCTTAATCGAGTGTTCTCGACTGAGAACACTCGACTAAAGTCAGTTAAGAACTCAAACCTTTAACTTTGTACACAGTCTGAAGCTGGTACCTCTAGGGTTTGCCTTCGATTTGAAATTCGAAAAGCTCTAACAAGATTTGGACAGAACCTGGGTGGGATTTGGGACGGGGGTAGCTAGGTGGTTCAGTGGTGTAACTTTAGGACTGATTGGGTAGGTTTGAGGTTTGAGGTCGTGCCTTCGATCTGAGATTCGAAGCAGTCAGCCACAATTCGGGGGTGATGGTTAGAGGGGTTAGGTTGGGGAGGTCGAGGGGAAGCTGTGGTGTAATTTTGGTGGTCATTGGACGGATTAGAGTTTGGTTCGATTCTTCGATCTAAGATTCGAATCGTTGGGTACTGATTCGAGGAAAGATGATATGAGATTTGGAAAGAGGACGTCGTGGGGAGGCTATGGTGTAATTTTGGGGCTGTTTGGACCACCGAAACCGCCGTGAGGCGATTTCTGGTGGGTGGAGGGCGGTGGTTGAAGGCGGCAGGTGTTCGGGCCTGTCTCTAGGTTAGAGACGAAGGCGAAGGGAGGGGGGTATGGCTTAGGGGGCGGGGTATGGTTTTAGTAATATATAGTGGGGTGGGGATTTGATCTTGGCTGTTGGATCATTCACGATCAACGGCCTTGATCATTTCACTAATGAGAAACGGTGATGTTTGGAGTAGTACTAGGGATCGGGTTAGACCGGATATAGTGAATGGGTCAAAAACGGGTTATGGGCGGGGTGATCTGGACCGTTCAATCAAAACAAATCAATGGCTTGGATCTATTGGCCAGATACGACGTCGTTTGGATATATCTGGAGACGGACTGCACCGTTTGATCGTATGAGATTGATGGTCCAGATTCACAATGCCCAAACGATGTCGTTCTAGGTTAGTCGCAGGTGGACTGGATTTGGGGCAGGTATTGGGCTGATTTTCTTGAGTAGGAACTGGGTTTTGGTCTTGGGCTTGGCCAAATTGGCCCAACCAGATTTCCTCTTCTTATTATCTTTTCCTTTTCAATTTTCTTTTATTTCCTAATTAATAAAACTAAACTTCTAAATTAAATTATAAACCAAATTAAAAAAATACTAATTATTTCCTAATAACATTTATCACACCATTAAATACCAACTAAAATAAAATCACACAACTGGAGATTAAATGCTAAAAAAATAAAATAAAAATGGCAAGTACATATTTTGTGATTTTCATTCTCGCAAAATCCAAATATTGTTCAATTAATTCCTACTTGTAAACTTAACTCCTAAATGCACATGCAACAAATATTTTTGTATTTTTCTTAATTAAAGTAAAAATAAACATGCACAGACAAGTACAAATAAATCACAAGCAACACAAAACTATTTTATTTTGAATTTTTGGGAGTAGGTCTTGTAGGGCAAAAATCACATGCTCACAGCTGCCCCTCTTTGTCCGGAAACATGAAGAGTTTTCGTGCAAAGATAAAGTGAGCGGATACGAGCGATTTTTGCCCGTTCGGCTACTCCGTGTGAAGCATTTTTGAAAGATTTGACCGAACCTCTGCTTCAAAGGTTTCCTACATATCCCTGGCTAAAAGGGAATCAGGTCAATGTAGTTCGAGAAGTTTCGGTAGTTGAGACTACCATGAAGCTGTGGTTTTGTTGTTACTGCTATTGCTGCTGCTACTACCTGCTTACTAACCTCCTTATTACACCATGCTAAAAGAAAACAAGAAGCTAGACTAAACTAGGAATTACAAAATCTTATCTAGATCTTCAGACTTGCTCCTGTGTCTCTTATTGCTTTGATGTCTTGCTGACTGGTATTTCCTCTGATGTTTCTTTCTTTCTGTCTTGACTCGTAGTCTTCACTTGATTGCCGAATTTGAAATTCTCATTTCCTTTTGTGAGCTTCGAATTATTTTTCCTTCGAAGCTTGAATTGCCTTCTTCTGACTAGTGTTGCCTTCCTTTTGACTTCTGAACTTTAATTTATGCTGGGGATTTTTGTTGTAACCCGTCGCGTTACTGACTACAAACTTCAATGTATTCCTCTTTTATACGGGCGGGCTCCCGACTTCAGAACTTGAAAATAAAATGCCCTTCCTCTCTCCCAGCGGGCTCCTGTCTTCAACAACAACTTAAAAATAAAACGCCATTCCTCTCTTCAGGCGGACTCCTGACTTCAACAAACAACTTAGAAAATAAAATGCCATTCCTCTCTTCAGGAGGGCTCCTGAATTCAACAACAACTTAAAAATAAAACGTCGTTCCTCTCTTCAAGCGGGCTCCTGACTTCAACAACAACTTCGAACATAAAACGTCATTCCTCTCTTCAGGCGGGCTCCTGACTTCAACCAACAACTTAGAAAATAAAATGCCATTCCTCTCTTCAGGCGGGCTCCTGACTTCAACAACAACTTAAAAATATAACGCCATCCCGATCTCCAGACGGGCTCCTGACTTCAACCAACAACTTAGAAAATAAAACGCCATTCCTCTCTTCAGGCGGGCTTCTGACTTCAACAACAACTTAGAAAATAAAACGTCATTCCTCTCTTCAGGCGGGCTCCTGACTTCAACAACAACTTCAAAAATAAAACGCCATTCCTCTCTTCAGGCGGGCTCCTGACTTCAACCAATAACTTCGAAAATAAAACGCCATTCCTCTTTTCAGGCGGTCTCCTGACTTAACAACAACTTAGAAAATAAAATGCCATTCCTCTCTTCAGGCGGGCTCCTGACTTCAACAATAAATTCGAAAATAAAACGCCATTCCTCTCTTCAGGCGAGCTCCTGACTTCAACCAACAACTTAGAAAATAAAACTCCATTCCTCTCTTCAGGCGGGCTCCTGACTTCAACAACAACTTAGAAAATAAAACGCCATTCCTCTTTTCAGGCGGGCTTCCGACTTCAACAACAACTTCGAAAATAAAACGCCATTCCTCTCTTCAGGCGGGCTCTTGACTTCAACCAATAACTTAGAAAATAAAATGTCATTCCTCTCTTCAGGCGGGCTCCTGACTTCAACAACAACTTAGAAAATAAAACGCCATTCCTCTCTTCAGGCGGGCTCCTGACTTCAACCAACAACTTAGAAAATAAAACGCCATTCCTCTCTTCAGGCGGGCTCCTAACTTCAACAACAACTTACAAAATAAAACGCCATTCCTCTCTTCAAGTGGGCTCCTGACTTCAACAAAAATTTAGAACTGCATTCGTATTGCCATTGTTCCCCCTTACTTTCTGAACCATTTTCCTTCTAACTTGAATTATCTTTCTTCAGAACTGCTTCCCTCAAAACCTGTATTGTCTTCCTTCTTCAACACTACTTCCCTCAAAACTGATGTTTCATTCCTTCACAAACTGCTGGGGATAACACTTTTTTAAAAATATGTTATCTTCCTTCTTCCTCAAGTGGGTACCTGACTTCAGAAAAATTTTCAAAAATGAACGAAAATTTTTCTGCCCCAGTTTGATAACTTTCCTTATATCATACCTTTCCGTCATCAATAGCATTTCCTGTCCCTATTTCAAATCAAAGAAAGAATTCGGTCAGTTTAAAACGTGGTGGTTGGTTGTGATACTCCTGCTGGGGATGGTTTTCCTTCTTTTTTTTCCATGCTATGCGTTGTCTGACCATCTTGAAACTTGGCTGATACCTTCCGACCTTCTTGACGATTCCTTATTCACAAACTTTTCAACCATTTTCCCAGTCTCCTTATCTGACCCCATGTATTTTTCATAACAGTTGATTTCACTTAAAGATCTTGCATGTTTATTGATTAACCACTTTCTCCATCGTCTGTGTTACTGAAATACATTTTCCCCGTGCAGACCCAATATCTTCTTTTGTGGTACTATTCGTGAACTGGCATTTCCCCAACCTTCGAGTCTCCTATGAATTTCCAAATTATGTTCATCGCTTTCCGCGTTGTTCTTTCTTGATTTTTCCGCTGTCCTTGGCCTTATAACCTTCGATTTCTGCTGGGGATATCCTTCTTGACACTCTTTCACCCTTTTGTCAATCTCATCATCGCATACACCCTCAGTTCAATCCCCCTGGCCCTCCTTTTGTTGCATTGTCCCTGAATTGATATAGACCAATCTTGGGTATTTTGCCCGAACCTCAAAGCACGTTGACTATTACCAGCTTATTGAGCTTGTTCTTTCCTAACTTATACCACTTTGAGGTACTAGTCAGATCTCGTCTTGCATAATTGGAAAGCTGATGGCAAATTTTGAAATAATTTCTCACTTGTTCTGACCAAAGAGACTAAAGAAGAGGAGATAAAAAAAAGGAACGGAGTAAAAGACAAAAGAAAGAGATGACTCCTAACAAGAAAACTACAAAGTAAAACCTATCAGATGTGGATACCAACTCTATTGGCCATGACATGCACACGTGGCCTATCCTCCGTCGTTAATTCCCTTTCACAATCTTCGTCTGGTGCTTTCCTATCTGATTCTCAATCTTTATTCGACTTGTAGTGCCCGAAGGGTTTTCACTAACAAGCCTCTCTCATTTTGGTTTTTCTCTCAACTTATAGCCGCCTCAAGGTGCCCGTGAAGGTTTTCACCGATGAGACTCTCTCATTTTATTACTTTTCTGTCGGGGATCAGAGTGTTATTCTCGACTTCCATTTGCATGACTTGGCATCTTTCGAAGACTGGTCAAAAGGTCTTTCTTTGGACCGTAACGTGGGATTTTGGATAGGGCTAGAAAGAAAGGGTACTAGCGGCTCAAAACGAATCGATTTGGGTTCAAAATTTACAACCTTCGGAATCAGATTTCTTTACCTCACACACAACTCCTGCCCCAGTTTCTGCTTGGGGATTTTTGATTTTTTTTGTTACACTATGACCGAGCCGTGAAACGCCTACGTATCCTTTTTGAGGAATCAGGTCAGATGTAGTTCCCACTTTTTTTTTCCTTTTCTTTTCTTTTCCTTTTTCTTTCTCTTTTCTAATTTCTCATTTCTCATTTCTCCTTTCTCCTTTCTCCTTCCTCTTTTGTTGTTTTGTTGTTTCTGTTGTTTTCTTTTCCTCTTTCTTTTTCTTTTTCTTTATCTTCCATGCTTGTGTTTTCTAATCTTTGCTACCGATTCCGAACGAGGGGTATGAAAGAAAACCAATAAGGCTCAAAGGTTTAAACGAAGGATGAAGTATTTAGGTAGAGGAATAAAATGCCTTAGTCATTCCAATCTTCAAAACATGCCAAGCACAAACAACCCAATTAAACATTCGCCACATCTTCTGATTGTGCCAGACTTGATAACCATATCCATACATTCGCCTTTTCATTTGTCATTTTTAAAGCACCGTTGGGAAACACTCTCACTTTCGTTACCATGAACAACCTCCTTGCCAATATGGCTAACTTGCTTTTATGGTTTTCTTTGTATTTTACTTGCCCTAGTTTCACGCGGCTCGGGCTTCAAATGACCTCAAGTTGTTCCTATTTCCCTTAAGTGTCCCGATCATCTCCCAATGGCTTTATAATTAACTTTTAAGATTAGGACTAAACCTTGCGCTCATGTCATGTCATTAGAATCGACGTTTGCACAAAAGAAAACACAAAAGGATAAAAAGGAACTAAACAAAGAAGATGACCGGAGATAACAAAAGACCAGAATTTGCATTAGACAATCGGTGAAATGGTTCGCACAACAAGACAAGTAAAGCAACTAGAGTACAATCTTGGAACAAACCTGAAACAAACCTGGACAAAACTAAGCAAACACCTATGACAAAATGGAAGGATAATAGGGTTTGACACAAGAAAATATCTGTATCACAACCCTAGAATAACCCGGATAACATAAATGACAACAAAATAAACCACCAAAAGCCCCACTCCGGCTGACCAAGGAATAGAGCGTCTCCCCAATTACCAAGCATGGCATCTTAGCCACTGAGCTTCGCATCGAGACCACTATCCGCTTCAACATATTCAACCATAGTCAATATCCCAAGAGGGTTCACATGCTCTTTATTACTGTCGTCAATCGCAATCACTCCTTCGTGAATCATTCTTTCTATTTCCCTTTTCAACGAATGACAACTCTCAATGCTATGGCCTGGGACATTGGAGTGGTATGTGCATCATGTAGTAGGATCAAAGCTTCTTGCACGTGGATCTGGAGTATATTCGGGGAGCGGCTCAATCAGACCAGCATGCTTTATCCTTTCAAACATACTTGCATAAGATTCTCCGATAGGGGTGAGAGACTTTTCTCGTTTCAGCAACCTCTTGTTCCTAAATGCCTGGTTTGGCCTAAAACCAGATCCAGGGGGTTTCTAGTGTGCTCGTGGGGGTGGATAGGCATTTTGTGCAGCTGGGTACTTGGAAAGTGAAGCATGTCTTTGGGAGTCTCATGGAGAGAAATAGTGTTGGGGAGGGGAGTAGCGTTGGAAAAATGTAGTTGGACGACGAGTGATGGAGCTACTCAGGTGGCTGGGAAAGCTGTCATAAGTGGGTAGATATGGAGAGTATGGAGGACCATCCGCTATTGTGTTAGGTGTTTGGGTAAGGATAGAGTTCAGGAAGCTAGGCGGTGGCAAGGGTGGTGCTTTCCCAATCATCCATGCCCGATACATGTCTGCCACATGCTGTCTCAACATTTTTACCTCTTCTACCAACCCGTAGTCCTGTTCAACCAGGTGTTTTCGGGCATCGGTACCAACCCAATTAATTCTGTTGTTCTCTGCCATTGTCTTTTGCCTTCGTGTTGCAGGGAAGCGTTACTTTAGAACCACAACCAACCACCTTTCTGGAGATTGAAAGAGGACAAAAATGGGAGCAACCTGTTAGTGTTAGGGTTTTCAACAGATAGGAAAACACACATTGAGGATGCAATGAAACTAGGCAATTAACCCTTTCTATCATGCATTTGCTTCAGTTACGTGCGTCATTCCGGCTTCTTATAATTGTGCTCCTTTTGAACGCCTCCCAATCCTTCCTTTATTTTCTTTGTTTTCTCATTTTTTCTCTTTTCTATATGTATATATTTTTTCCTTTTGATGGTGGTCGAATCTTATGTGGATTGCCTACGTATCATGTCCCCGCATGAATCAGACCGTGCGTAGTTCTGACCACAAGTGCGAAAAATAAAGACATCATTTTTGGATTTTTCAATCTTCATTAGCAAAAACGTTCTATTACAAGGGAAGACATTTTTGAAAGGAAACCGACAGACTTGATATAGACTACAGACTTTATGCAAAAAGGGGAAATACAAACTCCAACGGGCAACAGACTCTGAAGACAAGGAACATACAGACTTCAAACTGTGAATGTCTCAGAGTTTTGAATTTTGGCGCTCGGGGGGCGTCGTTCGGCCTCGCCGCGGGCTTTGGTTCAAGACCCTCTGTAGATCTTTCAAATCTTCCAATGATATGGTGGACATAAATCATTATTGAATCAAAGAAGGTGGTACGGGAGATATCCTCACAAGCTAGGCACTTTATGGTGATGTAGTGCCCGATATCGTCGATTCTTCCCTTTCCATAAGCAATCGCTCTATTTGTTGATTCCGCGTCCCTAGCACTTAAGCGTTGTAAAAGAGTTGATCCTGAAACTCATTCATCTGTTTCTCCATTCGGGCCATCAGATCATAACAATGCCTCCTATCTATTCTGGCATCTCGGGCTTGTCTAAAGATCCGCTCTTTGAGAGTGGATATTGTTTCTCTCATTATAGCGATGTTCCCTTCGTAGTCCCTCTTTATTTGCCGCATATGATTTGCTCGCGCTTCTGTACCCCTTGCCCATCTGGCTCAGATTCTTGCTAGCTTCCGATCTTTCTGAACCTTTTTGACATTCGGTGATTTGATTTTTAGCCCATTTATCAACCTTTCATCCGACCGACTCTTTTGTTGGTTGTCAGCATCTTTTCTTATTTGTCGGATTTGGGCCTTTAGGGCCCCTATTTCTTGGGCCAATTTGTTCCTTTCCCCTTTGTCGGCAGCAGCTTGCACACTGTTTTCAAACTCCAGGTCCCTAATCTGTTGTTTTAGCTTGCCTATTTCTGCCCTGTAGTTTTCTTCTTTTGCAAGCCAACCCCACTGTTCTTGCGATGACTCAGCAAAATCTTGGAGGTGAGGTCTTTTGGTCGGCCGTTCTGGTTTGTCTCTTGAAATGCTCTTCTTTCTATACCAGGCGAGATAAGCAGGTGAGACTTTGCCTCTGGATAGGTCATGCACTCGAGTATTCGCCGGCAAGTACTGGCATTTGCTCCATATATAACGAACGGTCTTTTCATGAAATTGGCCGTCGTTGCCAACCTCGACTGCATAAACACTAAGATCTTCATCTGGGTGTACCACCTGACATCTTCCCAATTGTCTCGTCACCCGGTAAGGTGCATAAGGTTGAATACCTCGGAGTCCCACTAAGAGGAAGTAAGGACCAGTGGTGGGCATATACACAACAAGAAGCCAACCCAATGTCCAATCTATTTGTACCGCGGTGATGGCACGGAGATAGGATACCCAGTCTTCAAACCCCTCCGGCAATCTAAGCCCTGAAACCCTCTTGTTATGTTTTTCACTACAGTTTTTGTTTGTAGATCTATAGCTCATGTACTGAGGATGATGACACAAGTGCTCGATCATCCCCAGCTGCAATAACAAACTGCACCCCTCGAAGAAATCTACCTCGGCTTTACAAGCATGTGAGAGCTCGGTACATCTCGGATACTATCATAGGGGCAAGCGTGCTTTTGTTATTGGTAATCAGGGTTTTGACGACTCCCGCCACCTTTAAATCAATATTTCTGTCTTTTCGGGGAAACACCACAATGCCCAAGAATGCTACCATGAAAGCGAAACGCCTATGCTCGTCCCATTTTCTTCGATTTCCTTTACTGCAAACCCCGCTTTCTGGATCATTGAACCCCCCTACATGCCCGTACTTCTGGTATATAAAACGTAGAGTGGAAAAACCCCCCTTCCAACTCGGAATATTGGATTTCCTTGCTTATCTTTAGCAAATCCATGAATTTGTGAGAGTTAACTGCCCTTGGCGCGATCCGATACTTATGCCTCAAACCTGCAATACTTTTCATATAACCTGCTATCTCTTCCAAGGTCGGGGTGAGTTCAAAATCCGAGAAGTGAAATACGTTATGGGCCGGGTCCCAGAACGTAACCGAAGCCTTTATGATGTCTCCTCTAGGTCTGATCTTTAATAACCCGGTGAGACCCCCCAAAATGTAGATTGACCTTATCCTACTCTGACTTGCCCAGATCTTCCCACCACATATGCAACTCCAAAGGGATTTTGTTCATAACTGCTACCGACAAATTCTGACTCGTGCTCATTCTTGCTGTCTACTGGGGTGTTTAAAATTTAAGACTTATTTGACTCAAAATAAAATTAACACACATTTTTTCAAAAATAAAATAAAAACCCGATTTCGCAAATACGGCCTTTCAGTACTTCGAGAACGAAGATTTTAAGGCTGTGTTGGCTCACTGGTGAAAGCCTTGTAAAAAATGACTACAGGTGGTTGTTCTTGCAAAAACGGCCTTCCAGCGCCCTTTTTAAGGACATTCAGCTATTTTTGACAAGAATGTCATTACTCTAACTATTTTTCAAATAAAAGTAAAATTTTGTTCTTTTGGCTATTTTTGCGAAAAGGAAGTTGGACCCGATGAGGGCTGCCTACGTATCTCACACCCTGTGAGACTCAAAATGGCGTAGTTCGGGCTGATAAAACAAACTTCTTTTGAAAACAAGACTCTTTTTTCATTGGCGAATAAAACTATTTTTCATAAACAAAACCTTTTTTTTCTTTTTCTCTTTTTTTTTTTCCTTTTTTTTCATTTCTTCAAAAATTCGGCAGAGTTTCGACACTATTTGGATATTGTTTTTTTTTCAAAACATGCGATTAACTCTTTTTAACTCGCGTACCTCTATCTCTCTTTCCTTAAAAACATTCAAAAGCCGATCAACATGCAATTCCGAAGCAAACAAATGCACAAGTAGCAAGTAAGATGCATCAGGATAGTCTTTTGTCATTTTTGGTACACCTGTCCTAGACAGACCCAACCCCTGTGTTGAGCCTCCGAAGTCAAATGCACGTGATGCAAACAAACGTTCCTACTAGGGATCCGGCATGAAGCTGAGTTATTCTAGGTTCATAACCTAGGGTATTTGTTCTAGACTGTGTACCCGAGCGGACAACTCGAGTCGAGGAGGGGGCTTCGTACCGGGAACCAAAAGGCCATCCGGCTTAGTAACTTGTCTGAGCCTCTTTCTTATTTCAAGGTATGACACTAAAAGAATAGGGAGTCTCGACCAACGAGCACATCCCCGAAGATGAGAAGAGAAGGGTTTTGTAACAATTTATATACAGTTCAGATAATATCAAAGCGGTAAAAGCATCACTTAGCACGTTAGGCCCAAACATGTAACAAAATCAGATAAAGCCAAATATAACAATTTATCTAAGCTCGAATTCTGAATCCTGAACCAGAGATTCTGGGTCTGATCCCCAGCAGAGTCGCCAGAGCTGTCACACCTCATTTTTACCTGCGCCCGCAGGGGTGTAAGAGAGTTTTTCCAATTAAAGGACAATCGAAATGGGATTTTATTTAAAGATTCAGAGTCGCCACTTGGGAGATTTATGGTGTCCCAAGTCACCGGTTGAATCCCGAATCGAGGAAAAGATTGACTCTGTATTATAGTCCGCGAACCAGAAATCCGAGTAAGGAATTCTGTTAACTCGGGAGAAGGTGTTAGGCATTCCCGAGTTCCGTGGTTCTAGCACGGTCGCTTAACTGTCATATTCGGCTTATTTATCTGACTTTAATACATGTTGAACCTATGTGCAAATTTTAACTTTTTACTACTTTTATCATTATTATTTTTAACGAGAATTGCAACGTTGTGAAAATACATCTCTAACCACGTCACATCAATGCACCCGTGGTTATTGACACATTTCAACTCTGTTGAGATTTAGATTTGGGTCACATAAATGTGCACCCGAGTTTAAGAAAGTAAATTATTATAAGCGCGTCTAGAATGACTAGCGCATTATTATCTTTGGGGAGGGCCGTAAAATTCACTAAATGGCCCATCCCGAATTCTAAATGTTTCATTTTAACCATTTATTGAGGGCCCCGCAATTTATGCGTTTATTTGGTGAGGCTCATCTCATCTATTATTTATTTTAAAGGGAAAATCCTAAGGTAACTATGATTTCTATTTTTGTTGATCTTTAATAAATAAACAAGTACAGGTCCTAATCGATTTGTTTCGGGGTTGGAGCAGACTAATTGGTGATGATTTACCAAAGCCAAACATCGGGCTTCGAAACTGGCCATCCGTATATCTCAGCCCATGTCCAAGCGCATACAGTCATAAAATGGGACCTGGGCTGCACGTTTATCAATCTGGAGATTACACCTCTTGGGGGAAAAGGAATGGTTAAGCCCACGTGATTAAGCCAAACATGATAGTTCAAATTGAGCAACAGTTAACAATTGTTCTGATGCATTATTCAGATGTTGCTGATCAGATTAACACCTTAATAACTAAGTGAAACTTATCAGGTTTAATGGATAAATCCAATAGACGCGCACATTCTGATGTTTACTAACATTCTTGTACTAATTTGAAAATACTATTTCAAGCTAATATATCAATTGATGCTTAAGGTAATTAATCATATGAGGTTACAATTAACTAAGTGGCTGATTGATATAACTACAAAAAGCTTTGGCTTTAGGTGAAGGTGCATCAACCTGTATTCATATTAACAACCAGATTACTTATGACCAATTCAAATAGTTCAATCAATTGGTGCAGCCCAGTACAACTACCTTAACTACAACAATCCCTATTTTGGTCCTCAAAATGCAACTAACATCTACTGCACAATAAACGGATCATAGAAAAACTTTCAAAATAACAGCTATCGAACATGAAAATCCCCAGTTAATAAGGAACGCAAGTTCTCATACTACCTAACAGTCTGTACCAAATGATAGTTAACACAATCCAATTGCAGTTCAAATTATACAACAACCCTGTTCGAATCTAGTTCATATGATTACAAAACTAATTTTGTTCCACACAATTGAACTAGAGTCCAAGTTCAAATCACAGACAATGAATCAATTTAAAAAAACAACAGAAGACATTTGGTCAATCTTCATTGATTTTATGTTTCAATATGTGAAGCTACAACCATAGAGTCTCGAGTCATGTACCTGGAAGTTGAAGTATAAACCAAAAAATGAGGGGGTCAGTCAAACAGCAACAGCAACAGCAAATGACCAATCCAGCAGGGTTCAACAACGACAATAGGAGAATTTTCAGAAACAAATGACACCAGAGAATCAAAGAATCAACCCCAGCAATCAATAAACCCAAGCAGATAACCAATCAACTCCGTCGAACAAACTAGATTCAACTTGAAATCATATTGTTGTACCTTTCAAGCTTCAGTTACCCAACAATACCAAGAAAACTTAAGCTATTTTAATCCTAGATGAACTAGAATCAGAAAACTTCCTCAATGGAACGATAATATATATTTTTTTGTCTGTTTCTCTTCCTTTATCTTTTTTACTCTCTTTTTGAGATTGCTCTTCTCTTCTCCAGTCTCCTCCTAGTAAGAAACTAATTCTGCCCATGATCTCTTTTAGAATTCCACTAGAGTCTCTTTTTCCCATTATCCCTTGTCTTTTCCTTATTTAATGTTCAAACAGGCATGGGCCACATATTTTAATCAATCCCTTTTAAGCCTTCCCCTACCATTATGTTTTGTTCCCCATTAGCACTAAACAAATGCATTAGTTTAATGTTAATTAAGTGCTTTACTAACAGCCCACTTAGCAAGACCATTTTGCCAAACTTTTAAACCTCAAACTACCCCTGAAATTACTGTGATTTACTGTCCTAGTCCAATCCCCTGTACCTCATCAGCTATAACCAATCTCCTTAATCAAATAACTAAGTTGATTCCTAATTGATCACCAAACTACAATAGCTATAACCAATTTAATTTAAATTCACTTAGCAGTTCGAACTTAGAACTCAGATTAGATCAAATAGCAGACTGATGTAAAACTGCTAAGATGCACATGTATATGGGAATAACTGATTGCATTCACAATTCTAAACCAATACTTGCCTAAAATGAATGAAACATTGTAATATCCCAAATTCATATGCAACAAACTGATTGGCAACAGAGAGGAAAGAATCAAACATAATCTAATAAGACAATTTGAATCTACAGTAATATCAAATCACAGTTTTATACAATCACCCACTGAACTTTTCTAACTCGAAATACTCAACAATGTAAAGAAGAAGCTAATCCAGAGTGCAACCAAACAGACAGGGGTTCGAGCGATTCCAACTAAATCCTATCAACTATGAAATCCAATTAATACAGTGACGAAAATTTGGACCAAAAAAAGGTCCGAAAGAGGAGGATGATTAATTGACAAACATAGCAAGGAAACCTAATTAGGCAAACAACAAACAACAATCAAAAAAGAAAAAGGAAAAAAAGAAGAAATACCTCAAAAATTAGAAACCCAAATGAACTCTGTTCTCATTGACACTTCGTCTTGAAATTTTGAAGCCAAAACTGACCTTAATCGAGTGTTCTCAACTGAGAACACTAGACTAAAGTTGGTTAAGACCTCAAACCTTTAACTTCTTACACAGTCTGAAGCTGGTCCCTCTAGGGTTTGCCTTCGATTTGAAATTCGAAAAGCTCTAACAAGATTTTGATAGAACCTGGGTGGGATTTGGGACGGGGGTAGCTAGGTGGTTCAGTGGTGTAACTTTGGGACTGATTGGGTAGGTTTGAGGTTTGAGGTTGTGCCTTCGATCTGAGATTCGAAGCAGTCGGCCACGATTCGGGGGTGATGGTTAGATGGTTTAGGTTGGGGAGGTCGAGGTGAAGCTATGGTGTAATTTTGGTGGTAATTGGACGGATTAGGGTTTGGTTCGATTCTTCGATCTAAGATTCGAATCGTTGGGTACTGATTCAAGGAAAGCTGATATGGGATTTGGAAAGAGGACGTCGTGGGGAGGCTATGGTGTAATTTTGGGGCTGTTTGGACCACCGGAAAGCGGTGGTTGAAGGCGGCGGGTGTTGGGTCCTGTCTCTAGGTTAGAGACGAAGGCGAAAGGGGGTTATGGCTTAGGGGGCGGGGTATGGTTTTAGGAATATATAGTGGGGTGGGGATTTGATCTTGGCCGTTTGATCATTCTCGATCAACGGCCTTGATCACTTCACTAATGAGAAACGGTGACGTTTGGAGTAGTACTGGGGATCGTGTTAAACCGGGTACAGGGAATGGGTCAAAACAGGTCGGGAGGGGTGATCTGGACCATTCGATCAAAACAAATCAATGGCTTGGATCTATTGGCCAGATACGAGGTCGTTTGGATATATCTGAAGACGGACTGGACCGTTTGATCGTATGAGATTGACGGTCCAGATTCACAATGCCCAACGATGTCATTCTAGTTTGATCGCAGGTGGACTGGATTTGGGGCGGGTATTGGGCTGATTTTCTTGGGTTAGAACTGGGTTTTGGTCTTGGGCTTGGACAAATTGGCCCAACCAGATTTCCTCTTCTTATTCTCTTTTCCTTTTCAATTTTCTTTTATTTCCTAATTAATAAAACTAAACTTCTAAATTAAATTATAAACAAAATTAAAAAAATACTAATTAATTCCTAATAACATTTATCACACCATTAAATACCAACTAAAATAAAATCACACAATTGGAGAATAAATGCTAAAATAAAATAAAATAATGCCAAGTACATATTTTGTGATTTTCATTCTCGCAAAATCCAAATATTGTTTAATTAATTGCTACTTGTAAAATTAACTCCTAAATGCACATGCAACACATATTTTTGTATTTTTATTAATTAAAGTAAAAATAAACATGCACAAACAAGTACAAATAAATCACAAGCAACACAAAACTATTTTATTTTGAATTTTTGGGAGTAGTTCTTGTAGGGCAAAAATCACGTGCTCACATTGATAACTCAGAGTCGTCAGTAGTCATGTTCTAACATGCGGCGTCGAGATTTAGAATTCGGAGTTGATGACTGGGTATTCATAAAGTTGTCACCTATGAAGTGTGTGATGATGTTTGTCAAGAAATGCAAACTTAGCCCACAATATATTAGGCCTTATAGGATCATTCGGAGAGTAGGACGAGTAACTGATGAGTTAGAATTGCCCTCAGAATTGGAGCCTGTCCATCCGGTTTTTCACGTATCTATGCTATGAAAGTTTATTGCCGATCCTACACGGTACGTGCCCACGAATGATATAGAGATTATAGAAGACTTATCATACAAGGAAGTTTCGGTTTCCATCCCAGACTGACAAATCCGAAAGCTGCGAAATAAGGAGGTAGCCTCCGTGAATGTACTTTGGAGAAACAACAATATGGAAGAAATTACTTGCGAGGCCGAGGAAAACATGAGTTTTAGATATTCCTACTTATTTCCTCCTCTAGAGTAGGGTCTGACTGAGACGTCATAATCATAAGGTACGAGTATAAATTCTTGTGTTGGTTATTATCATTGGTCATGTGAGGCCATTGTCGTTATTAATAATTATGGTCCTGTGTGTTGTTGGATTATTAAGCTTCTATGGGGAGATTGGTAGTAGCATTGCTACAAAGGTAACCCTGTCAGTGTTACATGGATCACAAGGAGTTGAACATTCGAGGACGAATGTTTCCAAGGGGGGAAGGATGTTACATCTCTTATTTTTGTACGTTAAAATTTCATTTTCAGTTAACCGACGTAGATTCGGGAATGGGATCATGTTGATGTTAACATACTTATGCTATTTATAACAAGCTATAAATAAGTGTTATGAAGGATAAAAGGGTACACAGATTAAATAAAATGAGTTTCGTTGAAAGTGGCCAATTTGGGATAAAATACGGGTTGAGCGATAATGTCCGATAATTATGAACTATTACCATGCAAGGTACTATATGACAACATTAGTATAATATATAAAGTATATAAAAATAAAAATAATAAGTAAAATTTTAGGTAATTTGGGGAAACTTTTAAATTATGCGGGTAATTGGCTAATTACCGGGTAACGGGACATTGCCTAGTTAACTAATAAATCGATAAAAATTTATAAAATATACCATATAAAATTTGGCAAAAATCCACCACAACAAAAATGACTCATTAGTCATCATGCCATGTGGCAATTTAAGGACTCATTAATGTGGCCAAAGCCACCAAGACTTAAAATAACTTATGTTTTACTAAATAAAAACACTAGAAACGTTACTCCTTCCAAAAAAGGGCAAGAATGATTCTTTTCTTAAGGATTGGAATTCAGAAGCTATAATCCTTTCTTAAGGATTGGAATTCAAAAGCTTTCTTTAGCTAAGTTTCGTTAAAAAACATAAGCATATTTCGTTCATTTGGTTCAAAAGGGCAGAAATGGTTTCGTCCAAAAATTTCAACGAAATCCAAAGCCAAAATTCGTTCAAATTCCGAAGTAGAAGCTTCATTCTCTCATTCCAATACATTTCACGTAAGTAAAAGCTTCATTTCGATCAAATAATTCAAGGAACAGGTATGTTAAGGCCCTCCCTTCTTTCTTTTGGCATGGTCCAAATTATACTGAAGAAACGAGCAAATACACAGTTTTCATAAATTACTCTATTCATAGAAATGATAGGGGTGTCTATATTCTTGATTCCCAATGAGAATTATTATTATCTTCTGTTCATGGGACTCAGAATACTACGCAGTTGGAAAAGTTTATCCAGAAGGAATATTGAGATTATTACGTATTTTTCATGCATTTCACTCATGTGCATTGACCCATGAACAAATGGTGCTATATATGCGTATATATGTAAATACATGTATATGGGATATGGGAAACGGTTACGGCGTTATATACGCACTACCACCTGATCAGATGGTATATGTTGATGATATGCTCACAGTGGTCGAGACGATATAATGGGATGCCCTCAATGGCTTGATGATATTATATACATCCATACCTATGTATGGCACGTCATTTATATGCACGTGCATGACATTATAAACGTTTCAGAATTTACAAAGTTATTCGCATTTAAAGATATGTTACTGTATTCCATGTTTCATCTATGTCTTTTACGTACTAATTTTCATGCCTTACATACTCAGTACATTTTTCGTACTGACGCCTTATTTTACGGGGCATGCATTTCATGCCTGCAGGTCCAGGTAGGCCAGCTGACGGTCCCCCTTCTTAGGATCCCTGATTAGCAAGAGTCGGCGTGCTCTACTTGATCCGAAGCTGCTTTTTATTTTGGTATGATACATTTCTCTGTGTGTATATATATATATGGGTATGACGTGGCTCAGTCCCGTCTTTGTACATTTATGTTTTCATTAGAGGTCTGTAGATAATATGTCTAATTGGGTTGTATGTGGCCTTATCGGCTTTCAGTAATTGGATGTATAGTTGTCTATAGTAGCCTTGCCGGCTCGCCCACTGTATTCTACATATATACGTACATATGCCTTGTTGCCAGTTTTTCTTCATATATGTTACCTTCGTAATCAACAGATGTTATACAGGTTCATATCCCAGACGCAAGCTTAGGAACATTTGACATGTAGGACTCAGGCACCCGTCGCAGCCCATCGGTTTAGGTCGTGACATGTAAGATGATAGAATCTCTCACAAAAAGGTCTTAAAAATCATAACCCACACTTAGTGCTTGATAATGTGCCCAAATGGGATAGAATCTTGATTATCCCTCTAATTCTTGGTTCAACTTGTAATTCTCATAAAATAGATCGATGTTTCTAGGAGTTCCGGAATTATTAAAAGAATTTAAGGAAAGCTCTATTGAGGTATGTATGGCTAAAACCCCTTCATCTTAGAAATTGAGCTCCCATAGTGTCCATGCAAATATTGTAAGTCCGAAATTTGATTGATCTAGTACTTGTTATTTCAAAGTAGTTGGAGTTGCAAGAATATATGTGAAAGGTGTATCTCAATGTGTTTAATATGCTATTGACCCCGGTTCCACCTTGTCCTACGTTACCCCTTATGTTGCTATGGAATTTGGGATAGAACCGGAATAACTTCATGAGCCATTCTCGGTGTCTACTCCAGTTGGTGAGTCTATTAAGGTTGCTCGAGTTTATAGATGTTGTGTTGTTACGGTACGTGGTAGGGATACCATCGCCAATCTTATTGAATTGGGGATGGTCGATTTTGATGTAATAATGGGAATGGATTGGCTTTATTCATGTTTTGCCAAACTTGATTGTCGGACAAGAACTATGAGGCTTGAATTTCTTAATGAGCCCGTTGTTGAATGGAAGGGAGATAATGCAGTGCCAAAAGGTCAGCTTATTTCTTACCTTAACGCTGCAAAGATGATCAAGAAGGGGTGTATCTATCATTTAGTTCAAGTTACTGACACCGATGATGAGGCACCTAACCTTGAGTCCGTGCAAGTTGTGAACGGATTTCTGGATGTCTTTCTAGATGACCTCCCTGGGATACCACCAGACAGGGAGATTGATTTTGGGATCAAAGTGATGCCATACACGCAACCTATATCAATTCCACCTTACAGAATGGCACCAGCAGAATTAAAGGAGCTAAAGGAACAATTAAAGGATTTGGTAGAAAAAGGTTTCATCGAGCCGAGTGTGTCACTGTGGGGAACATCGGTTTTGTTTGTAAGGAAGAAAGATGGGTCGCTATGGATGTGTATTGACTACCGTCAACTCAACAAAGTCACCATCAAAATTAAATACCCTCTACCAAGGATAGATGATTTGTTTGATCAATTGCAAGGTGCTAAGTGCTTCTCAAAAATTGACCTATGCGGCACGGGTATCATCAATTGAAGATAAGGGAGCAGGATATACCAAAATAGCTTTCAGGACTCGGTATGGGCACTTTGAATTTCTGGTGATGTCTTTCGGGCTAACAAATGCCCCGACAACTTTCATGGATCTTATGAAATCGAGTCTTCAAGCATTTTCTAGAATCCTTCGTGATAGTGTTCATTGACGATATTATTGTGTATCATGCTGACCATCTCAGGGTAGTTGTGCATACTCTTCAGCAGCACCAACTATATGCAAAATTTTCAATATGTGAATTTTGGCTTGAATCTGTCACGTTCTTGGGTCATGTCGTCTCCAGGGAAGGAATTACGGTTGATCCTCAAAAGATTGAAGCAGTAAAGAATTAGCCTAGACCTACCACCCCAATAGAGATTCGTAGTTTCTTAGGTTTGGCCGGCTACTATAGAAGAATTGTGGAGGGATTTTCTCCTCTTGCCTCTCCATTGACTAAATTGATGCAGAAAGAAGTTAAGTTCCAATGGTCTGATGCTTGTGAAAGTAGCTTCCAGGAATTGAAATAATGATTGACTACAGCGCCAGTATTAACCTTGCCAGAGGGTACATGGGGATTTGTGGTGTATTGCGATGCTTCGAGGATTGGGCTTGGGTATGTGCTAATGCAACATGACCAGGTTATATCTTACGCTTCTAAGAAACTCAAGAATCATGAAAAGAACTATCCAACCCACGACTTAGAGCTTGCGGCAGTGGTGTTCGCACTAAAGATATGGCGACATTATTTGTATGGGGTCCATGTACATGTATTTACGGACCACAAGAGCCTTCAATATATTTTCAAACAAAAGCAGTTGAATCTGAGACAGAGAAGATGGCTCGAGTTACTCAAGGACTATGATATCGATATTCTCTACCATCCAAGAAAGGCCAATGTTGTGGCGGATACTCTTAGCCGGAAATCCATGGGAAGTTTGGTTCATTTGAAGGCATACCAAAGGTCGTTGGCCCGAGAGGTTCACCGGTTGGCTATTTTGGGAGTTTGCCTTGCGGACTCTGATTAAGGAGGAGTAATTGTGCAGAATAGGGTTGAATCATCGCTTGTTGCAGAGGTGAAAGAGAAACAATTCAATGATCCATTGTTGGCACAGCTGAAGGAGGGGATTCATAAACATAAGACCATAGCTTTTTCCTATGTCATGGAAGACGGTACCCTACAGTACCAAGGGTGCCTATGTGTTCCAGATATTGACGGTCTTCGAGAAAGGATCATGGCCGAAGCCCACACTTCCAGGTATTCCGTACACCCAGGTTCTACAAAAATGTATCATGATCTCAAGGAAGTTTATTGGTCGAGCAACATGAAAAGAGATATGGCAGACTTTGTGGCAAAATGTTCAAACTATCAGCAAGTAAAGGTCGAACATCAAATGCCCGGTGGATTGGCTCAAAGCATAGAAATTTCAATGTGGAAATGGGAAATGATCAATATGGTTTTTGTGATAGGGTTACCACGCACTCCGCGCAAGTTCGACTCAATTTGGGTAATCGTGGATTGACTCACGAAATCAGCGCACTTCTTGCCAGTCAAATCTACCGACACAGCGGAACAGTATGCTCAGTTGCATATGAAAGAAATAGTCAGGTTCCATGGCACTCCAGTCTCAATAATATCAGATCGAGGAGCTTAGTTCATGGCCAACTTTTGCAAGAAATTTCAGCAAGGGTACCTATGTGTTCCAGATATTGACGGTCTTCGAGAAAGGATCATGGCCGAAGCCCACACTTCTAGGTATTCCGTACACCAGGTTCTACAAAAATGTATCATGATCTCAAGGAAGTTTATTGGTCGAGCAACATGAAAAGGGATGTGGCAGACTTTGGGCAAAATGTTCAAACTGTCAACAAGTAAAGGTCGAACATCAAATGCCCGGTGGATTGGCTCAAAGCGTAGAAATTTCAATGTGGAAATGGGAAATGATCAATATGGATTTTGTGATAGGGTTACCACGCACTCCGCGCAAGTTTGACTCAATTTGGGTAATCGTGGATTGACTCACGAAATTAGCGCACTTCTTGCCAGTCAAATCTACCGACACAGTGGAACAGTACGCTCAGTTGTATATGAAAGAAATAGTTAGGTTCCATGGCACTCCAGTCTTCAGATCGAGGAGCTTAGTTCACGGCCAACTTTCGCAAGAAATTTCAGCAAGGCTTGGGTACGTAGGTAAATCTTAGTACATCTTTTCATCCTCAGACCGACAAGCAAGTAGAGTGGACTATTTAGACACTTGAGGACATGTTGCGAGCTTGTGTTATTTGATTTCAAAGGTAGCTGGGATGATCATTTGTCACTCATAGAGTTTTCTTATAACAACAGTTATCATGCTGGTATTCAGATGGCACCGTTCGATGCTTTATATGGTAAGAGATATAGATCTCCCATTAGGTGGTTCGAGATTGGGGAAGCAGAATTGATAGGACCAGACCTCGTGCATCAGGAAATGAAGATAGTCAAGATTATTAAGGAGAGGTTGAAAATTGCTCAGAGTCACCAAAAGTCTTATTCGGACATTCGTCGCAGATATTTAGAGTTAAAAGAAGATGATTGGGCATTTTTGAAGGTTCCCCCCATGAAGGGTGTCGCGCCCCTTTTTTCCACTCCATGGAAAGGAGTCCGGGTTTCGATATTCATGGGGTGTAATGACTATTCCTTTTGGAAATTGGGTATTTGAAGAGTCGCCACCTAACAATTTTAAGGTGCTTTTGGGGACCTATAAGGTTCAACTACTACTATGTCTGATAACCAGAGATAGGGTAAGGGCGTGAAATTATCCTAAGAGGAAGGTGTTAGGCACCCCTCAAGATCCACTAGTGTGGTTCCTGGCCAGGCAGGTTTTTGTGAATTTGTGCATTTAGCAAATAAACAAATAAAGGCTCAAGTAATAGGGGATTTAAGTTTAGATGCACAAGTGTTTGAAAAACGATTAATAAAAGCAAGTTTTTTGAAAAGAGTTATAATCTATGCATATTTATAAAAATAAAAGGGTGTCCTAGGTTTGTTTGTAATATGGATCACATCAATGCAATACCCGGTGTGACACTCCTTAGAAGAGCAGATACATGTGGTATTAGCGCACGGGTCATCATATCCATATCTACCCTTTCCCACCCCGTGAAGGTAATTACAGTGATAATTGGTCTCGACTCTTAGTGCATGTTGCTACCCCTCCCTTCCTATCAGTCCCAGAGGAATTTTAGGACTCCTATTCCTATAAGAAGGAGGTTCTAGGCAGACCCTCATGTTTAAAGGTAAAAATGCTAAGGCAACATACAAAACATAGAAAACTGCAATTAGGGGGAAACATATAAGCATATAGAAGGCTCAGTTATACCTCCACAGATAGTGCTCATAGACAGCATGACTTATACATAGTTAAGGTCTGAATTTTAAAATCCCAAGCAAGGTGTTTAAGTCAGAACCAGATTCATTATATAACTCAGAAAAGAAGTCCGAATCAGGACTGCCTTCTGGTTGTAGTAGTCTAGGATTAAACAGAGGCAGTTCCAGTTTTATTTAAGTAATTACCTAAGGCTTTCCTAAGCGTAAGCAGTATTCAGTAATTATTCAGAATTGTTGAGACAATTTGGAGCTTATTATTACCTAAAATATGTTGTTCTAGGTGTTCAGCACATCGGATTATTGCCCGTTGATTGTAAAAAAAATGAGTAATATTGTTTTATTCCTTTTTATGCATTAATAGTTAGCCTAAGCGCTTAAGCGAATATAAATGAAATCCTAAAGACATGGTATCTAATGTACAGAGATGAAGAATGACATATATGTAGAATTCTAAGCAGGATTTCTATATGCACCAATATTTAAACATGATTCCCAGAATATGCAGAGATGATATGTTTGTTAGTGTTTTTTAGCCTTAAACATGATCACAGAAACACCGGTTATTAACACATTTAACGCAGGATTTTCGAAGTGATTTGATAGTGAAATGGACATGTTGAAAACAATAAGTGTAAGTTCTAGGGAACATGATCTCTAATGCATGAAATGAGTCCTAAGCATGGTTTCTATTGCGCAAGTAGGAATATAAACCTAATAACATATTTTCTACCCTTTTGTTAACTATAGCATGCATATTTCTCCATCCCTTTTCACTAGCCAACCCCATTATTGTTTACAAATTATTACAAACCATGTGATTGAATTACATAAGAAAAAATGCAAAGAAAATAGTAAGTTACAACCATAGGAAGCCTGATCTTGACTTCCTCTCTATGTTATGTAATAAACAACTTCAATATCAATATTGTTCCTAGGCCATTCTCATACCTAGGTGTCTCAGAGTTTCCTAAGGAACTCAAGGGATCCCGGGCAGTGCTCACACCCAGATTGCATAACCAAGAGCAAGTGCAGTGTGGAAGAGCCAGCCCTTATATGTCTAGGTTCAGAGGGAGCTCAAGGGTCCCAAAGCAAGTCTCACACAAGAGGGGCAGAAACTAATAATCTAAGAATGCATGTGAGAGTGCTGGACATGGACTCAAAGGAGTTGAGTTGGAAAATAGTTTTAGAAACAACATGTTTGAAGTGAGTTTGTAAAAACAGCAGAAGAATTGCCTAATAAAATAGCTTTATTGAAAGGGAAAGGGGGTAGGAGCAACAACAACACACACATAACCATTTCAAAAAGAATTACATGCTTCAGCAGTTATAGACAGGGAATAGGGGTTGGGTACATAAAGGATCCAAATTAGAAACACATAATTAGTCATGGATTAGCTGCATTATAGACATGCTAGTTAAAGGACATAAACAGGAACAAGTAAATATGTTGATCACATTTAAATAAGGGCACAATTTTATGCATGCTGAGTAAGGCAGTAAACAAATAGTACATCTCAGCATCATGAACCATTAAGTTAGAAAGAGGCAGTGATTGACAACAAGGAAACACATAGGTTTGGGTTTCAGAATTTAAACTAGGAACATACCAGTTGAAGGAGCAAAGTGCAGAAAAAGTAAAGCAACCAGAGTTCCAAAGTCTAGCCTTGGCTTTGAGCCGGCTAGACAAGTCAGTAGCATAAGTAATAGAGAAAGAAAGAGAGTTTTGAATGTGTAAGTGTGTGTTTTTGAACTCATTTGTTCGTGTCTTTAGAGAAGAGAGGGTAGGGTATTTATAGTTTTGAAAACGAGTATAAAATAAGGTAACAAGTAAAGTTTTAACAAAAACATGGAAATAATCACAATCAAAATCAATTAATACAAGTACTTTCCTTTAATCAACGAATTACTATTCAAACGGATACTGCTAGGAATAATTAAGGAGAGAAAAACAATTTTGAGAAAGATTGATTTCTGACCATATAGGGGATATTAAAAGTATAGAGTAAATAATTGAGTCTAAGTACAAAAAATACTTAATTGGGAAAAGGATTCAGCAGGGGTACAATATCACAGCAAATAAAGGAAAGGAATCAATCAACTCAAACAATCGGGTAGAATTAGGGGTTTATAAGAAAACATGTGCAATCAGTTGTAACTTGAGGAAATCAAGATCAATCAAGAAAGAATCATGATTCTGCACTTTGCCATATAAATAGAGAAGAATGAACAAGAGCATCAGATATGCAAGGCCAACCATATTGACAAAAGAAGCAACACAAATATATAGTAGTAGCAGGAGTAGGCTAGGACTCAGTAGTAAAAGAACCTACTTGAAACATGGTAGTTAACAAAGTCAAGTAGTCACATAGAACCAGGGTGAAGAACCAAACTAACAGGTAAGAAGGTCAGAAACCAGTAAAGAACCCTTTAAACTCACAGTAATGAGTGAGGAAAACCTTTTGAGAAATTAGGGTTTTAACAATAGTCGAGTTAAAAATTGTAAGAACTCTGAATCAGTCAACAAACAAGAGGATCAAAACACAAAGAACTTAATCAAAACAAGTATACATACAAACAAACAAAGACAACTTCAGAACCCGGATAAAACCAAAAAAATACCTAGGGCTTTAACACGATGAACCAGGTAGAAGAAAAACATGAACAAATCATTTAAACATAATAAAAGCATAAAACAACACTGAAAATCGGAGAAAAGATCTTTTAAAAGAGGTTGAGAAACCCTAATCGTTGAAGACGAAGACTCGTTTTGAAAAATCGGAAAACCTTTAAGGAAAACACTTGAGAGGTTCATAATGTACATAGATCTAAGACAGATCTGAAATAAAATCGGAAAGCCTTTAAAGTTAGGGTTTCTGAGAACCTAGACAGATGAGAAAGACTTCGAAAAGTTACCGATCTAGCCGAAAAGTTAAGGATCTGACTCGAACAGCCATGGATGGTCGGAAAGAGGCCATGGATAGGAGTTGAGCAAGGACTAGACCAGATCTCTTCGAGATCTGTCCATGAAATCACACAAGCGGGCCATCAGGGGATGTAGGAGACAAGTACACGTCTCAAACAACCATGAGAGTCCATGAATTGGGTGGGGGTTGAAGGGGATTATAGTGGATTTGGGTGGCGGCGACTAGGGTTCGATTGAATTTGCAGAGAGAATTGGAGAGGAAGGGGATTCAAGGGCGGCGGGTTGGTGAGAATGATTTAGGTTACGGTGGTCGTTTGGGTTAAAAAAGGTTAGGGTGAACGGTGGTCGTTGATCTCTGTAATCAACAGCCAGGATGAGAAGGGGTTTGGGTCGGGTAAGATTTAACTGGGTCAAGGGAGGATTTTAATTAGAAATTGGGCCGCGGAATTTGGGCTTGATTTGGTTATAATTGAAAGCCAAATGTGGCTACGAGTTAAATAGCCACTTTTTACTTTTTAATTTAAAATAAATAGTAAATATTTTTCTGAAAATAAATTCAAAGTACTAAAATGATTAACCATTCATAATTAACAATATAAAAATACAAGACTCAATTTTGTGAATATAAAACACAATTAAAACTTAAAATGGCTAATATTGCAATTATGTGCAATTTTGCTTTAAAATACTAAATAAAACTGTAAAAATATGTAAAAAAATATTTTAGCCATATTTTGGCATAAATATAAAAATCCAATAGATGAATTATCAAAATAATAATTTTAGAAATAATTATTGGGATTTTATGGGTAAAAAAGGGGGAAAATCAATTTAAAAACCTTAAAAAGTATGGAAAAAATAATAAAACACTTGGACATGCTTATATATGCATATATATGCTATTTTGAAAGTATTTTTCATATTGAAAGAGTATAGGAAAAATTGGATATCAACAGCTGCCCCTCTTTACCCGGGAAGGATGAAAGAGTTGTCGGGTAAAGATATGATGGCCAATTTTGACCGAGTGAAACAGTTTGAAGAAGATTTTGGCCGCACCCTGGCTTCTGTGTTGCCTACATATCCATTCTTTTACAGGAATTAGGTCGTATGTAGTTCAGGATCCGTCGGCGGAGTATGCCGATGGAGACTTTTTAAGAACGGACAGAATATCTAAGGCTGGGTGAGTGAACGACTTACGAGAATGGTTAGGTTTGATATGTCTTTGGGCAACTGGAGCAGTACCGCTCCTGCTAGGTTGGCCGATGCTCGCTGTCTTACCTGCAAATAAGCAATACAAGCATATATTGTGCGTAAATTTAAACATGATGCAAATTCCCGTCGGACCATGAATGTTGTCTTCGGACGATGAGGATGACGTCCTTAGACCATGATGTCCTGGGCCATGAAGTGTATGATAAGGGATTCGCAGGCCATGAAATAATGTTCTCGGGCTATAAGGATGGTGCCTCCGACCATGACGCCTTTGAATAATGATATGCAAGAGATCGAAAGGGATCCTAAAGCCATGACATGGTGTTCTCGGGCTATGAAGATGGTGCCTCCGAACGATGACGCCTTCGGATGAGTTGGCGATATTTCAGCCCATGAAGAATACAATAGTATGATGTGGACAAAATAGACCTTAGTCTTGAGAATTGAAAGGCAGAGCTTAGCCCATAAGAAGAGCGAGATAAATAGTGCTTGAGATAGTGCTTAGTTTCAAAGAAAATTTGGAGGTAGAGCATAGCCTCGGAAGGCAGAATGATAGCCTTATGGAAAAGATGCGAATGAAGATGGAGGTAGAGCTTAACCTCGGAAGGCACAATGGTAGCCTTATGCAAGAATGCAGATGCAGATGGAGACATCGTTTAGTCTCAGAAGACAAAATGGTAGCATTAGCTTAACCTCAGAAGGCAGAATAGTAGCCTTATGCAAGAATGCAGATGGAGACAGCGTTTAGTCCCGGAAGGCAGAATAGTAGCCTTATGCAATGCAGATACAGGTGGAGGTAGAGCTTAACCTCGGAAGGCAGAATGGTAGCCTTATGCAATAATGCAGATGTAGACAGCGTTTAGTCTCGGAAGGCAGAATAGTAGCCTTATACAAGAAAAACAGAATGGAAGCCTTATGCAATGCAAATGCAGATGGAGACTGCGTTTAGTCTCGGAAGGCAGAATGGTAGCCTTATGCAAAAAATGAAATAATGAATGATAGTAGAGTTTTCTTAGCTGATAGTAGCTTGTGGCATTGTGATTACTGGGTGCATTGTGACTACAGAGCATTACTTGTGTGTGTTGATAGCAAATGTTTGGCAAGTGCGATGGTTCGGAGAGTCAAACTCTTGAACAATGTTTGTTCTCTGGGAGTACAATATGTTTAATGATTTCACAATCCTAGTACCTACATCCAAAGAAAAATCGTGAGTTTTGTAAGGGGAAGGGTTAGTTCGTATCCCCGCTGGCTTTGCTTGACTTGTTCGGCTTTGATCTGGTGATATCATCTATATCATTGGGGTAGTGTTGCTAAATAAAGAGGTTTCAATAATAAATATGCCTGATTTTGTAAAGATATGATATAAGTGTATAATTAAAAATAATTTTTAGATGAACCTGTATGCGGTGAAATCAGGGGAATCGATTTCCCGCCATTGAATTATGTTCGGAATACCATGTCAGCACCTCGGGGCTATGAGATTGTGATCAAGCTCCCTATCTCGAGGATCTTCTGCGAATCAGCAGAGATTTCGAGAATTAGGAAATCGCCAGCGGCCCAATAAAGGCTCTGAGGATGGGGAATTCTCGAGACAGACAGCTAGACTCCGCAAACTCTAGTACTTCTCTTAGCCGTCCCATCCCCGTACCTTTACATTTAATGCACTCTGTACCATATCGCGTTCCCTCGCTTATATAAGGGGAACCCATGCCACATTGTAAGGGACTCATGTTCCTCCATTTCTCCACAAATGCAATAATATCTCTCTCTCTCTATTTTCTTTCTAACTCATTTGTTCTCACTGGCCCGAGGCCGCTTTAATATATAGTCCTCTTACTTGTTCTTCATCATATTGCTCAATATTGGTCATAAAGAGCCTCGCTCAATCATATCCTTAAGTGTTATCCCATTCCCAGCTATACCTGATACCTCGAGCTCGATCCGAACTCGGACCCCGAGGTCCCCATCGATCAGCCCTACGACCGGGCATCAGTCCCTTTGGTTTGATTACTGCCTCATTTTAGCTCGCACTTTATCATCAAACTTAATATTATTATCATCAACTGCCCTAACAACTAGCTTGGGAATAAATCATATATTTTTAGAATCCCATTTACAAATTTTATTGTTATTACCATTTTGACAGTAAACAGTTTGGCACCCACCGTGGGGATAAAAATAATAGTGATTATTTTCTTGCTAGTTTCGTCACACAAGCACACATTACAATTTACATTTTTCTTGTGCAAGATCCTTTGATTTCAGGTTAAAATGTCTGGCTCGATAAATGGAATAGAGAACGGCAACCTCAAAAACCATGGGGGAAATGGCGTAGTTGTCCCGATCGTTGGAGAACCTTCATAGAATCCTGATATCACACTCTGACCGATTCTGGCGGACGCAGATTCGCAGGATGCACAACAAGTCGACGAAGCCTCGCGCGCCGATGGTAGCGTACAACATATCGACCAATGAGAAGCCGCACCTCATTTCCTGAGGGAACGAATAAGATCACTCCTGGTTTCGGATAAGTGGGCAACACAGGCTTTCACCCGAAGCTCAAACGAAGCATGCCCGACGACTCTATGACATTTCAGACGAAGCCTAATCAGAAACCCAGCCAAGACCTGGCCGAATACCCGCATTCAGCACCAGCCACGGAGCAGGGCCGTGGACAACCGCTTGGGAACGTCCTCGGGGTCGATACGTCCAAGAAGACTCCCAACAAGGAACTTAATCCAAACAGATTAAGGTACCATCCATGCGCCACGTATGGGAAGAACGGCAAAAGATGCAACCCACCTCACAACAATAGAGACATATCCCGAGGACAACACCCTCGAGGAATCTCCAGTAGGACCAGATTCAACATGCCATGACTTATTACCACGACAGTGAAGGAGTGGCGTCACCCTGCATAGGCTCATAAAATGAAGAGTGAAAATGTTCGCCATCAAGAAAAGATGGGCCTAGGGAAGTGTTCCGAAGGACACTCTAGCATATAGGGAAACTGACATCGATACTTCGCCTCAGCATCACATCGATGCATTGGTAACCCTCTCCCTCATTTGATCTATTTCAAATAAAACATGTGCTCGTAAATTCAGGAGGTTCAATCATGTACAAACAGCGGTGCTGAACCAAAGTCAATATGGCGGTCCAGGCTAACGGACCAAATCATTCCCGCATCCTGAATCCCTTGCAAATTCCTAATGACAAATCGCCACAAAGACCATCCTCTTAACACGACCCGTATGAGCTCGGGCCAGGACGTCGAGCTCTATGCCATCGGAGGAGGCACAAAGCACAGGCATCTTATTCAGACGACCGCCAGCACACCACGTTTTGCCAAAACTAAGGAACTCCTCGCAAAGGGCAGAAAAAATAAGTCGACAGAAAGCAATACGCAACGAGAGGAAATCCTTCACCATATGATGCATCGCCGGCATCAATGCCCCCACCCTCAGAAGGATCAAAGGGTAAGCAAACCACATCTTCGGCCAAGCCTGGTTGAACACAGTAGAAGGTTGTATTAGGGCTCGCACCCAGGAATGGTAGAAACATCCCAAACCTCGAAAGGTAACCTACACATCCTGCAGTAAGGACGAAATATTTCACTCCTTTGTTATTTTTTTCACTAACCTGTATGCAGACAACCAGCCGGGGCATTTGGAAGTTTTAACTCCACCTGGAGATCCAAGGCCTTAATAGGGCCCGCCGTGCTCTCTTCCCTCGAACGGACTTTCAACCCCAAAAGGGTCTAGCCAGCAAGATTATTAGCGGAGCAGCATACGCCCAAAAAAGGTCCTGCCATCAGGATCCAACAAGATCACAAGCCTTCTTCCATAGCCCGACAACAAAGCATTGAACAATTTCTAAGGACACTGCACCCTCGGGAAAACCGGGAAACGGCAGACTAAACCCCAATCGGGAATTATGTACCATGTCAAATGGTCCGGAAAGTCGTGCCTGTACTGCCGAGATCACAATAACTAGACCAGAACAACGATACCACATGTATTTACAACATATATTTACATCGAGTAGTAAAGAATATCTTCTCAGCATTTCGTACTTTGGAAATGGGGATCTCAGCATACTTGCAATAAGGACCTCTCCTCAGAACGCATCCGGAGATACTCGGAGACTTAGCGTCAGCAATTCAGCACCCGCACAACCTTAGGGTCAAAACTCCGGGCTCAAGAAGCCCCTACAAGGCAACTCCGAGCTCATGAGAAGCTGTATTCAAGCTTAAACAAACTCGATGACTCGGAGACTTCCATTAATCCCCATACGCTAGAAAACCCAAAACTATAAGACCCCTAGCGGGTAGCCTCGGCATAACCAGATCTATTCTACATTATATAAACTGTAAGACCTCAACCTACATGGAAAACTATAAGACCTCAACAGGCATGACAAACTGCAGAACCTCAATAGGCATGGCAAACTGTAAGACCTCAACAGGAATGACAATCCCGAAGTTTAGGCCATACGTCGCATTTGTAAGAATCCCTAAAGGGCTTACCCTCGGCGTAGACACCTAAACTATCACTAGGGATAAAAAATGGATACGACCAACCACATATGATTACAATCAAAAGGGCTGATACAACAAAAATAATGCGACTCGGGGAAGCCCGACTGTCGCTAAAATCTCAGACTACTACTTCGAAAAGAATCAGTTAAAACAGGCTTCCCTCAACAGGCTCCGACCATGTCGGCTCCAAATCGCAAGAACCTCGATCTACGAGCTATGAACCTTCTGAGGTGCTCAAACATTGCTGATAACGTCTTGAAATCAAGGTTCTTTGGAACCGACGACGGGTCAGGAAAAAATATTCAAAAAGACCTTAACGAGCGAAAAACAAAGCTTACAAAAAAGCCCACAAACAAAAACAGCGTAAGAGCCATTGTCGTTAGCTAAGCAAGCCTACGGGCCACACATAAAAAGGTCTTTACGACTAAACAACATAAGAGCCATTGTCGCTAGCCGAAAATTGACAACTTGAGGATTAAAGTGAGCTTGAATCATAACTCGGTTCAGAGACCAGATCCAAAATAGTTAACTAAGCAAGCCTACGGGCCACATATTAACAGGTCTCTACGACCGAACAACATAAAGGCCATTGCTATCCACCTATGTAGGTAGGAAAGAACTTAAGGGTCAGTTACAGCTCGAATTTCAATGCGACTCAGAGACTGGACCCGAAACAGTGAAATTACAACATGCCTAAGGGCACGACATAAATGCCCCAATCGTCGAGCCCCCGGGCCACGCACCTATAAGGTTGTCACTCTCCAACCTTGGGAGGCGCGACCGACGCTCAATCGAGTAAACCCAACCGAGCAAGCCTTATCACACACTTCCTACCCAACTCTTTATGAACAAGGAAACCATGCTTCCTCTTTATTTAAACAAGGAAAGATAGTACATTCAACATTGTTAGATCATTTTATACTACAACTTTAGGCCGTAGTTAAAAGTTAGTTTCCAAGATTCCCATAGAGTTACAATTTATAGATAGCAAGAGTTTATAATTACAACATAGTTCATAGAACCCTCAAACACTCGTACATAACCCACACATATGTCTACGGAGCCTCTAAGGATGTAAAAGACAAGTAAGACATTGCCGGCGACAAGGCCCCGGCTATACCTCAAAAGTGGAAGTCCACAACAACAAAAGATGTACAATATAACCCCTTGAAGGAGAAAGGGGCTCACCAAGATTTTGAGAAGAAGGTACTTTGTTACGCGCGATCGACACTACCCGCAATGGAGCCACCTACATTTGAGACTATTATGTATAACTAAACACCATCTAGTTAGTAAGAACTTTTATACCAAACATAAAGAAATCACAAGTATAACTCAATAGCTTTAAACGATCACCACATTATCAATGTAGAAGAATCATGCAATTTTTCACATTATGTTTCCATAGCCTTTAGGTTGGGGAATTTCTTACTGTTCATCCTTGTTCGCTATACAACCTCTAGCTTAAGCGGAGTCCAATCTCGACTCGATTGGATAGGTTTCCTCATTTGAGACATACACTCCAATCATAATCTCACTTTCCTTTTTATCTGGGGTTCAATATCAACATATTGCCACCATGTGTGCGGCATGGCATCCGATCTCGGCCCGATCTGCTAGGCCGCCTTACCAAGGGGTTTCCTTTTCCACCAATCATTTCAATTCAATCTTTGTTTCACATATATTATTCTATATGCACTTGGGGCCACAACTATCACGTCATATATTTGGCACTAGGCCATATTTCACATCATTTCCAATTTCAAGGTTAGATTTGTAATATAGGATAATAAGTGCACACAAGAGCTATTAAAATTGTAGGAATAGGGGAGACTTCACATAGATGGCACAACATATGCAGCTTCAATTTCAATTTAAGGTTCAAGCAGTTCATTCATGATTCATAGTCCTTGCACCTTTTCAAGTTATCAAGAATAACATATTTATCATATTGAGACACACTTTCCACGCATATAAGGTTGCAACACTAATTCAAGTGAAATAACAATCAGTACAACAATTCAATTTTAATCTTACCGTATTCACACAACCACCGATAAAGCTCAATTTCTAAAAGATGGGGTTTTAGCCATACATACCTCAACCGAGCTTTCCTTAATCCTATAACGTTCCGGAATGTTTGCACATCAATCTATTTAAGCAATATAGACAATTTAACTCAAAATCAGGATAAGATCATAATCTAAGCTCTCTTGAGCATTTTATCGAGCATTTAATATTCATTAAGGCCTTATGGTTCTTTTATGCAAGATTACACTAGCCCATTACTCATGCCTCTTTATTTATAATTCCCCATATTCTTCAAGAACACATGCATGCAATTCAATCCCCCTTATCCCCATGAATTACCTCACTAATGACCACTTGTAGCTATGTGTAAAAATAAGAGCTAAGGTGATGAAGTCTTACCTCTTGGGATGAAAGTTTAGGTCCCTCACTTGATTATCTTCAATGATTTAACAAGGATTCATGGAGCAATTTTGATGGGAAGCACTTTCTCTCTCTTAGACCCCTCTCTCTCACTCTAAAAGTGTCAGGAAATAGGCTCAAAATGAGCTATTACACAGGATATAAAAATAGGGGGTCAGGTTTAAAATTTAGAAAACTGGAGCCCCGACTCGGATCTGCGGTCGCATATGGGATCGCAAAGTTGACATTCGGCCAACAGAATGGACAGCAAAAATGCTCCCAAAAACCTGAACAATCTCTCTGGGTATGCAACAGAAATGCAGTCCGTATACCTATTCTGCGGTCGCATAATGCATCGCGGAACTGCCCTTCACAAAATTCCAAGGGGATTATGCGATAACTATGTGACCCGCATATCGATTATACGATCGCATAATTGGCCACATAATTGACGTCAAATAAACAAACGCACTCACTGACTCTGCGGCGACTGTGCGGTCCGCATTCCTTTTATGAATTTCTAAAACCTGACCCTAACTTGGCACTACGAGATTCGGGCTTTGTGTGGAAATTTTCACGGGGCCTCACAACCTCCCCCACATAAGATCATTCGTCCTCGAATAAGGATCAAGGTTCGCTTATTAGCAATCTCTATGCAATCTTATGCTATTTAGAACCTAAACATACTATTAGTCTCCAAATTTGGCTAACTCCCTGGATTTCCGAAAATTTTGCCAGAGTTTTCTTTGTATCTAGGCCTTATCCACCTATGAGAGAGCCCCAGAAACACATTCTAACAGCAGGTACACATTACATAGGCATAACATAACTCGTGCAGTACTAACCATGGCCGCATAGGCAACACATATTTAACCAAAACAGGACAGTTTGACATAGATCAAATCAAAAGATAATAATTCATATGAGCTAAATGCATAAAAGCTATTACATGACTATTCAAACAAATATGGGTACTTCTTTTTCATTTAATCTTCGGCTTCCCAAGTGGCTTCCTAAACTTGCTAGTTCCGCCATAACACTTTCACGGATGCAATTTCCTTATTTCTCAATTTCTAAACTTGCCTATCAAGAATGGCAACTGGGACTTCTTCATACGATAGCTCTTCATTAACCTCAATAGTTTCAACCAACACAATAGGGGATGGATCTCCCACTACTTTTCTCAACATAGACACATGAAAGACCGGGTGTACCAATGACATCTTGGGTGGCAGCTCGAGCTTGTATACCACCTGACCAATCCTCTAAATGATTCTGTATGGTCCGACATACCTCGGACTCAATTTTCCCATCTTTCCAAACCACATGATACCCTTTATAGGGGAAACCTTCAAAAATACCCAATCATCTTCTTTAAACTCTAAATCTCTGCGACGAATATCCGAGTAAGACTTTTGGCAACTCTAAGCAGTTTTCAACCTCTCCTTAATAATCTTGACTTCTCCATGGCCTGATGCACGAGGTCCGGCCCTATCAATTCCGCTTCTCCAACCTCGAACCACCCAATGAGAGACCTACATATCCTACCATACAATGCCTCGAATGGTGCAATCTAGATACTAGTATGGAAGCTGTTGTTGTAAACAAATTCTATGACTGGCAAATGGTCATCCCAACTACCCTTGAAATCAAGAGTACAAGCATGCAACATGTCCTCAAGCGTCTGAATAGCTCGCTCTGCTTGCCCGTCGGTTTAAGGGTGAAAAGTTGTGCTAAGATTTATCTGCGTGCCCAAACCTTGCTAAAATTTCTTCCAAAAGTTGGATGTGAACTGAGACCCTTGATCTGAAATGATTGAGATTAGATTGGCATGAAACCTAACTATTTCTTTGATATACAACTGAGCATACCGTTTCGCTGTGTCGGTAGCTTTAACTGGCAAGAAGTGCGCTGATTTCGTGAGTCGATCCACGATTACCCAAATTAAGTCGAACTTGTGTGGAGTGCGCGACAACCCTACCACAAAATCCATGTTAATCATCTCCCATTTCCACATTGGAATTTCTATGCTTTGAGCCAATCCACCTGGCCTTTGATGTTTAGCCTTCACTTGCTGACAATTCAGACATTTTGCCATAAAGTCCGCCATATCCTTCTTCATGTTGTTCCACCAATAAATTTCCTTGAGATCATGATACATTTTCGTAGAACCTGGGTGCACGGAATACTTGGAAGTGTGAGCTTCTGCCATGATCCTTTCCCGAAGACCGTTAAAATCAGGAACACATAGGCGGTCTTGGTACCGTAGGGTACCATCATCCATGCCAAGGGAAAAATTTGTGGCCTTGTGTTTGTCAATCCCCTCTTTCAATTGTGCTAACAATGGATAATTGAATTGCTTTTCTTTCACCTCCGCCACGAGAGATGATTCAGCCCTATTCTGCAGAATTACCCATCTTTCATTAGAGTCCGCAAGGCAAACTCCCGAACTAGCCAACTGGTAAACTTCCCTGGCTAACAGCCTCTGTTATGCCTCCAAATGAGCCAAACTTCCCATAGATTTTCGACTAAGAGCGGCTGCCACAACATTAGCCTTTCCTAGGTGATAGAGAATATCATTGTCATAGTCCTTGAGTAACTCTAGCCATCTTCTTTGCCTTAGATTCAATTCTTTCTGCTTGAAAATATATCTAAGGCTCTTATGATCCATAAACACATCCACATAGACCCCACACAAATAGTGTCACCAAATCTTTAGCGCAAACACTACTGCCGCCAGCTCTAGGTCATGGTTTAGATAGTTCTTCTCGTGATTCTTGAGTTGCCTAGAAGCATAGGCAAGAACCTTGCCGTGCTGCATTAACACGCACCCAAGCCCGACCCTTGAAGCATCGCAATAAACCACAAATCCCTCTATACCCTCTAGTAGGGCTAATACCGGTGTTGTTGTCAACCTTGATTTTAATTCTTGGAAACTCCTCTCACAAGCATCGGACCACTGGAATTTAAATGCTTTCTGTGTCAATTTAGTCAATGGATAGGCAAGAGTAGAAAACCCCTCCACAAACCTTCTATAGTACCCAACCAAACCTAAGAAACTGCGAATCTCAGTTGGAGTGGTAGGTCTAGGCCGATTCTTCACTACTGCAATCTTTTGAGGATCAACCATAATTCCTTCCCTGGAAATGACATGACCCAAGAATGCGACAGACTTCAGCCAAAATTCACATTTTAAATTTTTTGCATACAATTGATGTTGCTGAAGAGTCTGCAAGACTGCCCTGAGATGGTCAACATGGTCCTTCTAACTTCGGGAATACACAAGAATATAATCAATGTACACTATCACAAATGAGTCTAGAAAAGTCTTGAAGACTCAATTCATATGATCCATGAAGACTGCCGGGGCATTTGTTAGCCCAAAGACATCACCATAAATTCAAAGTGCCCATACCGAGTCCTGAAAGCTTTTTTTGGAATATCCTGCTCCCTTATCTTTAATTGATGATACCCGGACAACAAGTCAATCTTTGAGAAACACGTCATATATTCTTGGTAGAGGATATTTATTTTTTAGTGTGACTTTGTTGAGTTGCTGGTAGTCAATACACATCCGCAAATACCCATCTTTCTTATTTACAAACAAGATTGGTGCGCCCCACGGTGACACGCTCGACCGGATGAAACCCTTTTCTAGCAAATCCTTCAATTGTTCCTTTAGCTCTTTCAGTTCTGTCGGTGCCATTATGTAAGGTAGAATTGATATAGGCTGCGTGCCTGGCATCACATCCATCCTAAAATCAATCTCCCTATCTGGTGGAATCCTAGGGAGCTTATGCAGGAAGTAGAAATGGCAAATGGCAATAGGGTATTCTTAGCTGATAGCGGATTGCAGTATCGTGATTGTTGGGGATATTGTGCCTATTAGGGACACTATTGTGCTGATAGCAGTTGCGAGCAAGTGAAACGGTTCAGAGAGTTGTATTCCTGAACTTTGTGAGTTAGCGTATAGTATATTTGATGATTTTGAAACTCAAGTGCCTGCATGTGGCATTGCTAAACAAGGAAATTTTAGTAATAAACATGCATGATTCAGTAAAAGCATAACATAAGTACATAATTAAGAATAGTTTTCTTTAGATAAACCGATGACTGCAACGTGGTTCAAGATATTGCAACTTCTCTTGCTCCAGAATTTTGAGGGTCCTCCTCAAAATTCTGCCCCAGTTTACTGGGTTGTTTCTTCTGACGGCTGTTAATGATAAATGGCTGGAATCGACTTCAGAATTTTGAGGGTCCTCCTCAAAATTCTGCCCCGGTTTCCAATAACGGGGGAAATGGAAATTTAATTAAATTGTGACCGAACCCATATGGCTGCCTATGTATCCCCTCTTAAACAGGAATCAGGTCAGGCGAAGTTCAAATTACATCATATAAGGAAAGCATAAAGATTATATATAGTATCACTTGACTGCGTCTGAATTGATCGGCTTTGGCCAAACTTCTCCGTCCATTTCTGCAAGTATGAGGGCTCCTCCTATCAGAACCCGGTGAACCATGTACGGACCCTGCCAATTGGGAGAGAATTTCCCCTTGGCTTCATCTTGATGCGGAAAAATTTTCTTTAACACCTGCTGTCCCGGTGTGATTTGTCTCGGCTTGAATCTTTTGTTGAAGGCTCTGGACATTCTGTTCTGATATAGCTGACCGTGGCAAGCTGCATTCATTCTCTTTCCGTCTATAAGAGCTAGTTGCTTGTAACGAATATTCACCCATTCTGCGTCGTCGAGATTTGCTTCCTATATGATTCTTAATAAGGGAATTTCCACCTCGGCAGGAATGACTGCCTCTGTACCATAGACCAACATATAGGGGGTTGCTTCTCATGCCACTGCTTATGCTTCTCTATCATTTTCCTTAGTATCTTCTTGATATTCTTGTTGGCAGCCTCTATGGCTCCGTTCATCTGAGGTTTGTAAGCTATAGAATTCTTGTGTTTCATGTTGAAGGTTTCACACATGGATTTCATCAAATCACTGTTGAGGTTGGAGCCATTATCAGTAATGATTGACTTTAGAATTCCGAACTGACACATGATACTATTGCAGACGAAATTCGCCACGAATTTCTTATTCACTGCCCTGTAAGATGTTGCTTCAACCTATTTGGTAAAATAATCAATCGCTACTAGGATAAATCTATGTCCGTTTGATGTTGCAGGTTTGATTGGTCTGATAACATCCATTCCCCAGGCGGCGAACGGCCACGTCGAGCTTGTTGCATTTAGCTCATTTGGAGGCACCTTTATCATGTCTGCATGTATCTGGCAACGGTGGCACTTGCGAACATACTAGATGCAGTCTGCTTTCATAGTTATCCAAAAGTAACCAGCTCGGAATATTTTCCTTGCTAAAACAAAGACATTCATATTTGGACCGCAGGTCCCTGCATGAATTTCCTCTAATAGCCTGGATGCTTGCTTTGCATTGACACACCTTAGTAATCCCAAATCAGGAGTCCTCCTGTATAAGATTCCTCCGCTATGAAAGAAATTGTTGGATAACCTCCGAAGCGTGAACTTCAGAGTAGCGTTTGCGAGTTCTGGGTATTCTCCTTTTTCCATGTATTCCTTGATATCATGAAACCAAGGCTTTCTGTCTGCTTCTTCTTTGAAATGACCACAGTAAGTGAGATGATCATAGATCTTTACCGGAATGGGATCAATGAAATTCTTGTCTGGATGTTGTATCATAGATGATAGGGTAGCCAGTGCATCGATGAATCCATTCCGGACCCTAGGAACATGCTGGTATTCTGTCTTTGTGAACCTCTTTCTCAACTTCTGCACATGATGTAGATAAGTGAGTATTTTGGGGTTCTTGGTCGCCCATTCTTCTCGGACCTGATGTATAAACAAGTGTGAATACCCAATCATTAGCAACTCTTGGATGTTCATGTCAATGGCCATCTTGAGCCGTAAGATGCAGGCTTCATACTCGGCCATGTTGTTGGTGCACGAGAACCTGAGCTTGGAAGATACTGGGTAATGCTGACTGGTTTCTGATACTAGGACTACTCCTATGCCAACTCCTTTGAAATTTGCTGCTCCATCGAAAAAGATTCTCCAACCGTCATAGGATTCTGCAATATCTTCTCCTATGAATGATACCTCTTCATCAGGAAAATATGTTTTCAGGGGTTCGTATTCTCCGTCCATGGGATTTTCAGCAAGGTGATCTGCTAGTGCATGTCCTTTGATTGCTTTCTGAGTCACGTAGACAATGTCAAATTCACTCAACAGGATTTGCCACTTGGCCAGCATGCCAGTGGGCATGGGCTTCTAAAAGATGTACTTCAAGGGATCCATTCTTGATATGAGATATGTAGTATAGGCATAGAAGTAGTGCCTCAACTTCTGAGCTACCCAAGTCAAAGCACAACACGTGCGCTCTAACAGAGAATACTGAGCCTCGTACGGGGTGAACTTCTTACTAAGGTAATAGATGGCTTGCTCCTTTCTCCCTGTTTCATCATGCTGCCCTAGAACACAACCGAACGCTCCATCCAATACTTCAAGGTAGAGTAATAGAGGTCTACCCGACTCAGGTAGAACTAAGACTGGTGGTGTTGATAGGTATTCCTTTATTCTGTCGAAAGCTTTTTGGCAATCATTAATCCATGTGATGGCAGCGTCCTTCTTCAACATCTTAAAGATTGGCTCACATATGACCGTAGATTGTGCTATGAACCGACTGATGTAGTTAAGTCTTCCCAAGAAGCTCATTACGCCCTTCTTATTCTTTGGCGGTGGCAGTTCTTGAATAGCTTTGACCTTTGATGGATCCAGTTCTATCCCTCGGCGACTCACAATGAACCCAAGTTGTTTTCTGGCAGGAAACCCAAATGCACATTTCGCGGGATTCAGTTTCAGGTTGTATCTTCTCAGTTTGTTGAAGAACTACCTCAAATCTTCCATGTGGTCAGTGGCTTTCTTGGACTTTATGATGACATCATCTACATATACCTCAATCTCCTTGTGTATCATATTATGGAAGATAGTAGTCATGGCCCTCATGTAGGTGGTTCCTACATTCTTTAACCCGAATGGAATTATCTGGTAGCAGTACATCCCTTACGGCGTAATGAATGCCGTTTTCTAAACATCTTCTTCATCCATCCAGATCTGATGATATCCAGCGAAGCAATCTACAAACGATTGCAACTCATGCTTTGCACAATTGTCAATCAGGATGTGTATGTTCGGCAAGGGGAAGTCGTCTTTTGGACTGGCCCGATTGAGATCCTGGTAGTCGACATAGACTCTGACCTTCCCATCCTTCTTCGGCACCGGCACAATATTGGTTAACCATGTCGGATATTCTACTACCCTGAGGACCTTAGCTTTGACCTACTTAGTAACTTCTTCCTTGATTTTTCAGACTCATGTCGGGTTTAAACTTTCTGAGCTTCTGCATTACCGGTGGACATGTCGGATAAGTTGGCAGTTTGTGGGCCACAGTAGATGTTCTCAAATCAGTCATGTCATCATATGACCAGGCGAATATGTCCTCATATTCCTTCAGAAATTTTGTGTATTCTTCCTTTTCTAACGGTGACAAATGAACGCTGATCCGAGTTTCTTTGATATTTTCTGCATCTCCCAGGTTAACAATCTCGGTCTCGTCCAGGTTGAACTTAGGTCTATTCTCAAAATTTTCAACCTCTTCCGGTATATCCTCTTCCTCTGAATCTATGTCCGTTTGTTGCGTTGTCTCGTTGCATGTCGCAACCATTGGTTCATCAAGATAGGTAATAACAATGTTGTATAAGTAAAGTAATGAGAGAAAATAATAAGAGTAAGATTTGTAAGGAAACCGAAATGCTTTGATAAATTTCATAACTACTTTGAACATTGGAAGATCTTATTGTGAAAATTCAAAAACGCGAAAGGAAAATCAACTAGTAAAAATAAAAGATAGTGCATGATGCTTAGTTCAGCATTGCTACCCCAAGACTTTCCGAGCTCTGGTGGTTCTGATGGTCCAATTGTTGAGGCGTGTTCCTCATCTTTTGGCCTATATGGAAGAGCCATCCTCCTCCTCCTCCTCTAAAATGACAACAATCCATGTCATCTTCTTTTAGGCACAAATTTCTCACTGCTACCAGTGCTTCCTCTTCTTCCGACCCTTAGATAACATCGGCCAGCTGGAAGGTCTACTCCAAATGTGGTATTGGCTGCTCCAGCGGGTAGTATGGGCCACGCCATGGTGGCGACCAGTTGTTGAATTCCTCCCAAGTATACTCGTATCCCAAACCGAAAGTGGTGCAATGTTTCTTCGGTTTGATCGGCTTGACGATTCCTTGGAGGTTCTTGCAAAGTCCCTTTCCAGGCTCATGTCCGCTCCAGTTCAATATGCTTTCAATTTTGTTGTCCCACCATTTGTCTTTGTCAACGGTGTTGACTCGCTCGATATGGTGATAAGTTTCCCCGCCTATCTTTCTTCTTCCTCCGATCGCTGGGATGGTCTGGCGACTGTATATGGGATTGCTACCATCACCGTGAATGATCACCTCTTGGTGATTCCATTCAAACTTCACTACTTGATGTAGTGTTGACGCTACAGCCCCATCAACATGAATCCATGGTCGTCCCAATAACAAGTTGTAAGATGTCGTCACATCTATTACTTGGAAATTGACATAGAACCAAGTAGGCCCTATTTTGCAAACACATGTTGATTTCCCCAATGGTGGACCTTTGGTAACCGTTGAAAGCTTTGACATTGATGGCCCCGTCCTTCATCTCATGCATACCCTTTCCCAATGTTCTGAGTTTTACCAACGGACAAATATTGAGGCTGGACCCTCCATCAATCAGGACCCTAGTGATAAAATAATCTTCGCATTGCATGGTGATGTGCAATGCTTTGTTGTGACTCAACCCTTCTGGTGGCAGCTCATCTTCATAAAAAGTGATCTTGTGACTTTCCAATACCTGCCCTACCATGTTTGCCATTTCTCTTCCGGTGATGTTGCTTGGTACATATGCCTCACTCAGCACCTTCAGCAAGGCATTCTTATGTGCATCAGAACTTTTCAGCAAAGCTAGGATATAAATCTGTGCCGGTGTTTTGTTCAGCTGATCAATGACTGAGTATTTCTTGGCTTGTATCTTTCTCCAGAGATCATCGGGCCTGGTTTCAGTGATGATCGGCCGACCAGAGGCCTTCCTACTTGACTCAGCTAAATGCTCTGGAGTATAAACCCTGCCAGTTTTTGTCATACACTGTGCCACAACTATTTCCCCGAATTTAGCATTCCCTTTCCTTCTCGCCTCGGCTGTGTAATCCCAAGGTATGGCATTCATATGGAACGGTGTTACAGCCGACATTGCTACTGGGATGGGCACCTATACTCCAACGGAGTATGTATTTTGGAGGGTAAAACTACAACTTCAAATGGTGCGGGTGCGTTTATTGGAGACCCAAACTCGACCTCAATTGGTGTTGGCGTCTTTGTGGGGGGCGGTTCTTCAAATTCCAGTGGTATAGGCATTATTACCTCGGCATCCCTAGAGGCTGAGTCTGGACTTCGGTCGGATTGAGGGTGATTATTGTCTTCATTGGTTCATCACCTTCTGTGATTAAACTAATCGATCCTTTGGGATCCCAATCATCCTCTATTTCAATCATGTGAACACGTCCACCATTATGGTCCGGAAGAGGGTTGTTGCGGACATTCAGAGTAGGATCCTTTGCTACAATGATCTTGTTATGGATCAAAGTGTGGATATTATCTTTCAGGGAGCGACATTCATCAATGGTATGTCCCTTCATGCCGGAATGATATGCATAGGATTTATTTGGATTGACCCACTGAGAAGGGTTTTCAGGGGTAATAGTAGGGATAGGGGTGACATAACCAGCAACTTTGAGCCTTTCGTACAACTGGTCAATCGGTTCAGCAGTGGCAGTATATTGTTTGGTGGGTCTGCGGTTGAAATTTGGTCGAGGTCTCGAAAAGTTTTGATATGTGGGAGGTGATTGGTAGTGGGATAGCTGAGCATTGTAGGCTTGGTAGACATGTGCGAGTTGGGAATATCTGGGTGAAATAGGTTGATATGTAGGAGGTGGGGGTGATTGGTAAGTAGGTGATGGATCTTGGTAAGAGGGTGAAGGTGCTTGGTAATTCGGGTTAGGCTGATATGTGAGTGGAGGTATCGGATAGGCTTGGTCTTTGATAGGGGATTTGGCTCTTTGTGCAACCATTACGGCACCTATGTCCCTTTTATTGGACGTACCACTAGATAGTAAAGCCTTATTGGTAGCTTGCAAAGCTTCAAAGTTTGTAACCATACCACTTTTGATGCCTTCCTCGATCCTTTCCCCTAGCTTGAGATGTAGGAAAATTTCCGGCTCTCAATTAACATCAGTCTTTCATAGTACTGCGGGTCTTGAGCCCGGACGAAAAACTTGTTCATTTGTTCTTCTTCTGAAGCAGGTCTGACCTTAGCAGCTTTTGATCTCCAGCGAGTGGCATACTCACGGAATGTTTCCGTGGACTTCTTCTTTAAGTTTTGAATGTAGAACACATCTGGTGCATTTTCTGTGTTGAACCTGAACCTTTCCATAAAGTCGGATGCCATACTCACCCAGTTCGACCATTTCTTCGGGTCTTGGCTAATGTACCAAGACAGAGCATATCCCTTCAGACTCCTCCTGAAAAGCTTCATGCAAATCCTTTTGTCTTTCCCTACTCCGACTAGCTTGTCGCAATATGTTCTCAAGTGGACTCTCAGATCCTCTGTACCATCGAACATTTCAAACGTAGGAAGTTTTTACCCCCTGGTCAATTCGACATCCGGTTGTATGCAAAGATATTCGTAGTTCAACCCTTCAATCCCCTTACTTCCTTTGACACCCTGAATTCGACTAGTCAATTTCTTGAGTTCCGCAGCCAGGTTCCTGATGAGTGGGTCTTTATCATTAGACTCGTGTGTACTTGAGACGGGTTGGGTGGAGGGTGGCATGGTTTTCACATAGATGGGGATGATGTGGTGGGAATGGTCATTTGTGGAATTCCGAGGTTCTGGGATGAGCAGTGGAGTATTGATGGATGTGTGTCATGTATTGCAATGGTGGTGATTTGGTTTTGGGATATTTTGTGGAGGCGTGGGGTTCTGAGCGTTTGGAAAATTGACATCCGGAGTGAAGAGGGAAAATGACAAGTATGCCAGATTCTGAACTTGGTCAAGTTCCTCCTGAAATTTCAACAGTTTCTGCTCGAGTTTGGACGCACTTTCTTTAGAATCCTGAGCACCATGAGTGACCTCTACCCGTTCAGTTGAGTTTTCCTTTCTGGTGTTGCTCAAATCTTCCATCTTTCCTTTGTTCCAGCTTCTAATAGGACTAGGAAGAAGAGTGGTTGGAGGACCATTTGAACTTGTGGAATATGATGACAATGCCAGACTGCACGAACTGACCTTTGGGGAGGGGAGTAAATACACAAAAATTAAAAACAAAAAGGTAACAAGTCAGTGGGGATTATAAAAAAGTGTTGCGATATTTCAACACATAGTGCAAGAATGTAAATCACGTCGTAATTTGGGAGACTCGTTGTGCCCGAGGTAGGCGTAGCGACAAATTGATTTGGAGAAATTAGAATGCTAAATGCCTCATTTTATTGATAAAAGTAGACGAATCCCAAAACGATACTAAATAACAAGGAATAAAATGTCACTAGTGGCCATTGGCCTTATTACATTTCATAAAGTAAAGGAAAACTCCTATCTATTTGGTCCCAGAAGGACCTTCCCCAGACTCGGCATCTTTGGCTCCATCGAACAGCTTCACCCGCTCGCGAAGTCCCAGCAGTAGGTAGGCTCTAGCCAGCTGTCCACCCTCGTTTCCTTCAGTATTTTGGCAGTCCTCGATCTTTTTGGGAAACATCCTTTCCAGATCCACTAAACCTCGTTCCAGGTATCCTAATCGCTTTTTGGCACTAACAGCCATGTCTTTCCACTTTTCAATCAATTTTTGGTGGGCTTCTTGAATATCACGGTGCTCGCTTTCACATTCCCGAATCCTCTTGCGTAGTTGGTTGTATTTGACCTGTGCTTCAGCCCTTTCATCGATGATTCTGTTACCTCGAACAAACTCGGATTGGCCCAGACCATTGTGATTATCCTCAAGCTAGCCTGAATAGTATGGGGTGTAGCCAACATTGTATCTGTCTGGTTTGATAGTATATCTTCCCATGATGATCTTGCAATGCCACATATACTGAGCTTGGCACTTATAAGGACTGTCATCAGATTGGAAGTCAGCCCGAAAGTGACTCATCTTTTCGACCCTTGGTATAACCTGCTTCCTACCAGCTTGTCTCATAACTCGGAGAGGGACATAAGGGTAGGTTCCTCTCAAACCGATCAGTATCAGAAATAGTGCGTCCCTGGATCGGGCGATGAACTCTTTAGTAGGGAACCACTCGAACATCCATTGTATTTGATCCTCAGTTAGATTTTCAAACAGCTCTACCCACCCCTTGGCATCTTCTAGCTAAGCAAACATGTTGGGCATGTAGTTCATTCGCCTTGGTTGATGGAAGGCTTATATGATCGTCCCAGTCTCTACGCTGAATCTCTTGCCGATATTCACCCCTTTGAAGATGCTCCATGAGCCAGAGCTGTAGTAGCAAGTTGCAGCCCTCGAAGTGTGGGGCTCCTTATTGACACTTTTCCAAGGCTCGGTATATCTCTGCAATGATCATGGGCACTATGCTAAATGGTTGTCCACCAATTCCCTCTATTAAAGTTTTGGTGGCCATGGCTAGCCTGGTGTGGATCCTTGTTTTCTCCATTGGAAACACTATCATCCCAAAGAAGCAGAACATGAAGACAAAGACCCTTCGATGAATATGCCCCAACGATGTAAGGGCGAACTCATCCGGATATGTAGGACTCCTTCAAACATGTCAAGTCTGAATTCTTCTTTAGGCCCATCATTTTGAGAAAACCTCTACCCTTGGGATTTTCCGGCATTAACAAACCCGGGGTCTCCCATAGTATACCAGCCAATCCTCCTATTTCCTCTCGCAGGGGTGTTATCTCAATCTCTCCAAAGCGAAACACAGACCTATCACAATCCCAGAACAGAGTAGCAACTTCTATGATTTTTTGTTGTGTTGGACCTCCAGGAGGGAAGGTAGATTTCCTAGGTATTTTCGGACAAGAGTCTGATCACTGCAATGAAGATCCACACACCAGTTTAGCAACCTTGGGTGGATGTTTGTGACCATGCCGAATTTGGGGACTTCATGCCTCATGTTTCTGTAAAACAAAAGGGTTAGGCCCTTACCCCCACCAGACTCGACTATTAAATACCAATAATTGGCATAAAGCATTTAGTTCTCCAAATAAATGCATAACACGTGATAGTGTCCGTTTGGGTTTTTGGGAAACCCTAGTGGAATTTGGATAAGGCTATCTTAAAGAGTCATTATGCGGACAACATAACTGACTCGGCTAGGTTTGACCATGATGCATGCACAATTAAATAGAGTAAGGTTTCTATGGGGGTTTTAGACTGGTACCCTTGAGCAGACAACTCAATAGGAAAAGGCACGAAACCGCCGACTACACCGTTGATCGACTCGTTTTACCGCAAATACGCCTTTGCCGAATTTAAAGGGTGATAATATCGGAAGAGCGCAACCACTCATTATAAGCGTTGCTATGGTATTTGTTTGGCACGAGTGAAATATGATGTTGAAAACATGCTTATGCAATAATTAAAACAAGTTGTCACGTATTTGCACATTCATAAAGTAATAATTACAATAATTTAAAACAGTAATAAATGAGTGCGGTAAAGGAAAGCAGTGGAAGAAACAAGGAAAATAAATAAGAGGAAAGTTAGTCTTGCAGTAGAAGAGGGAATTAAATGCTTAAAGCTATTAAACAGATAAAGCATATAAGAAATGTAAAGTCACAGTAATAGCTTGAAATGGTAAAAGCCTAAAAGATATACCCAACGGAGTCGCCATGTTGTCCCGCCCCCTTTTTCTCGCGAAATCGGGGTTTGTGACATTTGGGAGGACAACTCGTTCCCTTTCGGGAATTGGGTTTGAATTGAAGAGTCACCACATAATGATTAAAGTGCATTAGGACACTAAGAAGGGTTTGATTTAGAAAACCAGAGATTGGGTAAGGACTTGAAATTATCTCAAGGGGAAGGAGTTAGGCACCCCTCAAGATCCACTAGTGTGGTTCCCGACCAAGCTATTGTTGTGACTTAAGTGCAAATAACACATAGGCAAATAAAGGCTTCAAATAAAAGGGAATTTTCACGTAGTGGTTACAAAATAGGAAAAAGGAATTAAAAGAGTTGATTTCCTTAAAAGAAATTGTTTAAAAAAATTTAAAAGAAACAAAGAAAAAAAATGGAGGGGGGGGGGTCCTAGGTTTATTAATAATATGAATCACCCTACATAACATCCGGTAATCACTCCTTAGTGACGGGCTACACGTGATGTTATCGCGTGGTCATCATATCCATATCTACCATTTCCCACCCCGTTAAGGTATTAAAGCGTGGAATGGTCTCGTTTACTTATTGCATGCTATTACCCGCCCAAATCCTATCAGCCCCAGAGGTACTTGGGACTACTATTCCTAAAAGGGAGGAGAAGTCGGGTTTATTTGTGGTTTTAAAGGTATAAATACTAAGGCGACAAGCAAAAACATACATATAGCAAGAATAGGGAAGCACATAAATAAATAAGGCTCACACAGACCTCCTTAAATCAAAGAAAAACATATAGTTTAAAGAAAGCATTTAGTTTAACATGTCTTACACGTACTGATTAGGGTCTGATTAAACCTAAAAGTTGGGGTCGACTGATTTACTGCATATTTCATATAAGAAGCCCAAATCAGGCCTGCCTACTGGTTGTAGTTAATAAAATATGATTTAGTTTATAAACTATTCTATGGCTTGCCTAAGTGTTAGATGAAAACCTATAGACACGATATCTACTGATTTCAGAAAAGATGAAGTATACTGATTTTAGAAAAGGTTGTCAGTTATTTAGGAAAGACGAGTTTTGACAAAAGAACATAAATTCTACAGACATTAGACATTGTTGTTGCTAGTTTTAGACTTATAAGCGAGTAAAACTTTTCAGACTTAGTTGATAGTTCCTATAGGCATGTTTTCTATGCGTTGCAGATTTTTAAAAAAAAACTTTTGGACATAATAAGAATGCAGAAACCCTATAGTCATGACATCTATTTGTAGTTGATTGTCAGAACCTATAGACATATTCTCTACATGCATATGTAGAAGTCACGATATCTACATGAAAGTGTAGGGTCCCTATAGTCATGGTATCTAAATGAGAATGCTGAAGTTCTTATAGACGTGGTAACTAAATGAGAATGCAGAAAATCTTATAGACATGGCGACTAAATGAGAATGCAAAAATCTTATAGGCATGGTACCTATATGAAAAATGCAGAAATCTTATAGGCATGGTAGCTATATGAAAAAATGCAGAAATCTTATAGGCATGGTAGCTATATGAAAAATGTAGGAATCTTATAGGCAAGTTATCTACCCTTTTATACATTCATGGTTACCCTTCCCTTTTCACTAACCATCCCCAAAAGTTATTACAGTCCAAATAAAATAAAGAAAAATACATCAGGAATTGAAAATTACAACCAAGGAGAGCCTGATTCAGACTTCCTGTCTGAAGTATGAAGTAAACCAACTCCAAAGATCATGTTTCAAAGCCTTTCTCCCACTTGGGTGTGTCAGAGTTCCCTAAGAGTTTCATAAGAACTCTGGGCAGTGCTTACATCCAAATGTATCACCATATTAAGCCAAAGTGTAGTGTGGAAGGGCCAGCCCTCAGGTGTCCAAATTCAGAGGGAACTCAACGTCCCCAGGCAAGGCTCACAAGAGGGGGGCAGAACTTAGGAACTAAGAGAGAGTGTAAGTGCAGAATTCTAAAAGGGGGAAAGGGAAAGGGAAACAACACACATAGGTATATAGGGAATAGGGAGTTACAAGAGGTAAAAAGCAGGTTAGTGGGCATAACCTAACAATGGGAGATGCTGGCACACCCATAAGCCTACTGGAACACATTGTTTAGAGGTTAGGATCCCTTAAGGGATAAAGTTCAATCCATAGACAATAACTTGTATATTGTTATATTTTAAACTATAACAAAGCACATAAAGGGAAATAGGGAATTGGGATTCATAGCAGAAACAAGCAAAAGGGAATCAACATGCTAGTTTAAGTATTTAACTCTGAAGAAGTAGTAAAGTAGACATAGATGCAGAAAACTATAAGTAAACACATTGTGGGGATGCTGAAATTTGAAATTAGGACATACCGGTTTCAAAGAAACAAGTAGAGAAAAATGCAGTAGTCTGGTAAAATCCTCAGTGCAGACAAGAAGAGAGAGTTCTATTATGTGAGTAAGAGTTCAGAAGAGATTGTTAATTGTGAAGTCTGAAGTGTAGTGAAGAAAGGTCGTGCCCTTTTATAGTGTAAAAACAAAGTAGAAATAAGGTAAGAAATAATTGAAGAGCTGATTGTCAATCAATTACACAAGACTCCCTTTAGTTAAGGGATTCAGATTCAAACAGGTATAAACCAATTAAGGAAAGAAATTAATCAAACACTTTGTGCAAAGTAGACAATTAAGGGTGAATACATAAAAGTTATTTAAGGACAGAGTTTTTGAAATACACAGTTTGTGCGAATAAGGTAAGAAGATCAATTAACAGCCAGTAAATCACAAGGTCTGAGATTTGGCATAAATGAACCAAGTCAGAAAGGATGAAGAATGATTTTACTTAAGGGAAATCAGCAAACAATGGAAAGGGAATCAATTAGACCCATATTCATAGGGAAGTAGGAACTAATCACAAATTCAAAAGCTACTTTAAAGGGAAGTCTATCATATATAAGGAGCATACGAACATGTTAAGCATGAAAGAAGACTCCAGTGTCATTGTAAAGTCAGTAAAAAATCCAGTATAGAAAAGTTTAGCAAAAGGTCAGAGTCATATGAAAGCAAGGAATGGGTCTGAAAGAGTTAGGGGTTTTGAAATAAACCCTAAGATCAATCAAATCACATAATAAAGCTTGGCGGAACCCCCAAATTCTAGGTTTCCACATTGAATCAAGTACAGAGATGAGAAGACAAGTAGCTGAAACAAGCTCAGAGGTTTCAGAGTTGAAACCTCTTGCATGCTTCTTTCATCAACAGAAACTCATGAGAAGAACATGATATCAAAGTAACATGCGGAACACAGTAGAAGCACTCAAAAGAAAAACACTGATAGGAACAGTAAAAGAAACATGCTTAAGAGATTTTTCAGAAGAAACTTAAACAAGGCCTAATATAAGGAAAATAAGGAAACTTAAGAACTTAGCAGGAAAATACAGTAGAAGAAACATGCTGGAACATAGTAGAAGAAAAAAAATATAAGAACACAGTAGAAAAGCATATGAGAGCATAGTATGGAAAACATGGTAGAAGAACATACAAGCATGGAGTACATAAAACTCAGTAAAAGAACATACGAGAACAAAGTGTAAAAACTCAGTAGAAGAACATACAAGAACGGAGTGTAAAAACTCAGTATAAGAACATACAAGGTAGAACAAAACATAAGAACATAGTAGAGGCAAATAAACTCAAAAGACAAACGAGAGAAAGTCAGAGAAACACTTAACATTTTCAGAAAACCCTAGATCAGTAACGAAGCGGTTTTGAAAGTAATTTTTGAAAGAAAAGTTAGGGAAATCATTTGAAAACTCAAGGAGAGCATAGATACACAACAGATCTAAGGAAATCGGAGAAAACCTTGAAGGGTTAGGGTTTCAAAAGAACCCTAGAAGTGTGATAGGCTTTGAAAGGTTACCGATCTGAGTCGGAGAGGTCGGAATCAGGCTCAAACCACCATGGTACGCCGGAATAAAGCTGGAGATAGCCGTGGAACCTTCAATCGATAGAGGTATGGGTGCAAACCCTTGAGTCCAGGCCTCGAATCTTCAGGTATCAGGCGTGTGGGAGCAATAGAAGGTGAGTATAAGACTCTCGTAGCCTGAGAAGCCATGGATTCTGGTAGGTTTCAAGGTGGAGGTGGTGGTAAGAGGTGGTTAGGGTTTGGTATTGTTCGAGAGAGTTTGAGATTTTAGAGGCAGCTGGTTAGGTGAACTGATTTAGGGTTAAGGGGTGTTGGTAGATTAAAAAAGGAAAGGAAAGTTTGTGACCGTTGATCATTTTGATCAACAGCCTGAATTTAATGGGGTCGGGCGGGTTAAACTTAATTGGATCAAGGGCGGGTAGTTTAGGAATTGGGCCAGTCCATTTGAAATTGAAATTGGGGTTAATTGGGGGGTCGATTTGGGCTAAAATTTAAATAGGTAGGGCTAGTATTTAAATAGCCACTTTTTCCCTTTTTATTTAATAAAAATAGTAAAATGATTTTTGGAAACAAATTAAAGATACTAAATTTATTAATAATATGTAAATATTAAATTAAAAATACTGGAATCAAATTTGCAACAATAAACAAAATTAAATCTTAAAATAGGCTAAAATTGCAATTATATGCAATTTAACTTTTAAAATGCTAAATAAATTTGTAAAAAAATATGCAAAAATTACCTTAGCTATATTTTGGTATAAATATGAGAATTCAATAAAGGAGTTACCAAAAATGATAATTTGGGAAATAATTATTGGATTTTTCTGATAAAATAAGGCGATAAATTGATTTAAAAATCTTATAAAAATTGGAAAAATAATAAAACACTTGGACATGCTTATATATGCATGCGTATGCTATTTTGAAAGTATTTTGCATATGAAAAATAAATAGGAAAAAAATGGGTATCAACAGCTGCCCCTCTTTACCCGGGAAGGATGAAAGAGTTATCAGGTAAAGATATGATGGCCAATTTTGATCGAATGATATGGTTTGAAGAATTTGACCGAGATCTGGCTCCTGAGATGCCTATAGGAATCAGTCCATATATAGTTCATGATCCGTCGGCATAATATGCCGATGGAGGTTTTCCAAGAACGGACGCAATGTTTAGGTTGGGCTGGATGGTTAAGACTTAATGGGGCCGCGGGAACTGGAGCGGGATCGCTCCTGCTGAGACGGTCGTTGCTCACCGGTTTACCTGCTAATAAACAATGTATTGTGCGGAAATTTAAACAAGATGCAAGTTCCCATCGGACCATGAAATGTTGTCTTTGGACAGTAAGGATGACGTCCTCAAACCATGACGTCCTCAGACCATGACGTCCTGGGCCATGAAGTGTATAATAAAGATTCGCAGGCCATGAAATTGTGATCTCGGGCCATGAGAATGATGCCTTCGAACTATGACGCTTTGAATAATGATATGCAAAAGATAAAAAAGGTCCTCAGGCCATGAAATGGTGCTCCCGGGCCATGAGAATGATGCCTCCGAACAATGACGCCTTTGGATGATTTGGCGATCTTTCAGCCTATGAGAGGCAGTAGGTGGCGATCTTTAAGCCAGTGCAAATGTGAATAAGGTGGCGATCTTTCAGCCAGTGCAAATGTAAATAATGTGGCGATCTTTCAGCTGATGCAAGATGTAAATAAAGTGGCGATCTTTCAGCCGATGCAAGATGTAAATGAAGTGGTGATCTTTCAGCCGATTCAAGATGTAACTAAAGTGGCGATCTTTCAGCCGATGCAAGATGTAAATGAAGTGGCGATCTTTCAGCCAATGCAAGATGTAAATGAAGTGGCGATCTTTTAGCCATGTGTAAATGAAGTGGCGATCTTTCAGCCATGCAAGATATAAATGACGTGGTGATCTTTCAGCCATGCAAGATGTAAATGTAGTGGCGATCTTTCAGCCATGCAAGATGTAAATGAAGTGGTGATCTTTCAGCCATGCAAGATGTAAATGAAGTGGAGATCTTCCAGCCATGCAAGATGGAGGTAGAGCTTAACCTCGGAAGGCAGAATGGTAGCCTTATGCAATGTAGAGAATGCAGATGAAGGTAGAGCTTAACCTCGAAAGGCAGAATGGTAGCCTTATGCAATGCAAAGAATGCAGATGGAGGTAGAGCTTAACCTCGGAAGGCAGAATAGTAGCCTTATGCAATGCAGGGAATGCAGATGGAGGTAGAGCTTAACCTCGGAAGGCATAATGGTAGCCTTATGTAGGAAGTAAAAATGACAAATGGCAATAGGGAATTCTTAGTTGATAGCGAATTGCGGTATCATGATTGCTGGGGATATTGTGCTTGCTGGGACACTGTTGTGCAGATAGAATTGCGAGCAAGAGCAATAATTCAGAGAGTTGTATTCCTTAACTTTGTGAGTGAGCGTATAGTATATTTGATGATTCTGCAACTCGAGTGCCTGCATCCAAAGAAAAATCGTGAGTTTATAATGGGGGAAAGGTTAGTTCGTATCCCCGCTGGCTTTGCTTGACCTGCTCGGCTTTGATCCGGCGATACCCTATATATCACTGGGGTGGCATTGCTAAACAAGAAAATTTTAGTAATAAACATGCATGATTTAGTAAAATCATAGCATAAGTACATAATTAAGAATAATTTTCTTTAGATGAACCGACGACTACAACGTGGTTCAAGACATTGCAACTTCTCTTGCTCCAAAATTTTGAGGGTCCTCCTCAAAATTCTGCCCCAGTTTACTGGGCTGTTGTTTCTGACGGCTGTTAATGATAAATGGCTGGAATCGACTTCGGAATTTTGAGGGTCCTCCTCAAAATTCTGCCCCAGTATCCAATAGTGGAGGAATTGGAAGTTTTATTGAATTGTGACCAAACCCATAGGGTTGCCTACGTATACCCTCTTAAAGGGGAATCAGGTCAGGCGTAGTTCAAATTACATCATATAAGTAAAGCATAAAGATTACACATAGTATCGCTTGACTGCATTTGAATTGATCGACTTTGGCCAAACTTCTCCATCCATTTCTGCAAGTATGAGGGCTCCTCTTGTCAAAACCCGGTGAACCATGTACGGACCGTGCCAGTTGGGAGAGAATTTCCCTTTAGCTTCATCTTGATGCGGAATTTTTTTTAACATCAGCTGCCCCGGTATGAATTGTCTCGGCTTGACTCTTTTGTTGAAGGCTCTGGACATTCTGTTCTGGTAGAGCTGACCATGGCAAACTACATTCATTCTCTTTCCGTCTATAAGAGCTAGTTGCTCGTAACGACTATTCACCCATTCTGCATCGTCGAGCTTTGCTTCCTGTATGATTCTTAATTAGGGAATTTCCACCTCGGCGGGAATGACTGCCTCAGTACCGTAGACCAGCATATAGGGGGTTGCTCCTATCAATGTGCGGACTGTGGTGCAGTATCCCAATAAAGCAAATGAGAGCTTTTCGTGCCACTTCTTATGCTTCTCTATCATTTTCCTTAGTATCTTCTTGATATTCTTATTGGCAGCCTCTACGGCTCCGTTCATCTGAGGTTTGTAAGCTGTAGAATTCTTGTGTTTGATCTTGAAGGTTTCACACATGGATCTCATCAAATCACTATTGAGGTTGGAGCCATTATTAGTAATGATTGACTATGGAATTCCGAACCGACACATTATATGGTCGCAGACGAAATCCACCATGAATTTCTTAGTCACTGCCCTGTAAGATGTTGCTTCAACCCATTTGGTTAAATTAGGGGTTTTCATAAAAATCCGAAAAACCGAACCAAACCGAAAACCAAACCAAACTGACCAAAAAAACCAATACTTTTTGGTTTAGTTTAGTTTCGGTTTTGAAAACCGATCAAATTTGGTTTGGTTTTGGTTTTAATAAAAAAAATTGAACCAAACTGAATAGGAGTAGCTATTTTAAATTTATTATTACACCTATATATATGTATACTTTTATACAAAGTTTCACTAATTTTATAGTAAATGTTAATCGTTTGCACTTTTAGTACATGTCTTTACCTTTATATTCTAGTTTGATTGGTAGTTTTCTTTTGTTAAGTGTAAGAATCTATTTCATGTTAAAAATAATATATTTTTAATTGAGTCCTTAAATTATTAATCACTATTTGATTCAATTATCATCAATATATCTTGGTAAATAATAGATTTCTGAAAGGGCAATTGATTTGATAGTGTTACGTTGAAATGCGGTCGTCGAAATATGTGTTTCGTAGTATATGTCTTATATTTAAGAAAAAACCGACAAATAACCAAAAAAACTGAAAAATCGACATAAACCGAATCAAGAAAAAACCGACTTAATTGGTTTGGTTTGTTTCTAATATTTGAAAAACTGACTTACTTGGTTTGGTTTATTTTTAAGGAAAAACCGATCCAAACCGAACTATGAACACCCTTAGGTGAAATAATCAATAGCTACTAGGATAAACCTGTGTCTGTATGATGCGGCAGGTTCAATTGGTCCGATAATATCCATTCCCCAGGAGGCGAATGACCACGGCGAGCTTGTTGCATTAAGCTCATTTGGAGGCACCTTTATCATGTCTGTATGTATCTGGTAGCGGTGGCACTTTCGGACATACTGGATGTAGTCTGTTTCCATAGTTATCCAAAAGTAACCATCTCAGAGTATTTTCTTTGCTAAAACAAAGGCATTCATATGTGGATCGCAGGTCCCTGCATGAATTTCCTCTAATAGCCTGGATGCTTCCTTTGCGTCGACACACCTTAGTAATCCCAAATCAGGAGTCCTCATGTACAGGATTCCTCCGTTGTGAAAGAAATTGTTGGATAACCTCTGAAGCATGCGCTTCTGAGTAGCGTCTGCGAGTTTTGGGTATTCTCCTTTTGCACAGTATTCGTTGATATCATGAATCCAAGGCTTTCCTTCTGCTTCTTCTTCGATATGAGCACAGTAAGCGAGCCGATCATAGATCTTTACCGGAATGGGATCCATGAAATTCTTGTCTGGATGTTGTATGATGGATGATAGGGTAGCTAGTGCATCGGCGAATCCATTCTGGACCTTGGGAACATGCTGGAATTTTGTTTTTGTTAACCTCTTTCTCAACTCATGCACATGATGTTGATAAGGGAGTATCTTGGGGTTCTTGGTCGCTCATTCTTCTCGGACCTGATGTATAAGCACGTCCGAATCCCCAATTACTAGCAACTCTTGGATGTTCATGTCAATGGCCATCTTGAGCCCTAAGATGCAGGCTTCGTACTCGGCCATGTTGTTGGTGCACGGGAACCTGAGCTTGGCAGATATTGGGTAATGCTGACCGGTTTCGGATACTAGGACTGCTCCTATGCCAACTTCTTTGAAATTTGCTGCTCCATCGAAAAAAAGTCTCCAACCGTCATAGGATTCTGCAATGTCTTCTCCTATGAATGATACCTCTTCATCAGGAAAATATGTTTTCAAGGGTTTGTATTCTCCGTTAATGGGATTTTTAGCAAGGTGATCTGCTAGTGCCTGTCCTTTGGTTGCTTTTTGAGTCACATAGACAATGTCAAATTCACTCAATAGGATTTGCCACTTGGCCAGCTTGCCAATGGGCATGGGATTCTAAAAGATGTACTTCAAGGGATGCATTCTTGATATGAGATATATAGTATAGGCATAGAAGTAGTGCCTCAACTTCTGAGCTACCTAAGTCAAAGCACAATAGGTGCACTCTAACAGAGAATACCGAACCTTGTACGGGGTGAACTTCTTACTGAGGTAATATATGGCTTGCTCCTTTCTCCCTGTTTCATTATGCTGCCCCAGAACACAACCGAACTCTCCATCCAATACTGCAAGGTAGAGTAATAGAGGTCTACCCAGCTCAGGCGGAGCTAAGACTAGTGGTGTTGATAGGTATTCCTTGATTCTGTCGAATGCTTTTTGGCAATCATCACTCCATGATGACATCATCTACATACACCTCAATCTCCTTGTGTATCATATCATGGAAGATAGTAGTCATGGCCCTCATGTAGGTGGCCCCTACATTCTTTAACCCGAATGGCATCGTCTTGTAGCAGTACATCCCCCACGGTGTAATGAAAGCCGTTTTCTCAGCATCTTCTTCGTCCATCCAGATCTGATGATATCCAACGAAGCAATCTACAAATGATTGCAACTCATGCTTGGTGCAATTGTCGATCAGGATGTGTATGTTCGGCAAAGGGAAGTCGTTCTTTGGGCTGGCCCGGTTGAGATCCTGGTAGTCGACACAAACTCTGACCTTCCCATCATTCTTCGACACCGGCACAATATTGGCTAACTATGTCGGATATTCTACTACCCTGAGGACCTTAGCTTTGACCTGCTTAGTGAATTCTTTCTTGATTTTCAGACTCATATCGGGTTTAAACTTTCTGAGCTCCTGTTTTACTGGTGGACATGTCGGATCAGTTGGCAGTTTGTGGGCCACAATAGATGTGCTCAAACCAGTCATGTCATCATATGACCAGGCGAATATGTCCTTTTATTCTTTCAGAAATTCTGTGTATTCTTCCTTTTCTGACGGTGACAAATGAACGTTGATCTGAGTTTCTTTGATATTTTCTGCATCTCCCAGGTTAACAATCTTGGTCTCGTCCAGGTTGGACTTAGGTCTGTTCTCAAAATTTTCATTCTCTTTCGGTATATCCTCTTCCTCTGATTCTATGTTCGTTTGTTGCGTTGTCTCGTTGCATGTCACAACCATTAGTTCATCAAGATAGGTAATAGTAATGATGTATAAGTAAAGTAATGAGAGCAAAATATAAGAGTAAGATTTGTAAGGAAACCGAAATGATTTGATAAATTTCATAAATGTTTTGAACATTCGAAGATCTTATTGCGAAAATTCAAAAATGCAAAAGGAAAATCAACTAGTAAAAATAAAAGATAGTGCATGATGCCTTGTTTAGCCTTGCTACCCCGAGGCTTTCCTAGCTCTGGTGGTTCTGATGGTCTAATTGTTGAGGCATGCTCCTCGACTTACGACCTATATGGAAGGGCCTTCCCCCACCTCCTCCTCAAAAATGACACAACAATCCATGTCATCTTCTTCTAGAAACAAATTTCTCACTGCTGCCAGTGCTTCCTCTTCCTCCGACCCATAGATAACATCGGCCAGCTGGAAGGTCTGCTCCAAATATGGTATTGGCTGCTCCCACTAGTAGTATGGTCCACGCCATGGTGGCGACCTGTTGTTGAATTCCTCCCAAGTATACTTGTATCCCATACCTAAAGTGGTGCCATGTTTCTTCAGTTTGATCGGCTTGGTGATTCCTTGGAGGTTCTTTCCATGTCCCTTTCCAGGAGCATATCCTCTCCAGTTTAATATGTTTTCAATTTTGTTGTCCCACCATTTGTATTTGTCAATGGTGTTGACTCGCTCGATATGATAAGTTTCCCCGCCTCTCTTTCTTCTTCCTCCAATCGCTGGGATGGTCTGGCGACTGTATATGGGATTTCTACCATTGCCGTGAATGATTACCTCTTGGTGATTCCATTAAACTTCACTGCCTGATGTAGTGTTGACGCTACAGCCCCGGCGGCATAAATCCATGGCCGTCCTAACAGCAAGTTTTAAGATGCCGACACATCTATTACTTGGAAATTGACATCGAACCAAGTAGGCCCCATTTGCAAACACAGGCTGATTTCCCCAATGGTGGACCTTTTGGGAACCGTCGAAAGCTTTGACATTGATGGCCCTGTCCTTGATCTCATGCAGACCCTTTCCTAATGTTCTGAGTTTTACCAACGGACAAATATTGAGGCTGGACCCTCCATCAATCAGGACCCTAATGATAAAATAATCTTCGCATTGCACGGTGATGTGCAATGCTTTGTTATGACTCAACGCTTCTAGTGGCAGCTCATCTTCATGAAAAGTGATCCTGTGACTTTCCAATACCTACCCTACCATGTTTGCCATTTCTCCTCCGGTGATGTTGCTTGGTACATACGCCTCACTCAGCACCTTCAACAAGGCATTTTTATGTGCATCGGAACTTTGCAGCAAAGCTAGGATAGAAATTTATGCCGGTGTTTTGTTCAGCTGATTAATGACTGAGTATTCGTTGGCTTGTATCTTTCTCCAGAGATCATCGCGTCCGATTTCAGTGATGGTCGGCCGACCAGAGGCCTGCTTACTCGACTCAGCTAAATGCTCATAAGTATAAACCCTACTGGTTCTTGTCATGCCCTAGGCCGCAACTGTCTCCCCGAATTCGTCTTCCCCTTTCCTTCTCGACTCGGCTGTGTAATTCCAAGTTATGGCATTTGTATGGAACGGTATTACGGCCGACATTGTTACTGGTATGGGCACCTTTACTCCGAACGGGGCATGTGTTTTAGAGGGTAAAATCGCAACTTCAAATGGTGCGAGTGCATTTGTTGGAGACCCAAACTCGACCTCAATTGGTGTTGACATCTTTGTGGGGGGTGGTGCTTCAAACTCAAGTGGAATAGACATGTTTACCTCAGCATTCCTAGAAGGCTGAGTCTGGACTACAATCGGATTGAGGGTGGCTATTGACTTCTTTGTTTCGTCACCTTCTGTGATTAAACCGATCAATTTTTTGGGATCCAAATCATCCTCTACTTCAATCATGTGAACACCTCCACCCTTATGGTCCGACAGAGGGTTGTTGCAGACGTTCGGAGTAGGCTCCTTTGCTACAATGATCTTGTTATCGATCAGAGTCTGGATCTTATCTTTCAGATAGAGGCATTCCTCAATGGTATGTCCCTTCATGCCGGAATGGTATGCACAGGATTTATTTGGATTGACCCACTGAGAAGGGTTTTTAGGGGTTATAGCAGGGATAGGGGTGACATAACCAGCAGCTTTGAGCCTTTCGTACAGCTGGTCAATCGGTTCAGCAATGGCGGTATATTGTTTAGGGTTCTTCGATCGAAATTTGGTCGAGGTTTAGGAAAGTTTTGATGTGTGGGAGGTGATTGATAGTGGGATGGCTGAGTATTGTAGGCTTGGTAGACATGTGCGGGTTGGGAATATCTGGGTGAAGTAGGTTGATATGTAGAAGGTGGGGGTGATTGGTATGTAGGTGATGGAGCTTGATAAGAGGGTGAGGGTGCTTGGTAATTCGGGGTAGGCTGATGTATGAGTGGAGGTATCAGATAGGCTTGGTATTTGATAGGGGATTTGGCTCTTTGTGCAACCATTACGACGCCTACGTCCCTTTTCTTGGACGTACCACCAGACTGTAAAGCCGTATTGGTAGCTTGCAAAGCTTCAAAGTTTGTAACCATACCACTTTTGATGCCTTCCTCGATCCTTTCCCCTAGATTCATGATGTCGGAAAATTTCCATCTCTCAATCAACATCAGCCTTTCATAGTACTACGGGTCTTGAGCCTGGACGAAAAACTTGTTCATTTGTTCTTCTTCTAAAGCAGGTCTGACCTTAGCAGCTCCTGATCTCTAGCGAGTGGCGTACTCGTGGAATGTTTCCGTAGGCTTCTTCTTTAAGTTCTGAATGTAGAACACATCTAGTGCATTTTCAGTGTTGAACCTGAACCTGTCCATAAAGTCGGGCGTCATACTCACCCAGTTCGACCATTTCTTCAGGTCTTGGCTAATGTACCAAGACAGAGCATCTCCCTTCAGACTCCTTATGAAAAGCTTCATGTTAATCCTTTCGTCTTTCCCTACTACGACCAGCTTGTCGCAGTATGTTCTCAAGTGGACTTTCGGATCCCATGTACCATCAAACATTTCGAACATAGGAGGTTTGTACCCCTCGAGCAGTTCGACATCCGGTTGTATGCAAAGATCTTCGTAGTTCAACCCTTCAATCCCCTTACTTCCTTCGACACCCTGAATTCGACTAGTCAATTTCTTGAGTTCTGTAGCTAGGTTCCTGATGAGTGAGTCTTTATCATCCTACTCGGGTGTGCTTAAGATAGGTTGGGTGTAGTATGGCATGGTTTCCATATAGATGGGGGTGTTATGGTGAAAATGGTCATTTGTGGAATTCCGAGGTTCTGGGATGAGCAGTGGAGTGTTGCTGGATGTGTGGCATGTATTGCAGTGGTGGTGAGGAGCGGGATGGTTTTATAGTTTTGGGATGTTCTGTGGAGTCGTGGGGTTCTGAGCGTTAGGAAAATAGATATCTGGAGCGGTGAGGGAAAATGATAAGTTTGCCAAATTCCGAACCAGATCAGGTTCCTCCTGAAATTTCACCAATTTCTGCTCGAGTTGGGACGCACTTTCTTTTGAATCCTAAGCACCATGAGTGACCTATATCCATTCAGTTGAATTTTACTTTCTGGTGTTGCTCAAATCTTCCATCTTTACTTTGTTCTTGCTTCTGATAGGACTAGGAGGAGGAGTGGGTGGAGGGCCCTCTGATCTTGTGGAATATGATGACGATGGCAGAGTGCACGAACTAACCTTTGGGGAGGGGGGTAAATAAAGAAAAAGTAAAAACAAAAAGGTAACAAGTCAGCGGGGATTATAAGAAATGATGTTGCGATATTTAAACATATAGTGCAAGAATGTAAATCGTGTCCTAATTTGGGAGCCTCTTTGTGCCCGAGGTAGGCCTAGTGACAAGTTGATTTGGAGAACTTAGAATGCTAAATGCCTCATTTTATTGATAAAAATAAGACGAATACCAAAACGACAATAAATAACGGAAATAAAAGGTGACTAATGGCCATTGGCCTTATTACATTTCTTAAAGTAAAAGAAAACTCCTATATATTTGGTCCCAAAAGGACCTTCCCCAGACTCGACATCTTTGGTTCCATCGAACAGCTTCACCAGCTCGCGAAGTCCCAGCAGCAGGTAGGCTCTAGCTAGGTGTCCACCCTCATTTCCTTCAGCATTCTGGCAGTCCTCGATCCTCTTGAGAAACTTCCTTTCCAGCTCCACTAAACCTATTTCCAGGTATCCTAATCGCTTGTTGGCACTGACAGCCATGTCTTTCCACTCATCAATCAGTTTTTGGTGTGCTTCTTGAATCTCACGGTGCTCGCTTTCACATTCCCAAATCCTCTTGCGTAGTTGGTTGTATTTGACATGTGCTTCAGCCCTTTCATCGATGATTCTGTGATCTCGAACAAATCCGAGTTGGCCCAGACCATTGTGATTATCCTCCAGCCAGCCTGAATAGTATAGGGTGCAGCCAGCATGGTATCTGTCTGGTTCGATAGTATCTCTTCCCATGATGATCTTCCAATGCCACATATGCTAAGCTTGGCATTTATAAGGACTGTCATAAGTTTGGAAGTCAGCCCGGAAGTGACTTATCTTGTCGACCCTTGGTATAACCTGCTTCTTACCCGCCTATCTCATAACTCGGAGAGGGACATAAGGGTAGGTTCCTCTCAAACCGATCAGTATCAGAAATGGTGCGTCCCTGGATCGGGCGATGAACTCTTCAGTAAGGAACCACTAGAACATCCATTGTATTTGATCCTCAGTTAGATTTTCAAACAGCTCCACCCACCCCTTGGTATCTTCTGGCTGAGCAAACATGTTGGGCATGTAGTTCATTCGCCTTGGTTGATGGAAGGCTATATGATCGCCCCAGTCTCTACGCTGAATCTCTTGCCGATATTCACCCCTTTGAAGATGCTCCATGAGCCAGAGCTGGAGTAGCAAGTTGCAGCCCTCGAAGTGTGGGGCTCCTTGTTGACACTTTTCCAATGCTCGGTATATCTCTGCGATGATCACAGGCACTATGCTAAATGGTTGTTCACCAATTCCCTCCATCAAAGTTTTGGTGACTATGGTTAGCTTGGTGTGGATCCTTGCTTTCTTCTTTGGAAACACTATCATCCCCAAGAAGAAGAACATAAAGACAAAGACCTTTCGGTGAATATGCCCCAGATGTAAGGGCAAACTCATCCGGATATGTACGGTAGGATTTGCTGTGATCGTACCTCTCATACAAATAATCAAAGGGAATGTAGGACTCTTTCAAACATGTCAAGTCTGAATTCTTCTTTAGGCCCATCATTTTGAGAAAACCTCTACCTTTGCGATTTTCGGGGATTAACAAACCCGAAGTCTCTCATAGTATACCAGCCAATCCTCCTATTTCCTCTAGCAGGGGTGTCATCTCAATCTCTCCGAAATGAAACACAGACCTATCACAATCCCAGAACATAGTAACAGCTTCTATGATTTTGTTGTTGGGTTGGACCTCCAGGAAAAAAGGTAGATTTCCTAGGTATTTCCGGACAAGAGTCTGATCACTGGAATGGAGATCCTCACACCAACTTAGCAACCTTGGGTGGATGTTTGTGACCATGCCACATCTGGGGACTTCGTGCCTCATGTTTCTGCAAGACAAAAGGGTTAGGCCCTTACCCTCACCAGACTCAACTATTAAATACCAATAATTGGTATAAAAGCATTTAGTTCTCCAAATAAATGCACAAAACATGATAGTGTCCGTTTGGGTTTTTGGGAAACCCTAGTGGACTTTGGATAAGGCAATCTTAAAGAGTCATTATGCGGGCAACATGACTGAATCGACTAGGTTTAACCATAATGCATGCACAATTAAACAAAGTAAGGTTTCTATGGGGGTTTTAGACTGGTACCCTTGAGCGGACAACTCAAGAGGGAAAGGCACGGACTTGTCGACTACACCATTGATCGACTGGTTTTACCGCAAATATGCCTTTTCCGGATTTAAAGGGTAATTATATCGGAAGAGCGCAACCACTCATTATAAGCGTTGCTATGGTATTTATTTGGCGCGAGTGGAATATGATGTTCAAAACATGCTTATGCAATAATTAAAACAAGTTGTCACATATTTTCACATTCATAAAGTAATAATTACAATAATTTAAAACAGTAATAAAGTAGTGCAGTAAAGGAAAGCAGTGGAAGAAACAAGGAAAAGAAACAAGAGGCAAGTTAGTTTTGTAGTAGAAGAGGGAATTAAATGCATAAAGATATTAAACAAATAAAGCACATAAGAAATGTAAAGTCACAATAATAGCTTGAAATGGTAAAAGCCTAAAAGATATCCCCAGCAGAGTCGCCACACTGTCGCGCCCCCTTTTTCTCGCGAAATCGGGGTTTGTGACATTTGGGAGGACAACTCGTTCCCTTTCGGGAATTGGGTTTGAATTGAAGAGTCGACACCTAATGATTAAAGTGCATTAGGACACTAAGAAGGGTTTGATTTAGAAAACCAGAGATTGGGTAATGGCTTGAAATTATCTCAAGGGGAAGTTATTAGGCACCCCTCAAGATCCACTAGTGTTGTTCCCGGCCAAGCTATTGTTGTGACTTAAGTGCCAATAACACATAGGCAAATAAAGGCTTCAAATAAGAGGGGATTTTCATGTAGTGGTTACAAAATAAGAAAGAGGAACTAAAAGAGTTGATTTCCTTAAAAGAAATGGTTTAAAAAGACTTAAAAGAAACAAGAAAACAAAAGGAAGAGGGGGGGGGGGTCCTAGGTTTATTAATAATATGGATCACCCCACATAACATCCGGTAATCACTCCTTAGTGATGGGCTACACGTGATGTTATCGCATGGTCATCATATTCATATCTACCCTTTCCCTCCCCGTTAAGGTATTAAAGCGTGGAATGGTCTCGTTTACTTACTGCATGCTATTACCCGCCCAAATCCTATCAGCCCCAGAGGTACTTGGGACTACTATTCCTAAAAGGGAGGAGAAGTCGGGTTTATTTGTGGTTTTAAAGGTATAAATACTAAGGCGACAAGCAAAAACATACATATAGCAAGAATAGGGAAGCACATAAATAAATAAGGCTCACACAGACCTCCTTAAATCAAAGAGACCTCCTTAAATCAAAGAAAGCATATAGTTTAGCATGTCTTACACGGACTGATTAGGGTCTGATTAAACCTAAAAGTTGGGGCAGACTGATTTATTGCATATTTCAGATAAGAAGCCTGAATCAGGCCTACTTGCTGGTTTTAGTTAATAAAATCTGATTCAGTTTATAAACTGTTCTATGGCTTGCCTAAGTGTTAGACGAAAACCTATAGGCACGATATCTACTGATTTCAGAAAAGATGAAGTATACTGATTTTAGAAAAGGTTGCCAGTTATTCAGGAAAGATGAGTTTTGACAAAAAATCATAAATTCTGCAGACATTAGACATTGTTATTACTGGTTTTAGACTTATAAGCGAGTGAAACATTTCAGACTTGGTTGATAGTTCCTATAGGCATGCTTTCTAGGCGTTGCTAATTTTTTTAAAATTTTTTTTGGAGATAATAAGAATGCAGAAACCCTATAGTCATGACATCTAATTGTAGTTGATTTTCAGAACCTATAGACATATTCTCTACATGCATATGCAGATGTCATGATATCTACATGAAAGTGCATGGTCCCTATAGTCATGGTATCTAAATGAGAATGTTGAAGTTCCTATAGACGTGGTAACTAAATGAGAATGCAGAAAATCTTATAGACGTGGTGACTAAATGAGAATGCAGAAATCTTATAGGCATGGTAGCTATATGAAAAATGCAGAAATCTTATAGGCATGGTAGCTATATGAAAAATGCGGAAATCTTATAGGCATGGTAGCTATATGAAAAAATGCAGAAATCTTAAGAACTTAGCAGGAAAATACAGTAGGAGAAACATGCTGGAACATAGTAGAAGACAAAAAATATAAGAACACAGTAGAAAAGCATATGAGAGCATAGTATGGAAAATATGGTAGAAGAACATAAAATCATGGAGTATATAAAACTCAGTAAAAGAACATACAAGAACATAGTGTAAAAACTTAGTAGAAGAACATACAAGAACAGAGTGTAAAAACTCAGTAGAAGAACATACAAGGTAGAAGAAAACATAAGAACACAGTAGAGGCAAATAAAGACAAAAGACAAAGGAGAGAAAGTCAGAGAAACACTTAACATTTTCAGAAAACCCTAGATTGGAAACAAAGTGGTTTTGAAAGTAATTTTTGAAAGAAAAGTTAGGGAAATCATTTGAAAACTCAAGGAGAGCACAGATACACAACGGATCTAAGTAAATCGAAGAAAAACTCGAAGGGTTAGGGTTTCAAAAGAACCCTATAAGTGTGATAGGCTTTGAAAGGTAACTGATCTGAGTCAGAGAGATCGGAATTAGGCTCAAACCACCATGGTACGCCTGAATAAAGCTAGAGATGGCCGTGGAACCTTGAATTGATAGAGGTTTGGGTGAAAACCCTCGAGGCCAGGCCTCGAATCTTCAGGTATCAGGCGCGTGGGAGCAAGAGAAGGTGAGTATAAGACTCCCATAGCCTGAGAAGCCATGGATTCCGGTGGGTTTCAAGGTCGAGGTGGTGGTAAGAGGCGGTTAGGGTTTGGGAATGTTCGAGAGAGTTTGAGAGTTCAGAGGTAGCTGGTTAAGTGAACTGATTTAGGGTTAAGGGGTGTTGGTAGATTAAAAAAGGAAAGGAGAGTTTAGGAATTGTGCCGGTCCATTTGAAATTGAAATTGGAGTTAATTGGGGGGTCGATTTGGGCTAAAATTTAAATAGGTACGACTAGTATTTAAATAGCCACTTTTTCCCTTTTTATTTTATAAAAAATAGTAAAATGATTTATGGAAACAAATTAAAGATACTAAATCGATTAATAATATGTAAATATTAAATTAAAAATACTGGAATCAAATTTGTAACTATAAACAAAATTAAATCTTAAAATAGGCTAAAATTGCAATTATATGCAATTTAACTTTTAAAATGCTAAATAAATTTGTAAAAAATGTGCAAAAATTACCTTAGCTATATTTTGGTATAAATATGAGAATTCAATAAAGGAGTTACCAAAAATGATAATTTGGGAAATAACTATTGGTTTTTTATTATAAAATAAGGCGATAAATTGATTTAAAAATCTTTTAAAAATTGGAAAAATAATAACACACTTGGACATGCTTATATATGCATACGTATGCTATTTTGAAAGTATTTTGCATATGAAAAATATATAGGGAAAAAAATGGGTATCAACACTTACAGCTAGTATGGAAGGGCCTTCCTCCCCCTCCTCCTCGAGAACAACACAACAATCCATGTCATTGTCTTCTAGCAACAAGTTCTTCACCAGTGCCAGTGCTTCTTCTACTTCTGACCCATAGATAACATCGGTCGGTTGGAAACTCTGCTCCAAATGTGGTATTGGCTGCTTTAGTGGATTGTAAGGATCGCACCATGGTGGCGACCAATTGTTGAATTCTTCCTAGGTGTACTCATATCCAAGACCGAAAGTGGTGCCATGTTTCTTGAGTTTTATGGGCTTAGCGATTCCTTGGAGGTTCTTGCCGATCCCCTTGCCAGGTTTGTACCCACTCTAATTCAGTATACTCTCGATCTTTTTATCCTACCACTTATCTTTGTCAATAGCATTTACCCGTTCGATGTGATGGTAAGTCTCTCCGCCTAGCTTCCTTCTTCCCTCGATTGATGGAATGGTCTGGGGACTGTATATAGGGTTGCTACCGTCACCGTAAATGATCACCTCCTGGTGATTCCATTCAAATTTTACCGCCTGATGCAGTGTTGATGCTACGGCCCCAGCGGCATGAATCCATGGTTGTCCCAATAGCAGATTGTAAGATGCTGGCACGTCTATCACTTGGAAATCAACATCGAACCAAGTGTGCCCCATTTGAAAACACAAACTAATTTCCCCAATAGTGGAGCTCCGGGAACCGTCGAAGGCTTTCACATTTATGGCTCCACCCTTTATCTCATGCAGTCCCTTGCCTAACTTATTCAGTGTTACCAATGGACAAATGTTGAGACTAGAACCCCCGTCAATCAAGATCCTGGTGATAAAGTAGTCCTCGCATTGCACAGTGATGTGTAGCGTTTTGTTGTGTCCCAACCCTTCAGGTGGTAGCTCATCCTCATGAAAAGTAATTTTATGAATTTCCAATACTTGTCCTACCATGTTGGCTATTTCCCCGCCAGTGATGTTGCTTGGCATGTACGCTTCACTCAGCACCCTTAATAGAGCATTCTTGTGTGCCTCAAAATTTTGTAGCAATGTATTTGCACGTTAAGAAAGAAGTAAATACAACAGTTTTATAATTTAAAGCAGTAATGAAGGAAAGAAACAAAAAGACAAGTCAGCTTTGCAGTTGAAGAGGGAATTGAATGCGTAAAGGAAATGAACAAGTAATTGCACATAAAGAAGCGTAAATTCACAATGATAGCTTGAAATGGTAAAAGCCTAAAATCCCCAGCGGAGTCGCCATGCTGTCGCGCCCCCTTTTTATCGCAAAATCGGGTTTATGACATTTAGAGGGACAACTCGTTCCTTTTGGGAACTGGGTTTTGCAATTTTGAAGAGTCGCCACCTAATGATTAAGGTGCATTAGGACACCAATAGTGATTCAATTCTAAGTTTGTTTGGGTAACCAGATATTGGGTAAAGGCTTGAAATTATCTCAAGGAGAAGGTGTTAGGCACCCCTCAGGATCCACTAGTGTGGTTCCCAGCCAGACAGTTTATTGTGAATTTGGGGTGCAATTAACATATAAGCAGATAAGGCTCAAAAAGAGGGGATTTCAATACACAATGGTCTGATAGTAAACAAAGTTTGAAAGAGCAATTACAAAAACTAATTTTAAACAAGGAGTTACAATGCTAAAAAAAAAAGAGAAGGGGGAAATAAAGAAAGGGGGGTCCTAGGTTTAATAAAAATATGGATCACATCAATGCAATACCCGATAATCACTCCTCAAAAGAGGGGTTACACATGGAATTAGCGCACTGGTCATCATATCCATATCTACATTTTCCCACCCCCTTTAAGGTAATAAAGCACGGATTGGTCTCGAACACTATTACATGCTATTACCCATCCTGTTCCTATCAGTCCCGGAGGCACTTGGACTACTAATCGTAAAAGAGAGTGATATTAGGGTGACTTGAAGTTTCAAAGGTAAAAATCTAAGGCAGCATACAAAACATATAAAAGACTGCACATTAAAGGGGGAAACACATAAATGCATAAGGCTCAGGTATACCTCCTAAAACAAAGCACATAACTAGCATGACTTGCACATACTTTTGGGTTTGATTAAAGCACATAAAGACGAGGGAAGTTAATTATTGAGGCTGATTAGTCTATTGCATAACTCAGATAAGAAGTCTGAATCAGGTTTGCCTACTAGCTGCAACAATTAACACAAGTGAATTCAGTTTTACAGTTATTATCCTAAGGCTTGCTTGAGTATTTAGACGGAGTTGTATGGGCATGATATCCACTCAATTCAGAATGTGATGAAACAGTAATAACTCAGAACGAATTGTTTGAAATCCTATAGGCATGCTTGCTAAACCTTGCTAAGTAGAGGGATTAGGTCATTAAAAGGCTCAGAAGGGACGAATTTAAATTAGACTAATTCCAGATTCTGCAGGTGATTGTGTCTACTATTACTGATTTTAATTCATATGAGCGTGATATTTGAATATGGACAGAACGAATCAGATTATTTTAGAATCTCTATAGGCATGATTTCTATGCATTACTGATTTTAGACCCTTATAGACATGATACCTAACATTGCATATGAGTAGAAACGAACATGATTTTGCTTAAGAACCCCTATAGGCATGATTTCTATATGTTACTGATTTTAGCATGCTACTGGGTTTTAACCAATTGGGCCCTAAAAATATGATACCTAAACAATGACGAATGCAGAATTTTAGATAATCCTTATAGGCATGTTATCTAGAGTGAATTGAACAAGCAAGTCCTATAGACATGGTTTCTAGATATAGTGTGAATATGCAGAATTAGAGCAGTCCTATAGGCATGTTTTCTAAATGCGAATTGAACAAGTAGAGAATGCAGTCCTATTGGCATGTTTTCTACCCTTGAGCATGCATAATTTCCCATCCCTTTTTTTTCACTAGCCAGTCCCAAATGTTTATTACAAGTTATTACAAACCAGGAATAATGAATTACATTAGAAAATGTACAAAGAAAAGTTACAACCAGAGGAAGCCTAATTCTTGATTTCCTCTCTGAGTTATGAGATAAACCAACTCAAAATACCATTGATCCAAAGCCTTTCTCTGCCTTGAGTGTGTCAGAGTTCCCTAAGGGCCTCTGTAGGACCCCGGGCAGTGCTCACACCCAAGTTTCATAACCAGAATAGGGACAAGTGCAGTGTGGAAATGCCAACCCTCATGTGTCCAAGTTTAGAGGGAGCTCATGGGTCCTAAGGCAAGGCTAATATGAGGGGGGCAGAACTTAAGTCTAAGAAGAGAGTGAAAAGTGCAGAAATTGAGTTCTAAGAACTGAGGGAATAAAAGAGAGGGAAAGGGTGATGGGAGTCAACTATTAACACTTCAAAGAGTCGATAACTTCACACAAAGGGGGGCAGGGGGATTGGGAATCCATTTCACGGAGCCTATATACTTAGGCATGAGTTAATTCTGGGCATGGACAGTAATAGGGAGTGTTGTCATGCTTGTAAATCAACCAGAACACACAACATATAAGGGAAACATGGAGGTTATGATCTTAGGAGGATTAAGTTTGGGTTATGCTCAGCAATATTCAATGTTGTCATGCCCTAAACCAACCACAAGTTATCAAAAATATTGGGGGTGGGAATTTAAGGTGCTAAATCCATGATAAGGAAATACTAATTCAGAACAAGGAAGGCAGAATGCAATATGCTTAACAATTGAGATTAGTTAAATACAACAGGAGACAGACAAGAAGAAAGAAAAAGTAAAGAAAACATGTTGTTGTTGATGCTGAAAACTTAATTAGAACATACCAGTCAAAGAAGCAAAGTGCAGTAAAGAAAAGTAGCAGGACTTCGAAATATAGCCTTGGCTTTCAGCCGGCTAAATAGGCAGTACCACAAGTAGTAGTAAAGCAAGAGAGAGTGTTGAGTGTAAGTGTGAGTTCTGAGTTAAAAGTGTTTGTGTTTTTTTTTAAAGAGAAAAAGTACCAGTCAAAGAAGCAAAGTGCGGTAAAGAAAAGTAGCAGGACTTCGAAATATAGCCTTGGCTTTCAGCCGGCTAAATTGGTAGTACCACAAGTAGTAGTAAAGCAAGAGAGAGTGTTGAGTGTAAGTGTGAGTTCTGAGTTAAAAGTGTTTGTGTTTTTTTTTGAAAGAGAAAAAGTACCAGTCAAAGAAGCAAAGTGCGGTAAAGAAAAGTAGCAGGACTTCGAAATATAGCCTTGGCTTTCAGCCGGCTAAATAGGTAGTACCACAAGTAGTAGTAAAGCAAGAGAGAGTGTTGAGTGTAAGTGTGAGTTCTGAGTTAAAAGTGTTTGTGTTTTTTTTTGAAAGAGAAAAAGTACCAGTCAAAGAAGCAAAGTGCGGTAAAGAAAAGTAGCAGGACTTCGAAATATAGCCTTGGCTTTCAGCCGGCTAAATAGGCAGTAGCACAAGTAGTAGTAAAGCAAGAGAGAGTGTTGAGTGTAAGTGTGAGTTCAGAGTTAAAAGTGTTTGTGTTTTTTTTAAAGAGAAGAAGTACTGGGTATTTATAGTTTTTGAAAACGAGTAAGAAAGAGGTAATAAGCTACAAACGTGGAAACAATCATAATACAGAATCAATTATACAAGTGATTGCCCTTAATTAAGGGGTCACTTGCTTAACGGGCAGTGACAAGTTCGAAATAAGGAAAGCAATCAATTAAAAAGCTGAAAGTTTCCATAAAAGAAGTAGTCAAATAACATGTAAGAAATTCGAGTCTAGGTACAGAGATACTCTAATTTTGGAAAGGATTCAGTAAGGCAAAACAGGAAAGAAATCAATTAACCTTAATAGGCGAGTGAAATCAGAATCTCACAAAGGAAAGTTTAAACTTAGTCACGAGTTTGAAAATTAGTCAGAGAAGGAGACTCAGCATATAAATAGGGTGCATAAACATTATACATGTGAGGCTAGGCCTGTTCCAAGAAGAAATAACACACAATAGTAGCACAAAGATTCAGTAGATAGCAACATTTGAAGCCTGACAGTCCAGTAGGTCAAGTAGTGAAGAAAACATAGAATATCAAAAGCATGCGAAGGTCTCACAGTAGCAGGTGAGGAAAATCCCTTTAGAAAAATTAGGGTTTCGAGAATATTTGTGTTTTAGAGAAGACAGAAACCCAATAATCAGAAGAATCACACAAAGAGAACAAAAGATTTCGAAATAAAGAACTTCAAATCGAGTCATGCACTTAAACGAATAGTCTCAGACCCAAACCCTGGGATTTTCAACAATAGAAGGGTTTTAAAAGAGAATAAGCAAACAAATCGGACAAAACTCAGGCAAACAAATATTCGTTTAATAAAGAGTTAAAAGAAATTAGGGGTTTTGACATGCAAACTCAGGTAGAAGAACGATATAAGAAAACAAAGCCAAACATGTCAAAGAATCCGAGAAACATTTTGAAACAACTTAACAGAAACCCTAATCGAAAAGATAAGGGGTTTTGAAAGCAGAGTTTTAAAAGAAAATTTGAGAAAAATGCTTAGAAGTTCAAAGCAAACATAGATCTGAAGCAGATCTAAAAAGAAATCGAAAGAACCTTAAAGGCTAGGGTTTCAGAAAAACCCCGAGTGATGAGAAAGGCTTTGAAAACCAACGATCTAAGCAGGAGAGTCAAAAGTCTGACTCGAATAGCCATGGCTGGCCGGAGAAGAAATCAGAGACGACCGGAGAACAGTCATAAACTGCAATCGAACAAGGCCTGGACTATGCTTTTTGAGATCTAGCCTTGAGACCATAAGAATATAACACGTAGAATCCATGGGAGGTGGATATAGGTCTCCGATAACTTTGGGAACCATAGATTTGGGGAGGTATTAGGGCTGTAGTTGACGGCGGCGGCTAGTATTTGAGAGGACATGAGAGAGAGTAGAGAGAAGAGGGGATTCAGAGGCGGCGGAGTTTGTGAAATGGGGTGGGGTAAGTGGTCATTTGAGATTAAAAATGGAAAGGGCCGATATCGGCCGTTGATCTAAATGATCAACGGCCAGGATTAAAAGGGTTAGGTAGGGGATCCGGGTTGGGTTATTTAAGTGGGTTGTGGGTCGGTTTGAATGGGAATTGGGTTGGGAAATTGGGCTTCAGATTGGGTTAAAATTGGGGTTCAAAATCAGGCTACATTTGAAATAAAATGGGCTAGATTTCAAATAGCCAATTTTCCCTTATTTATTTAATAAAAATAGCAAATTGATTTATGAAAACAAATTAAAAGTGTACAAATGATTTATAATCTATAATTATCAATTTAAAAATATTGAGCTTAATTTTTATAAGTATAAACGCAATTAAATCTTAAAAGAGGCTAATATTGCAATTATATGCAATTTAGCTTTAAAAATACCAAATAAATTTGTAAAAGTATGTAAAAATTATATTAGCTATATTTTAGCATAAATATGAGAATCCAATGAATGAATCACTAAAATGATAATTTTAGGAATAATTATTGGTTTTTTATGGATAAAATAAGGCAATAAATGGATTTAAAAAATCTTTAAAAATTAAGAAAAAAAATAAAACATTTGAACATACTTATATATGCATACATATGCTATTTTGAAAGTATCTTGCATATTAAAATATACAGGAAAAAATTGGGTATCAACACTCAGATGGACCCCTTGGATCACTTGTACCATCAAACATCTCGAACTTAGGAGGTTTGTACCCCTCGGGTAGTTCGACATAAGGCTGTATGCAAATATCCTCATAGTTCAGCCCTTCGATTCCTTTGCTTCCTTCAACACCCTGAATCTGGCTAGTCAGTTTCTTAAGTTCCTAAGCCAAGTTCCTGATAAGCAGATCATTTTCATCAGACTCAGGTGTGCTTGAGATAGGTTGGGTGGAGTGTGGCATGGTCTCCACGTAGATAGGATTATTGTGGAGTCCTGGTGTATGGGTGTGGAAATGGTCGTTTGTGGAGTTTTGGTATTCTGGGATGAGTAGTGGAGTGATGTTTGGGGTATGGCAGGTGTTGCATTGGGTCTTTGGTGGAACAGCGTGATGGTGAGAAGCAGGATGATTTTGCTATTTTGGGATATTTTAAGGATGTGTAGGGTTTTGAGTGTTCGGGAAATTGATATCTGGGGTGCTGAGGGAAAATGACAGGCTTGCCAGATTTCGAACCTGATCGAGCTCTTCCAGAAATTTCAGCAGCTTCTGTTCAAGTTGTGACACATTCTCATTAGGAACTCGAATACCATGGCCATCAGTGGCCTCAAACCGCTCAGTTGGGTTCTCCTTCTTAATGTTGTTCAAATCTTCCATCTTGCCTTTGTTCTTGCTTTTAACAAGACTAAGAGGAGGAGTGGGTGGAGGGCCCCTAGATCTCATGGAATAAGATAATGATACCAGAGTGCACGAACTAACCTTTGGGGGGGGGGAATAATAAAAATAAAAATAAAAACAAAATGTAATCAAGTTAGTGAGGATCATAAAAAGTATTGCGATATTTAAACACATAGTGAAAGAATGTAAAGAATGTAAAGAATGTAAAGCGTGTCCGAGGTAGGCCTAGCGACAAATTGATTTGGAGAAACTTAGAATGCTAAATGCCTCATTTTATTGATAAAAATAGACGAATCTCAAAATGACACTAAATAAGCAAGAAATAAAAGTCACTAATGACCATTGGCCTTATTACATTTATAAAGCGAAAAAGATAAACTCCTATCTACTTGGTCCTACAAGACCTTCCCCGGATTTTCGGCATCCTTGGCTTTGTCGAATAGCTTCCCCAACTCGCGAAGTCCCAGCAATAGGTACGCTCTCGCTAGATGTCCACCTTCGATCCCTTCAGCCTTTTGATAGTCTTCAACCTTTTTGAGAAATTTTCTTTCTAGTTCTACTATGCCTCGCTCCAAGTATCCAATCCTCTTGTTGGCACTGACAGCCATGTCCTTCGATTCCTCAATCAGCTTCTAGTTGGACTCTTGTATCTCGCGATGTTTGCTCTCGTATTCATGGATCCTTTTGCGCAGCTGGTTTTACTTGACTTGCGCCTCGGCCTTTTCAACTATAATTCCGTGACCTCGAACAAACCCTGGTTGGCCTAGACCATCATGATTTTCTTCCAACCAAGCTTAACAAAAAGGAGTTGTTTACCGTAAAAATGGTAACAACAATTAAATTTGTAAATGGGATTCTAATAATATGTGATCTATTCCCGAGCTAGTTTTTAGGGCAGTCGATGCAAAAAATTCTAAGTGTAAAGATAAGATACGATCTAAATCAAAGCATTAAGCAAACCGAAAGGGCCTATTGCCCGAGCGCGGATTAGATCGATGGAGGCCTCGAGGCCGAGGATGGTGTCGAGATCGAACCATCGGGGACAATTGGGGAAGGGGTAACAAGTAGAAATACGATTAAGTGAGGCTCTTTATGGCCATTACATAGCTAGACATGCAAAGAACAAGTATGAAAGTAATGAAATGAATGCGAGATGACCTCGAGCCAATGAGAACAAATAACTTGGAAGAAAAGAGAGAAAGAGAGAGAAAGAGAGAGAGAAAGAGATATTATTGCATTGTGGAGAAAAAAGCAATATCTGCCCCCTACAAGGAGGGGTGAGCCCCCTTTATATAGAAGGGGATACTCGACTACAAGTATGTGGGGGTTAGCTACAAAGTACGGCGATGGGATGGCTTGAAGTGATGCTTTAGCATAGGCTCCTGGTAGGCCGCATTTGTCCAACGTAGCCATATGCCTAGAGGGATTCTTCCTCTGTCCTGGCTTCATCCTTTGTTTCCTCCGAGTTGGGCTCCATCGAGCTCCAAGGTCGATAACGAGGTCACGACCTCCTACCCCTGAAATCCCGAGGCATGCTTCCGAAATGTCTTGACAGCGGGAAATTAAGTCCTCTGATTTTACCGTATGCAGATAGTCTCCATGTTTCCCATATCGAAGAGATGGGAAATGATTTTTACACTTGACTCCTCGTTGGAGGATGCTTCTGGGATCGAACATCAGCCATTCGAACTGTATCGAGGCTGTTGGCTTCCCGGGCCTTGCCTCGGGCAGGCGAATCGTTGATGCTTTTTGCATATATGTGGAGCGGCTTCGGCTTCTTCATAAGGCTTTACTATTTTCAAATAGCCTCCTTCCCGTTCTGGTACAGGGTACTTCATCATTCTAGGCACAGAAGTATTAGTGCACACTTTTGTATTGTCTTGTCAGTTTCACCATGGCCATGGAAACTACTCTAGGGCCGATCCGTCAAGGGGCCGGGGGTGCTGCTCCTAGTGCTCTGGAATTAGGGGAGTTTGATTTGGAGACGGCGTCTTTGCGAAGGGGAGAACATCTGGAGATGGTGAGTAGATAATGTGGGTGGAGCGAAGGGATAGCCCTGCGGGCGCTTTCCCCCGACGAGTGTATTGCGGATTCTACTGATGGTTTCCTGAACGTGTATTTATATACTTTCACCTTTGGCCCTCTTGATAGGATTGTACTTGAATTTTGTCTGAAGTATCGGGTCACCCTGGCGCAGATTCATCCGTCGTTTTGGCGAACGGTGTTGATGATGAGGTTCTTCGCGGAGAAGGCCGGGCTTGAATTCATGCTTGATCATCTTGTCAGGCTATATCGGCCCTTTCATCATCGAGGCCTACTAAATATGAGATGCCTCTCGTCCATGCCCTTTGTCATTGATGACGAGGAAGGCGAGGATCGAGAGTGGGCCCGTTGGTTTGTCCGTGTTTGGATGACTGACATTATCCCTGCGGAGTTCTTGCCATTTCCTGTAGGGTAGAATCACGCACGTGAGTGATGCATATGGCACTTTTCAGATCTCGTCCATAGCGAAAATCAGCTGAGTAATAATGTTGTTTCTTCTATTGCAGCAGTTTCATAGATACTGGGTGAAATTCATGATTTGCCCGGCTGGGTCCAGAAGCTGGTGATCCATTCGTCCTGTGCTGAATGCGGGTGGCGAGCTGTGCTTTGTACTAGATAGGGAACACAACACCAAGGTATGTGTATACACTGTCTTTGCTTTGCCTTCATATACCCGATGTAACACTTTACCCTTCCGTTTGTGCTGGATGTACCGCTTGCAGATATCGGGCAATTCCTTGAGATGAGGCAATGTTGCTTTAAAAGGGGAAGGAGCCATTAACCTCTGATTTGAGGGATGATGGAAACAAGGGGGATCGGGACTGGCGATGTGATGGAGCTTTTAGTGGTGGCGATCGGGCTCGTGTTTCCGAAGAGGGGGCGTCGCCCGAGTCTGTCGGAGTGCCTGATTCCCGGCCGGCGGTTCCTTTGAGTGAGTATGCCGTGCCTGAGGGTGATTATTTTAGGGTCATAGGGGAAGGATCGACTGGAGTGTGTTTCGACTTCGAGGAAGTCCGTCAGCTTCACTCCATGGTGAGTTTATGCACATCTTTCTTGTATCTCATTTATTTCCCTTTATTGAACCTCCCTTATGCATGCGATAGGCTTAGGACCAAAGCTGTTCCGTCAATTAGCCAGGATTCAGAAAATTCGGGATGAGGGTGAGTCCCTTAGGCTTCTTAAGGAGGGGAGGGAAGTAGACCTGCAGCGTTGGCGATATGAGGCGCATCGAAGCTCAAACTACGAGAGCTATATGGTGGAGCAGGTAATTTCCTGCAGTGCATGCTTCACTCTTTTCTAAACTTAAGGCTGATTTACTTTTGTCGTATCAGTTGCAGAAAAAGTCGGAGGCTCTAGAGTACCTCAAAGGCGATGTTAACCGTGTCTGAATTGCTTGCGGGGAGCTAAGGGCTCAAGCGTAGGGTCGAGCTTTGGAGGAGATTAATGCTTCGGCCAAGGTTCCTGCCCTCGAGGTCCAACTCCTCTTGACTCGAGACAACTCCAAAGTTCAAGCGAAGGCCAGAGCTGAGATAATTGACGTCGGACGGAGGCGACGCTAAATCGAGCGAAGGCCAATCGTGAGATGGAGATTTGTGTAAAGGATGCCGCTGACGCCCAAGCTGAGCTGAAGCAAACCCTAGACCAGGAGTGGAGGAACGAGGAATATGTTCGCCGCAAATCCCGGAGAGTGGTGTTCGAAGAGATCGGCCACAAGGGGCTTCGTTCTCTCGGAGGAATTGGCTCAAGCACGGGCGGATGAGCGCAATGCTCGGTCACTTCTCGTCGATGTTGTTGAGGGCGATTTTGGCAAGCTATAGCTCTTTGGTGTAGATTTTGCCATTTTATAGCTTTGCTCCGAATGTATGTAGGGCATGCCTGTAGACGGGGAATACGCTTTTTCTTGCGCACATGACATATATGGAGAAGTTTTGAAGTTTTTTTTCTTCTACACCTTTTTCCTTCTGTTGCTTTCGATCAGGCAGAATGGTCTTGGCATTTGACGAGGTCCTTCTCGGTCCGGAACTGATTGGACGGTCCAGGGGACTGCTAAGTGTGATTCTTGGTGCGAGCTAGTGCTGGACCTCAGTGCTAGGCCCGACCACTTAGGCTTAGTTTCCAAGTCGGGCTCTGACTCGAGCCTTTCTGTCTTTGCATTTTTTGTGTTCGCGCTTGTGGGCGATAGTCGTATTTATCTTGTGCCCTTGGCTTTTTCTATTTCGATTGCTCTGGGTACAGTCTCCAAGTCACATTGTGACTCGAACTCTAGTTAAACCTTAGGGTTTTCCTTGCCCGCATGGGCAGATGATAATGTTTTTTATGCCTTTTGGGTCGAAGTGAACTTACTGGCGCTCGGTTTGGAGGTTTACTCAGCTAGCGATGGCGACGTACATGTAAATCCCTTAGGCTTATTGTAGTTTTTGGGCCCAGTCATCGGGTCATGCTACGATCCGAGCTGTAATTGGCCTTTTGAGTTTCCCTGATTTTCTGGCGGGCGATAATGGCTTGCATGCCATGCTCTTAGGCGTATTGCAATTTTTCGGGTCTAGTCTCCGAGTTCACAAGCACGCCCGGGTCATGCCCAACTGTTCTACTACTTCTGACCTGATTATGTTAGCCAAGCTGCCCGGGTCCACAAGCACGCATTTTATCCCTGTATTGTTTAAGAGAACTGAGATCACTAGCTCGTCATTGTGCGGTTCCCCCATGGCCTCGAGGTCTTCCTCGGAGAATATGAGGGTTTATCTGGATAAGTGTTTTCGGGCTAACCCCTCTTCTGTAACTAGTATTTTTGTTCGTTTGGACACGGGTCTTTTGAGGTCGCTAGTTCCTCCGATAATCGTGTGGATGCTATGTTGAGGGCCCCTCCATTTTGCTCGGATTGAGCCCGGGGACGCCTTGAACTTTGGATCGGCCGTGTCCATTTCCCTGTTGCTTTTGAGGTATCGGTCGCCTATCTCACTAGCCGGGCCGGGTGTTCTGCCCTGAAAGCGAAGATTTTGGGCAAGAAGAAGTGCAAAAGATAATGTGCGTTTAAATGATGAAACCAACAAGAAAATAATCACTATTATTTTTAGCCCCACGGTGGGCGCCAATCTGTTTACCGTGAAAATGGTAACAACAATTAAATTTGTAAATGGGATTCTAAAAATACGTGATCTATTCACGAGCTAGTTTTTAGGGTATTCGATGCTAAAAATTCAAAGTGTAAAGATAAGATACGAGCTAAATCAAAGCAGTAAGCAAGCCAAAGGGGACTATTACCCGAGCACGGAGTAGATCGATGGAGGCCTTGGGGCCGAGGCTGGAGTCGAGATCGAACCATCGAGGACATTTGGGTAAGGGGTAACAAGCAAAAATGCGATTAAGTGATGCTCTTTATGGCCATTGCATAGATAGACGGCCGAAGAACAAGTATGAAAGTAATGAAATGAATGCGAGATGGCCTCGAGCCAATGAGAACAAATGACTTGGAAGAAAAGAGAGAGAGAGAGAGAGAGAGAGAGAGAGAGAGAGAGAGAGAGAGAGAGAGAGAGAGAGAGATTATTGCACTTCTGGAGAAAAAAACAATATCTGCCCCCACCAAGGAGAAGCGAGCCCTCTTTATAAAGAGGGGAAGACTCGGCTACAAGTTTGTGTTGACACCCAATTTTTCCCTGTATATTTTTAATATGCAAAATACTTTCAAAATAACATATGTATGCATATATAAGAATGTCCTAATATTTTACTATTTTTCTTTCATTTTTAAAGATTTTTTGTCAATTTATTGCCCCATTTTATCTACAAAACCCAATAATTATTCCCAAAATTATCATTTTTGGTGATTCATTTATTGGACTCTCATATTTATGCTAAAATATAGCTAATATAATTTTTTCATATTCTTAAAAATTTATTTGGTATTTTTTAAAGCCAAATTGCATATAATTGCAATTTTAGCCTCTTTTAAGATTTAACTACGTTTATATTTATAAAAAAGTAAGCCCGTCATTTTTAAATTGATAATTTTAGATTTTAAATCATTTTAATGCTTTTAATTTGTCTCAGAAAATTAATTTGCTATTTTTTATAAAATAAATAAGGGAAAAGTGGCTATTTAAAATGTAGCCCAATTGTGTTTCAATTGTAGCCTGAATTGAAGCCCCAATTTAAACCCAATTACCCAACCCAAATCCTAATCATACCCGACCCCCGACCCAATTAAAATAACCCACCCGGATCCCCTACCTACCTGTTCAATCCAGGCTGTTGATCAAAATGATCAATGGCCAACAACAATCCTTACCTTTTTTAAATTAAACGATCCCTAACCCTTACCCCATTTCAAAGCCCCAGCCACCTCTGAATCCTCTTCTCTCTTAATCCTCTCTCAAACCCTAGCCACCGCCCTCAACTACAACCCTAAAATCTCCCAAATCAATGGCTTTCAAGGTCATCGGAGGCCTGTATCCACCTCCTATGGCTTCTACATGCCCGATTTCATGGTTTCAAGGCTAGATCCTACAAAAGTTTGGTCTAGACCTTGGTAGTTTTCAGTCTATGACTGTTCTCCGGTTGTCTCTGACCTTTCTCCGCCCAGCCATGGCTATTCAAGTCTGACTATTGACTCTCCTACTTAGATCGATGATTTTCAATGCCTTTCTCATCACTTGGGGTTCTTCTGAAACCCTAACCTTTAAGGTTCTTCCGATTTCTTTTAGATATGTTTTAGACCTGTGTTTGCTCTAAACTTCTAAACGTTTTTCCCAAAGTTTCTTTTAAAACTCTACCTTCGAAAACCCTTATCCTTTTCGATTAGGTTTTCTATTAAGATAGTTGACATGTTTTGCTGTGTTTCCTTATGTCATTCTTCTACTTGAGTTTGCTTGTTAAGAGCCTTAATTCCTTTTGAGGATTCTGAATCTATTTTTTGTTAGTATTTATTTGATTTACATGTTTTTCATCTCTAGACTCGATTGGTGTTGAAAACCCTTAAATTTTGGGTTCATTCGAGTTCTGAGACTATTTGCTGGGTGATTTGCTTATTCATCATCTCTGAATTCGATTGGTTTCGAAAACCCTAATTTCTTTGGGGCCTATTCGAGCTTCTGAAGCTGCTTCATCTATTTGAAGTTGCTCGACTGGATTTTAAATCTTTTTGTATCAGCACCTGTTTCTTTATGTGATTTTGACTTCCTGCTATCATTGAAACTCGACTATACTTTTTCAGAAGGGCCTTTATTTGACCCTTTGCATGCTCCTGATACTCTCTCCTTTCTCTATTACTAAGTTAATTAAGTTGACCTATGTGATTACCATGTTTCGATAGTTCATTGTCTACTGACTATGTGATTGTTATTGCATGTTGCTTCTCTTTGCAATAGTTTGGCCTCGCATGCCTAATGTTTATGCACTCTATTTATATGCTGAATTCCCCTCTTAAATGACCTTCAATTTTGGACTAATTTCAAACCATTCCTTGTGAGATTCTGATTGCACTCGTATGTTAAGTAATTGATGTTTTCCTTATGTCGCCTTACTAATTTCCCTGTTTCTAGGTCTAATTTCGAACACTTTCCTTCGAACCTTTGATCCTTACTTTTCTACTCTATTTGATTGATTCACTTACCTTGGTTACATTGGTACTTGATTCTTACCGACATTTCCTTGATTAGAATCTGATGAACCTAGTCTCTATTACATATTGTGTACTTGTACTATGCTGAAAATGTTTCCTTATTTGTTATATTCAGCCTTATGTGATCTCGTTCCTTATTTAGTATTTGCATGTTATCGGTTAATTTAATTCCTTAATTAAAGGAAGTACGTATACTGATTTCATTTTAATTAGCACATAGTTCCATAATTACTGCTAAACTATGATTCTTTCCTTATTTCCTACCTATTTTCAAACTATAAGTACCTTGCTCTTTCATTAGCACAAACACGAAAAGTTTTTCTGAACTCACACTTACACTCAAAACATTCTCTCTTGCTTTACTACTTCTACTGTGGCCTATATAGCTGGATGAAAGTCAAAGCTATATTTCGAAGTCCTGCTACCTTTCTTTACTGCATTTTACTTCTTTGATAGGTATGTTCTAACTAATTTTCAGCACCAACAACAACATGTTCCCTTATTGTTTTTGTCATTCCTGTTTGTATTTAATTCAATTCCATCATCAAGCATGCTATATTCTGCCTTTTCTGTTCTGAATTAATGTTTTGTGAATCTTAAATCCTCATCCCCAAGGTGTTTGGTATCTATGTTTGGCATGGGGCATGGCAGTATTGAACATTGATGTCCATGACTCAAACTTGATCCCCTGGGATCATAACCTCTATGTTTCTCTGGAAATGTGTGTTCTGGTGGGCTTATAGGCATGTCGACATCTTATATTGTTGTGCATGCCCAAAAGCTGACCCTTGCCTAAGTACATAGGCTCTTTGCAATAAATTTCCAACCCCTGAACCCCTTTTGTATGAAGTTATCAGCTCTGTAACGGTTGTCCAGCACCTCTTTCCTGCTTCTTTACTTTCTTAGTTCTTAAAGCCCTATTTCTACACTTCCACTCTCTCTTAGACTTAAGTTCTTCCCCCCTCCCTCTTGTGAGCCTTGACTTGGGACCCATGAGCTCCCTCTGAACTTGGACACATGAGGGCTGGCTTTTCCACAGTGCAGTTGTCCCTATTCTGGTATGAAACTTGGTGTAAGCATTGCCCGGGGTCTTATTGAGGCCCTTAGGGAACTCTGACACACTCAAGTCTAAGAAAGGCTTTGGATCAGTGGTCTTTTAGTTGGTTTATCTCATAACTCAGTGAGGAAGTAAGAATCAGGCTTCCTCTGGTTGTACCTTCTTTGTATTTTCTGATGTAGTTTATTATTCTAGTTTGTAATAAGTTGTAACAAACATTTGGGGCTGGCTAGTAAAAAGAGTTGGGTAATTATGCATGCATGGGTAGAAATATGCCTATAGGATACTTTTAATTCTGCATATTCAAACACCATTTAGAAACCATGCTATAGGGTGTTTTAATTCTGCAAACTGCATTTTAGAAATCATTCCTATTGGGGTTCAAAGTAAAATCCTGTTCGTTTCTAGTTACATGCAATGCTAGATACCATGTTTATTAGGGTCTAAAATCAGTAACACATAGAAATCATGCATATAGGGACTTTTAAATAAACCTGATTTGCTTCCTTCACAGTCAATATTAGATATCCTGTTCATAGGATTAAAAATCAATAATGGTATATACTATGACCTGCAAAGCTTGCAACTAGTCTAATTTGATTTTTGTCCCTTCTGAACCTCTTTTAATAATCTAATTCCCTCGCTTAAAAAGGTGTAGCAAGTATGCATATAGGATTTCAAACAATTTATTTCTAGTTTTTGCTTTCTCATCACCTTCTGAATTCAGTAGATATCATGCCTATAGGACCCCGTCTAGACATTTAGGCAAGCCTTAGAGTAATAACTACAAATTGAATCCGCTTTTTGTCAATCGCTACAACCAGTAGGCAGTCCTGATTCGGACTTCTTATCTAAGTTATGTAATAGACTAATCTGCCTCAATAATTAATCTCCCTCATCTTTTGTATTTTAAAATCAGACCTAAGTAGTATGTGCAAGACATGCTATTTTAAGTGTTTGTTTTGAGAAGGTATACATGAGCCTTTGCTTGTTTTATATGTTTCCCCAAACATGCAGTATGTGTTTTGTATGTCGCCTTAAGACTTTTTACCTTTTGAAAATTCAAATAAGCCCAATATCCCTCCCTTTAGGATTAGTAGTCCTAAGTGGCTCCGGGACTGATAAGAATGGGACGGGTAATAGCATGCAATAAGTAATCGAGACCAATCCGCGCTTTAATACCTTAACGGCATGGGAAGGGTAGATATGGATATGATGACCACGCGATAATGTCACATGTAGCACCTCATCGAGAAGTGATTACCAGACATTGTGTGGGGTGATCCATATTTTAATAAACCTAGGACCTCCCTTCCTTTTATTCTTTATTTTTTTTCGTTGTAATTCCTTTTTTTAAAGAAAATCATCTCTTTTAATTGTTCTTTCAAACTTTGTTTACTTTCAAACCATTATGTATTGAAATACCCTCTTATTTGAGCCTTATCTGTTTATATGATGATTGCACCCCAATTCACAATAATTGTCTAGCCAGGAACCACACTAGTGGATTCTGAGGGGTGCCTAACATCATCCCCTTAGAATAATTTCAAGCCCTTACCCTATCTCTGGTTATTCAAATCGAACTCCATTGGTGTCTTAATGCAACTTAATCAGTTGGTGGTGACTCTTCAAATGCAAACCCAGTTCCCAAAAGGAACGAGTTGCCCCAACCGAATGTTACAAACCCGATTTCGCGAGAAAAAGGGGGCGCGACAGCATGGCGAATCTGCTGGGGACTTTTAGGCTTTTATCATTTCAGACTATCTTTGTGAATTTATGTGCGCTTACTTGTTTATTTTCTTTATGCATTCAATTCTCTTTTCAACTACAAAACTAACTTGTCTTTTTGTTTCTTTCCTTTACCACTTTCCTTGCTGCTTTAAATTATGAAACTGTTGCATTTACTGCTTTCTTAACATGCAAATATGTGACAACATGTTTTTAATTATTGCATAATCATGCTCCACATCATATTCCACTCGTGCCAAAAAAATCCCATAGCAACTCTTATAATGAATGGTTGCGCTCTTCCGATATTATAACCCCTAAATCTGGAAAAGGCGTATTAGCAGTAAAACCAGTCGATTAACGGTGTAGTCAACGGTTTCGTGCCTTTCCCCCTTGAGTTGTCCGCTCAAGGGTACCAGTCTAAAACCCTATAAAAACCTTACTCTGTTTAAACTGTGCATGCATCATGGTTCAACCTAGCCGAGTCAGTTATGTTATCCGCATAATGACTCTTTAAGATAGCCTCGTCTAAAGTCCACTGGATTTCCCTAAACTCGAACGGACGCTGCCACGTTTTGTGCATTTATTTGTAGAACTAAATGCTTTATGCTAATTGTTGATATTAAATAGTCGAGTCTGGTGGGGGTAAGGGCCTAACCCTTTGTTTTGCAAAAAATGAGGCACGAGGTCCCCAGTTTTGGTATGATTAGCATGCCCCCACTCTTGCTAGACTGGTGGAGGAGTCTTCTATCAAATGACCAAATCAACAAATGGAAAGAGAGGGCCGCCAAAGCTAGCGAGAAGTTATAATATATGGAGTACACTCTGCTGGAATTGGAAGGAAATGTGAGGAAGAGAGTCACCGACTATAAGAACGCCGAGAGAAACGAAGGAGAACACCTGGCAAAGGCATTTTTACTGGTGAACCTACGCGAACTGGAGGATTTGATCAACGAGAGCATTCAACCTGAGGAAGGTCCTTCTGGGACCAAATAGATAGGAGTTTATCTTTTTGCTTTATCAAATGTAATAGGGCCAATGGCCATTAGTGATTTTCATTTCCTATTTATTTAGTGTCAAATTGGGATTCAGCTATTTTTATCAATAAAATGAGGCATTTAGCATCCTAAATTCTCCAAATTAATTTGTTGCTAGGCATAGCTTAGGCACAATGAGGTCCCCAAATTAGGACACGTTTTACATTCTGCACATGTGTTTAAATATCGCAACGTTTTTTATAATCCTCACTAACTTGTTACCTTTTTTTTGTCTTTACTTTTGTTTATTTATTCCCCTCCCTAAAGGTTAGTTTGTACACTCTGGCAACATCATCTTATTCCACAAGATCCAGGGGCCCTCCATCCACTCATCCTCTTAGTCCTGTCAGGAACAAGAACAAAGGAAAGATGGAAGATTTGAACAACACCAGAAAGGAGAACTCAACTGAACGGGTAGAGGTCACTCATGGTCATGGTACTCAGGTCTCTAAGGAAAATGCATCCCAACTCAAACAAAAGTTGTTAAAGTTCCAAGAACAACTTGATCAGGTTCGGAATCTAGCAAATCTGTCATTTTCCCTCACCACTCCAGATATCAATTTCCCAAATGGTCAGAACTCCACACCTCCACAGAACATCCCGAAGCAACAAAACCATCCCGCTCCCCATCACTATTGCAACACCTGCCATACTTCAAACAATACTCCGCTACTCATCCCAGAACCCCAAAACTCCACAAGTGACCACTTCCACACCCATCATAACACCCCATCTACGTGGAGACTATGCCACACTCCACCCAACCAATCTCAAACACACCCAAGTCTGATGATAAAGACTCACTCATCAGGAACCTAGCTGAGGAGCTTAATAAATTGACTAGCCGAATTCAAGGCTTTGAATGAAGCAAGGGAATTGAAGGGCTGAGCTACGAATATCTTTACATACAGCCCGATGTCGAACTGCCCGAGGGGTACAAACCTCCTAAGTTCGAGATGTTTGATGGTATAGGGGATCCAAAGGTCTATTTGAGATCTTACTGTGACAAGCTGGTTGGAGTAGGGAGAGACGAGAGAATCTGCATGAAGCTGTTCATGATGAGTTTGAAGGGAGATGCTCTATCTTGGTACATTAGCCAAGATCCAAAGAAATGGTCGAGCTGGGTAAGCATGGCGTCTGACTTTATGGACAGGTTCAGGTTCAACACCGAGAATGCGCTGGATGTGTTTTATATTCAGAATCTAAAGAAGAACCTTACAGAAACATTTCGCAAGTATGCTACTCGCTGGAGGTCCGAGGCTGCTAAGGTCAGACCTACCTTAGAGGAGGAATAGATGAACAAATTCTTCGTCCGGGCTCAAGACCCGCAGTATTATAAAAGGCTAATGTTGATTGAAAGACATAAATTTTTTGACATTATCAAGTTGGGTGAAAGGATCGAAGAGGACATCAAAAGCAGTATGGTTACGAACTTTAAAGCCTTACAAGCTACAAATAAGGTCTTACAGCCTGGTGGTGTGTCTAAGAAAAGGGACGTAGGAGTCATCATGGTCGCACAGGGAACCAAATCTCCTTCCAAATACCAAATTTACCCAGCACCTCCACCCACATATCAACCAACTCTGAACTACCAAGCACCCTTACCCTCCTACCAAACTCCACCACCCACTTATCAATCACCTTCAACCCCCACATATCAGTCTACTTCACCTAGATATTCCCAACCCGTACAAGTTTACCAAACCTATAATACTCAACCATCCCATTATCAGTCACCTCCTACACGCCAAAACTTCCCTAGACCTCGACTAAATTTTGACCGTAGACCTCCTAAATAGTATACAGCCATTGCTGAACCCATTGACAAGTTGTACGAGAGACTCAAAGCTGCTGGTTATGTCACCCCTATCCTTGCTATAACTCCTGATTACCCTTCTTAGTAGGTTAATCCAAACAAATCCTGTGCATACCATTCTGGCATGAAGGGACACACCATCGAGGAATGTCTTTCTCTGAAGGACAAGATCCAAACTTTGATTGATAACAAGATTATTGTGGCAAAGAAACCTTCTCCAAATGTCCGCAATAATCCTCTAACAGACCACAAGGGTGGAGGTGTTCACATGATTGAAATAGAGGATGATTTGGATCCTGAGGGATCGATCGGTTTGATCGCAGAAGGTGATGACCCAAATAAGCCAATAGTTACTCTTAATCCGATCGTGGTCCAGATTCAAGCCTCAAGGGACGATGAGGTAAATATGTCCGTGCCACTTGAGTTTGAAGCAGCGCCATCTGCAAAGACACTAGCACCAATTGAGGTCGAATTTGTGACTCCAACAGATACACCCCCACCATTTGAGGTTGTAGTTTTACCACCCAAGGAATATGCTCTATTCGAAGTAAAGATAATCGCACTAATCATAATAGCGATGTTGACCATAACGCCATACCATACAAAGGCTATACCATAAGACTATACAGCCGAGGCAAGGAGGAAAGGCAAGGTTAGGTTCAAGGAAACTATTGCTGCACAAGGCATGCCAAGAAGTGGTAGGGTATATACCCCGGAACACCTAGCTGAGTCAAGCAAGCAGGCTTCTAATCGATCACCCATCATTGAGACCGGTCCAGACGAACTTTGGAGAAAGATATAGGCCAAATAATACTCGATCCTTGACTAGTTGAACAAAACACCAGCATAAATCTCCATCCTTGCGTTGCTAAAAAATTTCGAAGCACACAAGAATGCTTTGTTGAAGGAGCTGAGTGAAGCATGCGTACCAAGTAACATCACTAGTGGTGAAATGGCCAACATGGTGGTACAGGTATTGGAGAGTCATAAGATTACTTTTCATGAGGATGACCTACCACCTGAAGAGTTGGGACACAACAAAGCACTGCACATCACTGTGCAATGAGAGGACTACTTTATCACTAGGATCTTGATCGACGGGGGTTCTAGTCTTAACATTTGTCCACTGGTAACACTCAAGAAATTAGGCGAGGGACTGCATAAAATAAAGGACGAAGCCATAAATATGAAAGCCTTTGACGATTCACAGAGGTTCACTATTGGGTAAATTAGTCTGTGTTTGCAAATGGGGCCAACTTGGTTCGATGTTGACTTCAAAGTGATAGACGTGCCAGTATCTTACAATCTGCTATTAGGACGGGCATGGATTCATGTTGTTGGGGCTGTAGCATCTACACTACATCAAGCGGTAAAGTTTGAATAGAATCACTAGGAAGTGATCATTCCCGATGATGGTAGCAACCTTATATACAGTCTCCAAACCATTCCGTCAATCGAGGGAAGAAGGAAGCTAGGTGTAGAGACTTACCATCACATCGAACGGGTAAATGTTGTTGACAAAGCCAAATGGTGGGATAACAAGATCAAGAGTATACTGAATTGGAGTGGGTACAAACTTGGCAAGGGCCTCGGAAAGAACCTCCAAGGAATCGTCAAGCCCATAAAACTCAAGAAACATGGCACCACTTTCGGTTTAGGATATGAGTACACTTGGGAAAAGTTCAACAACTGGTCACCACCATGGCGCGGTCCTTACTATCCGTTGGAGCAGTGATACCACATTTAGAGCAGACTTTCCAACTGGCCGATATGATCTATGGGTCAGAAGAAGAGGAAGCACTAGCAACAGTGAAGAATTGGTTCCTAGAAGACAATGACATGGACTGCTGTGTTGTTCTCGAGGAAGGGGGGGAGAAAGGCCCTTCCATATAGGCTATAAGCAGAGGGGCATGCCTCAATAACTGAACCATCAGGATGACCAGATCCCGATGAGCCTCGGGGTAGAAAGGCTAAAATAAGCACTATCTTACTTACTAAAAGATTTTTATTTCTCGCATGTTTTCAATTCCTGCAATAAGATCTCCAATGTTCAAAACAATTATGGAATTTATCAAAGTATTTTGACTTTTCTTATGAATCAACAATCATTATTATTTTTTCTCTCATTACTTTACTTATACAACATTATTATTACTTATCTTGATGAACCAATGATTGTGACATGCAATGAAACAACGCAACAAATGGACATAGATTCAGATTCAGATGACATACCAGAAGAGATTGTTAAGGAAGTTGAGAATTTTGAGGATGGACCTAAGTACAACCTGGACAAAACAAAAGTTGTTAACTTGGGAGATGCAGAAAAAGTCAAAGAAACATGAATCAGCGTCCACTTATCACCATAAGAAAAGAAGGAATACACAGAATTGCTAAGAGAATATGAGGACATATTCGCCTGGTCGTATGATGACATGACTGGTCTAAGTACTTCTATTGTGGCTCACAAACTACCAACCGATCCAAAATGTCCGCCGGTAAAGAAAAATCTCAGAAAGTTCAAGCTCGATATGAGCCTGAAAATCAAGGAAGAAGTCACTAAGCAGGTCAAAGCTAAGGTTCTTAGGGTAGTAGAATATCCGATATGGTTAGCCAACATTGTGCCAGTACAAAAGAAGGATGGGAAGGTCTGAGTCTGTGTCGACTACCAGGATCTCAACTGAGCTGGTCCGAAAGACGACTTCCCTTTGCTAAATATACACATCCTGATCGACAATTACGCCAAGCATGAGTTGCAGTCATTTGTAGATTGTTTCGCTGGGTATCATCAGATCTGGATAGATGAAGAAGATGCTGAGAAAACGGCTTTCATTACACAGTGGGGAATGTATTGTTACAAGATGATGCCGTTTGGGTTAAAAAATGCAGGGGCCACCTACATAAGGGCCATGACAACCATTTTCCACAATATGATACACAAGGAGATTGAGGTGTACATAGATGATGTCATCATCAAGTCCAAGAAGGCTACTAATCACATGGAAGATTTGAGAAAGCTTTTCAATAGATTGCACAGGTACAACCTGAAACTGAATCCCGCAAAGTGTGTATTTGGGGTTCTTGCCGGAAAACTACTTGGGTTTATTGTGAGTCACCGAGGAATAGAACTCGATCCATCAAAAGTCAAAGCTATTCAAGAATTTTCACCTCCAAAGAGCAAGAAGGATGTGATGAGTTTCTTGGGAAGGCTTAATTACATCAGTTGGTTCATAGCACAATCCACAATTATCTGTGAACCAATCTTTAAGATGCTGAAGAAAGATGCCACTACCAAATGGACTAATGACTGCCAAAAAGCCTTCGACAGAATCAAGGAATACCTGTTAACACCACCAGTCTTGGTCCCACCCGAGCTACCTAGACCTCTATTACTCTACCTTGCAGTATTGGATGGAGCTTTCGGTTGCGTTCTGGGAAGCATGATGAAACGGAGAGGAAAGAATAAGCCATTTATTATCTCATCAAGAAGTTCACCCTGTACGAGGCCCAGTATTCTCTGTTAGAACGCACCTGCTATGCATTGACTTAGGTAGCTTAGAAGCTGAGGCATTACTTCTATGCCTAAACTACATATCTCATATCAAGGATGGATCCTTTGAAGTACATCTTCCAGAAGCCCATGCCCACTGGAAAGCTAGCCAAGTGGCAAATCCTGTTGAGTGAATTTGACATCATCTATGTGACTCAGAAAGCAATCAAGGGACAGGCACTAGTAGATAACCTTGCTGAAAATCCTGTGGATGGAGAATACGAACCCCTGAAAACGTTTTTTCCTGACGAAAAGGTATCATTCACAGGAGAAGATATCGCAGAATCCTATGGCGGTTAGAGAATGTTTTTCGATAGAGCAACAAATTTTGAAGGAGTTGGTATAGGAGCAGTCCTAGTATCAGAAACCGGCTAGCATTATCCGGTATCTGCCAAGAGCAGGTTCCCCTGCACCAACAATATGGCCAAATACGAAGCCCGCATCTTAGGGCTCAAGATGAACATTCAAGAGTTGCTAGTGATCCGAGATTCAGACCTACTTATACATTAGGTCCGAGAAGAATGGGCAACCAAAAACTCCAAGATACTCATTTATCTGCATCATGTACAGGAATTGAGAAAGAGGTTCACAAGGACGGAGTTCCAACATGTTCCCAGAGTCCAGAATGAGTTCGTCGATGCATTGGCTACCCTATCATCCATGATACAACATCCAGACAAAAACTTCATTGATCTTATTGCAGTAAAGATCCATGATCAGCCAGCTTATTGTGCCCATGTTGAAGAAGAAGCAGACGGAAAGCCTTGGTTTCACAATATCAGGGAATATTTGACCAAAAGAGAGTACCCAGAACTTGCAAATCCTACTCAGAAACGCACACTTCGGAGGTTGTCCAATAACTTCTTTCATAGCGGAGGAATCCTATATAGGAGGACTCCTGATTTGGGATTGTTGAGGTGTGTTGATGCAAAAGAAGCATCCAAGCTGCTAGAGGGAATCCACGCTGGGACCTGTGGGCCATATATGAATGGTTTTGTCTCAGTAAAGAAGATACTCTGAGCTGGTTACTTTTGGATGACTATGGAAACGGACTGCATCTAGTATGTCCGGAAATGACACCGCTATCAGATACATGAAGACATGTCAAAGGTACCTCCAAATGAGCTTAATGCAACAAGCTTGCCGTGGCTTTTTGCCGCTTGGGGAATGGATGTCATTGGACGCTTCCAACTGGCATAGATTTATCTTGCTAGCAATGGACTATTTCACCAAATGGGTCGAAGCAGCATCTTATAAAGTAGTGACTAAAAAAGTCGTGGCAGACTTTGTCCGCGATCGCGTTGTTTGTCGATTCGGGATTCCAGAGTTAATCATTACGGATAATGGCTCCAACCTCAACAGCGAATTGATGAAAGCTATGTGTGAAACCTTCAAGATCCGACACAACAATTTTACAGCCTAGAGGCCTCACATAAACGGAACCGTAGAAGCCGCCAACAAAAATATCAAGAAGATATTGAGGAAAATGATAGAGAAGCATAAACAGTGGCACAAGAAATTATCATTCGCTTTATTGGGATATCTCACCACAGTCCGCACATCAACCGGGGCAACCCTCTATATGCTGGTTTATGGTATAGAGGCAGTCATTCCCGTCGAGGTAGAAATTCCTTCCCTAAGGATCATACATGAAGCTGAGCTCGACGACGCAGAGTGGGTGAAAAGTCGTTATGAGCAATTAGCCTTTATAGAAGGAAAGAGAATGAATGTAGTTTGCCATGGTCAACTCTATCAGAATAGAATGTCCAGAGCCTTCAACAAAAAAGTTAAGCCGAGATAGTTCACACCAGGCAAACTGGTGTTAAAGAAAAATTTTCTGCATCAACATGAAGCGAAAGGGAAATTCTCTTCCAACTGGCAGGGTCCATACATGGTCCACCGGTTTCTGATAGGAGGAGTCTTCATACTTGTAGAAATGGACAGAGAAGTCTGGCCGAAGCCAATCAATTCAGATGCAATCAAGCGTTACTATGTGTAATCTTTATGATTTCCTATATGATGTAAATTGAAATACGCCTGACATGATTCCCGTTTAAGAGGGGATACGTAGGCAGCCCTATGGGTTCGGTTACAATTCAATAAATTTTCCATTTCCCCTGCAATTGGAAACTGGACCCTCAAAATTCTGAAGTAATTTCAGCCAATTATCGCAAGCAACAGTCAGAAATGTCGATCCATCAAACTGAGGCAGAATTTTGAGAAGGACCCTCAAAATTCCGCAGAAAGAGAGGTTGCAATGTCTCGAACTCGTCACAGTCATCGGTTCATCTAATTTTTTTTATATATATTTATGTCATATTTTTACTAAACCATGCATGTTTATTACTAAAATTGCTTTGTTTAGCAACGCTACCCCAACTGTACATGCAATATCACTAGATCAAAGCCGAGCAGGTCAAGCAGAGCTAGCGGGGATACGAACTAACCGCCCCCTTCTACAAAACTCACGATTTTTCTTTGGATGCAGGCACTTGAGTTGCAAAATCATCAAATACACTATACACTCACGAGACAAACATTGTTCAGGAATACAACTCTCAGAACTATTGCACTTACTCACAGTTTCTATCCGCACACAACAGTGTCCCCAACAGGCACAATGTCCCAACAGTCACAATATCGCAATCTGTTATCAGCTAAGAAAACTCTATTACCATTTGCCCTTTTATTTCTTGCATAAGGCTACCATTTTGCCTTCCGAGACTAAACGTTGTCTCCGTCTACATTTTTGCATTGCATAAGGCTACCATTCTGCCTTCCGAGACTAAACGTTGTCTCAAACTGCATTTCTGCATTGTATAAGGCTACCATTCTGCCTTCCGAGACTAAACGATGTCTCCATCTGCATTTCTACATCGCATAAGGCTACCATTCAGCCTTCCGAGACTAAACGCTCTCTCCATCTACATTGCATAAGGCTACCATTCTGCCTTCCAAGACTAAACATTTTCTCCATCTGCATTTCTGCATTGCATAAGGCTACTATTTTTCCTTCCGAGACTAAAGGTTGTCTCCATCTGCATTTTTGCATTGCAAAAGGCTACCATTCTACCTTCCGAGACTAAACATTGTCTCCATGTGCATTTCTGCATTGCATAAGGCTATCATTCTGCCTTCCGAGACTAAACATTATCTCCATCTATATTTCCTGCATTGCATAAGGCTACCATTCTGCCTTCCGCGGTTAAGCTCTACCTCACTTGCATGGCTGAAAGATCGCCACCTTATTTATACTTGCATGGCTAAAAGATCGCCACCTTACTTTCACTTGCATGGCTGAAAGATCGCCACCCTTATTTACACTTGCATGGCTGAAAGATCGCTACCTTATTTACACTTGCATGGCTGAAAGATTTCCACCTTATTTACACTTGCATGGCTGAAAGATCGCCACCTATTGCATCTAATGCGCTGAAAGATAGCCAAATACTACATCTGCATGGGTTGAAAGATCGCCACATACTGCATCTCAAGGGCTGAAAGATTGCCAAATACTGCATCTCATGGGCTGAAAGATCGCCAAATTATCTAAAGGCTTCATTGTTCGGAGGCACCATCTTCATAGCCCGAGAACACCGTGCCATGGCCTGAGGATCCCCTTTTAATCTTTTGCATATCATTATTCAAAGGCATCATGGTTCAGAGGCATCATCCTCATAGCCCGAGAGTATCATTTAATAGCCTGCGAATCCTTTATTATATGATTCATGGCCTAGGACATCGTGGTGTAAGGACGTCATTCTAACCGTCTGAAGACAATCCTCATGGTCCGACGGAAAATTGCATCATGTTTAAATTTATGCACAATATATTCTTGTATTGTTTGCTTGCAGGTGAACCGACGAGCAACGACCATCTTGGCAGGAGAGATCTCGCTCCAGTTCCTGCAGCCATATCAAACCTAAACATTCCACACACCCGACCCGAGAGATTGTGTCCGTTCTTGAAAATTTGCATCGGCATACTCCACCGACGGATCCTGAACTACATATGGCTTGATTCCTATAAAATCAGAGATATGCAGGTAGTTTGGAGGCCAGGATACGGCCTAACTTCTCAAACTGTTTCGTTCGGTCAAAATTGGCCATCATATCTTTACCCGGCAACTCTTACATCCTTCCCAAGTAAAGAGGGATAGCTATTGATACCCAATTCTTCCCTGTATATTTTTAATATGCAAAATACTTTCAAAATAACATATGTGTGCATATATAAGCATGTCCAAATATTTTACTATTTTTCTTTAACTTTTAAAGATTTTTTTTATCAATTTATTGCCTTATTTTATCCAGAAAACACAATAATTATTCCCAAAATTATCATTTTTGGTGATTCATATATTGGACTCTCATATTTATGCTAATATAATTTTTGTATATTTTTAAAAATTTATTTGGTATTTTTTAAAGCCAAATTGCATAAAATTGCAATATTAGCCTCTTTTAAGATTTAACTACGTTTATATTTATAAAAACGTAAGCCTAGCATTTTTAAATTGATAATTATAGATTTTAAATCATTTTAATACTTTTTATTTGTTTAAAAAAATTAAATTACTATTTTTTATAAAATAAATAAAGGAAAATTGGCTATTTAAAATATAGCCTAATTGTGTTTCAATTGTAGACTGGATTAAACCCCCAATTTTAAACCCAATTATCCAGCACAAATCCTAATCATACCTGACCCCCGACCCAATTAAAATAACCCACCCGGATCCCCTACCTACCCGTTCAATCTAGGTCGTTGATCAAAATGATCAATGGCAACAACAATCCTTACTTTTTTTTAATTCAAATGACCCCTAACCCTAACCCCATTTCACACCCCCAGCCGCCTCTGAATCCCTTTCTTTCTCAATCCTCTCTCAAACCCTAGCCGCCGCCCTCAACTCCAACCATAAAATCTCCCAAATCAATGGCTTCCAAAGTCATCGGAGGCTTGTATCCACCTCCTATGGCTTCTACAACCATAAAATCTCCCGGTTGTCTCTGACCTTTCTCCAGCCAGCCATGGCTATTCGAGTGTAACTCTTGACTCTACTGCTTAGATCGATGGTTTTCAAAGTCATTCTCACCACTTGGGGTTATTATGCAACCCTAATCTTTAAGGTTCTTCCGATTGTTTTTAGATCTGTGTTTGCTCTAAACTTCTAAACATTTTTCCCAAAGTTTCTTCTAAAACTCTACCTTCGAAAACCCTTATCTTTTCCGATTAGGTTTTCTGTTAAGATATTTGACATGTTTTGTTGTGTTTCCTTATGTCATTCTTCTACTTGAGTTTGCTTGTTAAGGGCCCTAATTCCTTTTGAGGTTTCTGAATCTATTTTTTGCTAGTATTTGTTCGATTTACTTGTTTTTCATCTCTAGACTCGATTGGTGTTGAAAACCCTAAAATTTTGGGTTCATTTGAGTTCTGAGACTATTTGCTGGGTGATTTACTTGTTCATCATCTCTGAATTTGATTGGTTTCAAAAATCCTAATTTCTTTGGGGCCTGTTCGAGCTTCTGAAGCTCCTTCATATTTTTGAAGTTGCTCGACTGGTTTTAAATATTTTTGTTTCAGCACCTGTTTCTTTATGTAATTTTGACTTACTGCTATCAATGAAACTCGACTATACTTTTTCAGAAGGGCCTTTACATGACCCTTTGCATGCTCCTGATACTCTCTCCTTTCTCTATTACTAAGTTAATGAAGTTGACCTATGTGATTACCATGTTTCGATAGTTCACTGTCTTATGACTATGTGATTGTTATTGCATGTTACTTCTCTTTGCCATAGTTTGGCTTCGCATGCCTAATGTTTATGCACTCTATTTATCTCAATTCCCCTCTTAAATGACCTTCAATTTTGGACTAATTTCAAACCATTCCTTGTGAGATTCTGATTGCACTCGTATGTTAATTAATTGATGCTTTCCTTGTTTCGCCTTACTGATTTCCCTATTTCTGGGTCTAATTTCGAACACTTTCCTTTGAACCTTTGATCCCTAGTTTTCTACTCAATTTGATTGATTCCCTTACCTTGGTTACATTGGTACTTGATTCTTACCGATATTTCCTTGATTAGAATCTGATGAACCTAGTCTTTATTACATATTGTGTACTTGTACTATGCTGAAAATATTTCCTTATTTGTTATATTCAGCCTTATGTGATCTCTTTCCTTATTTAGTATTTGCATGTTACCGTTTAAATTTAACTACTTAATTAAAGAAAGTACTTATACTGATTTGATTTTAATTAGCACATAGTTCCATAATTACTGCTAAACTATGATTCTTGCCTTATTTTCTACATATTTTCAAACTATAAGTACCTTGCTCTTTTATTAGCACAAACACGAACACGTTTTCTGAACTCACACTTACACTCAAAACATTCTCTCTTGCTTTACTACTTCTACTGTGGACTATATAGCTGGCTGAAAGCCAAAGCTATATTTCGAGTCCTGCTACCTTTCTTTACTGCATTTTGCTTCTTTGACTGGTATGTTCTAACTAATTTTCAGCACCAACAATAACATGTTCCCTTACTGTTTTTGTCATTCATGTTTGATTCCTGTTTGTATTTAATTCAATTCCATCATCAAGCATACTGTATTCTGCCTTTTCTGTTCTGAATTAATGTTTTGTGAATCTTAAATCCCCATCCCCTAGGTGTTTGGTATCTATGATTGGCATGGGGCATGGCAGTATTGAACATTGTTGTGCATGACTCAAACTTGATCCCCTGGGATCATAACCTCTATGTTTCTTTGGTATTGTCTGTTCTGGTGGGCTTATAGGCATGCCAACATCTTATATTGTTGTGCATGCCCAAAAGCTGACCCTTGCCTAAGTACATAGGCTCTTTGCAATAAATTCCCAACCCCTGAACCCCTTTTGTATGAAGTTATCAGCTCTGTAACTGTTTCCCAACACCTCTTTTCCGCTTCTTTACTTTCTTAGTTCTTAAAGCTCTAATTCTGCACTTCCACTCTCTCTTAGACTTAAGTACTACCCCCCTCTTGTGAGCTTTGCCTTGGGACCCATGAGCTCCCCGTGAACTTAGACACATGAAGGCTGGCATTTCCACACTGCAGTTGTCCCAATTCTAGTGTGAAACTTGGGTGTGAGCACAACTCAGGGTCCTATTGAGGCCCTTAGGGATCTATGACACACTCAAGTCTGAGAAAGGCTTTGGATCAGTGGTCTTTGAGTTGGTTTATCTCATAACTCAGTGAGGAAGTCAGAATCAGGCTTCCTCTAGTTGTACTTTCTTTGTATTTTCTAATGTAATTTATTATTCTAGTTTGTAATAAGTTATAATAAACATATGGGGCTGGCTAGTGAAAGGGTTGGGTAATTATGCATGCAAGGGTAGAAATATGCCTATAGGATACTTTTAATTCTGCATATTCAAACTTCTTTTAGAAACCATGCCTATAGGGTGTTTTAATTCTGCAAACTGCATTTTAGAAATCATGCCTATAGGGGTTCATAAGTAAAATCCTGTTTGTTTCTACTTACATGCAATGTCAGATACCATGTTTATAAGGGTCTAAAATCAGTAACGCTTAGAAATCATGGCTATAGGGACTTTTAAATAAACCTGATTTGCTTCCTTCACAGTCAATATTAGATATCATGTTCATAGGGATTAAAAATTAGTAATGGTATATACTATCACCTGCAAAGCTTCCAACTAACTAATTTGATTTTTGTCCCTTCTGAACCTCTTTTAATAATCTAATTCCCTCGCTTAAAAAGGTGTAGCAAGTATGCATATAGGATTTCAAACAATTTATTTCTAGTTTTTATTATCTCATCACCTTCTGAATTCAGTATATATCATGCCTATAGGACCCCATAGATATCATCACCTTCTATTTTATGTGTTTGTTTTGAGGAGGTATACCTGAGCCTTTGCTTGTTTTATATGTTTCCCCAAACATGCAGTATGTGTTTTTTATGTCGCCTTAGAGTTTTTACCTTTTGAAACTTCAAATAAGCCTAATATCCCTCCCTTTTGGATTAGTAGTCCTAAGTGCCTCCGGGATTGATAAGAATGGGACAGGTAATAGCATGCAATAAGTAATCGAGACCAATTCGCGCTTTAATACCTTAACGGGATGGGAAAGGTAGATATAGATATGATGACCACACGATAATGTCACGTGTAGCCCCTCATCGAGGAGTGATTACCGGACATTGTGTTGGGTGACCCATATTTTTAATAAACTTAGGACCCCCTTTCCTTTTGTTCTTTATTTTTTTTCGTTGTAATTACTTTTTTAAAGAAAATCAGCTCTTTTAATTTTTTTTTTCAAACTCTGTTTACTTTCAAACCATTATGTATTGAAATCCCCTCTTATTTGAGCCTTATCTGTTTATATGATGATTGCACCCCAATTCACAATAATTGTCTAGCCAGAAACCACACTAGTGAATTCTTAGAGGTGCCTAACACCTTCCCCTTAGAATAATTTCAAGTCCTTACCCTATCTCTGGTTATTCAAATCTAACTCCATTGGTGTCCTAATGCACCTTAATCATTAGGTGACGACTCTTCAAATGCAAACCCAATTCCCAAAAGGAACAAATTGCCCCAACCGAATGTCACAAACCCGATTTGCGAGAAAAAGTGGGCACGAAAGTATGTGGGGGTTAGCTACAAAGTACGATGATTCGATGGCTTGAAGTGATGCTTCAGCGTAGGCTCCTGGTAGGTCGTGTTTGTCAGGCGTGGCCATATGCCCAGAGGACTTCTTCCTATGTCCTGGCTTCGTCCTTTGTTTCCTCCGAATTGGGCTTCGTTGAGCCCCGAGGTCGCGACCTCGTACCCCCGAAATCCCGAGGCATGCTTCCAGAATGTCTCGAAAGCGGGAAATTAAGTCCTCGGATTTCATTGTGTACAGAAGTACAACCAGCATGATATCTGTCTGGCTCGATGGTGCCTTTCCCCAATACGATCTTGCAGTGCCACATATGCTGGGCTTGGCAATTGCAGGGACTATCATCATTTTGGAACTCAGCTCGGAAGTGGCTCATCTTGTCGACCCTGGGTATTACTTGCTTCTTACCTGCTTGCCTCATAACTCGAAGAGGGATGTAAGGGTAGGTTCCTCTTAGACCAATTAGTATCAGGAAAAGTGCATCTTTGGATCGGGCGATAAACTCCTCGGTCGGAAACCACTCGAACATCCATTGAACCTGTTCTTCAATTAGATTATCAAATAACTCGACCCATCCTTTGACAATCTCAAGCTGAGCGAACATGTCGGGGATGTAATTCATTCACTTTGGATGGTGGAAAGCGACGTGATCATCCTAGTCCCTACTCTGAATTTCTTTTTCGTATTCGCCTATTTGGAGATGTTCCATGAGCCAGAGTTGAAGTAGTAAATTGCAGCCTTCGAGGTGTTTTGCTCCTCGTTGGCACTTCTCTAAGGATCGGTATATGTATGCAATGATCATGGGCACAATGCTGATTGTCTACTCGCCAAACCCCTCCATTAGGGTCTTAGTTACATTAGCCCGCCTGGTATGAATTCTTCCTTTCTTCATCGGAAACACGATTAGACCTAGGAAATAAATCATAAAGACGAAAACCATACGATGGATGTGTCCCAAGGACATGATGGCAAACTCGTCAGTGTAGGTACGGTAGGATTTACTATGACCGTACCTTTCATACAGGTAGTCAAAAGGGATGTATGATTCCTTCAGGCATGTCAATTCTGTATTCTTCTTCAAACCCATCATTCTGAGGATACCCCTGCCTTTGCGGTTCTCAAGGATTAGCAAACCTAGAGTTTCCCACACTAGACCGGTCAGTCCACCTATCTCCTCTAGCAAAGGCATCATTTCAATGTCCCCAAAGCGGAACACGACCCTTTCACAATCCCAAAACAATGTGGCAGCTTCTATGATCATGTTGTTAGGTTGGATTTCCACAAGGGATGGTAGATTTCCCAGATATTTTCTGATGAGAGTTTGGACGCTAGAGTGTAAATCTCTCCACCAACTTAACAATCTCGGGTGGATGTTGGTGACCATGCCGAATCTGGAGACTTCGTGCCTCATATTTCTGCAAGACAAATAAGGTTAGGCCCTTATCCCCATCAGACTCGGCTATTTAATATCACATTCTCCTCCTCTAAAACAACCGTTCGTCTTCGATCGGACAAAAGAAAGAAGTACCTGAGTCGGGAAATAAATGAGGATAACGACACCACATATCGGATTTGAACTCCCAGGTCGATGCCTTAGGAGGCTAACCTCTCCACTGAACACGCACCGAAGGAAAACTCTTCGACCTCAACTGTCGAACCTGCCGGTCTAGAATAGCCACTGGCTCCTCTTCATATGTCATATCTTTGTCCAATTGGATAGTGCTGAAATCTAACACGTGCGATGGATCTCCGCGATACTTCCGGAGCATAGATACATGAAACACGAGATGCACAACTGACAAGCTAGGTGGCAAGGAAAGTCTATAAGCCAACCTCTCCCACACGATCAAGAATCTCAAATGGACCGATGAACCTAGGGATGAGCTTGTGCTTCTTCCCAAATCTCATCATGCCCTTCATAGGCGATACACAGAGCAATACCCGCTCACCAACCATGAAAGCAACATCTCTAACCTTGCGGTCTACATAACTCTTCTGTCTGGACTGAGCTGTACGAAGTCTATCCTGAATAGTCCTGACCTTGTCCAAGGCATCCTGAACCAGATCCGTACCCAATAATCGAGCCTCTCCCGGCTCAAACCATCCAACTAGAGACCGACATCGCCTACCATACAACGCCTCATACGGAGCCATCTGAATGCTGGACTGGTAGCTGTTGTTGTAGGCGAACTCTGCTAAAGGAAAAAACTGGTCCCACGAGCCTCCAAAATTAATGACACAGGCTCGGAGCATGTCCTCAATGATCTGAATAGTCCTCTCGGACTGATCGTCCGTCTGGGGATGAAATGCTGTACTCAACTCAACCTGGGTGCCTAACTCTCGCTGAACCGCTCTCCAGAAATGCGAGGTAAACTGCGTACCCCGATCCGAAATGATAGATAGCGGCACCCCATGAAGGCGAACAATCTCCCTGATATAAATCTCGGCTAACCTTTCAGACGAATAGGTGGCTGCAACAGGAACAAAATGCGCTGACTTGGTCAGCCTATCAACAATAACCCAAACCGCATCAAACTTCTTCCGAGTCATCGGAAGTCCAGTAACAAAATCCATAGTAATCCTCTCCCACTTCCACTCAGGAAGCTCAATCCTCTGAAATAAACCACCGGGCCTCTGATGCTCGTACTTAACCTGCTGACAGTTCAAACAACGAGCCACATATGCAACAATGTCTTTCTTCATTCTACGCCACCAATAGTGCTGCCTCAAATCTTGATACATCTTCGCGGCGCCCGATTGAATAGAATACCGAGAACTGTGGGCCTCCGCTAAGATCAACTCTCGAATCCTATCAACATTGGGCACACAAACTCGCCCCTGCAATCTCAATACACCATCATCATCTAAGGTCACTTTCTTGGCACCTCCACACTGCATCGTATCCCTCAAGACACACAAATAGGGATCATCGAACTGTCGATCACAGATACGCTCCAATAACAAAGAACGAGCGACCGTGCAAGCCAATACTCGACTAGGCTCAGAAATGTCCAACCTCACAAACTAATTGGCCAAAGCCTGAACGTCCAAAGCAAGCGGTCTCTCACCGATCAGAATATAAGCAAGACTGCCCATACTGGCTGACTTCCTACTCAAGGCATCAGCCACCACATTGGCCTTTCCCGGGTGATATAAGATAGTGATGTCATAATCTTTCAAAAATTCCAACCACATCCTTTGCCCAAATTCAACTCCTTTTGCTTGAACAAATACTGAAGACTCTTATGATCCGTGAACACCTCACACGCCACACCATACAAATAGTGCCTCCAAATCTTCAATGCGTGAACAATGGCTGCCAACTCCAAATCATGCACTGGATAGTTCCTCTTATGAACTTTCAACTGCCTCGAAGCATAGGCAATGACCTTGCCATCCTGCATCAACACTGCACCAAGTCCAATACGAGATGCATCACAATAGACTGTATAGGGCCCTGAACCTGTGGGCAAAACCAACACCGGTGCCGTGGTCAGAGCTGCCTTGAGCCTCTAAAAGCTCGCCTCACACTCATTTGACAATCTAAACTGGGCACCTTTCTGGGTCAATCTGGTCATAGAGGCTGCAATGGATGAAAACCCTTCCACGAACCGACGGTAGTAACCTGCTAACCCCAGGAAACTCCGAATCTCCGTAGCTGAAGCTGGTCGAGGCCAGTTCTTGACTGCCTCTATCTTCTTCGGGTCTACCTGAATACCTGCTGCTGATACGACATGACCCAGGAATGCGACCAAACTCAACCAAAACTTGCACTTCGAGAACTTAGCATACAATTGACTATCCTTCAGGGTCTGAAAAACCGCTCTGAGGTGCTGCCCATGCTCCTCCTGACTGCGGGAGTGTATAAGAATATTGTCAATGAAGACTATCACGAACAAGTCCAAATAAGGTCTGAACCCTCGGTTCATCAACTCCATGAATGCTGCTGGGGCATTAGTCAATCCGAATGACATGACCAAAAACTCATAGTGCCCATACCGAGTGCGAAATGCTGTCTTAGGGACATCAGACGCCCTAATCCTCAACTGGTGGTAGCCGGATCTCAAATCTATCTTTGAAAACACCCTCACACCCTGAAGCTGGTCGAATAAGTCGTCGATCCTCGGCAGTGGGTACTTGTTCTTAATCGTCACCTTGTTCAATTGACGGTAATCAATACACATCCTCATCGAACCATCCTTTTTCTTCAAAAATAGCACCGGTGCGCCCCAAGGAGAAACACTGGGTCTAATGAAACCCTTCTCAAGTAAATCCTGAAGCTGATCCTTTAACTCTTTCAATTCTGGCGGCGCCATACGATACGACAGAATGGAAATGGGCTGAGTGCCCGGAGCTAGATCAATACCAAAATCAATATCCCTGTCGGGCGGCATGCCCGACAGGTCTGAAGGGAAGACCTCGGGAAACTCCCGAACAATAGGAACAAAATCAATAGACGGGACCTCAGCACTGGAGTCGCGAATATAAGCCAGATAAGCTAGACACCCTTTCTCGACCATGCGTCGAGCCTTCACATAAGAAATAACGCTGCGAGTAGAATGACCAGGAGTCCCTCTCCACTCTAGTCGGGGCAAATCTTGCAACGCCAAGGTCACGGTCTTGGCATGGCAATCCAAGATTACATAATACGGGGACAACCAATCCATCCCTAATATGACGTCGAAATCCACCATATACAAGAGCAACAAGTCAACACGGGTCTCAAGACCCCTGAATACCACAACACAGGAATGATGAACCTGGTCCACCACTATAGAATCCCCCACTGGTGTAGACACGTATACAGGAATACTCAAGGCCTCACTAGGCATAACCAAATAGGGTGCAAAATAGGACGACACATATGAATACGTAGATCCTGGATCAAATAGCACAGAAGCATCCCTATCACAGACCAGAATAGTACCTGTAATCACAGCATCTGATGACTCAGCCTCTGGCCTAGTTGGCAAGGCATAACAACGGGGCTAGGCCCCACCTCCCTGAATCATATCCCTGAGACGATCTACTGCTGGCTGACCCCTACCTCTAGCGATCTGAGCTCCACCTCTAAGGCCTCTACCTCCACCTCTATGTCCTCTACCCCCGCCTCTAGCTGGCTAGGCAGGCTGTGGGGAAACTGGTGCCTGAATCATTGAGCGAGGACCCTGCTGCTGTGAGCTGATGGAAGCTCGAGGGCAATATGACTCATATCGCCGCAAGTATAACAAGCCCTTGGCTGCTGAGAATAACGAAGTGGTGGTGCACCGATAGGTGCTGATGGTGGACTGAAGAGCTGCTGGTTAGAATACTGCAGCTGAGAACCACACCTGGTGTACCATGAGAAACCTGGAGAGCTGACTGGAAGGGCCTCGAAGGATGGCCTCTACCATAAGAATCCCTACCTCCAGACGAGGTACCACCAAATCTACCTGAATGATGGGGCCTCTTATCAGACCCATGACCACCTCTCTGAGAAAGTGCCAGCTCTATCCGACGACCAAATCTACTCCCGGCACTCAAGGCCATCTGAACACGAATCGACTGAACCAACCCATCGACAAACCTTCGCACCCTCTCTCTCTCGGTGGGGAGTATCACAATGGCATGACGAGCGAGATCAATGAATCGGGTCTCATATTGGGTAACCGTCATAGGACCTTGCTGGAGACGCTCAAACTGCCTGCGAAGAGCATCTCGCTGAGTAACTGGAAGAAACTTCCCCAGAAATAACTCTGAAAACTGATCCCAGGTCAATGATGGCGACCCTCCTGGCCTGGCTGAACAGAAATCCATACTAAGTCTTGGCGGACCCTGCCAGGCGAAAAGTGACGAAGTCGACCCCATTGGTCTCTATAATGCCCATAGTCCGTAGAACCTCATGACAGCTGAATATGAAATCCTGAGCATCCTCTGAGGGAGTGCCACTATATGTAGTAGTGAAGAGTTTGGTGAAACAATCAAGCCTCCACAAAGCATCCGCGGACATAGCCGCACCATCACTGGACTGAGCCGCAATACCTGGCTGGGCTGCCACAGCTGGCTAAACTGCTGGAACCTGAGCCTGAGGAGCTACCGCTCTGGAGTACGAGTATCGGGAGTCTGAACTCCTCCCCCAGGCTGAGATGTGGCTGGAGCTTCGGGAAGCAAAACCCGCTCTAGAAATGCCCTCCATAAAGCCTACCAGTCGGACCAAAGCGTCCTGAAGCATTGGAGTGACTATGAAACCCTCTGGGACCTGAGCTGGGCGCACTGGAACAGCTGGAGCTAGAAACTCCTCGTCATAGTCAATATGAGGCTCCACCTCTGGGACTGCTGCTCGGGGCTGAGCTCTGCCCCGACCTCAGCCTCTGGCACGACCTCAGCCTCGCCCCCTGCCCCTGATAGGAGCTGCTGCTGGGGGCTCGGGCTGCTACGAGGTAGAAGAGGAAGCACGTGTCCTCGCCATCTACGTAAGAACAAAGTGGAAAGACAATCAGTACTTGAGAAACAGAATCACATGACAAGAATGAACAAAGTGAAGCTTTCCTAACTCAGTAGCCTCTGCGGGATGAATATAAACGTCTCCGTACCGATCCCTCAGACTCTACTGAGCTTGTCTGTGAGTTGTGAGACCTAAGTAACCTAGGGCTCTAATACCAACTTGTCACGACCCGGATTTCCCACCATCGGGTGTCGTGATGGCGCCTACTATCGGAGCTACGCAAGCCAAATGTTTAAAACACCTTTCCTGCTTTCTTTCAACAATATAATAAGCGAGACAAAATCTAAGCGGAAGACTTTAAATTTTAAAACAACTGAAAACCAAAAGTGCGGAAGTTTGAACCAAAATGCTACCCATAGTTTGGTGTCACTAGCTCACGGACTACTACAGAATGCTACAAACAATGTCTGAAAGGAAAATACATCATGTTTGTCTGATACAAGATAAACAACGAAAACATGGAAAGGGACTTCGGCCTGCGAACACCAGCTAGGCTACCTCGAGAGTCCCTGGACTGAAGATAGCTCCCAAAAGTCCTACTGCTGCGGTCCGAAAGCTGCTCCCTGATCTGTGCACAAAAATGCACAGAGTGTAGCATCAGCACAACCAACCCCATGTGCTGGTAAGTGCCTGGCCTAACCCCGGCGAAGTAGTGACGAGGCTAGACAGGACCTACCACAACTTAACCTGTACAGATATATATAACAAGTGCAAGAAAACAATAACAAGATAATACAATGTAAAGCTGGGAGGGGACATTCTATCGGGGAGTAACAGATAAAAATGAAATATTGGAAATAAATAGAAGAAACTCAGGTTTCCATAATATATATATATATATATATATATAAGTGGACGGCGTGCCACACGATCCCATAATATCATATATAAGTGGACGACGTGCCACACGATCCCATAATATCATATATAAGTGGACGGCGTGCCACACGATCCCATAATATCATATATAAGTGGACGACGTGCCACACGATCCCAATTCATCTTTATCACAGTGCACAATATGTCACCGGCAACGGAGGCCAATAACCAAGTGGACGGCGTGCCACACGATCCCATAATATAGTATATAATATCTGACTTCATATAGTAGACCCCTTCAGGGGAGGATAACAACTCAATACCTTTAACCCGACCAGGGTACAACTAACAGCCCAAAATATCCCGACAAGGGAGAGTATATATCAGTCTACACATACCGGCAAGGGAGTACTCACCACACATTCTCTTTTTTAAATCACTTCTTCCTCAACTAACACATTCATGTTCGGGATAACGCTCCAAAAGTACACCAATCACAATTCTACTTCAATCGTTCACATTATATGAAACTCATCAAGTAAACAAGGAGATTGTGTCACATTACTCGAATTAAAAGCAATTAAGACTCACGGTCATGCTAGACACCGGTGCATAGATAACCATCACCATGCCTATACACCGTACTCCACATTAGCAAGTAGCAAATAACATCGTAATCCTATTCCTTCAAGCCAAAGTTAGAACAAACACTTACCTCGAATGCTCCAAACTCAACTCATGATTCTAGTATAGCTTTACCTCTTGATTCCACCACCAATCCGCTCGAATCTAGTCATAAGTTACTCAATCGCATTAATAATTACTAAATGGATAAATCCCAATGCATGAAAATAATTTTTACAAGGTTTTTCCCAAAAAGGTCAAAAACACCCCCGGACCCACGCGGTTGAAACTCGAGGTTCGGACCAAACCCGGTTACCCATTCTCCCACGAATCCAAATATATGCTTTGTTTTGAAATCGGACCCCAAATTGAGGTCCAACTCCTCAATTTGTAGAAAACCTAGGTTCTACCCAAAACACCTAATTTCCCCCATGAAAATCTTTGTTTTGAAGTTGAAATCATGTTAAAAGATGTTAAGTGAAGAAAATGAGTTAGAAATCACTTACCAATCGTTTTGAAGAAGAAAAGGTGTTTGGAAAATCGCCTCTTAGGTTTTGGGTTTTTGAAAAGTGGAAAAATGACTGAAAATCCCGAATTTATACATTTTTGCTGGGGGCTGGCGTGGACCGCACAGAAATGCACCGCGGCCGCGCCGAGGGAGGGGATAAGTGGGCTCTCTCTAAACCCACCCAGCGCGGACCGCACTGATTTGGTGCGCGACCACGCTGGTCGACCTGGCTACCCCCTCTGAAGCCCACCACGCGGACCGCACAGAAAAGTGTCGCGGCCGCGTGGCTGCCAGCGCGGACCGCGCGAAAATGGCCGCGGCCGCGCCGGACCTGCAACACCTGAACCTGCCTTTTTTTTTAAAGTTTATGACCTCCTGGGCCCCACTCGAAACTCACCCGAGCCCTCGGGGCTCCAAACCAAACATGCACACAACCTTAAAACATCTTACGGACTTACTCATGCGATCAAATAGCCAAGATAACATCATATACATAGGATCAAGCCTCAAAATACATGATTTTCTTTCAACTTTTATAAAAACTCAAATTCCCCATTTTAAGTTCGAAACACGTCATATGACATCCGTTTTTAGCCAAACTTTACAGATAGTGCTTAAAACATATTTAAGACTCGTACCGGGCGTCCGAACCAAAATACGAGCCCGATACCACAGTTTTCCGATCAATTTTCTTCTTCATTTTCCTTTATTAATTTCATAAAACAATTTCACACAAAAATTCATTTCGCGGGCTTGGGACCTTAGAATTTAATTCCGGGCACACGCCCAAGTCCCATATTTTTCTACGGACCCTCCGGGACCGTCGAATCACAGGTCCGTGTCCGTTTACCCAAAATGTTGATCGAAGTCAATATTATGCATATTAATATCAAAATCCATCAAATATTTCACATAATTCACATATTCTAACATAAAAACTTTTCGGCTACGCGCTCGAACTACACACGCAAAACAAGGCAACTAAAAGCGAGGTTTTCAAGGCCTCGAAGAGCGGAACAAGGAAGAACTACGGTGATGACCCTTTGGGTCGTCACAGGGTAAGATTTAACTGGGTCGGGGGCGGGTTTTAATTAGAAATTGGGCCGGGGAATTGGTGATTGATTTGGTTATAATTGAAAGCCAAATGTGGCTATGAGTTAAATAGCCACTTTTCACTTTTAAATTTATAAAAAATAGCAAATAGTTTTCTAATAATAAATTCAAAGTACTAAAATTATTAACCATACATAATTAATAATATAGAAATACAAGACTCAATTTTATGAATATAAAACACAATTAAACCTTAAAATGGCTAATATTAAAATTATGTGCAATTTAGCTTTAAAAATACTAAATGAAATAGTAAAAATATGTAAAAAAACAAAAATTTAGACATATTTTGGCATAAATATAAAAATCAAATAGGTGAATTATCAAAATAATAATTTTAAAAATAATTATTGAAATTTTATGGGTAAACAGTGGGAAAAATCAATTTAAAAACCTTAAAAATTGTATATCAAGCCATGGAGAAAGTCAAAATTATTAAGGAGAGGTTGAAAACAGTCACCAAAAGTCATATTCGGACTTTCGTCGCAGAGATTTGGAGTTCAAAGAAGATGATTGGGTATTTTTGAAGGTTTCCCCCATGAAGGGTATCATGCGGTTTGGAAAGAAAGGAAAATTGAGTCTGAGGTATGTTGGACCATATAGAGTCATTCAGAGGATCGGTAAGGTGTCATACAGGCTTGATCTACCATCTGAGATGTCATTGGTACATCCAGTCTTCCATGTGTCTATGTTGAAGAAGGCAGTGGGAGATCCATCCACTATTGTGCTGGTTGGAACTATTGAGGTTAATGAAGAACTGTCATATGAAGAAATTCCGCTTGCCATTCTCGATAGGCAAGTACGGAAGTTGAGAAATAAAGAAACTGCCTCCGTGAAAATGTTATGGAGAAACCAGCAGGTTGAAGAATCCACTTGGGAAGCCGAGAAAGAAATGAAAAAGAAGTACCCACATTTGTTTGCATAGACATGTAATAGCTTCTATGAATTTGGTTCCTATGAACTTAGTATCACTTGATTAGTCTATATAAAACTATTCCGTTTTGATTATATATTTCCTATGGGGCCGTAGTTGGTGTGGTTATGAGTTATGTCATGTCAATAAATTATGTATATGTTGTTCGGATATGTTTTTGGGGCTTTTTGACAGGTGGATATGCCCAATTGCAAAGGAAACTCTGCCGAAATTTTTGGAAAGATTGAGAGTTAGTAAAAATGTGGGTGATTTAGCTGTGCGAAAGAATAGATAGGTTATGTTATGTGTTTTAAGGCAGAACTTACTTCTCAGAGGGCGAATGATCCTAAGCGAGAGAGAATGTAAGGGCCCAGAAAACATCGCTATGTAATTCAAGGTTTTGTGGTGCAAAGGTAGGCAAATACGTTGTATTTTCGAAGTTTTGATTGAGCAATGCATTGGGCAGTTGAAATTTTTATCTTAGCTAGACCAAGCATTAAGCTGGTGAGGCCTATATAAAGCCAGGTTGGAACAGGCTTTAAGCTGGTGAGGCCTGGATAAAGCCAAGCCAGACTACGCTTTAAGCTGGTGAGGTTTTGATAAAGCCAGGCTGGACAAGACTTTAAGCTGATGAGGCCTGGATAAAGCCAGGCTGGACCGTGCTTTAAGCTGGTGAGGCCCGGATAAAGCCATGCTAGACCAGACTTTAAGCTGGCAACGCAGGGCCTGTAGCCCGGTCCAAAAACTTTGGAATATCCATTTTTTTATCCTTATAACACGACCTAACTTCTTTATATACAGGCAATGTGTCATTTTTGATGAAAAATCTGATGCTTTAGAATGAGAGAGGGAGACCTAGAGTGAGAAAGTAATCTTCATCAAATCCTTCTTTAATTCTTACTCAAATCTTTGAAAAGTAACAAGGAAAACACACTAGATTTTCATCCTTGAAGTAACATTCTACACCCTAACCCATAATTTCAAATTTTAGATAAATATGGGTAATTAATAAGTGGGTTCATGGGTATAAGGGTTGATTATCTCGCATGTATGTATGATAAGAGGGTATGGGAAAATTGAGCTAAAACAATGTAACAAATGGGGTGTAGGATGATAGAATCTGTCACAAAAAGATCTTAAAAATCATAATGCACACTTAGTGCTTGATAATGTGCCCAAATGAGCTAGAATCCTGATTATCCCTCTAATTCTTGGTTCAACTTGTAATTCTAATAAAATAGATCGAAGTTGCTAGGAGTTCCGAAATTATTGTAAGAATTTAAGGAAAGCACTATTGAGGTATGTAGGGCTAAAACCCCCTCTTCTTAGAAATTGAGCTCCCATGGTGTCCATGCAAATATTGTAAGTCCGAAATTTGATTGATGTAGTACTGTTATTTCAAAGGAATTGGTATTGAAAGAATATATGTGAAAGGTGTATCTCAATGTGTTCAATATGCTATTCTTGGTAAATTGAGGATATGTGAAGAATGTGAACTATGTGCTAAAATGCCTATTTCAAGTCAAGTTTAAATTGTGATTATTATGCCGAATCATGTGAATTCCTCTCTATGCTTACAACTTGAATTGCTCTTGTATGTTCCCATTATCTTAAATGGCAAGGTTTATGTTGAAAGTGAAAGTAATGTGAAATGTGAGATATGAAATGTGGCCTAGTGCCAAGTATGATGTGCTAATTGTGGCCCCAAGTGCCGTCGAACTGATATATGTGAAATAATGATTGAAGCAAGATGATTTATGGAAAAAGGAAAAATGTCTTGGTAAGATAAGCCTAGCCAATCGGGTTGTGATCGAACGCCATTGCCACACACATGGTGGAATTGTGATGATATTGAACCAGAAAGTGAAAATGAAATTGTGACTGACGTACATGTCTTAAATAAGGCAACCTAGCCGATCGGGTCATGATCAGACTCCGCGCAAGAAAGCGGTGGTATTGTGAATGATGATGCAACAGTATGAAATGTCCTAACCTAAAACTATGGAAATTATGTGAAAGCTATGTGATTCCTTTGCTTGATGGTATGGTGATTGTTTAAAGCTCGTGTTAGTTCTTATGATTTATTTGTTAATGGTTGTTCTTTCTAATAAGATGGTGTTTTGTTATACATACTAGTACTACTCCAAGGTACTAACGTCCCTTTTACTGGGGCACTACATTTTTTGAATAGATATAGGTGGTTCCATAGCAGCAGTGCTGATCGCAGGTAGCGGAGCATCCTCCTCTCAGAAATATTAGTGAGCCCCTCTTTTTCAAGGGGTTATGCGATATATCTCTTGTTGTAAATTATCACTTTTTGAGGTATAGTCGGTACGTTATTGCCGACATTATCATCATTGTCTTTTGTATCTCTAGAGGCTCCGTAGACATTTTGTGTAAGTTATGTACGGGTGTTGGATGGGTCATTGGAATATGTTGTAATTCTAATCTCTTGTTCCTCTAAACTGTAACTTTATGAAATTTTTGAAACATAACTATGGTTTATGGATTGTAATATAAAATGAACTAGCAATGTTATATGTACGATCTTTCCTACTGTCTAAATAAATGACAGTATGATTTCTTGATCATAGTGAGTTGGGTAGAAAGTGTCCAAAAGGCTTGCTGGGTTGGGTTCATTCGATTGTGCACCGGTCGTGCTTCCCGAGCTTGGGGCGTGACATTAGGCATTCTCGGGGTCCGTCAACTATTACTATTGGCCTTATTATCTGATTAATTACATGTTTTATACCTATTGTGCATTTTTAGTTTTTGACCACTTTTAATTATTTGTGGAATCATTCTGGAACAAGTTACGATTGTCATACACTTGTTTGGTTGGTACACATTGTGAATTGTGTCATCGGAATCGTACTCACAATTTACAGTATGTTTAAATTATTAACATTATTAGTTGTTATGGTTGGGTCACATAAATGTACCCCCGGATTTGAAATTATGTGTCACAACTACGTTACGGTAACCGTACCCCTAACTATGATAATTTTATTATAACACGCCTAAAGCAACTAGTGCTTTAAATTATTTTCCTAATCTTTCAGATTATTGTGATGCCAGATTTATGAACAAGATATTATTGCGGAGCAAATAGTCTAGCTAACATAATTTATTACTTGGCCATATTCTTTATGGTCCATGACCCACCTAACAGTCCATTCTTATTCCTTGCCAAGTAAGAAACAACTCCAATTTTTCCATCTATCCAATTAAAAGCATTTATTCAAGAACCAAGACTACATAAATCATAATAGAAATAAAAAATAATTAAAACAATTTAAATGACAGCTAAAACATGCTACGCAAACAACGTAGAATCATAAATCAACCAACACGCGCACCAAGCTGACACAATAAAATCAAAATGAAAATTGAGAAATGTACTTTATTGATGAACAAAGCTGAAAATTGCAAATCAATCGGGCTAAACAAAGTAAGAATCCTTTGACAAAAACAGCGAAATTAACAATCTAGAACCTCGAATCGACATCGGAAAGATCGAAACCAAATCGACCTCAGTCAGACGATAAACTAAAATTCGTCGAAGGAACACTGACCAAGGTAATTAGCTCCGTCAAGTCAATTAGGTCTAAGAATCCCAACATCAAGCTGCACGGAACGACACTCCTTATTGTCGTCTAAGTTATAGAAGAAACTGGTGTCGTTATTCCATTCGAGGTCGTAGAGAAGTTTCCTTAGCTGGTTCTGGATAATGTTGAAGTTGTGGTCGTTGGTCCAATCGTACCAAAGGTCGATTAGGCTTAAAGATCTGTTGTAGTTAACGAACAGTAGGAAGTGGAATTGGTGTGGCCATAGGGATGGTTTAGGTCCGATTCGACTAGTGATGAACATGGATGTATGAAAAAGCCATTGGAAATCCATATTGTGGCAACGACTAGTACGAACGATACCCTCCTCATGCTCACTGAAATGGACTTCAAAAGTTGATGGTGATTGTCTCCATTTTCCTTGTCAAATTCGATGTGATTCTGTTTCTTTTCCAATTAAAAATAATCAAAAGAAGATGGAGTCACATGGTGGGTAGGGGAAAACGGCTGAATTTTTGTTTCTTAGGGATTTTGTTAGTCTAGGTCTAGGTCTCGGTTGTGAAGAAGAAGAAGAGTCCTTTTAAAGTGTTAGGGTTTTATGGGTATTGGACTTGGATCTATGGGCTAAGGGTAATTGGGCTTGGATCTAGGGAATTGGGTTTGACCATGTCTTTTGGGTTTGAGTCTAGGCTAGAAAGACCAAATAGTACAATGTATCTATAAAATATAAAAATCACTCTAAATTAAAATAAACTAATATAAAACTAAATACTAAAAGTGAAACTAATTTTTGTATTTTCAAATGTTATAATACTATAAATATACTAATTGACTTTAACCTAAAGATGAAAAAATATTTTTTTTTGTAATTTTTATTTTTGTTATAAAAATAAAATAAAAGAGTCAAAACTGTTTAGAATAGCGATACAAAACCTAAATTAAATATTTACGCTAAAATGTGTAAAATCATGAGGAGGATAAAAAATGACATGTCTACAGTGAGGACACATGCTATTGGTCAGGATGGACGACCACCAGTACCACCAGCTGGGGCCACTAGAGGCCGAGGACGCGGTCGAGACCATGGAAGGGGCAGGGGTGTAGCCAGCACAACAGATAGGGCAACACCTACAGATCCACCAGCCGCCCCAATTCAGGATCAGGTCCCAGTTGTGGACGCTCTAGCAGTACCAGCTCAGGCACCAGTTGTGCCTATTGTAATTCCGGGTGTTCAGGAGGCCTTGGCTCAGATTCTATCAGTTTGCACTGGCCTAGCTCAGGCGGTCTCAGTAACTACAACCGCAGCTACTTCTCAAGTCGGGGGAGGCATTCAGACTACCGCTGCCCACACACCGAGCAGGTCGTGCAGTGACTTCAGACACCGGGGGCACATTCAGCCCATCCGGTTGTAGTTGTTCAGGACTATGTAGCTCTTACTATGACAGAGGACGAGCAACACAAGTTGGAGGGGTTTGGTAGACTTCAGCCTCCCGACTTTTAGTGGTATAGAGGGCAAGAATGCCCAGGGTTTCTTGGACAAGTGTCAGAGTATTCTTCGTACAGCGGGTATTTTGGAGACTAGCAGAGTTTCATTTACTATTTTTAGTTTTCTGTAGCTGCCTTCACTTGGTGGGAGGCTTATGAGAGGTGTAGGCTGATGTGCCCGAGAATTTCAGCACATTTCAATACTAATTGCTTAGATTTTAGCTTGTTTTAATGCAATTATCTCCGTTACTTATGTAGTTTTGTTGTTTCTACAGTACATAAGGACTGAGAACCCAATAACATGGAAATGGAAGCAAAAAGACAAGAAAAGAGCAAAATGTAGCAAAACTGCTGGTCTGCGATACACTATGCGATCGCAGATCAGACATGCGAGTCGCAGAATGCACGTCAAATCGCAGACAAACGCAGAGAACTGGGTTAAATCTCAAGTCAAGAATGCGGTCCAGTATGTGACCGTATAACCAACATGCGAGCCGCAGAGTGAACCGCAAACCAACCATGAAGTTCATGGAAGGACGAAGATGCGATGCAAAATGTGATCGCATTTCTGCAATGCGATCCGCATAATTGAAATGCGAAGAATGTAAACTAGTGTCTAGTCTGCGATGAGGATGTTCAAGATGCGGACCACATACATGCTCTGCGACAAGAATGTGATCGCATATAAGACCTGAAAGGGCATTTTTGTCCGTTTTCTATCCCGATTTTGAGTCCACTATAAATAGTTTTATGATGTCTTTGTGAGCTCATCTTATATAGTCTTTGAACCACAGTCCAAGACATCAATATTCCTCACTTTTGGAAGCTTTTGGGTAAAGATTCTCTACTTTGTAAGCTTTTATGACATTAAATACTCTTTGGTTTTTGTATTGTAGTATGAGTAGCTAACTTTAAATACTAAGGTTGTGGACCCTAAATGGGTGTTATGCTAATGGGTGTTTAACATTGAATATATATATAATGGTTGATTGATATTTGTTTACTTCTCATTCTTCATTTATTGTTGGTGGTTGCAAACATTAACAAGTGCCATTAAATTCTTGTTTTGCTTGGGAAAGTGGGTTAGAATTTGGTAGAAGTAAATATCAATGACTCAAGGCTTTAAACCTTGTTTAATAGAATCACTTAGGAATAAGTGGGTTTTATTTGGCATATATTGATGGTTATAAATTTCAAGTCTTTTATATTTGGGAAAATTATAAAGAGGAAATACTACTCAACTATTGGGAAATATTGGGTAGTCATTTACACATCATTTGCATATTAAAAGAACCTTCCATTAGAAATATATCATATTAACACCGATAAGCATTATACTCCATTAAAGGGGACACAACCTTGGTTTCTTTAATCCAATTAATTACTTTATAAATATTCCAATTAGTTGATACTTCCAAACAAACTCAATTCATACTCTTGTTACTATAAAACCATTCTCTTGTTACTGTTAACCAAATAGAGATACGACTTTAGTCGAGCAACACACTATAAGAGTAACCTTTTCACCCCTATTCCCTGTGGGATTCAACCCCAACCTTGTTGGGTTATTATATTTGACATCGACCGCATTATACTATTTATTAAAGTGTAATTTGCGCGTATCAAATTTTGGCGCCGTTGCCGGGGAATACGGTTTTGAAATTACTATTTAGTGTGTACTTTACTTAACGTCTATTTCTATTCCATCACACTTTGCTTGCTTTGCTTGGTGTTAATAGGAAAACATGTCTGAATATGGTGATGATGCGGAGACAGAAATGGGAGAGAATCCTCTCGCAGACATCGAGGAGAACATTAAGGATACTAACGCCATTGTACCGCCAGCTGTTGGAGCTTCAACATATAAAGTGGAACACGGTCTAATTCTGATGCTCAAGGCAGAAGGATTTTTCAGAAACTCCATAGATGATGATCCAACACAACACCTTAGGAATTTCTTGGGTGTGTGTGCAATGCACAAACAAAACAATATGCCCTGAGGTTGAGATGCTTCAAGTATTCTCTAGCTGGGGATGCGAGGAAATGGCTCCAGAATCTGCCACCCAACTCTATCCATTCTTGGCCCGAACTTGTCCTGGCATTTTTGTCCAAGTGGTTCCCGTAGAGCAAAAAGCGAGTTGCGGGATAAGATTTTCTTCTTTAAGCAGATACAGGGAGAGCAGTTGCATGAGGCATGGGATCACTTCAAATTATACTTGGTGAGGTCTCCAAACCATGGTTTGCCGGATTCCATGTTGTTGGAAAAATTTTATATGGGACCAAGCCATCGCCAAGAATGCAGCTGACGGATCTTTCATGGACAAATCATTTGCAAGAGTGACACAAATCCTGGACAAAATGGCAAAGCACAACCAAGCATGGAATTCAGAGGATACTACCGGAGGAATCAAATATGGCTCTCCTTCCTTGAGCAACTTAATCAAGGAAAATCAAGAGAGGGATCAAGTGATTGTCGGGCTTGCAATAAATATAAATGTGCTGACAAAGATGTTTACCGAGAATCAGACAAAGAAAGTGAATGCAGTGGAAGATGTCCAACCTATATTAGATGAAAATTTTGAGGAAGCAAATTATATCAACAACCCTCAAGGAGGGTATCAAAGGCAACCCTACCATGGTCAAGGGCAACAAAGCCAGTGGAGGCCAAACCCGCAAGGGCATGGCAACCAACAATGGATAAATGATTAAGGTAACTTACATCAAGGAAATTGGAACAACAACAACAACTTTGCAAACCAGAAACTGTAAAACTAGAGGATAGTTTAACCGCCATGGTTAGAATAACAAAAGAAAACGAAGAAATAGATAGAAAACGAGAGATTAAAGAAATACAACAGCAAGCTAAAGAAAAAATACAACAGATAGAGGAAGTAAAAAACACTAAAATAACAGAATTAGAAAAAGAATTAGAGATGCTAAAACAGATGTATGCAAATAAACTAAAAGAAAAGGAAAAACGTAAAGAAGAAGAACAAGAACTAAAACTAACAAATGAGATAGAAAAGTTCAAATTACAGTTAGAAGAAGTACAGAAGAGTCCATCAAAAATAAGTATAAACGAAATAAATGACAGAAATTTCAAGGTTAATTTCGTTAGCTACAGATAATCATGAAAAAGCATTTAATTCCACAACTCCATAAAATAGATCTTATGAAAAATAAGATGAACTCAAACAACCCCCCTCAAAATGGTATCAGAGCTATGAAAAATAAACATTTATATTAAGAAGCAAATCATGAAAAATAACACTGACATTAATAGTACAAACCCGTAAAACAGTGAAACAATCAAAATAACTAAGAAATCGCAGAAAATTAGGAAGAAACTAAAGAAACTATATATAGAATATGAATACTTAAGTATCACAAAAATAAACAAAGCTAGGCTGTCCAAATTAATCGATATAATATCTAAAACAGAATATAAATATGTTTGTTATCTAAAGGATAAAAGATGAATAAGGAAGAATTCGCATTAGAAGAGAAAACATATGAGAATCCAGAAGGATTAAAAATAACAATAATATTTTCCAACTTAGGAAGAAGATATAAAAAAATAGGAAATAACCTAAACTTAATGTTAGAAAAAGAAACTGTAAAACTAGAGGATAGTTTAACCGCCATGGTTAGAATAACAAAAGAAAATGAAGAAATAGATAGAAAACGAGAGATTAAAGAAATACAACAGCAAGCTAAAGAAAAAATACAACAGATAGAGGAAGTAAAAAACACTAAAATAACAGAATTAGAAAAAGAATTAGAGATGCTAAAACAGATGTATGCAAATAAACTAAAAGAAAAGGAAAAACGTAAAGAAGAAGAACAAGAACTAAAACTAACAAATGAGATAGAAAAGTTCAAATTACAGTTAGAAGAAGTACAGAAGAGTCCATCAAAAATAAGTATAAACGAAATAAATGACCAAAGTGATAAAGACACAGAACTAGGAGAAAACTATTCAGAAACAAGTGAAACATACACAGAACTTATAGAGAAAACAGAAAATATAAAAATAAACCCAGAAATAAATACAGGAGATATGAACGAGGATAAACCAAGCACATCAGGAGTAAAAAATCCAAAACAATTAAACCCAACCTATTACAGAGTAAGTTATGATGCATATGATAGAAACAAAACATTATGGGATAAAAGGTTAAATAAGAAATGGGCACCAAGACAGATAACTGAACAATATAATTTTTTAGATCTAGATTGTGTAGCAGATATAAATAAAACAATACAATTATGGATAGGATATATCTCAAAACAACTAATAGATAATAAAATAACAATAGCAGAAACACCGGGATATATAGAAAGAACATTAATAGGAACTGTAAAATTATGGTTACAAAATTTATCAAGTGAAAGCTTAGACACATTAAGGAGTAATAAAAAACTTGACGGTACAACTACAACAACAGTTACAGATATATTAAATAAATATGAAATAGCAATAAGAAATGAATTTAGTAGTATGACAACAGAAGTAGAAGAACAAAATAAAGAAAAAATTACAAATAGAAATTTAATGACAAAATTAGCAATATGCAATATGTGTTATATAGATGAATATACTTGTGCATTTAGAGACTATTATTATAAAGGAACATATAGTCCAGATGAAAGTAAAGAGATAAGAAAATTATATTTTACAAAATTACCAGAACCCTTTAGCTTAAAAATAATAAAAAGTTGGAACGAAGCAGGACTAGCAGATACATTAGGAGCAAGGATAAAATTTCTACAAAACTGGTTTATAGAATTTTGTGAAAAATATAAAGAAAATATGAAAATGGAAAAAATATTAGTAAAAAATTTGGCATGTTGCAAAAGTAGAATAGCACCCCAATTTGGATGCACAGATAAATATTACAAAAAAGAAGGAAAGAAAAAGAAATTTAAATCAAAATATTCAAAATATAAATATAGGAAACCAAGAAGAAGATATTATGTAAAAAATTATAAACATAAAAAACAATATAGGAAAAAGAAAAAACTAACAGAGTGTACTTGCTATAATTGTGGAAAGCTAGGACACTTAGCCAAAGATTGTAAATTACCAAAAAAAACCAAAGAAGAAACAAATTACCGAAATACTAATTGATAATGATAAATATACACAAGTAGAATATGTAGATTATGAATTAAGTAGTAAAGACAGCATATATGAGATATCAGAAAATGAGTTCTCTGAAAATGAAATAAACAAGGATATAGAAGAGTCAGATGAAGAAAATTATGACTGAAAAAGATATACAAGTTATACAACAAGAAGAACACCAAGATGAACAATCTTCAGAACAAAAAATAATATTTGACGCTAATATATTTGAACAAATAAAAGGAAAAGAATTGGATCTAAGTATAGACAAAATATTAGAAGTACCAACAATAAAGAATTGGTTTAAAAGACAAAAAGAAGAATACTATGTAGTAAGCCAAAGAGAACATATAATAGATTGTAAATACATCAAAGGTAAAGCACAAATACCAATTTTAAATAAAAGACTACTAAATAAAGAAATACAAGATATAAAAGCAAAAAATCCAATAAAATATGTACACTTAGGAGGAACGGAGATCCTAATAAAAGCATGTTTTAGGGAAGGAATAGATACCCCTATAGAAATATACTTGGCAGATGATAGGATTGTACAACCTATAGAAAAGAGTATAATAAGTGCTGTAAGAGGTAACTTAATATACCAAAAATTTAAATTTATAGTAAGTGCTAACTATTTAGTAGCAGTAGATGATAAAAATATAGATAAATCATTAGTATTATACTGAAAAATGTCTGGAATAGAATTAGCACCAGGAAGTAAAATATTCACAGCAAGATGTAAAAATCTATATGTCTTAACAACAAAACATAAGATAACAGCTAAAAATAAAATAAATAAAATAAAAATAGAAAATCCATTCGAAAGAATAGTATCAGTTATAGACAACAATGATTACAGTTATACAGAAATAGACATGGATGAAGATTTAGAAATAGTAAAAGAAAGATTAAGCACATCAAAACGAATAAATAATGAATTGCCAGAAACATCATCAAGAAGTACATCAAAAAGAATAAATTATACCACTCCACAAAAATTAATAGAACAAAAAATAGAAGAAATAAACCCACATCATTATTATATAACAGGAATAATGGACCAAAGAAAATATTTAATACTAATAAATACAGGGCAGGAAGAGAATTATGTTATAAGAGAACTAATACCAGAACAAGAGATAGTAACAATAGAACAACAAAATTCAGAACTACCAAAAGCGTTAAGAAAAAACGAAGAAACAACTGAAAAAGAATTAATTATTGGAGGAATACCAATATTAATAAATTTTAAAATATATCAAGGAGATAAAAATATTACACTAGGGATAAAATGGTTAGAAAAAGTCAAACCATATAAATTAGAAGATAGACAATTAACAATAAGTTATGAAAATAAGAAAATAATAATAAAAAGAACTTTGATATAATGCCAAAGATATACATACTTGCCAAAATAATAGTAGAAGGATATTATAATAGATATTATACACCTATGGTGGATACAGGAGCAGAAGCTAATATGTGTAGACATAATTGTTTACCAGAAAGTAAATGGGAAAAGCTAAAAACCCCCATAGTAGTAACAGGATTTAATAATGAAGGAAGTATGATAACATATAAAGCAAGAAATATAAAAATACAAATATGGGATAAAATATTAACCATAGAAGAAATATATAGTTACGAATTCACAAATAAAGATATATTATTAGGAATGCCATTTTTAGATAAATTATACCCACATATTATAACAAAAACACATTGGTGGTTTACTACCCCGTGTAAACAAAAATTAGGAGCAAAAAGAGTAAATAATAAAGTAAGAAAAACAACACCCTGGATTAAAGGAAGTGAAAAGATTACCCAAAAATTAGAAAATGTAATACAAAGTAACCATAATATAGAGATAATCATTTTCTCAATAAATAAGATAAAACCATTACAAGATAAACTAGAATTACTATATAATGATAATCCACTCCAAGGATGGGAAAAACATCAAACAAAAATAAAGATTGAACTAATAGATGAAAATAGCATAATAACACAAAAACCTTTAAAATACAATTTTAATGATTTAACAGAATTTAAAATGCATATAAAAGAATTATTAGATAATAACTACATACAAGAAAGTAATAGTAAACATACTAGCCCAGCATTTATAGTAAATAAGCATAGTGTACAAAAAAGAGGAAAAAGTCGTATGGTTATAGATTATAGAAATTTAAATGCAAAAACAAAAACATATAATTATCCGATACCAAATAAAATACTAAAAATTAGACAAATAAAAGGATATAACTATTTTAGTAAATTTGACTGTAAATCAGGATTTTACCATTTAAAACTAGAAGATGAATCTAAAAAGTTAACAGCATTCACAGTACCACAAGGATTTTACGAATGGAACGTATTACCTTTTGGATATAAAAATGCACCAGGTAGGTATCAACATTTTATGGATAATTACTTCAACCAATTAGAAAATTGTATAATATATATAGATGATATATTGCTATATTCTAGAACAGAGAACGAACATATAAAACTATTAGAAAAATTCATACACATTGTAGAAATATCAGGAATAAGTTTAAGTAAAAAGAAAGCAGAAGTAATGAAAAATCAAATAGAATTTTTAGGTATACAAATAGATAAAAACGGGATAAAAATGCAAACCCATGTAGTACAAAAAATAATTAACTTGAATGAAACACTTGATACAAAAAAGAAGTTACAATCATTTTTAGGATTGGTTAACCAAGTAAGAGAATATATTCCTAAATTAGCAGAAAACTTAAAACCATCACAGAAAAAATTAAAAAAGGACATAGAATATCATTTTGACGAAAAAGATAAAATACATATACAGAAGATAAAAAATATGTGTAAAAAATTACCAAAACTATATTTTCCGGATGAAAAGAAATAATTTACATATATTGTAGAAACTGATTCTAGTGATCACAGCTACGGAGGAGTTCTAAAATATAAATATGATAATGAAAAAATTGAACACCATTTTAGATATTATTCCGGATCGTACATAGAACCACAATTAAAATGGGAAATAAATAGGAAAGAACTATTTGCATTATATAAATGTTTGTTAGCATTTGAGCCATATATTGTTTATAACAAATTTATAGTAAGAACAGATAATACACAAGTAAAATGGTGGATAACTCGGAAAGTACAGGATTCAGTAACTACAAAGGAAATAAGGAGACTTGTATTAAATATACAAAATTTTACATTTACAATTGAAGTAATACGAACTGACAAGAATGTTATTGCAGACTACCTATCAAGACAAAGGTACCCAAACAGATGAAAGCCAAGAATCAAAAGACATATTTACAATCCTTACTACTCTATCCTTACAGATGGAGAGTATGGGAAAAAGATTACAACAGCTAGAAAGTCAGCAGCATGACTATAAAAATGCGGAGCTAAGTCGATCGGAAGACTCTAAACTTCCAGAGGTAGAAGGAGACGTTGGGAAACTCCAAAAAACCCATAACACAGTTGCTTTATATACAGCTGCAGGTACAAGCAAACAAGTTAGCAAAAAACCACATATCAATGTAAACCTAAATACCGTATTTGATAAGCCATTTACATCAAAAAAGCCAAGAGAAGCAATAGTTATAGCCCCACAAACTTCAACCTATGCTAATAGCCTACACCACAACAAAAAGGTATATAACCATATTACTCAAACATATATTGAGAATATATATAAAATCCAGACATTTCTGAACCTAAACCCTAGATCCACGACTACTACAGATCCAACACAAGATTATGTAACAAAAAAACTACAGGGATATAATAGGCTTATAGCCCAGCCAAAAAACAAAAGCAAACCTAGTAAAAACATGTTACAACTACGGACTACTTAGCACAGTATATACCCATGACGGAGAAGAAATAATTGGAATACCAGAGCTATACAAAGCATTTGTCACCTTCAAGAGAATTACAAAAGGCAACCTATTCTTCATCAAATTCTATACAGCACCAGCGGAAATACTATATGATGAAATAAAACTCATAATACAGGTGATAAAGATAGGACTAACACGAGATATGATAATACCAGAAGAGATAGAGAAACAACCCGAGATAAAGAAAATGGAGATATCAAGTTTCTATGCTAATAAAAGAATAATTGGTATAGCAACTATTATTTAAGAACTAGCTAACAATTATCTACAAGGAAATGCTATCTGGAGCTACGATTCCAGAGACCAGTTGATGATATATGCCAACTCGAAGGAACTACGACAAGGAGATATGGATGAAGTCCAGAAATGGATTTTATCATTATTAAAACCAGAAATGCAACCAACTACCAGAGCATTGAAAAAAGAATTTATTTCAAACGAGTTATTAACAAGATACTGCAAACTAGTAGGACACAAATATCCAGACCACATATGTTCAAAGTGCAACGGAGATGATAACTATGTACCAGAAGTCCAACTAGAATGAAGGTATCAACAAGAAGACAAAAGAAGAAGACAGCTACTGGAAACATATAAGGTAAAGTATATAGTACTAGTCGCATTCATGAACAGTAAAGGTCGTTCATGAATAGTAAGAGTCATAAAGTAAATAGTATATGTCATAATCATGAACAGTAAAGGTCGTTCATGAATAGTAGGAGTCATTTGTAAACAGTAAGAGTCGTTTTAATTTTCTTTATATAGAATGTAAATCCGAGGAAGGAGGGACATCCTCAGACATCCTCACCCTTACCTTCTCTCTCTAATCTTCTCTCTTGTAAGAAATATCTGAGTTATTTACAAGTATCTAAAACAGCTATGGAGCATTCAAACGAGTTACAAAACCAGGTAAGTTTATTTATAATCATGTTTAACTAAACTCTTATATTTCTTATAATCTCTTAAATATCATAATTGTTTATCATGTTATAGTACTGTTATAAAGAACATCTTGAGAAAGTTTGCCTGTCTAATAATGCTGAGAGTAGTTAAGCCCAGACTATGCCATCCTAAAGTGGAAACCAGTAGGCAAGGAAGCCGTTTAGGGGAGTACCCAGAGTTGAGGCGCTGTTAGGGTAAATGATTGAAGCATGAAAAACATGGTAGTGACCAGAAAAGATTGTTCAGTATAACTTATTAAAATATGATAAACTCTATGATAAACAAAGAGGTTAGAGGGAATATGTTTAGTAAACACATGATAAGGATAAATAATAAATCTAAATGAACAACCACACGTATTTATTAGAAGAAAATATTGACTACAAAATACTTATGTTATATATCTTTAAGAGACTTAATAACGATGTTAAAAGAAAAATTTACGATATTTTAGTTACTTTTGAAATAATATATGTAATGGAACAAGCATTTACGGAACTAATTGTATCACATGAAATAGATATATTAGATCTATATGAACTAGATTTATATTCAGACTAATGATCACATATCAAGTTAATGAAATCCGTTTATAAATGAAACATAACACTTTTCATTATATAAGATTCTATAATACCCAGAAATGGAAACTTCTTAAAAACCTCAATAACATAAATAGAAAAATAGATTGTGTTAAATACAATATTAAAACCTGCAAAGATATTATTAGATATAATAAATTACGTAATAAAGCCTTATTAACTATAGAAAGTGAAATTGAATTTTATGAAGATAAACTTGAAAGTTATCAACATAGAAAAGAAATAACACTGAGAAATATAGAAACCATGGATATATGTATCAACAGGTATACATCTCAGTATTAATATGAACAAATCAAAAATTGATAGTTACAAATATTTTAAGTACTGGTTAGAAATTCTAAAACATATAAATATGTCAAAAATAATATTAGAAAAAAATATAGAAGAATATCAAAAAACTAAAAATATTAAATACTTAGAATACACACTTGAAAATATAAAAGAAATTTCAAGGTTAATTTCGTTAGCTACAGATAATCATGAAAAAGCATTTAATTCTACAACTCCATAAAATAGATCTTATGAAAAATAAGATGAACTCAAACAACCCCCCTCAAAATGCAAGAAATATAAAAATACAAATATGGGATAAAATATTAACCATAGAAGAAATATATAGTTACGAATTCACAAATAAAGATATATTATTAGGAATGCCATTTTTAGATAAATTATACCCACATATTATAACAAAAACACATTGGTGGTTTACTACCCCGTGTAAACAAAAATTAGGAGCAACAAGAGTAAATAATAAAGTAAGAAAAACAACACCCTGGATTAAAGGAAGTGAAAAGATTACCCAAAAATTAGAAAATGTAATACAAAGTAACCATAATATAGAGATAATCATTTTCTCAATAAATAAGATAAAACCATTACAAGATAAACTAGAATTACTATATAATGATAATCCACTCCAAGGATGGGAAAAACATCAAACAAAAATAAAGATTGAACTAATAGATGAAAATAGCATAATAACACAAAAACCTTTAAAATACAATTTTAATGATTTAACAGAATTTAAAATGCATATAAAAGAATTATTAGATAATAACTACATACAAGAAAGTAATAGTAAACATACTAGCCCAGCATTTATAGTAAATAAGCATAGTGAACAAAAAAGAGGAAAAAGCCGTATGGTTATAGATTATAGAAATTTAAATGCAAAAACAAAAACATATAATTATCCGATACCAAATAAAATACTAAAAATTAGACAAATACAAGGATATAACTATTTTAGTAAATTTGACTGTAAATCAGGATTTTACCATTTAAAACTAGAAGATGAATCTAAAAAGTTAACAGCATTCACAGTACCACAAGGATTTTACGAATGGAACGTATTACCTTTTGGATATAAAAATGCACCAGGTAGGTATCAACATTTTATGGATAATTACTTCAACCAATTAGAAAATTGTATAATATATATAGATGATATATTGCTATATTCTAGAATAGAGAACGAACATATAAAACTATTAGAAAAATTCATACACATTGTAGAAATATCAGGAATAAGTTTAAGTAAAAAGAAAGCAGAAGTAATGAAAAATCAAATAGAATTTTTAGGTATACAAATAGATAAAAACGGGATAAAAATGCAAACCCATGTAGTACAAAAAATAATTAACTTGAATGAAACACTTGATACAAAAAAGAAGTTACAATCATTTTTAGGATTGGTTAACCAAGTAAGAGAATATATTCCTAAATTAGCAGAAAACTTAAAACCATTACAGAAAAAATTAAAAAATGACATAGAATATCATTTTGACGAAAAAGATAAAATACATATACAGAAGATAAAAAATATGTGTAAAAAATTACCAAAACTATATTTTCAAGATGAAAAGAAACAATTTACATATATTGTAGAAACTGATTCTAGTGATCACAGCTACGGAGGAGTTCTAAAATATAAATATGATAATGAAAAAATTGAACACCATTGTAGATATTATTCCGGATCGTACACAAAACCACAATTAAAATGGGAAATAAATAGGAAAGAACTATTTGGATTATATAAATGTTTGTTAGCATTTGAGCCATATATTGTTTATAACAAATTTATAGTAAGAACAGATAATACACAAGTAAAATGGTGGATAACTCGGAAAGTACAGGATTCAGTAACTACAAAGGAAATAAGGAGACTTGTATTAAATATACAAAATTTTACATTTACAATTGAAGTAATACGAACTGACAAGAATGTTATTGCAGACTACCTATCAAGACAAAGGTACCCAAACAGATGAAAGCCAAGAATCAAAAGACATATTTACAATCCTTACTACTCTATCCTTACAGATGGAGAGTATGGGAAAAAGATTACAACAGCTAGAAAATCAGCAGCATGACTATAAAAATGCGGAGCTAAGTCGATCGGAAGACTCTAAACTTCCAGAGGTAGAAGGAGACGTTGGGAAACTCCAAAAAACCCATAACACAGTTGCTTTATATACAGCTGCAGGTACAAGCAAACAAGTTAGCAAAAAACCACATATCAATGTAAACCTAAATACCGTATTTGATAAGCCATTTACAACAAAAAAGCCAAGAGAATCAATAGTTATAGCCCCACAAACTTCAACCTATGCTAATAGCCTACACCACAACAAAAAGGTATATAACCATATTACTCAAACATATATTGAGAATATATATAAAATCCAGACATTTCTGAACCTAAACCCTAGATCCACGACTACTACAAATCCAACACAAGATTATGTAACCCAAAAACTACAGGGATATAATAGGCTTATAGCCCAGCCAAAAACAAAAGCAAACCTAGTAAAAACATGTTACAACTACGGACTACTTAGCACAGTATATACCCATGACGGAGAAGAAATAATTGGAATACCAGAGCTATACAAAGCATTTGTCACCTTCAAGAGAATTACAAAAGGCAACCTATTCTTCATCAAATTCTATACAGCACCAGCGGAAATACTATATGATGAAATAAAACCCATAATACAGGTGATAAAGATAGGACTAACACGAGATATGATAATACCAGAAGAGATAGAGAAACAACCCGAGATACAGAAAATGGAGATACCAAGTTTCTATGCTAATAAAAGAATAATTGGTATAGCAACTATTATTCAAGAACTAGCTAACAATTATCTACAAGGAAATGCTATCTGGAGCTACTATTCCAGAGACCAGTTGATGATATATGCCAACTCGAAGGAACTACGACAAGGAGATATGGATGAAGTCCAGAAATGGATTTTATCATTATTAAAACCAGAAATGCAACCAACTACCAGAGCATTGAAAAAAGAATTTATTTCAAACGAGTTATTAACAAGATACTACAAACTAGTAGGACACAAATATCCAGACCACATATGTTCAAAGTGCAACGGAGATGATAACTATGTACCAGAAGTCCAACTAGAATGAAGGTATCAACAAGAAGACAAAAGAAGAAGACAGCTACTGGAAACATATAATGTAAAGTATATAGTACTATGTCATAATCATGAACAGTAAAGGTCATTCATGAATAGTAAGAGTCATAAAGTAAATAGTATATGTCATAATCATGAACAGTAAAGGTCGTTCATGAATAGTAGGAGTCATTTGTAAACAGTAAGAGTCGTTTTAATTTTCTTTATATAGAATGTAAATCCGAGGAAGGAGGGACATCCTCAGACATTCTCTCTCTAATATTCTCTCTTATCTTCTCTCTTGTAAGAAATATCTGAGTTATTTACAAGTATCTAAAACAGCTATGGAGCATTCAAACGAGTTACAAAACCAGGTAAGTTTATTTATAATCATGTTTAACTAAACTCTTATATTCCTTATAATCTCTTAAATATCATAATTGTTTATCATGTTATAGTACTGTTATAAAGAACATCTTGAGAAAGTTTGCCTGTCTAATAATGCTGAGAGTAGTTAAGCCCAGACTATGCCATCCTAAAGTGGAAACCAGTAGGCAAGGAAGCCGTTTAGGGGAGTACACAGAGTTGAGGCGCTGTTAGGGTAAATGATTGAAGCATGAAAAACATGGTAGTGACCAGAAAAGATTGTTCAGTATAACTTATTAAAATATGATAAACTCTATGATAAACAAAGAGGTTAGAGGGAATATGTTTAGTAAACACATGATAAGGATAAATAATAAATCTAAATGAACAACCACACGTATTTATTAGAAGAAAATATTGACTACAAAATACTTATGTTATATATCTTTAAGAGACTTAATAACGATGTTAAAAGAAAAATTTACGATATTTTAGTTACTTTTGAAATAATATATGTAATGGAACAAGCATTTACGGAACTAATTATATCACATGAAATAGATATATTAGATCTATATGAACTAGACTTATATTCAGACTAATGATCACATATCAAGTTAATGAAATCCGTTTATAAATGAAACATAACACTTTTCATTATATAAGATTCTATAATACCCAGAAATGGAAACTTCTTAAAACCCTCAATAACATAAATAGAAAAATAGATTGTGTTAAATACAATATTAAAACCTGCAAAGATATTATTAGATATAATAAATTACGTAATAAAGCCTTATTAACTATAGAAAGTGAAATTGAATTTTATGAAGATAAACTTGAAAGTTATCAACATAGAAAAGAAATAACACTGAGAAATATAGAAACCATGGATATATGTATCAACAGGTATACATCTCAGTATTAATATGAACAAATCAAAAATTGATAGTTACAAATATTTTAAGTACTGGTTAGAAATTCTAAAACATATAAAGATGTCAAAAATAATATTAGAAAAAAATATAGAAGAATATCAAAAAACTAAAAATATTAAATACTTAGAATACACACTTGAAAATATAAAAGAAATTTCAAGGTTAATTTCGTTAGCTACAGATAATCATGAAAAAACATTTAATTCTACAACTCCATAAAATAGATCTTATGAAAAATAAGATGAACTCAAACAACCCCCCTCAAAATGGTATCAGAGCTATGAAAAATAAACATTTATATTAAGAAGCAAATCATGAAAAATAACACTGACATTAATAGTACAAACCCGCAAAACAGTGAAACAATCAAAATAACTAAGAAATCGCAGAAAATTAGGAAGAAACTAAAGAAACTATATATAGAATATAAATACTTAAGTATCACAAAAATAAACAAAGCTAGGCTGTCCAAATTAATCGATATAATATCTAAAACAGAATATTAATATGTTTGTTATCTAAAAGATAAAAGATGAATAAGGAAGAATTCGCATTAGAAGAGAAAACATATGAGAATCCAGAAGGATTAAAAATAACAATAATATTTTCCAACTTAGGAAGAAGATATAAAAAAATAGGAAATAACCTAAACTTAATGTTAGAAAAAGAAACTGTAAAACTAGAGGATAGTTTAACCGCCATGGTTAGAATAACAAAAGAAAACGAAGAAATAGATAGAAAACGAGAGATTAAAGAAATACAACAGCAAGCTAAAGAAAAAATACAACAGATAGAGGAAGTAAAAAACACTAAAATAACAGAATTAGAAAAAGAATTAGAGATGCTAAAACAGATGTATGCAAATAAACTAAAAGAAAAGGAAAAACGTAAAGAAGAAGAACAAGAACTAAAACTAACAAATGAGATAGAAAAGTTCAAATTACAGTTAGAAGAAGTACAGAAGAGTCCATCAAAAATAAGTATAAACGAAATAAATGACCAAAGTGATAAAGACACAGAACTAGGAGAAAACTATTCAGAAACAAGTGAAACATACACAGAACTTATAGAGAAAACAGAAAATATAAAAATAAACCCAGAAATAAATACAGGAGATATGAACGAGGATAAACCAGGCACATCAGGAGTAAAAAATCCAAAACAATTAAACCCAACCTATTACAGAGTAAGTTATGATGCATATGATAGAAACAAAACATTATGGGATAAAAGGTTAAATAAGAAATGGGCACCAAGACAGATAACTGAACAATATAATTTTTTAGATCTAGATTGTGTAGCAGATATAAATAAAACAATACAATTATGGATAGGATATATCTCAAAACAACTAATAGATAATAAAATAACAATAGCAGAAACACCGAGATATATAGAAAGAACATTAATAGGAACTGTAAAATTATGGTTACAAAATTTATCAAGTGAAAGCTTAGACACATTAAGGAGTAATAAAAAATTTGACGGTACAACTACAACAACAGTTACAGATATATTAAATAAATATGAAATAGCAATAAGAAATGAATTTAGTAGTATGACAACAGAAGTAGAAGAACAAAATAAAGAAAAAATTACAAATAGAAATTTAATGACAAAATTAGCAATATGCAATATGTGTTATATAGATGAATATACTTGTGCATTTAGAGACTATTATTATAAAGGAACATATAGTCCAGATGAAAGTAAAGAGATAAGAAAATTATATTTTACAAAATTACCAGAACCCTTTAGCTCAAAAATAATAAAAAGTTGGAACGAAGCAGGACTAGCAGATACATTAGGAGTAAGGATAAAATTTCTACAAAACTGGTTTATAGAATTATGTGAAAAATATAAAGAAAACATGAAAATGGAAAAAATATTAGTAAAAAATTTGGCATGTTGCAAAAGTAGAATAACACCCCAATTTGGATGCACAGATAAATATTACAAAAAAGAAGGAAAGAAAAAGAAATTTAAATCAAAATATTCAAAATATAAATATAGGAAACCAAGAAGAAGATATTATGTAAAAAATTATAAACATAAAAAACAATATAGGAAAAAGAAAAAACTAACAGAGTGTACTTGCTATAATTGTGGAAAGCTAGGACACTTAGCCAAAGATTGTAAATTACCAAAAAACCCAAAGAAGAAACAAATTACCGAAATACTAATTGATAATGATAAATATACACAAATAGAATATGTAGATTATGAATTAAGTAGTGAAGACAACATATATGAGATATCAGAAAACGAGTTCTCTGAAAATGAAATAAACAAGGATATAGAAGAGTCAGATGAAGAAAATTATGACTGAAAAAGATATACAAGTTATACAACAAGAAGAACACCAAGATGAACAATCTTCAGAACAAAAAATAATATTTGACGCTAATATATTTGAACAAATAAAAGGAAAAGAATTGGATCTAAGTATAGACAAAATATTAGAAGTACCAACAATAAAGAATTGGTTTAAAAGACAAAAAGAAGAATACTATGTAGTAAGCCAAAGAGAACATATAATAGATTGTAAATACATCAAAGGTAAAGCACAAATACCAATTTTAAATAAAAGACTACTAAATAAAGAAATACAAGATATAAAAGCAAAAAATCCAATAAAATATGTACACTTAGGAGGAACGGAGATCCTAATAAAAGCATGTTTTAGGGAAGGAATAGATACCCCTATAGAAATATACTTGGCAGATGATAGGATTGTACAACCTATAGAAAAGAGTATAATATGTGCTGTAAGAGGTAACTTAATATACCAAAAATTTAAATTTATAGTAAGTGCTAACTATTTAGTAGCAGTAGATGATAAAAATATAGATAAATCATTAGTATTATACTGAAAAATGTCTGGAATAGAATTAGCACCAGGAAGTAAAATATTCACAGCAAGATGTAAAAATCTATATGTCTTAACAACAAAACATAAGATAACAGCTAAAAATAAAATAAATAAAATAAAAATAGAAAATCCATTCGAAAGAATAGTATCAGTTATAGACAACAATGATTACAGTTATACAGAAATAGACATGGATGAAGATTTAGAAATAGTAAAAGAAAGATTAAGCACATCAAAACGAATAAATAATGAATTGCCAGAAACATCATCAAGAAGTACATCAAAAAGAATAAATTATACCACTCCACAAAAATTAATAGAACAAAAAATAGAAGAAATAAACCCACATCATTATTATATAACAGGAATAATGGACCAAAGAAAATATTTAATACTAATAAATACAGGGCAGGAAGAGAATTATGTTATAAGAGAACTAATACCAGAACAAGAGATAGTAACAATAGAACAACAAAATTCAGAACTACCAAAAGCGTTAAGAAAAAACGAAGAAACAACTGAAAAAGAATTAATTATTGGAGGAATACCAATATTAATAAATTTTAAAATATATCAAGGAGATAAAAATATTACACTAGGGATAAAATGGTTAGAAAAAGTCAAACCATATAAATTAGAAGATAGACAATTAACAATAAGTTATGAAAATAAGAAAATAATAATAAAAAGAACTTTGATATAATGCCAAAGATATACATACTTGCCAAAATAATAGTAGAAGGATATTATAATAGATATTATACACCTATGGTGGATACAGGAGCAGAAGCTAATATGTGTAGACATAATTGTTTACCAGAAAGTAAATGGGAAAAGCTAAAAAACCCCATAGTAGTAACAGGATTTAATAATGAAGGAAGTATGATAACATATAAAGCAAGAAATATAAAAATACAAATATGGGATAAAATATTATATGTTCCCCCAAAAGGTCAATATGCAAATCAAGAGTCGTCAAGTGAGTCAAAGTTAGAAAGCATGCTTGAAAGAGTATTGCAAAACCAAGAAAAGTCTGACGCGTCCATGAGAAACATGACCGAAGTTGTTGGCTCTCACACCGCATCTATCCAAAAGTTAGAGATGCAAATGAGAGACCTTTCAAAAGAGCAAAACCCAAAGCAAAAAGGGCAACTTCCTAGTGATACCATTGCGAACCCCAAGAGTGGTAGACGTGGCTCAACTTCTCACGTCATGGCAATAACTACTAGAAGTGGGAAGGTTTTACAAGGTGACATTGAGCAAGAGGTTTTTGGGGAAGAAGCCGAACAAAAAGTTGAAGCAGAAGAGCAAGGGGTTGTTGAAATTGAAAGGGTGCCGGAAAAAGAGAAGGTACAAGAAGTGAACCAAGAAGGGGTGAAGGAAAAGGAGAAGGAGACATCAAAATCTCCACCTCCTATTCCTAGACCTCCTCCGCCTTTTCCTCGAAGACTTATTAGAAGGGTTGATGATAGCAAGCTTGAGAAATTCTATGATATTCTAAAGCAATTGTTGGTGAACATTCCATTCTTGGAGGCTTTTCAAGAAATACCGGGGTTTGCCAAATATTTGAAGGATTTGATCACCAAAAAGAGGACCACAAAGAATGAGGTGGTAAACATGACTCACCGGGTTAGCTCTATTATTGCCACAAGCTCTGTCCAAAAGAAAGAGGACCCGGGAGCATTTACTATTCCATGCACTATCGGGGAGCATGACTTTGCAAGAGCCCTTTATGACAATGGGGCTAGCATCAACTTGATGCCACTTTCCATCTACAAGCAAGCGGGATTAGGGATGTCGAGGCCAACAAACATGAGGTTACAAATGGCCGATCGATCTATTAAGCGACCGGTAGGAATTGTTGATGATGTGATTGTGAAAGTTGGAAAATTCCATTTGCCCACCGACTTTGTAATTCTTGACTATGTTGTTGATAAAGAGATCCCTATCATCTCGGGGAGACCATTCCTAGCCACAGGAAGAGCACTCATGGATTCGGAGCGAAATGAAATTAAGTTCCGGGTGAATGATGAAGAAGTCACATTTCAAGCGAGCAAGGGTATGAAATTACCCCATGAGTATGAGAGCATTTCAGTGATAGATGTGGTTGATGAGGTTGAAGATTTCGTCGAATTGAAAATGGAAGAACAATGCCTTGGTGAAGCATTGGCGGCTATCTTGGTAAACTTTGATGGTGAGGACATGGATGGGTACATGGAGTCGGTAAATGCATTGGAGGGTCTTGGATCCTATACTTACACTCCGGCAAATCTTTCTCTTGACTAGGAGAATAGGGCCACACCTCCCGCCAAGCCATCAATCATTGAGCCACCACAACTAGAGCTCAAGCCTCTCCCACCGCACTTAAGGTATAAATTTCTTGGATCTAATGATACTTTACCCGTAATCGTTTCGTCTTTGCTAAATGATGTGCAGGTAAACCAATTGTTGGAAGTCTTGAAAGAACATAGGCAAGCCATTGGATGGACCATTGCGGACATTCTTAGAATCCCTGCAAGAATTTGTTAACATAAAATCCAATTGGAGAGCGAAACAAAGCCAAGTGTGGAACATCAAAGGCGGTTGAAACCGTCAATGCAAGAGGTAGTAAAGAAGGAGATTATCAAGTGGTTGGATGCCGGGGTAGTTTACCCCATTGCCGACAGTTCGTGGGTAAGCCCAGTACAATGTGTGCCAAAAAAAGGTGGCATGACCGTGATCGAAAATGAGAAGAATGAGCTCATTCCAACGCGAATTGTGACCGGATGGCGAGTTTGTATGGACTATCGGAAACTTAACAGTGCTACTTACAAGGACCACTTCCCTATGCCTTTTATTGATCAAATGCTTGATCGTCTAGTGGGGAGGTCATTTTATTGTTTCCTTGATGGTTACTCCGGCTACAATCAAATCAACATCGCTTTGGAAGATCAAGAGAAAACTACGTTCACTTGCCCGTATGGCACTTTTGCTTTTAGACAGATGCCATTTGGCTTGTGCAATGCTCCGACAACTTTCCAAAGGTGTATGATGTCCATCTTCTCCGACATAGTTGAGGACTTTCTTGAAGTCTTCATGGATGATTTCTCGGTGGTTGGTTATTAGTTTGGGCACTATCTTAACAATCTTAGACAAGTGATTAAGCGATGCGACCAACCTTGTGCTAAATTGGAAGAAGTGTCACTTCATGGTTGACAAAGGCATTGTGCTTGGGCACAAAATTTCAAAGCATGGTATTGAAGTCGACCGGGCAATGATTGAGATTATTTCGAAGCTTCCTCCACCGACCTCCATGAAAGGTGTTAGAAATTTTCTAGGGCATGCCGGGTTTTACAGGCGCTTCATCAAGGACTTCCCCAAGATTGCTAACCCCATGTGAAAACTCCTCGAAAAGGATTCCAAGTTTGTGTTTGATGAGAACTGTCTTAAAGCTTTTGAGGAGTTAAAGCAAAGGCTCACCACGACACCCATTATTGTCATGCCCGATTGGTCACTTCCTTTCGAGCTCATGTATGACGCCAGTGGTGTAGCCATTGGAGCAATGCTTGGCCAATGTCACAACAAAGTTCTCCACCTGGTGTACTATGCAAGTAAAACTCTCAATGGATCACAAATGAACTACACGGTAACTGAGCAAAAGCTTCTTGCTATTGTGTATGCTTTTGAAAAATTTCGGGTTTATTTGTTGGGGACCAAGGTGGTGGTATACACTGATCATGCGGCTCTTAGATATCTCATGGCAAAGAAGGATGCAAAGCCTTGATTAATTCGATGGGTCTTGTTGTTGCAACAATTTGACTTCGAAGTCAAATTGTTGCAAGGGAACTCAAAATCAAGTGGCGGTTCATTTGTCAAGGCTTGAGGAAGCAGGGAGACCACAGGGAGATCTTGAAATCAACGATGCATTCCACGATGAGCACATGTTGGAATTATCTAGCACTTTTGCTCCTTGGTATGCCGATATTGCTAACTACTTGGCTAGTGACCTTATCCCGGACGGATTGGAATCTTATTAAAGAAAGAAGTTTTTGAGAGACTGCCGGCAATACTATTTGGAGGAACCATACTTGTTCCATGTTTGTGCTGACAATAATATTAGAAGGTGTGTTCCTGAAGAAGAGGTTATGCCAATTCTCATGGCATGCCATGATTCACCGGTTGGGGGTCATCATGGAGGAAATCAGACGGTGGCTAAAGTTCTTGAATGTGGATATTATTGGCCTTCCATCTACCATGATGTCAATCAAATGGTCAAGGCTTGTGACCAATGTCAACGACAAGGTTCAATCTCCAAGAGGCATGAAATGCCAATGCACTTTGTGATGGAGATAGAGATCTTTGACGTGTGGGGAATCGACCTTATGGGCCCCTTTGTAAGTTCTTGTAGGACGAAATACATCTTGGTAGTTGTGGACTACGTGTCCAAATAGGTTGAAGCAGTTGCCTTACCAAACAATGAGGTAAGGAGTGTGACCGCCTTCTTGAAGAAAAACATATTCACTCGGTTTGGCACTCCTAGAGCCATCCTTAGTGATGGTGGATCTCATTTTTGTAACAAGGCATTCTCGAGGCTGCTTGAGAAGTATGGTGTAAAGCACAAGGTGGCCACACCTTATCATCCGCAGTCAAGTGGTCAAGTTGAGGTTTCCAACCGGGAGATCAAGAGCATTCTAGCAAAAACGATGAACGCAAATAGGACCGACTGGTCAAGGAAGCTAGATGATGCATTGTGGGCATACCGCACGGCCTACAAAACCCCTATTGGTACTTCTCCTTATCGGCTAGTCTTTGGTAAAGCATGTCACCTACCCGTGGAATTGGAACACAAAGCTATGTGGGCGTTGAAAAGGCTGAACTTATATTGGGCTGAAGCTGCAAATTTGAGGTTAACACAACTCAATGAAATGGAGGAATTCCGGTTCCATGCTTATGAAAGTGCAGTTATGTACAAAGAATGGATGAAGTTTGTCCATGACAAGAAGATCTTGAAAAGAGAGTTCAAGACGGCTGATTTGGTCTTGCTCTTTAACTCAAGGCTCAAATTGTTTTCGGGCAAGCTTAAATCAAAATGGTCCAGTCCATTCAAAGTGGTCAATGCCTCTCCATAGCAGTGGAATTAGAATCAATGGATGGGTCCCGGACATTCAAGGTAAATGGCCAACACATAAAGCACTACTTGGGCATTGATGGAGAAAAACATTTGATGGAGCAGCTGGCTCTCAAAGATGGTCCATGCCCGACCATTGAGTGAAACCAAAGGAACATCAACTTCGTCGTGCCGCGACGTTAAATCAAGCGCTTCATAGGAGGCAACCCATGTGTGGTAACACTCTTTTGTTCTATGAATTTTTAGTTTTTGATAGATAGATTTATTTGAGCAATTTAAAGTGTGTGTCAGAGTGCAGGTGGTTCAAAAGATCACAACAATTGGTACGAATGCATAAAAAGTGGAAAAAAACCACTAGGTGAATTCTGCTGCACAAATGCGGTCGCATTTTAGCTATGCGGACCGCACTCTGACCGCAGACCTAAGCAGAGATTTGGGTTAAAATTGTAGTTTAAAATGCGGTGAGGTGGTGCATTATGCGGTCCGCATTTAATTTTTGCGACCGCATTTTGCACTGCATTTGCCTCCCTTCAACTTGGTCCTTAACCTCATCGCATAACACACATGCATTTGTACTGTGTGTTATGCGGTGTCCTATCCATCGCAGAATCGACAAGGTAAGTCCGCATAACCCTCTCGTCTCTCACACTTAAAACAAAAAAAAAAACGAAAACAAAGGGGGGAAGAACACGAACGGACTTCGAACCAAATCAAGCTCAAATTGTGTGCAACCAAAAGACTCTATTTGTCACACTCATTGTCCCAAACATCAAACTCTGCTGGTATGTACCTGTTTCTCCCTCGTTTTATCTTTGATTTCCACTATAGGTTCAGTGCTTTTTTGTTTAAATCATGCGAAAAAATGTGTTTAGATGCTTGTGTAGTTGCTTCTCTGTAGTATAGATGCTTTTTGGTTGAAAATAATTTGGGGTACGGGGTAGAATGAAATAGGACTACCATTGTTGAAAGCTTGGGTGACCTATGTAGAAGAAGGCATCCGCGGCCCGCATTGTGAAAATGCGGTCCACATTTTGGCCGCACAACTAAACCCTAAATCTTCTGAAGAAGATGATGAAATGCGGTGTCTTTGCGATCGTAGATTTGACATGCGGACCGCAAATTCACTATAGAGTGATACAGAGATTTCAGTTTTGAACCATATAGCCATGTTAATTCTGCGATGATTATGCGGTCCGTATAGTGGTTATGCGACCGCATAACTCACTACAGAATGAGACCACCAGTTGAGACTACAAGATCTGCGACCAGTCTGCAGTCCGCATTATGGTTTTGCGATCGCAGACCAGATCACATTTTCTTTCTTGCTTTTGATTCGTCTGTATCTTCTACGTATAGTTAATGATGTCACTCACTCTTCACTATTATGCAGATATGGGTCAAAAGAGACGCTCATCAAAGCGGGCTTCCACCAGTAAGCTATCGCGGATATAGGACAACATGTCGAGCCCCTTCCAGTCTGAGGCGGAGGAGCTCAAATCCTCAATCAATATAGAGGCTGAAGAGAGAAGGAAACGAGGTGAAGATTTCCAGCTCCGATTTGGGGTTGATGGGTCTAAGGAGGTATTTATAAAAGGGCTCACAAAGCGCAAAATCCTGGGCGAGAAACAATTGAGCTTGAACGGGCTCAATGACAAATACCCCCACATCCTGGAAAACATAAAAACACGGGGATGAGAGAACTTCACTGAGCCACCCACGGAGTATAAAGAGACCCTTGTGAGGGAATTCTATGCATCCTATGGGTCCTCCAGGACGAAATACCACAAACGCAACAAAGTTTTCACCGACCAAGTGCTTGTCCAGGGAAAGACGGTTTTCTACAACATTGAGGCCCTTAATGAGTTCTACGTCAAAGGATGGAGAGCAGGCACAACTGAGTACACTGAAAAATTCAAAAATAAGGAGAATGAATGTGGATAAATTGCCTCAGTGATAGCAAAAGGGACTCCCGCTTGGGTCGATCCTCAGCACAAGATATATAAGGAAGATCTAACGAGAGAGGGTCGCTACTGGCTCAGTTTTGTCACTTCTCGGTTGGTACCAACTCAAAATGAATCTGAAATAGCCATTGAGAAGGACCTTCTGATTATTTGCATCATGACTCGTATCAAGATAGATGTGGGAGCGTTGATCTTACAAGAAATAGGGATCCGAGCAATGCATCATGCAACTTCACTTCCTTTCCCTTGCCTGATCACAACTCTGTGTAAAGCTGTGAAAGTTCCCATCCTGCCAACTGATAAAACTGGAAAGGAAATGAGGGATATTGATATCACACGTATCATGGATATCTCTCGTATCACTGTTGCTGCTGCCCTATCATAGGTTCAGGTCCAAGATCCAATTGATCTAGAGCACAGTGACTCCCAGACACCAGTGACTCCTCAGGTTACAGTGGCCCCCACTTCCACTTCCAAGCCTGCTTCTCAGTCCACCACTGCCCAGCCTGCCATCACCATGCTGTCTCGAAGCTTGGTCTACTGGCTCAGTATGCCAATGCCAAAGTAGATCAGCTTTTGAAGACATTGCCAAATCTAATCAAACAAGCCCTGACGTCCATGCAATTCTCAGTGATGGCCCTCCAACAGTAACAATCAAAATATGAGGATCATCTATAGCAACTTGAGTTGAGGGTGGAGAAGATAGAGCGGGGTGAAGTTATTGGGTTGCCTGGACTCAATAAGGAGGTTGCTTCTATGAAGACCGAGCTCCAAAAGATGCAGAGCTTGGAGTTAGATCTATCATCCCTCCTTCCTACAGATGGTGATCAGGTGATAGGCACAGCACCTCCGGACTTAGGTCTTGACGTCACTGCACTGATGACTGATACTGCCCCTCCTACTTCCAGAGCTTCCCAGCCTAAAGCCCCTCCAGCCCATATTGTGATCCATTCTGGGGAGGAGTCCGTAGGTTCTGGTAAATCAGAAGATAAGGAGGAAGATGGGAGCGAGGATGAGAAAAGTTTTGGATATTCTAGCGATGATGGCCCTCAGGATAAAGGAGAGCAGATTGCGGATGCCTCTGTCGAGGATGCTATTATTGAGGAGGCTGCTATTGCAGAAGTGGAACAAGTAGATTTGCAGACAGCGATCCAGCGGTCTCTAGTAAACATGGCCAGCCCTATAGCTCCATTAGTCACCCCGCCATCAGCGGGCGAGAGTAGCAGCTCACAGGCTCCAGCACCAGCTCCAGCTCCAGCTCCAACTCCTGCTTTGGACCAGCCTGAGAGCATTACTCCATCAGGAGAGGTCACTCCTCAGACCGAGCTCTCACCGGTCCCAGCTTCCATATCCGAGGGTGACCCCTCTAGTACTCAGCTAGCTACTGACTCCTAGACCACTTAGTGTGCCTCATGGAGCCCCCCTCAAACTCATCTCTCTGTTTTTATGCATTGGGGACAATGCATGCTTTTAGTTGGGGGTGGAGGATAGCATTGTAGATATTTTTGTGATATTGGAAACTGTTATTGTAATATACCGTGTATTGTAATACTTCGAGAGTTGGTATTGGGTGTGTGTTGATGTAGGAGGGTAGAGTTATTGCTTATGCTTCTCGTCCGTTGAAGGCTCATGAGAAGAACTACCCTGTTCATGATTTAGAGTTGGCTGCCATTGTTCACGCGTTGAAGATTTGGAGGCATTATTTGTATGGTGTGTCTTGTGAGGTGTTTACTGATCATTGTAGCCTCCAGCACTTGTTCAAGTAGAAGGATCTCAATTTGAGGCAGCGTAGATGGTTAGAGTTGCTAAAAGACTATGATATTACTATCTTGTACCATCTGGGAAAGGCCAATGTGGTGGCCGACACTTTGAGTAGGAAGGCGGTAAATATGGGGAGTTTGTCCTTCATTCTAGTTGAGGAGAGACCTATTGCAGTTGATGTTTAGGCCTTGGCCAATCGGTTTGTGAGGTTAGATATTTCAGAGCCCGGTTGGGTATTGGCTCGTGTGATTTCTCGGTCATCCTTATTTGATCGCATCAGAGAGTGCCAGTATGATGATCCTCATTTGCTTTACTTTAAGGATAGGGTTCAGCATGACGATTCCAGAGAAATGACTATTGGTTATGATGGGGTAATGAGGATGCAGGGCCGAATATGTGTGCCCAATTCTACGTAGTCGCGTTGATTCTAGAGGAGGCTCATAGCTCGCGGTAGTCTATTCATCCGGGTGTCGCGAAGATGTATGAGGATCTGAGATAGCATTATTGGTGGAGGAGAATGAAGAAGGACATTATGGTATTTGTAGCTCGATGTCTCAATTGTCAACAGGTGAAAAGCATCAGAGACCGGGTGGCTTGTTTCATCAGATGGATATTCCAAAGTGGAAGTGGAAGCGGATCTCCATGGACTTTGTAGTTGGGCCCCCATGGACTTTGAAGAAGTTCGATGCTATTTGGGTGATTGTGGATCGGTTGACCAAGTCTGTGCACTTTATTCATGCGTGTATTACTTATTCTTCAGATTGGTTGGCAGATATCTATATCCGGGAGATTGTTTGTTTGCATGGTTTTCCAGTTTCCATCATTTCAAATAGGGGCACTCAGTTTACTTCATAGTTTTGGAGGTCTATGCAGCGAGAGTTTGGTACTCAGGTTGAGTTGAGCACAACTTCTCACACTTAGACGGACGGGCAGTACGAGTGCACTATTCATATATTAGAGGACATGTTGCACGCTTGTGTCATTGATTTTGGAGGGTCATAGGATCAGTTTCTACCGCTCGCAGAGTTTGCTTATAACAACAGTTAACAATCGAGTATTCAGATGGCTTCATATGAGGCTTTGTATGGGAGGCAGTGTAGATCTCCAGTTGGTTGGTTTGAGATGGGTGAGGCTACGCTATTGGGCACATACTTGGTGTAGGATTCTTTAGACAAGGTGAAGGTGATTTAGGAGAGGCTTTGTACAGCACAGTCGAGACAAAAGAATTATGCTGACAAGAAGGTTCAGGATGTGTCCTACATGGTTGGTGAGAAGGTTCTGTTGAAGGTTTCACCCATGAAGGGTGTTATGAGAATTGGGGAAAAGGGTAAATAAAGTATTTGGTTCATTGGTCCTTTTGAGGTACTTCGGAGGATTGGGGAGGTGGCTTATGACCTTGCTTTCCCACCAAGCTTGTCGTGTGTGCATCCGGTATTTCATGTTTCTATGCTTTGGAAGTATATTGGCAATCCATCTCATGTTTTGGATTTCAGCACGGTTCGGTTATATGATGATTTGACTTATGATGTGGAGCTAGTAGCTATTTTGGAGCATCAGGTTCGAAAGTTGAGGTCAAAGGATATAGGTTCAGTGAAAGAGTAATGGAGAGGTCGGACCATGGAGGTGGCGACCTGGGAGACCGAGCGGGAGATGCGGAGTAGATATCATTACCTATTTGAGGCTTAAGGTATGTTTCTTAACTCGTTCGAGGATGAACGTTTGTTTATGATGGGGAGAATGTAATGACTCTACCGGTCATTTCATGTGTTATCGCTCTATTTCCCCATTTCTACTTCTTATTGTCTTGTTCAGCTGTATTATGTATTATTGGGTTGGTTGGCTCGGGTTGGAGAGTTTTTGGTAAGGTTTGAGACAATTAGTCTCTTTTGAGTAACCTTAAGTTGGAAAAGTCAACCGAATGTTGACTTGTGTGAAAAAGATTCGGATGTCAATTCCGATGGTTTGGTTAGCTTCGGGAGATTATTTGGGGCTTAGGAGCGTGATCAGAATGTGTTTTGGAGGTCCGAAGTAGATTTAGGCTTGAATTGGCGAAATTGGAATTTCGGCATTTTTTGGTTGATAGGTTGTCGGAATGGAATTCAGGAAGTTGGAGTAGGCCCCTTGTGTCATTTTTGACATGTGTGCAAACTTTCAGGTCATTCGGACGAGGTTTGATAGACTTTTTGATCAAAAGCGGAATTTGGAAGTTTTTGGAATTCTTAGGCTTGAATCCGATGCAAATTTGGTGTTTTGATGTTTTTTTGAGTGTTCCGAAGGTTGGAACAAGTTTGAATGATGCAATGGGATTGTTGGCATGTTTGGTTGAGGTCTCGAGGGCGTCGCGTGAGTTTCGGGTGGTTAAACGAATCACTCATGTTGGAGGAAATTGCAGAAAAATTGTTGTTGGTGTTGTAGGTTTTTGACCTTCGTGTTCGTGATGCATGTCCCGCATTCGCGAAGGCTTGGGATGTGAGGTTGTGGATTCGTCCTTCGCATTCGTGAAGGTGGTCCCCTAATCGCGAAGGGTTGAGATCAATGGTCATCGCGTTCGCTAGGGTCTTGCCGTGTTCGCGTAGAGGAAAGTGAGAATATGGGGTCCTAGAGGACTTGTTCTTCGCATTCACGAGCTAGTAGTCATGTTCGGAATGAGTTGGGAAGCTAAGCCTTCATGTTCGCGTACAGGGTGCCGCGATTGCGACGAAGGAAAAAGTTATCAACACAAGTTTGTGCTTCGCAAACACGAGGCATTGACCGCGTTCGCGAAGAAGATATTTTAAGTGCTGGGCAGAATGTTTTAAAAGACCATTTCTGCGATTTTGGGTCTAAGTTTCACCATTGTTGGGCGATTTTTGATCTTTTTGAGGAGGATTGAAGACGGAATCAAGGGAAAACACTTGGAGGTAAGATTTATGGACTTAATACTCAATCCTAATGTGATTTCCACCTAATTAGTCATGGAATTTGTGGAATTTAAGCTTAAAAATTGGAAGTTAGGGCTTGGAAATTGGAGACCTAAATCTAGGGATTTGAGGGTCATTTGTGGTCAGATTTTGATGTATTTGATATGTATGAACTCGTGAGAGTGTACGAATTCTAGCTTTGTGATTTTTATCGGAATCTGAGACGTGGGCCAAGGGGTCGGGTTTGGCCAATTTTGGGATTTGTAATGCAAATTGGTTATGTAGGAGTGAGCTTTGTTCCTTTTGCATATTTTGATGGTAAAAATCTGTTTTTGGTTAGATTTGGATCATTCGGAAGCCGATTCGATATGTAAAGGCATTGCGGGCTAGAGTTTGGACCGGATAGAGGTAAGTAATGATTGTAAATGCTGTCATGAGGGTATGAAACCCCGGATTTCACATCGTTATGCTACTTTGAGGTGACGCACACGCTAGATGACAAGCATGGGGTCGTTCACCGTTGGGGATTGTGACTTAGTCCGTCCTATATGATTGTTTAACCGCGTATTTAATTGGAAACTATTTGCTAAAATCATATTTTGGGTTTAAAACCATATTTGGGCCTCATGCCAACTATTTTGGACACTTAGGGGTTTTTTACTACTATTCCCCACTGTTTTGAATTCATATTTGTACTCAGTCATGCTATATTCTACTATTTTCACAACTCAGCCATATTTACTCTGTTTTGACATCTTAAATGATATTTTAGCTTGAACATCATGTTTTACTGTGCCCGAGTGGCTTTGAGAGATTTCTGACTGAATGAGGCCGAGGGCCTGTGTTGTGAGGTTATTATGGGATCGGGTTGCTCCCGCCGCAGCGACATTGTGTTGATTCATGATTATGAGGCCGAGGGCCTGATTTGTTATGCCACGAAGTGGTTTGTTATAAGGCCAAGTGCCTATTTGATTATGCCACGAGATGGCTTGATATTTCACTTGGGCTGTAAGGAGACCCTCCCGGTATCTGTACACCCCTAGTGAGCGCGGATACCCAGTATGAGATCTGCTATAGCCCGAGGGGCTGATACGACTGATTGTGAGATAGCTAGAGGGGCTGATTCTGTCGGTATTTTGCCCGAGGGGCTGATTTATGTATCTATCTTTTCTCCCTGTTTTCATTCACTCGTTGAAACTGCTAAAAGATATTTTAAAGAGGTTTTTACTGAACTAAGGTGTTTCTATGAGCTTTTATTGTTTTACTACATTGTTCTAGTTTTATACTTCCTCGTTGTAGCATTTTGCTGTTTTTTACGTGTTTTCTTATCACTCGACACTCGCACTCAGTAGGTACCTATGCTCACTGAGGGTGTGCAGACTTTAGATGGGCTCCTTCAGCCCAAGCGCTATAACAAACCAGTCATGGCATAAATCAATCAAACCATCGGCCTCACTCAATCATGAATAAGTAAAATATGTTGTTGCTTGTAGTCCGATCGCACAAATATTCTCACAAATCAGGTCATCGGCCTCACTCAGTCATAGCCTCTCCAACCTCTCGGGCTCTCAGAAAAAAAAGGTATTCAGCCCAAACAACTTTTATATGATGTATCAAAATGGAGTAATAAAGACTGAGTTATGCAGTAAATAATTATAAACACGATTGAGTATAGATTTCCAATCAAAAACAATGAGAGGATAGCAATAAAAGACCTGTACGGGTCCAAACAACACTGGCATAAGGCCTAAACATGGCATCCAGCCTGATTTACAAAAATCTTTCTAACACATGTAAGAAGCATGTAGTTTCAACAAAATATTCAACTTTACAATAGATACGGGACGGACACAGTCACAATCCCCAACGGTTCCCACCCACACGCATGCCACCTAGCATGTGCACCACCTCAAAATATTCACATGACACAAAATTCGGGTTTCATACCCTCACGACTAGATTTACAATCTTTACTTACCTCAAACCGATCAAATCTCTACTCCGCAATGCTCTTACCCCTCGACTTGATCTCCAAATGCTCTGAATCTATTCACAATCATTATAATACCATCAACATATGCTAAAGGAAGGATTTCCACAAAAAAAACTACCAAATTAGACCAAGAACCCGAAATCAGCTCAAACCCGGTCCCCAGGCCCATGTCTCGAAATCTAACAAAAATTACAAAACTTGAAAGCTCATTCACTCATGAGTTTGTACCTATGAAATTTATCAAAATCGGACTACATTTGGTCCCTCAAATACTCAAATCAAACTCTCCAAAATCCCAAGCCCTAACCCCTCATTTTCACCCCTAATTTCCACTAATTAATTGATAAAACAATGAGAAAACACCATAGGTAGGAGTATTAGAGCTCAAGAAACTTACCACACTGAAACCCCTTGAATCTCCCTTCAAAATCCCTCCAAAATCTGCAAAATCTGACTTAAAAATGATGAACATGAATCAAAATTCGTGAAGTGTGCTACTAATACTTTCTGCTCAGCGATACCGCATTTGCGGTCCAATTGTCGCTTTTGCGATGCCGCACCTGCGGAAAGACCATTGCATGTGCGGAACTTCACTTTTAATCCAGATCTCGTGCCTGCGGCCTCAAGACCTCATCTACGCTCACGCAGGTGTGGAAATCCTTACGCTTCTGAGGTTCAGCCTCACACATGCGCCCTTTCTTCCGCTTCTGCGACCATTGCAGGTGCAGCGAACCCCTTGCACCTGCAGACTCTGCCAATGCTCCTTCCTATTGCTCCTGCGATCAAATTCCTACTTCTATGACTCGCACCTGTGGCTCCCTCTCTTTAGGTACGGTTATGATAGCTGAGTTCCAAACTTTAGCCATACTCCAAACATCAAACTTGATCCGTTAACAACCTAGAACTCACCTGATGCCCTCGGGACCTCAACCAAACATACCAACACATCCCATAACATCAAAAAAACTTAGTCAAATCTTTGAATCACTCAAAAGACCATCAAAATAACAAATTACCCTTGGATTCAAGCCTAAGAACTTCTAAACTTTCAAATTTCACAAACGACACCAAAAACTATCAAGTCACGTCCGAATAACCCCAAATTTTGACACAAATAAGAAATGACACCACGAACCTAATCTATCTTCCGAAATTCTATTTCGATCCCGATATCAAAATTTCCACTCCCTGCCAAAATTGCCAAAATTCCAACTTTCGCCAATTCCTGCCTAATTCTACCACGGACCTCCAAATCACATTACGAATGGGCTCCTATGTCCAAAATCACCTAATGGAGATAATGAAACCATCAAAATTCAAATACGAGGTCGTTTACAAATAAGTCAATATCCAGTCAACTTTCCCAACTTAAGCCTTCACAAAAGAGACTAATTGTCTCAATTTACTCCAAAACCACTCCGGAGCCGAACCAACTAACCCGGTAAGTCAAAATACAGCTGAAGAACACAAAAGAAGCAGGAAATGGGCGAATAGAGCTGTAACTCTCGAATCAACCGGCCGGGTCACTACATTCTCCCCTCTCTTAGACAAACGTTCGTGCTCGAACGGGTCTAGAAACATATTTGAAGTCTCAAATAGGTGTGGATATCTGCTCTGCATCTCCCCTCGGTCTCCCAAGTAGTCTCCTCCACGGGTTGACCTCTAGACTGCACTTTCACCGAGTCTATATCTTTTGATCTCAACTTTCGGACCCGCCGCTCCAAAATAGCCACTGGCTCCACATCATAAGTCATATCACCCTCCAACTAAACCGTTATGAAATCCAAGACATGAGACGGATCGTCAATATACTTCCGAAGCATAGAAACATGAAATATTGGATGCACACCCGACAACCTAGGTGGCAAAGCAAGCTCATAAACCACCTCCCCAATCATCTGAAGCACCTCAAAAGGCCCAATGAACCGAGGGCTCAACTTGCCCTTCTTGCCAAATCTCATAATACCTTTCTCGGGCGAAACCTTCAATAGAACCTTCTCCCCAACAATATAAGACACATCACGAACCTTTCTGTCAGCATTACTCTTTTGTCTTGACTAAGCTGTATGAAGTCGCTCCTGAATTACTTTCACCTTGTCCAAAGCATCCTGTACTAAGTTTGTATCCAAAAGCCTAGCCTCGCCCGGCTCAAACCAACCTACTAGACATCTACACTTCGTCCCATGTAAACCATCATATGGAGCCATCTAAATACTCGACTAATAACTGTTGTTATATGCAGACTCCACGAGTGGCAGAAACTTGTCCTATGAACCACTAAAATTAATGACACAAGTGCATAACATGTCCTCCAATATCTGAATAGTGTGTTCGGACTGCCAGTCCATCTTAGGATGAAATTTTGTGCTCAACTCAACTTGCGTGCCCAACTATAAATGCACGACTCTCCAAAACTACGATATAAATTGTGTGCCTATATTTGAAATGATGGAAACTAGCACTCCATGAAGGCGAACAATCTCTTTGATGTAAATCTCAGCCACCCGCTGTGAAGAATAGGTAGTACACACAGGAAAGAAGTGCACGGACTTGGTAAGCCAATCCACAATCACCCAAATAGTATCAAACTTTTTCAAAGTCCGTGGGTGTCCAATACGAAATCCATGGTGATCCGCTCCCACTTCCACTCCGGAATCTCTATCTGCTGAAGCAAGCCACCCGGTCTTTGATGCTCATATTTCACTTGCTGATAATTGAGACACCGAGCTACAAACCCCTCTATATATTTCATCATTCTCCTCCACCAATAGTGCTTTCTCAAATCCTAGTACATCTTTGTAGCACCCGGATGGATGGAATACCGCGAACTATGGGCCTCCTCGAGAATCAACTCTCAAAGCCCATCTACATTGGGTATACATGTCCGGCCCTGCATCCTAAATACCCCACCATCACCAATAGTCACATCTCTAGCATCATCATGTAGAACCTTGTCCTTGAGGACAAGAAAATGAGGATCATCATATTGGTGCTCTCTGATATGATCAAACAAGTAAGACCGAGAAACCACACTATCTAGGACCCGTATAGGCTCCAAAATATCCAATCTCATGAACCGATTGGCCAAGGCCTGAATATCAATTGCAAAAGGTATCTCGCCAACAAGAAGAAATGCAAGACTACCCATACTCACTGCCTTTCTACTCAAGACATCGCCCACCATATTGGCCTTTCCCGGATGGTACAAAATAGTAATATCATAGTCCTTTAGTAGCTCCAACTATCTCCGCTGCCTCAAATTGAGATCCTTCTACTTGAACAAGTGCTGCAGGATACGATGATCAGTAAACACCTCACAAGACACACCATAGATATAAAGCCTCCAAATCTTCAATGCGTGAACAATGGCAGCCAACTCCAAATAATGAACAGGGTAGTTCTTCTTATGGGGCTTCAACTGACAAGAAGCATAAGAAATCACTCTACCCTCCTGCATCAACATATACCCAATGCCGACCTGAGAAGTATCACAATATACCGTATGAAAACTTGAAACTGATGGCAAAACTAACACTGAAGCTATGATCAAGGCAGTATTGAGCTTCTGAAAGCTCACCTCACACTCATCGGACCACCTGAAAGGAGCACCCTTTTGGGTCAATTTGGTAAATGGTGATGCAATAGATGAAAATCCCTGAACGAACCGACGGTAATAACATATCAAACCAAGAAAGCTACAAATCTCTATGGCTGAGGACAGTCTTGGCCAACTCTAGACCGCCTCTATCTTCTTCGGATCAACTTGAATACCCTCACTGGACACCAAGTGCCACAAGAACGCCACTGAACTAAGCCAAAACTCATACTTGGAGAATATAGCATAAAGCTTCTCCTCCCTCAACCACTGCAAGAAAACTCTCAAATGCTTAGTGTTCTCCTCCCGGCCACGAGAGTACACTTGAATATCATCAACGAATACAATAACAAACGAGTTGAGATAAGGCTGAAACACGTTGTTCATCAAATGCATGAACTCTACTGGGGCATTGGTCAGCGCAAAAAACATCACAAGGAACTCGTAATAACCATATTGGGTCCTGAAAGTTGTCTTAAGAATGTCTGAGTCCCTAATCTTCAACTGGTGATACCCTGGCCTGAGATCAATCTTGGAGAACACCCTCGCTCCCTGAAGCTGGTCAAATAAATCATCAATACGAGGCAAATGATACTTGTTCTTGATTGTGACTTTGTTCAACTGCATGTAATCAATGCATATTCTTATAGTGCCATTTTTCTTCTTCACAAATAGAACAGGTGCACCCTAAGGTGACACACTAGGTAGAATAAACCCCTTATCAAGTAGTTCATGAAGTTGCTCCTTCAATTTCTGTAACTCTGTCGGTGCCATACTATATTGTGGAATAGAAATGGGCTGAGTGCCGACACCAAATCAATACCGAAGTCAAATATCACTATCTGGCGGTATGCCTGGTAAGTCTGCAGGAAACATATCAGGAAAATCCCTCACCACCGGAACTGAATCATTGGTAGGAGTCTCTGGACTCATATCCCCCACAAAAACCAAATAAGAAAGACACCCCTACCAAACCACTCGCTGGGCCTTCAAGAATGAAATTACCCTACTGGGAACATAGTCTGACAAACCTCACCACTCAATCTGTGGCACCCCCGGCATAGCCAATGTCACCGTTTTAGCGTGACAGTCCAGAATAGTATGACACGGAGACAACCAATACATGCCCAATATCACATCAAAATCAACCATACTAAGTAGCAAAGTACTCGGGTCTCCAAACCCCCAATAGTCACCATAGATGACCGATATATGCTCTGCACAACAACAGTATCACCCACTGGAGTAGATATATGAATAGATGAAACAAGAGACTCGCGGGGCGTATCCAAATAATGAGCAAAATATGACGACACGTATGAAAAAGTGGAACCAAGATCAAATAATACGGAGGCATCTCTATGGAAAACTAAGACAACACTTGTGATCACAACATCTGAAGCAATAGCCTCTTGTCTAGCAGGGAATGCACAAAAACGAGCCTGACCACCAACTGATCGACCTCCCCTTCTAGGGAAACCCCTAGCAGACTGACCTCCACCCTAGCTGACTGGGTGGGTGGTGAAGTAACCGGTACTGAAGTCGATAGTTGACACATTTACTGAGGCGAACCCCCATGACGACGAGCACACTACCTCCACATATGCCCCAACTCCCCATAGTCAAAACAACCCTTCGGTGATGGTGACGGAGACTAAATGGAACCCTTAGCACTGGGATAACTTGTAGAAGAACCTGGCATGTGGGAGCCTTGAACTGATTAAGCACGAGATGAACTCTAGGCTGCGACAACACTAAGTGTTGAATGGCTCTAAAGAGAACTGTGACACCCATGGCCTGATGATGCACCATAGTGAACTGGGCGAGCTGGCTGAGCATGTCTAAATGGATGGCCTCTGTAGTGATGGAAATAATCCCCAAAAGGAGGACCACCAAAACTACCGGATCTACGAGGCCTCTTGGTTTCCCTCCCTACTCGCTCCTGATGGCGAATCGATTCTATATCCCGAGGAATGTCAACAATCTTCTCAAAAGAAGCACCAGACACCCTCTCTCTAGTCATAAGAATCTGCAGCTGATTTGCGAGGCCATCAACGAACCTCCTGATCCTCTCCCTATCTGTGGGAACCAACAAAAATGCATGACGGGCTAACCCAAAGAACCTCATCACATACTGTGTAACAGTCATATCATCATGACGCAATTGCTCAAACTGTCTATATAGCTCCTTTCTATGGGACTGCGGCTCACACTTCTCCAAAAAGAGAATGGAGAACTACTGCTAGGTAAGGGGTGCAGCACCAACATGCGTACGCCTCTCAGTAGCCTCCCACCATGTAAAGGAAGCTCGATAGAATTGAAAGGTAGTGAGCGGGACCCCGTTGGTCTCCAGAATAACCGTTGTATGGAGAATCCTCTAACACTTATCCAAGAAACCCTATGCATCCTCGTCTTCTATACTACTGAAATTCAGAGGCTGAAGTCTACCAAACCTCTCCAATTTACTCTACTCGTCATCAGGCATGACTAGAGCCATATAATTCTGAGCAGGTGCAATCAGTTGGGCTGGTGGTGCCCCTGGTGTTTGAAGTCCTTGAACAACCTGCTCAGGTGTACGGGCGGCGGGAGTCTGAGTGCCTCCCCGTCCTGGGAGGTAGCTGCAGTAGTAGTAACATAGACTGCCTGAGCAAGACTGGTGCACACGGTCAGAATATGAGCTAAGGTCTCCTGTATACCTGGGATAACAATAGGCACAGCTTGTGCCTGAGCTAGTCTCGCTAGTTTATCCATAAGTGGGACATAATCATGAATTGGGGTGGCTGGTGGATATGTAGGTGCTGCCCTAGCTATTGTGCGGGCTACACCTCTGCCCCTAGCACATCCTTGACTGCGACCTCGGCCTCTCGCATCCCCAACTGGTGGTATTGTTGGTCGTTCGTCCAGATCGGTTGCACGTGTCCTTACCATCTATGAGAGAATAGAATAATAGACGTTTAGTTACCAGAATCAACAGATTCGCACGACAAGAATTCAAGAATGTGCAGTTTTCCTAAAGATTCCGCAACCTCTTGAAGATAAGTACAGGCGTCTCCATACCAATTCGCAAGACTATACTAAACCTGCTCATGACTCGTTAGACCTATGTAACCTAGGCTCTGATACAACCTTGTCACGACCCAAAAACTAACCCTATCGTGATGGCGCCAATCGTGGTACTAGGAAAGCCAACACATTATCAAAATAAACTAATATATGCATTTCAAAGATAGTTCCAAAGCTATTTAATATAAAACCTTCATAAATGAGTTCAAATCAAAACAAAAGTGCGGAAAAGAAAGCCCGACATCGGGGTGTCACTAGTCATGAGCATCGACTACAATTTGTTTAACAATATCGAGACTAACAAAGCCTGGAAAATAACCAAATAAATGAAGATAAGAGGGAGAAGAGCAGGGCTACGATTGCTAGGCAGCTACCTTGCTATCTCCGAGAAAATCTGCAACTAGAATAGTCAACAGCCGCTATCGTGTCTAGGTACGCCTAGATTTGCACACAAGTTGTAAGGAGTAACATGAGTACGCCAACTCAGTAAGTAACAGTAGTAAATAAAGGATGAGAAGTAGTTTCAAGCAATAACGCATGTAAAATTAATATCACAATAACTTAGTAAAAATACAGCATGACTTTGTAACCGTAATTTGAATCAAATTAGCTTGTTTAAATCCAGTTTAGTAAGATCACTTTGAAAACATCTTTCAACAATTTTAGAACAAAGGTTCAATGCTAAATTGAGAAAAATGATAAAATCATAAACATCCCCTCGGGCAAACATCACTCATATACATCCCCTAGGGCAAACCTCACCATCGCTCGTATATAGCTCCTCGGGCAGACCTCACCATCACTCATGCTACCCAGTCACACAGCACTCGACACTCACACTCAGCAGGTACCTACGCTCACTGGATATGCAGACTCCGTGATGTTTTATGCGTAAATACCATACAGGAGGGGGGTGATTTGTGTGGTACCCAAGTTTTGATCTAGAAGAACCAGGTTCTTCTAGGTGTTATAACTACTACTTTTTGCGGAATTAAAAGTACATAAAATAAAGAACACAGAGATTTTTACGTGGAAAATACCTCGCTCAAAAGGTAAAAAAACCACGACCTACTACTCAGTAGGATTTTCCCCAACACTTCACTAAATCACTGAGCCAAAACAGCATTTACAAAACCCTTTGTAAACCTAAGGATTACCTCTAATCACGTTGTAGCAACCAACCTTTAACTGTTGTGACAACTTCATGGTAACCTATAACTTGAACTCTCAAAATACCTAATACAATTGCTTCTATAAAAGTTGGAAAGGTACAACTTTAAACCACCTACTACAATTGAACTAGCATAAGAATAAAACACAATTGAATTGGTTCTTCTATCTCGTTCAAGTAACTTCAGGAGTGCACACTCAAATCTCACATAAATTGCTTGCAAAATCGCCTTGCTCTTTTGCTTTCAATTTAGTTGAACTTCTGCGTATGTGCAATACCTGTAAAAGAGAACAATCACTGTTATTTAATGAGTTAGTAATTAGAGTTTGATTGAGACTCATTTGTCGATCTTCCATCGAAGTTGAATCCTTGAACAACACAAACTCCAACACTATCTTTTATCTGGATTGTGTTCTCTTCACATAAGGAGACTTACTCCCCTTATCCAATATGCAACCTTTTTGATCAGATCAAGAGATATTGTTGCTTGATCAGTGGGACTTATCTCCTTCACGTGCATCTCACATGTATAGGGTGATCATGACTGTGCTTCACATGATGGACCTGGTCCATGATTGAGTTCATTTGTCATTCTTCAAAACTTCACCTGTTCTTGCGCCATCAAATTCCCCATTTTTGATGATGACAAACTCTGTGCTTTTTACTGATTAAAAGACTTGTAAGAACTCAGCTTAACCATCAACACTAGACTTAAAAAATTTACTTCTCATCAAGGACCAGGTTAATTAGGTTATAAATATCACTTATTCAGAATAATGGGTAAAGCACAATATCTTCCACCTTTTGGCATCATCGAAAAGTTGCATACTTAATGTGAATCCGATATTTTAAAAAGTACTCATGGCCACTGAGGTAACTGCAAGTGAAAACATGGTGCAATTATCAATAATCAACAAATATGTTTAAACTATTAAGATCAAAATTATCATAGAACAAGAGCAAATAGTTGTTGTCATTAATCATGATACGTTGCCACTGACAGTCCCCAAAAAGAAATAAAAACTTTCAAAACATGAGCAAAAATAGAAAAATCCCTAATCCGGGTCACTAGGGTTCACTGGGGTTACTAGACAAGTTCAGAAGACAAGTACTAGGAGACCTAAGGCTTGGAGGAACTAGAGGGTTGAGTCTGGAGAAGGTTCAACATATTCTGAAGGATTCCATCACACTTCTCCTTTTCTTTTGCTAGCTCAGTTCTAAGGCCATCCCTCGCAGTTTCCAATTCAGCCACACGAGCCTTGAGCCTAGCAATTTCTGCATTCTTAGCTCACATTCCTGAACCAGAGTCCTAACCTTGCTGTTTATGGGTGTCTTCAGAGATGAAACGGGTTCATCTCTCCTTTTGCTCATACAAACCAACCCCTCAGCAGCCTCCCCAGACCCACTTCCCCCTGACTCATGCGACTCTATTCTAACCTCTCTTGTGCAAACCCACATATACCAAGAACTACTCCCTTCCCATTTCCCCTCTCTTCACCACATGCACCCTCTCTTTCTTTTTCTTTTTCTTTTTCAGACTTCTTTTTAACTCCACTCCTACTCGTCTCAGCCAACTTAACATCCCTAATGGGTCCAACTAGAACAAACCTAGTTTCAAAGTTTTCAACAACATATGTACTTACCTCAGTAGGGAATTCTTGAGTGTTCTCAGAGTCAGAAGACCCATGTCCTTCCCCCTCAGTCGCAGATTGAAAGGATTTAGACTCGGAACTGGAATTAGAATTTGGAGCTGGGCTTTCTTTCACTTGGCTAGCTTTCAACCTTTCATTTAAAACCTTTCTCAGAGCCCTAGATTCTACAGTGTTTCGAGCCAACATTTTCTGCCTTCGAAACCTAGGTTTTGGGGATTCACTAGGAGGAGTAGATGAGGATTAATTTGAGGGTGATGGTGGTGGAGGAGAACTAGGATGATCTTGTGGGTTAGATATTTTTGTTCATTTCTTGAGTTAAACTGGGAATTTTGGAGAAGAGAGCAATTAGAGTTGAAGAAGAGAATTTTTGACGGTTTTAGAATAATGAAGAAGATTAGAGATGTGGTGTGTATTTAAAGAGAATTAGACGTTAATTCAGTAACGACAGCTTTTCAGGGGTCAAATAGAAGTCTAATCAAACTGTAATTCCAGACTTTTAATGATTATTTGGCTTCCCTAGATATTATGCAAAAATCACGGTTTTAGAGTTCTAACTGGACGAAACTGGTTCAATGCTTCAACGGATAGAATTTTCTAGGAATTTGGCAAGTATAGGACTTCTGCTCATGATTGAATTGTTAATCTTTCTAATTGTGCAAAGTATTGAAAACATACCTGAGCTTTCATATGAACTCATATTGATAAACCAGGTTCTTCATTTAGTATTCTCTTAAACATGCCTTAAATGCCATAATAGAAAAAACTTTGTAAGAGATCAGTGAGTCATATATACACATGTCACAGGAGCATACTAATTAAAGTATGAGACTGAGTAAGAATTAATCTAGATATTTACACAAAGTTAGAATTCCTAGCAAAAAAAATTCAATTTTTTTTATTCTGAGCTGGACCTATTACATGATCTTAATCATCCCTAATTCCAACCTGTTTCTCTCAAAGTTTTCTCTACTCAGTACTTTAGTGAGGATGTCAGCAATTTGCTTATCAATAGCACAGAATTCTATGGAGATCAGACCTTTCTCATAGTTGTCTCTTAAGAAATGGTGCCTAACATCTATGTGCTTAGTCCTTTTATGATGAACAAGGTTCTTTGTTATACTTATAGCACTAGTGTTATCACAGAATATAGGAATGTAACCTACTTCTATACCAAAATCTACCAACTGCTGCTTGATCCATATCAATTGAGCACAACAAGAAGCAGCAACAACATATTCAGCTTTAACAATTGACAAGGCCACAGAATTTTGCTTTTTAGTAGCCCATGACACAAGACATGAACCAAGAAAGTGTGCCATACCTGAGGTGCTCTTCCTATCAACTAGAAAACCTGCACAATCAGCATCAGCAAATCCTACTAGATTGAAATTGCTAACTTTGGGATACCAAAGACACAGATCAGTGGTGCCTTTCAAGTATCTTAGTATCCTTTTGACAGCAGTCATGTGAGACTTTTTAGGATTTTCCTGAAATCGAGCACAAAGCCTTACACTAAAAACAATGTCAGGTCTGCTAGCAGTAAGTTACAAGAGTGAACCAATCATACCCCTATACAATATTGATCAACTGATGAACCAGGTTCATCAACATCTAATTTAGTGGTAGTTGCAATGGGTGTGTTTATTTCTTTAGATTCTTCCATTTTAAACTTTTTGATTAGCTCTTTTGCATACTTCTGCTGATGGATCATGGTTCCATTTGGACTTTGTTTGATCTGTAAGCCTAAGAAGAAGTTAAGCTCACCCATCATGCTCATTTCAAACTCACTCCCCATTAATTTTGCAAAGTCCTTACTTAGATTATCAGTGGTGGCCCCAAAGATTATGTCATCAAAATATATTTGTACAACAAGGAGATCCTTGCCTTTTTCCCTTAATAATAAGGTACTATCAATTTTACCTCTTTTGTAACCATGCTCCAGCAGGAATTTGGACAATCGTTCATACCTTGCTCTTGGGGCCTGCTTGAGTCCATAGAGAGCCTTGTCTAACTTGTACACATGCTCAGGACATTCCTTGCTCTCAAATCCTAGAGGTTGTTTCACAAACACTTCTTTTTTAATATAGCCATTCAAGAAAGCACTTTTGACATCCATTTGATGAAGAGTGAATTCCATGTGTGCTGCAAAGGCTATGAGGAGTCTAATTGCCTCTAGTCTTGCAACTAGAGCAAAGGTCTCATCATAGTCTATGCCCTCTTCTTGGCTGTAACCTTGGACCACAAGTGTTGCCTTGTTTCTTGTAACTATTCCATCTTCATCGAGTTTGTTTCTGAAGACCCACTTTGTACCAATGACTGATCTGTCCTTGGGTCTTGGAACTAGATGCCAAACTTGACTTCTTTCAAACTGATTGAGTTCATCTTGCATTGCAATCACCCAATCTGCATCCTGCAAAGCCTCAAAAATATTTTTAGGCTCAATAAGAGATAAAAAGGCATCAAAAGCACACATATTCTTTAATTGTGATCTAGTCTTAACTCCAGCTACTGGATCAGTGATAATGTTCTCAATAGGATGAGAACTTTGATACTTGTGAGGTTTCACAACCAACTGGTTTTTGCTAGATGTTTCTCCCATGTTCTGTTGCTGAGGAACAGGGTCATGAACAAGTTCTTTTAGGGGATTTATTTCAATTCATCCTTGATTAGTTCCCCCTATCAAGTTGCCCTGGATGGAAGAACCTATTCCATAACCTGTTCCGTCTTTTGGTGCCACTTAGACTTGTGCTGAGGATTCAATCAGATCCTTTACCAATCCAATAACTTCATCTTCGTGTTCTTCTTTTCACCTCTGCTCATGGTTCTCATTGGACCACATAGATCCATATGGACCAGTTCCAACGACTTGGTTGTGCTTACCATTTTCTTACTTTTGAAGGATGATCTTACCTGCTTCCCCCTTGCACAAGCCTCACAAACTTTGTCTTCCTTGATCTTGATGTTAGGTAACCCTATTACCAAGTCCTTAGAGACCAATTTGTTTAGCTGATTCAGACTGGCATGACCAAGTCTTTTGTGCCACATGAGGGGATCATTATCCAGCACACTTAGGCAGGTTAGTTTATTTTCGGAGAGAGTGGACAAATCTACAATGTAAATATTGTTAACTCTTTTTTCCTGCAAAACAATTTTGTCAGTGGTAAGATTAATCACAAAGCATTTAGTAGAGGTGAATGCTACAAGGTTATCTCTTCAACACAGTTGTGACACACTGATAAGGCTGTATTTCAAGCCATCTATCAAGTAGACATTCTCAATGGAGTGAGAGTCTATCTTACCTACCTTTCCAACCCCAATGATCTCACCTTTCTTCCCATTTCCAAAGGAGACATTGCCTCCCTTTAAGTCCTTAAGTGAAAGGAACTGGTTCTTGCTTCCAGCCATATGTTTTGAGCAACCACTATACATGTACCATATTTTGCTGCTTCCCTTCACTTGGACCTGCAAAAAGAAATTTGGGGTTAGTCTTAGGAACCCAAACTAGTTTGTGTCCCTTTCTATAGGAAAAGGGATAAATCAGATTCCTTCTAGCCCACCCAGGCAGCCTATTGTTTTCTTGAACAAAGGTTTAGTTCTTTTGACTAGCCTTTTTTTTTGCATTACATTCATTTTTGTAATGGCCAGTCTTGCCACAATGTGTGCAAATTTTGTTTTCAGGAAGAGTGAGGTACTTTCTTTTAGGATCCCACTTAGGTGCTTGAGTTCCATAACCAAGTCCTCTTTTGTTGCTACTGTGGTGTTCGTGTTGCCAGGAGAGTGCATCAGAAGCCTTGTTCCATTTGCAAGTTCTGTCTAGTTAATATTTTACCTTCCCCAAGATCTTCTTTTAGTACTCTTATCTGCTCATCTTTCTTGTATAGCTCATCCTTCATTTTTCCTAAGTTTTCTTCTAGGGTGAGATGAGTATGATCAGATTTCTTGTTTCCTGTTCCTAGTTTCAGTTTTAAGTTTTCAGACCTAAGTTCTAGGACACTAGTGTCAAGTTCAAGAACCTGGTTCTTGAACTCATTATTTTCACTTTCACTCTCATTAGCCCTAGACTCTAGATTTTTGGACATGGCTTTTAGGATCATACATTCCCTATACAGCTCTTCCTTTTCATTGTTAATTATCTCAAACTCATCAATGAAATCATGTAATTGCTCGGACAACCTTTCTTTAGACAGGAATTTAATCTTGTCTTTGAGATGAAGAATACTTACCTCTTGTTCATCATCTGATTCTCCTATGGCCACAAGAGCTTGTTCATCTCTAGCTCCATCTTCTGATTCCTCATCTGATGTTTCTCCCTAGGCAGCAACCATAACCTTTGTTGATCTTTTGTTCCTTTTTGGTTGAACATGTTCCTTATTCCTGCTCCTTCGTTCAACGCTTTCTTTCTTCTACTCAATTTCCCATTGAGGGTAGTTCTTGATCATGTGATCAGTCTTAGCACACTTGTAGTAGCCCTCATTGGTATGTTTCTCAGGAGCCCTTGGTTGGTTGAAGGTTGTACCTCTTGAAGAACCCTTTCCTCTCATCAAGTAATTTTTGAAATTTCTAGTGATCATAGTCATTTCATCATCCTCCAGATCTGAACCTTCAGCAATTCTGAGAGCTAGACTTCTTTCATTCTTTGGTGCATCCATTTTTATGGTCTGCCTTTTCAGTTCATAGGCAGTAAGGTTTCCTATTAGTTCATCCATCTTGAGGGTAGCAATGTTCATTGATTCCTGAATAGCAGTGATTTTGCTTTCCCAAGAGACTGGCAGAAGCCTGGTCAAAATCTTCTCAACTTTTTCTTCTTCAAGACTAATCCTTCCAAGAGATTTAAGTTCATTTGTCAGTGTGGTGAACCTTGTATACATCTCTTGGATGGTTTCTCCTTCCTTCATGGTAAAGTTCTCATACTGGGAGTACAACAGTGTTCCTCTGGACCTCTTCACTTGAGGTGTTCCTTCATGATCCACTTGCAAAGTGTCCTAGATTTCCTTAGCAGTAGTACAACTTTGAATTCTACTGTACTCATCTGGACCTAGTCCACACACAAGCCATTTCTTGGACTTGGAATTTTTCTCCCACTTCTTCAGGTCTTCAGCGGTGCAGTCAGCCCTTGTCTTAGGCACATCCACTCCTTCAGCATTCTTCTTTGTAGTTGCTAGAGGACCATCAGTAACTATGTCCTAGAGTTCATAGTCTTCTCCTATGATGTGATCCCTCATCCTGTTCTTCCACCAAGAATAGTACTAACCATTGAAAAGTGAAGGCCTAGCAGTGGATTGCCCTTCCAAGTTTCTAGGTGGTGCACTCATGTTGATCTCTTCTTAAGGTGTTAGCCTCTTCAGGGATAACCCGCTTTGATACCAATTGATGTTATAAGCATCAATACCACACAAGAGGGGGGTGATTTGTGTGGTACCCAACTTTAGATCTAGAAGAACCAGGTTCCTCTAGGTGTTCTAACTACTACTGTTTGCGGAATTAAAAGTACATAAAATAAAGAACACAGAAATTTTACGTGGAAAACACCCGGCTCAAAAGGTGAAAAAACGACGACCTACTACTCAGTAGGATTTTCCCCAACACTTCACTAAATCACTGAGCCAAAACAGCATTTACAAAACTCTTTGTAAACCTAAGGATTACCTCTAATCTTGTTCTAGCAACCAGCCTCTAACTGTTGCGACAACTTCAAGTTAGCCTATAACTTGAACTTTCTAAGTAACTAATACAATTGCTTCTATGAAAGCTGGAAAGGTACAACTTTAATCCACCTACTACAATTGAACTAGCATATGAAAAAACATAATAGAACTGGTTCTTCTATCTTATTCAAGTAGCTTCAGGAGTGCACACTCAAATCTCACATAAATTGTTTGCAAAATTGCCTTGCTCTTTTGCTTTCAAGTTAGTTTAACTTCTGTGTATGTGCAATACCTGTAAAAGAGAACAATCACTGTTATTTAATGAGATAGTAATTACAGTTTGATTGAGACTCAATTGTTGATCTTCCATCGAAGTTGAGTTCTTGAACAACACAAACTCCAACACTATCTTTTATCCGAATTGTGTTCTCTTCACATAAGGAGACTTTCTCCCCTTATCCAATATGCAACCTTTTCGATCAGATCAGGAGATATTGCTGCTTAATCAGTGGGACTTATCTCCTTCACGTGCATCTCACATGTATAGGTAGATCATGGCTGTGCTTCACATGATGGACCTGGTCCATGACTGAGTTCATTTGTCATTCTTCAAAACTTCACCTGTTCTTGGGCCAACACTCCGGAGCGGCTCCTTCAGCCCAAGCGCTATAACAAGCCAATCATGGCATAAATCAATTAGGCCTCGGCCTCACTCAATCATGAATCAGTAAAACATGTTGCGACGTACAACCCGATCCCATAAATATCCTCATAAATTAGGCCATCAGCCTCACTCATTCATAACCTCTCCAGCCTCTTGGGCTCTTAGATAAACAAGGTATTTAGCCCAAACAATATTTATATGATGCATCAAAACAGGGTAATACAGACTGAGTTATGTAGTAAATAAGTATAGAGACTGAGTTTTGTACTTTTCCTAATTGTTGTATTTTTCTTTTCTTTTATTAATAAAAACTAGCCCTAGGCCCTTGCCTAGTGGATTGCCAAAAAAAATAAGTATAAACATGACTGAGTATAGATTTTCAATCGAAAACAATGAGAGGATAGCAATAAAAGACCTCTAATGGTCTAGACAACACTAGAATAAGGCCTAAACATGTCGTCCAACCTGATTTACACAAATCTTTCTAAAACACGTAAGAAACATGTAGTTTCAACAAATATTCAACATTACAGTAGATACGGGACTGACCAAGTCACAATCCCCAACGATGCACGCCCACACGCCTATCACCTAGGATGTGCACCACCTCAAAATAGTCATATGACACAAAATCCAGGGTTTCATACCCTCAGGACTAGATTTATAATACTTACTTACCTCAAACCGATCAAATCTCTACTCCGCGATGCTCTACCCCCTAGACTCTTTCGCCAAATTCTCCAAATCTATTCACAATCAGTACAATACCATCAATATATTCCAAAGGAATGTTTTCCGCAAGAAAAACCACCAAATTAGACCAAGAACCCGAAATCGGCTCAAACCCGGCCCCCGAGCCCACGTCTCAAAATCTGACAAAAATTACAATACTTGAATGCCCATTCACTCACGAGTCCATACCTATGAAATTTATCAAAATCTGACTCCATTTGGTCACTCAAATCCTCAAATAAAACTCTAAAAAATCCCAAGCCCTAACCCCTCATTTGTACCCCTAATTTCCACTAGTTAATTGATAAAACAACCGGAAAACACCATAGGTAGGAGTATTAGAGCTCAAGTAACTTACCTCACTAAAACCCCTTGAATCTCCCTTCAAAATCCCTCCAAAAGCTCCGAAAAACCGACTTGAAAATGGTGGAAATGAACAAAAATTCGCGAAGTGTGCTATTTATACTTTTTGCCAAGTGATACCGCATCTGCAGTCCAATTGTCGCTTCTGCGATGCCGCACCTGCGGAAAGACCATCGCAAGTGTGGAACTTCACTTAAAATCCAGACCTCGCTCCTGCGGCATCGAGACCGCATTTGCGCTCACGTATGTGCGAAAATCCTCACGCTTCTTCGGTTCAGCCTCGCACCTACGCCCTCTCTTCCTCTCCTGCGACCATCGTAGGTGCGGCTAACCACTGGCACCTGCGGACTCTACCAACTCTCCTTCCTATCCCTCATGTGATCAAATTCCCGCTTCTGCGGCTCCCTCTCCGCAGGTGCGGTTATGACAGGTGAGTTTCAAACTTCAACCATTCTCCAAACATCAAACTTGATCCATTAACCACCCAGAACAAAATCAAGGCCCTCGGGACCTCAACCAAATATGCGAACACATCTCATAACATCAAGTAAACTAAGTCGAACCTTCGAATCACTCAAAACAATATTAAAATACCAAATTACCCTCGGATTCAAGCCTAAGAACTTCTAAACTTTCAAATTTCACAAACGACGCTGAAAACTATCAAATCATGTCTGAATGACCCCAAATTTTGCACACAAGTGAGAAATCACATAAAAACCCTACTCCAACTTCTAGAATTCCATTCTGATCCCGATATAAAAAATTTCACTGTCGGTCAAAATCGCTAAAAATCCAACTTTTGCCAATTCATGCCTAATTCTACCACAGACCTCCAAATCACGTTCCGGACGCGCTCCTAAGTCTAAAATCACCTAACGGAGCTAACAGAATCATCAAAATTCAAATCCGTGGTCGGTTACACATAAGTCAACATCCAATCAACTTTCCCAACTTAAGCCTTCACAAACGAGACTAAGTGTCTCAATTTACTCCAAAACCACTCTGGACCCGAACCAACTAACCCGGTAAGTCAAAATATAGCTGAAGAACACAAAAAGAAGCAGGAAATGGGGAAACAGGTCTATATCTATCGAAATGACCGACCGGGTCGTTACACAATTCCACTAGAATACGGAGCCAAAATATATCAACTATAAGACTGTAATTAAATACTCTCCAGTACTTCTATTGCTCCTATTTGATTCACAAGTTACTCTAACTTGTAAAGCAAAAAACTCACTCCAACACACATTATTTTTGATACTTGATTACAACTCAATTACCTAAAACACATTCACTAGACTGACTCTGGAAGAATGCAATGCAAGTACTCGACACAAGTAAACAACTTATGACTCTTTAGTTGATGTGTAAAAGGATTGTTTGGAAATCCAAATCCGATCCTATTTAAAACACAACTTGAGACCTTCTAGGAGTCCTATTCATAGTCAGCTTCCTCTTTGATAGGACTCCTACTATTCCAAGGATTTCACATGCTTTGGGACTTTAGTCTCTGACTGAATTATCCATATCATCTTGAGAAGAGACCCTTATCACTTATAGTAGCCATCTTCCACCAAACCCCGACCTAGGTAACTTTGAGTTAAAGTTACTATCTAATACAGACGTACAAGTATCACCTAGGAGGAGTTGATTCTTTCTCCTGAGGAGTTGGTTCTTCAGAACAATTAAGCAACTATTGGCATCATAAAAACACACAAAATTACAACAAGCACTATTGACAAACTTTCATGTTCACAACATCTTCCAAACTTATCTTCCTCCTATTGGCATCATCAAAAACACATAAAATAATGTTAGACATTAAGAATAGATAATGTAAGATTCAATACCAAACATGCGACAACACAACCTTAAGAAAGGGAAAATGTACTAGGTTGATGATCCAATATAGTACAAAGCAGTAAAGCAGAGCAATATGAGACATTAAATAGTGCCAAAAGAAGCCCAGGGTCTTGTCTTCATTATTAGGACAAAATAAACTAAGCATACTACAAACTACTCGGACTAAGAAAAAAGGAATAAAAGATAAGGCATCACTAGAATAGCAAAAGAATTAAGGTGTCACGACCCAAAACTTAGCCTGTCATGATGGTGCCTAATGTGGTACTAGGAAAGCTGGCACCTCAAAACCTTTCCAACACTTCTAAATTGAAAAATGGAATAACACAAGTTTAAATTATTAAAACTCTCATAAAATGGATAGAATGTCAAAACTCAATACGAAAATTCCCAAAACCAGGATGTCACTAAGTACATGAGCGTCTATACAACACAAGTCTGAAAATACTCTATATGAAAGGCTGAAACTAAATACATAAAGTTGAAAGATAGGGAAGGAGAGTCAAGGTCCACGAACGTCGGGAAACTACTCAGAAAATCAACACCCACCATGTCCGGAAACATCTGGATCTGCACACGAAGTGCATGGTGTAGCGTGAGTGCAACCAACTCAGTAAGTAACAAGACTAACTATTGGACTGAAAGTAGTGACGAGCTTCACAGATATAGTCAAATTATAGAAAATATAACACAATAAAAATAGGCATGTTTTCAAGTTCAGCATTTTAAGCCAAGATAGTTAATTCATGTCAAGTTCAATTGAAACAGGATATAGTACCTCTCAGAGACTAAATAACAGTGATATATGCCTTGTGAAGTACAACAGTAATGAAATCAAGTGCAAAACATCAGAGTAACAGTCATAAGTCCCCCCATTCACTCCAACCTCACGGTCACTCATTCCTCACAGTCTCTCAATTGTCCAATCACTTGGCACTCGCACTCAGTAGGTACCTGCGCTCATTGGGGGTGTATAAACTTCGGAGGGCCTCCTTCATCCCATGCGCTATAATAAGCCAATCATGGAAAAAAGCAATAAATCATGATGCGGCGTGCAGCCCGCTCCCATAATTATCCTCACAACCAGGCTCTCGACCTCACTTAGTCATCAATCATTCGAGTCTTTTGGGCTCTCAATAATCATGATAATCAGCCTAAACAACAATGATATAATGTATCACTAAAGAACAACAAATATTGAGATATAATATACAAGTAAAACTGTTACTGAGTATAAAACAATAATTTAGTAGATAATTCAACATGTAACATGACCTCTGTGGGTCTCTACAGTATCAACACATAGCCTAAATATGATTTCTAACATGATTTGCAGTTCAATTTCTATAACACATAGAGAATATATGGATATCAACATATTATTCAACTATAGAGTTCCATGGATTTGACCAAGTCACAATTTCGACGGTGCACGCCCATACTTCCGTCACCTAGCATGTGCGTCACTTCAAAACCAATCACATGACATGTAATACGAGGTTTTCATACCCTCAGAACCAAATTTAGTGTTGTTACTTACCTCAAACCGTGCAAATCTCTACTCCAACACACCTTTGTCTCATGAATCGGCCTCTAAATGCCTCGAATCCAGCCACAAACAATTCGATATTGTTACACCCCATGTTTTTTGTACATGAAAGTACTCCATAAGTGAATTGATATAAGCTCAGAAATGACATGTTACACCCCACATTTTTGTATGTTGAAGTTTTGTCATGAGTTAATCGACGTAAGTTTGGGAAAGAGATTATTTTGAGATTATAAGTATTATGCTATTTCAAACAAGTGATAAATAAATTTGTGAATGTGAGAGAGCAAGAAAATAAATTTTGTCAAAGTTTGACATTTTTGGTTAAAATACGACCCGAGCTAAAATACCCAGTATTTATGGACTAGTGCCATAGAAGGTACCACATGACCATAATAGTAAGGTGTACAAAGTGTGTTAAAAGTGAGTTGTAATTTGAGTAATTTAAGATAATTCCTAATTATGTGGATAGTTGGTTAATTATTGATTAATGGGGGATCAACAAAATAATTAAGTGGATAATTATTGGATAAATATTAACCCCCACATGGCAGCAAGACACCCTAAATATATGACTTTTAAGTCATAGGAATTATGTGGCAAGATTGAGGATATGTGGTTAAGCCACCACATAAGGTGGGGACTACACTTATTTTAACAAAGAGTTCTCTAACAAAGAGAGATCATATGTAACGTAAGATTTCCATGAGAATTTTCAGCAAGATTCACATAAGTATCTCCAATAATATTTCAAAGACAAATTTCATCTTGGAAGCTTGATATTTCTTTGCAATTCTAAGGACGTCTGGTGCAATCTTTTACAAGAATATCATACGGATTTTTCCCTACTCCAGGTATGTTAAAGCTAAGCCTTCCTCAATTTTCGCATGATCTCGTAATTACATGAATTTGATAATGAGGCATAAAGAGAAATTCATATTCCAGAATTTATATACATTTTCTAGTCCCATAAGTTACAATATTCTCCCTTATCGAAACTGTATATTCAATTGAGTATTGTTTTCTTCCATTCAAGAGAGTAGAGAGTCTATATATACAGTATTACAGTATTTTCACCACCATCGAGCTATAATCGGTAGGCAAGCCCCTATTAGGCAACCTCTAATCATATGGTAAGTTATATACCGAGCCTACTATGGCCGAACGCCTATGAGCGAGCACAGTTGGTCGAGATACAGAGCCTAGTATGGCCGAGCGCCTATGAGAGAGCCTACTACGGCAGAGCAGTATGACCGAGCGCCTATGAGCGAGCCTACTATGACATAGCAGTTATATATATATACCGAGCCTTATAGGTCCAGACAACTATTTTACTTACTATATCAAGAGAGTTGAGTCATTATCAACAGGTAAGCATATCTTCGGATTATCTTTGACTCCTAGCTACTTTCAACTATTATATTATCAGTTCAGATTTTAGTATATTGCCTTACATACTCGGTACATTATTTCGTAGTGACATCCCTTTTCTGGGGGTGCTAGATATCATGTGTGCTGGTTCAGACAGACAAACGAGTAGACCTCCTCATTAGGTGTTGCCCGAGTTCAGCTTGATAGGTAAGCTCCATGCCCTTCGAGTTGCCAGGTCTAGAGCTTTATGTACATTTTATGTATATGTATATGTATTGTATGAGTAGGTCGAAGCCCTATTTCGATCACAGTATAACCATCAGTAGAGGCTTGTAGATGTATCCTATCAGTTAGTGCAAGATGTTGGGCTTGTAGGCCTTTTGTGTATATTTTGTTGGTTTGTCAACCATTGTAGTTAAGACGGCCTTGTCGGCCTAGCTTTATATTGATGTTAGTCAGTATTCGCAATTGTCTTGCAATGTGCTCATAGCCAAAGTATGACATTGTATGTCAAGAATCCCTTAGTCGAAAGTTGGTACGCAAGGATAGGTTAGGAATCGAGTGCCTGTCTCGCTCCCCAGGTTTGGGGCATGATAAATGTGGTATCAGAGTAGTTCTATCATAGGGAGTCTACAAGCCGTGTCTAGTAGAGTCTTGTTTATGGGTGTGCTGTGCAACACACTTATAAGCAGGAGGCTACATGGCATTTAAGACTGTCACTCTTTCTTCTCACTCTAGATTGTGTGGTAGAGCTCAATTATAAGAACTCAATTTCCTAAACTCTATCTTATTCATAATACAATGATACCTATATCCAGAAAGATAGTTGCCATGAGATTGAATGCTGTTGTGGAAGAGTTGAGTAAGAGGAACTCGATTTTGCATCACGCTTATAAATGTGGTTATGGAAGAGTTGAGTCAGAGGAACTCGATTTTGCATCATGCTTATGATGAGTAAATGTAAGGTCTCCAGCAGATCATTTGTGTACTAAGATGTGTAAGATTCTTGATAAGGAGCCTTAAGGCAGAAATATCTACCCACCCATATGGTGAAAAGCAATGAGAAATTCAGAAGGTACAAGTTTTAACAAGTAAAAGAAGCAAGATAAAGAAGGGTACGAGGTACCTAGTTAGTGAAGATGATCATTATTTACAATTCAAGCAGAGAAATATAAGCATTTTGAGTTACTTTCAACAATGAAAGGTATGTATAATTGACCACATCCATCCTAGTTATGCCATATGGGAGCTAACAAATATGATTTGAGAGAAGGACATGATATCAAGATCCGGCTGCGGTTAGGGTAACCCAAAATAGTAAATAGATTATTTGCGTTAATTGACATTTCCAAAGGATATTGCGAATGTGCTAATAGATCTCCTTATGAGATATCCAGATGATGTACACTAAAATAGTACAGCTAGATATGAGTACTACAAAGATAAGCACTGGAAGCCTGGAAGGGATAAACGAAAGGGATAAATATTATCTTAATGTGGCTCCCGTCATTAGTAGAGAGAGAATGTTAGGCAATCCAAAGAGCCAGTGGATGGAGCAAGGGGAGTTAAAACCAAAAGAATAGCTTGTTGTAGTTTTCAGAATAAAGTGATATACAGAAATGTTACTAGCAAATTAAGAAGAGAATTAATGAAACATTATGAGTAAAATGTGATACATGGATGACAATGGTAGATAAAAAAGATGACAATATTATAGAGTCTATAGTTAAGTGAAGGAAAAATACGATAGGTGATTGGCCTTGAAGCAACAAAAGAGTACAGGCCATACAGTTATATCCTAATTTTGAGAAATAAGTTCGTAACTCTAACGTGATTACCAAAAGGAAAAGCTACACCCAAAGTAATAGAAATCAGTATGGACTGGTGAATAAGATAAACTAAACATGAATTAGGGAATGAGTGAGTTGATAATTGTCGACATCATGAGAATTTTAGATTTCGTTCCGGTGATAACAAAATGAACAACAGAAGAAGATTCATGAGAAATTCAGAGAATTGTCATTTAGGAAAATGATCCCTAAAACAAGAAATGTGAGAAAAGTTAAGCTTAAAGGACTGTATGTGCCAGTTACATTAAGTGTCACCCTCGCGATTAAGGAAATTTGTTATCCTTGGTGCAGAAGGATTATTGCGAGGCGAGTAAGGGTCATCGATGATTTGAAAATATGCCAACGATTAAGAGGTAAAACATTGTAAATGGTGAAATTGGAGGGAGCAATTTCTCGCCATTAAGGTGCGTTCGGGGAGTCATATCGGTATCTCAAGGCCGCGAGGTTGCAGTCAAGCTCCCTCCCCCGAGGTTCATTCACATCCGACCCAACAAAGATTCTGAGGGTAGGGAACTCCCGAGGCGAGCAACTAGCATTAGCAGAGTCTAGTATCATGCCTAGGCGTCTCATCCCCGTATCTTTACACTTAATGCATTTTGTATTATATTGTATTCCCCCTCCTATATAAAGGAGATCCTCACCCCCTTGTAAGGAGTTGCTGTAGCTCCAACCATTCTAGATCAATAATATCTCTCTCTCTTTTTTCTCTCTAACTCGTTTGCTCGAGGCTACTCTTTCCATTTCTTGCTTTCATATTTGTTCTTCATTTATTGTTCGATATTGGACATAAAGAGCCTTCTTTAATTATAACTGTTATCCCCTTCCCAGTTACTCCCGATAGCTCGAGTTCGAGCCGGATATCGACCCCGAGGCCTTTCATCGACCAGTCCAAAGCTCTGGTAGCAAGCCCCTCGCTTTGATTACTGCCCTGTTTTAGCTTGTATCTTATCGTTAATCTTCATGTGCCTAGCATCAACTGTTCTAACAACTAGCATAAAAATAGATCACGTATTTTTAGAGTCCCATTTACAAATTTAATTATTATTACCATTTTCACGGTAAACAGTTTGGCGCCCACCGTGGGGCCAAAAATAATAGTGATTATTTTCTTGCTGGTTTCATCATAAAACGCAAATTATCTTTCACACTTTTTCTTGTCCAAGATCTCTTGATTTCAAGTCGAAATGTCTGGCTCAGTAAACAGGGTTAAGAACAACTACCTCAAAAATCACAGCGAAAACGGTATGGTCGTTCCAGTCATTGACGTGCCACCGTAGAACCCCAATAACGCACCTGGACCGATTCCAGCAGACGTGGGCTCGCAAGACGCGCAGCAGGTTGATGAAACCTCACACACCGACGGAAGCACACAACATGGCGACCAATAGGAAGCCCGGAAAACCCCGGCTCGGGAAGTACAGAAAGTTAGTCTTCATGATATTTTTGAAATATTACATGCATGATAGTTGGTTATCGCTCAGTTGCAAAGCCACCCGAAGGTTCCCAGCACAGTAGCGCCAGAAACTACTCCCCGGCCGAACAGGTACCAGAGAGGTAAAATAACAATGGATCAGTAGCCGATCCTACCATCGTGATAATGCTAGAGGACATTACCAAAAAGACCGAGTCATGCGAGAAAATGATAGTAGCTAATGATAAGAAGGTTGAAACTTATAACTTCAGAGTCGACCGAATTCCAGGTGCGCCCTCGGCCCTGAAGGGGGTAGATTCAAGGATGTTCGTGCAACGACCGTTCCCAGAGGAAGCTGCTCTGAAACCCATTCCAATGAAGTTTAAAATGCCAGAACTCCCAAAATACAACGGGACCCCGGATCCCATCGAAAATGTCTGCCTATACGTGCAGGGTGAAAGGCAATGACATAAAAGACGATGAGATCAAGTCTATCTTACTGGAGAAGTTCGGAGAAACGCTTTCGAAGGGGGCAATGATGTGGTACCACAACCTAGCTCCCAACTCCATAGAATCGTTCGCCATGCTAGCGAACTCATTCGTAAGGGTGCACGCCTGTGCCATCAAGGTAGCAACAAGGAAGTCCGACATATTCAAGATTAAGATGAGGGAGAATGAAATGTTGCGAGAATTCATGTCTTGTTTCAAGACAAAATGAATGGAACTACCCCCGGTCTCCGATGACTGGGCAGTGCACGCCTTCAGTGAAGGCCTGAACTAATGAAGCTCGGTGGCCTCAAGGCAGCTGAAAGAGAATCTGATCGTGTATCCCGCTGTAACCTGGTCGGACGTCCATAATTGATACTAGTCAAAGATCAGGGTCGAGGATGACAAGCTAGGAGCCCCTTCGGGCTCAGTATACCCGAGCAGACTCTTAGCGAAGAAGTCAAGATCAAATAAAGAGAGGTACCAGTCGTACCCCGATGATAAGAGGAATGCTCCGAAATGCAATCCGCCTCGCAATGACTGATTTGTGAACCGAGGACAAAAACGCTGGGGACCCTTCAACAGAGGTGGCTTCAATGGGATACGGGGCTAACGGGGGAACCTTGCCTATCAGAGTACAACTTCAACGTCGATGTATCGGACATTGTGTTCGCCATTAGAAAAATCAGGGACGCCAGATGGACCAGGCTTGTACACTCAAATCCTTCCCATAGGAACTACAACTTGATTTGTGAGTTTCACAATTCGCACGAGCACAGAACCGTGGATTGCAGGCAACTCCGAGAGGAAGTGGCCCGACTGCTCGATAATGGGCACTTTTAGGAATTTCTCAGCAACCAGGCTAAAAACCAGTCCTAAGAAAGAGAAACAACAAAAAAGAAAAAAGCAGACGAGCCCCAACATGACGTCTACCTGATTTTTTAATGCTCTCGGACATATTCAAATGGAGGACCACATAACGTCCGCCAAACGAATGCCGAAACCCGAAAGCGCCATCGCTACCAAGGTATAATCACCTCACCCTTTTTCTATCTTTTACTTCACGGTAACTCTTGCGTAGGCCAGCGGCCAAGGCAACCGGGATGCCGCTCTAGCTAGACACTGCTATGGTTTCAAAGCGTCCGTTGCACTCTTTTCCTTTGATCAGTGTTTTATCCCTGTAAGCACGTGATTTTTGCCCTATATGAGAATTACTCCCAAAAAAATTCAAAAATAAAATAATTTTTCTTGGTGTGCAATTTTGTGATATTTTAAATAATTATTTGTATTTGTCTGTGCATGTTTATTTGCTAAGTTAATAAAAAATACAAAAATATGTCGCATTTTTCATGTAGGATTTAATTCTACAATTTGTTAGTAATTAAGTTTGTTTACAAAAAATAAAAATTTACAAAAATAGGCATCGTTTGAATTTTTAGCATTTAATGTCCAAATATACAATTTTATGCTTAATTATTACTTAATTGTGCGTTAATTGTTATTTGGAGTTAATTTGCGCTTTTATAACTTAATTTAGTTCTTAATAATAGTTTAAGTATTTTTATAATTTAGTTTTAGAGAAATAAAAGAAGAAAAGAGAGCGAAAATATAAAGAAAGTCGGAATTGGGCCTCTTCTTCAATTTCAAGCCACAGGCCCAAAAAATGGCCCAATCTTCCCAAACGACCCAGTACATTTCGAACTGGGTCGACCCAGTCCATAACCCAACATCCTATTATCTTACATTTTACAAATCAAAACAAATAAAAAAAAGGGGAAGAAGAAAACCCTAAAAAATTAATCCCATCCGCCCCCCCCCCTCCTCTCTCTCTCGTCTTCTCCCCAAACGACCCCCAACCTCAAGCAGCCATGGCTGCTCCCCCCCCCCACACACAGCTGGCCAAGCTTCCAAGAAAACCCCACTCCACGTTCGTCACCCCCGAACAACCCCCAGCCACGCCGGAACAACACAAACGAACCATGATGCCATTGATGCGCGACCGCTGCTGCTTTCTCCGAGCTGCTGCTGTCGGCGTTGCTGCTTCTGCGGCTTTCTTTTTCGCCTCCAGCAGCTGTTGCTTCATTGTTCAACTTCAGGTCCCCGAGCTGCTTCGTCCAGCTTCTGCCCCATAGTCCATCGTCGCGTCCAGCTGCTACGAGCAGCCATGGCTTCTCCAAATAATGTTGATGCATCTCCATTCGCAGTTTGTTTCAGCTGCGTCCAGCTGCTGATTTTGGTTCGTTGTCCGTCGACCTCCCCTACTGCTTCATGGAGCTTCTTCTTCCTCACTCGACGCACTGCTACTGCTGCTCGTCGCAGCAGTTGCTTAGGCTTCATGTTGCTTCATCTTCTTCGAATCGTCAAAGTTCGAAGGTCTTTCGTTGAGTCGAGGCCCGGACAGATTTGTTTACAATCGTTGCTAGTCGTTTCATTTCCGGTTAGTTGGGTTTTGAATATCATTTATCGTCCATATTTTTGTTTGGTATTTTTCGGATCCAAAATCGAGAAATGATTCAATTCTTGTTTGGTTTGTTTGTCGTTGAAATAATTTTCTAGTTTGTTCATATGTTTTGTTGAATTAATTTTCAGATTTCAAATGGAAATTAATTAATTTGTTTTTCATGTTTATTTCATGTTTGTTTTATTGTTTAGGTAAAAATTTGTTAGTTTAATGTTTGTTAGATTCAAATTGAAATTTAATTGATTATTTTTTCAATTTGTTTCATGTTGTTTTGTATTTTCCAGAAAATTATTAATGTTGTTTGAGTCATTTAATCCGTCATGTTTGTTGTGTTAAAATAGATTTAATTCATGTTCATACTTTGTTTGTTTGTTCTTGAATCCGAAATTTGTATAGCTTGATTTCTTGTTTACCATTTATGATTATTTCTTGAATTGGTCTCATAATCTTATTTAAAATTTAATATAGGAATTGTTTGTTGTAATGTTGTTAGAGTTGATTTTAAGTTCAATATTATTGAATTTCGAAATCTAAATATACTTGTTTGATTGTTGTTGTTGAATCCGAAAATAGGTTTGTTTGTTGCTAAAATATTGTTCAATCAAATTTTAGTTGTTCTTTGTTGTTCAATTTGTGTTCATGTGATTTGTTGTTTGAACATTGTTAGAAATTGATCATATTGTCTATATTTTGTTTAAGTTTGATTAATTGATTGTTATAGCTGATGGGGTAGTTTGGTAATTTGTAGTACGTTCAGGGGTAAAATGGTAATTGCAATAAAGTCGGAGGGGTAGTTTGGTAATTAAACATTTTGGAATTCTTTATGTGAAGCATGGGGGACAAAATGTATTGGGGTGGGTTGTGATATAGTTGTTTAATATAAAGGGGGGACAAGACAAAATTTAGTGGGGAGGAATCTTGTATTTGTTTAGTGAAAGCATGGGCGAAAAAATATAATGGGGTGGGGTGATATATTTATTTAATGTAATGGGGGTGAGTGGGAAGATAATGGGTTTGGTAGGAGAAAATGGGTTGATTTTAATTGATTAAAAGATTTATGGGATGGGATATATATAGAGGTCTTGAAATCAGAAGACGGAGAAGAATAGAAAACACACACAGATAGAGGAACGAATCTGAAGATACGAGAGAGAACAGAACAGAAAAAAAACGAGAATAGGAAAGAGAAAAAAAACTGAATATTGAAGAGAGAAAGAAAATTCCGAAAAATATTTAAACTTTCAAATAAAAAAAAAGAAACTAAAAAAAATCTTCTACTTTCTTTCATTGTTTGAAATTAGCATTAATTGTTGTTGTGTAAGCTTTTGTTTTGGGATTAATACTCCATCGGTTTGCAAACTCTGTTCCTGGGTTGTTACTGCTGCTGGACTGTTGTTGCTGTGTTGTATTGTTATTACTGCTGCTGATTCTCATCTTCTTTTGTTTCCAATACCAGGTACACGACTGTAATACTAGCTATTGCAAAGCTAATAATGTGGAAGCATGAATACATATGAAGAATGAAATTTTGAAGTTTTAATATCATTTTTATTTCCTTTTATCGATTGTATTTAAACTATTTCGTGTATTACTGAATAATAATTGAAATAAGAAAAAATAACATAAGTTAGTCTTTAATGAATCGGTTTGGCAAAACGGGTTAATTCACTAGTTATGAAGGTTTCAAAATTATCAACAGTAGGTTAATCATGAATAAGTAGCTAAATTTAGTTAAGGCATGAATTTGAATTAATTTTCGAAAATTAGGCATTAAGGCATTTGAGTTCAGACAAGATTAGAAACTTCGTTTAAGTCTAAAAGACTTTCTAAAAAAATTAGTAATTATGGTTAAAATCTAGTTTCAAATGGTTGTGAATAATTAATCTCAATAGTTTTTTTTTTATAATAATGTTGAGTTTTAATCTAGCTGTATTTGATTCGTTTGAATATTAGTTGTCAAATTTTTATTTTATTTATAATTTGAATTTTTTTTAAAATAAATTCCTTTTCATCAATATTTGTATTAATCTAGCAATTAGTATGTCATGCTTTCTTAAATAAATAAAATAAAAGCTAGTGATTAATTAGGATTTCCTTTCTTTATTTTAGAGACTAATTTTCATAGAAAAATGTAGTCGTTTTAAGATTTGTCCATTTAAAATAAATGAGATGAGTCTCGCTTAATAAAATGTATAGATTGTGGGGCCCTCAATAAATGTACATTTAATTGCTTAGAATTCGGGAGGAGCCGTTTAGCAAATTTCTCGGCCCTACCCAAAATAATGATACGCTAATCGCTTTAGGCGCGTATTTAATAATATTATCTTCTTAAACTCGGGTGCGAATTTCATGCAACCCAAATCCAAATCCCAAAACATTGAATAAAAATGTGTTCCGGATTGCGGGAGCATTTCATGTGACGTAATCCAAAGACATGTTTTAAATAATGTTCACATTCTTGTAAAAATAATAATAACAATAATAAAAGCGGTAAAAAGATAAAATTTGCACATGAGCTCATAATTGTATAAAAATCAGATATTTAAGCCAAATATGACAGTTGAGCGACCGTGCTAGAACCACGGAACTCGGGAATGCCTAACACCTTCTCCCGGGTTAACAGAATTCCTTATCCAGATTTCTGGTTCGCGGACTGTAATACAGAGTCATTCTTTTCCTCGATTCGGGATTAAATTGGTGACTTGGGACACCCTAAATCTCCCAAGTGGCGACTCTGAAATAAATAAACAAATCCCGTTTCGATTGTCCTTTAATTGGAAAAAACTCCCTTGTACCCTCTCGAGGGCGGAAAAAGGAGGTGTGACAGCTCTGGCGACTCTGTTGGGGACCGAACCCAGAATCTCTGGTTCAGGATTCAAGAATTCGAGCTTAAAATAACTGTTATAGTTGGCTTTATTTATTATCTGATTTTTACATGATATATGCTTAATGTGCTAAATGATGTTTTTACCGCTTTAATATTATCTGAATTGTGTATATAAAACTTCTACGAAACCCTTCTTCTTTCTGAGTCTTCTGAATTTATGGTGTACACGTGCGCGCGGCCCACCTTTCTGTTAGAAGTCATACCAAATAAGACGAAGTTGGTACAAGTAACTAGGCCGGGCAGACTTTCGTGCTCCCGGTACGTTGCCCCCATTTCGACTCAAGCTGTCCACTTGGGTAAGCCAGGGCTAGAACAATATGCCTCAGGTTTTTCACTTAGAATAACTCAGCTACATGTCGGATCCCTAGTAGGAACGTTTGTTTGCATCACGTGCATTTGACTTTGGAGGCTCAACACAGGGGTTGGGTCTGTCTAGGACAGGTGTACCAAAAAATGAAAATGACCGTCCTGATGCATCTTACTTGCTACTATTTGCGCATTTATTTGATTCGGACTTGTGTGTTGACTGACTTTTGAATATCAGAAATAATATTTTGAAATTGAAAAAAAAAGAAAAAGAAATAGCGGTTAGGGAATTGATTGTTTATTTTTGAAAAAAAAAACCAATGCCTAAATATTGTCAAAACTCTGCCGAAATTTCAAAAAAATAAAAAAAAAATGTTTTATTAGTTTGTTTTACTAAAAAGCAAAGGAAAAAAAAAGTCGTTGTTCTGTCTTATTTTTTTAAAAAAAAAAAGTTTATAAAAAAATATATATAAAAAGGAAAATAGTTTGTCTTCCCCTGAAAATGACAATGAAAAAGAGTCTTACTTTTAAAATAGTTTTTTTTTATTTGTTTCTGAAAATGCCAAAATGAAAATGAAAAGAGTCGTGCTTTGAAAGTGGTTTTGTTAGTTGTTGCTGAAAAAAATTCTATTTTAAAATAGTTCGGTTAATTTGCCCGAACTACGCGGGTTTGATTCTCACCGGATGTGAGATACATAGGAAACCCTCATCGGGTCCAACCCCCTTTTTGATAAAATATCCAAAAACCAATAAATAAATAAAAAACGTGTCAAAATTTTAATTTTGTCGTAAATAAGTCGGACGGTGTCCAGCCTCCCCTTTTGCTAAAAAAATAGCCAAAAAAATATGTCAAATTTTAATTTTGTCATAAAGAAGTTGGGTGACGCTGTTTTGTCAAGACATAGCCGAATGTTCCCGAAAAGGACGCCAGAAGGCTGACTTTGCATAAACAGCCACCTTTTGGGTCATGTTTAGGATTTTGGTCCAATTGACCCACGCAGCCTTAAAAATCTTCGTCCCCGAGGCGCTGAAGGGTCGTGTTTGCAACACCACGTTTTCATTGTAAATTGAAAAAAAAAAACAAAGAGTCAGCGGTTAGGTGAATACCATTTGAATTTTTTTTAGTCAAAAATAAGTCGAGCCAGCTTCGACCGCGTCTTAAACCGTTCTTGCCGAAATAGCCTTAGAGTATCTTTCAGTTGTCGAAAGGCTATTTTCGTAAAAGAACGGACAAGTGTGTAAAGTGTCATAAAATAATCCTCTCCGGCCTCAAAATTTGGAAGGGGCCACGTTTGCAAAAATAACCGTTCGGTTGCATTTGTCAAACGGAGAAAGGAAGCTGGCCGTTTGTTTTTGCAGTTTGTAATTTGATTAAAATATGTGGGTTGTTTGATTTTTCGAGTTTGTTGGTCATCTTCAAACCATTAAAACCCAGTTTGTTTTAATATGAAAATTGATAAAAAATGTTTATTGTTTATCTTTCATTTGGTCTGAACTACGCAAGGCCTGATTCATGTGGGGTCATGATACGTAGGCAATCTCCATAAGATTCGACCACCACTGAAAAAGAAAAAAGAAAGGAAGAAAGAAGAATAAAGGAAAGCGCAAGTGCATCGCATCTTTGATAGAACGATTTAACTGCTTAGGTGCATTGCATCTCTGATATATGATTATCTGTCAAATGCCCTAACACTAACGTGATGGCTTCCCTTTGCTGTGTTCATATATAGAAAAGTGGTTGGTTGTGGTAACTCCTCCCTGCAAAGCAAATGACACAGAACCTCAGAACAGGGTGGGTCGGTACTGATGACCGACAACAATTGGTCGAACAGAACAACGGGTTGGTAGAAGAAGTGAAAATGCTGAGACAACATGTGGCTGACATGTATCAGGCATGGATAACTGGGAAAGCACCACCCCCACCACCGCCAAGCTTTTCAAACTCTGGCATTACCCATCCCCCATACTCTCCATCCCAACCCACTTATGACAGCTTTCCTAGCTACCCGAGTAGCTCCATCACTCGTCCACGCTACTCCCCTCCCCAATGCTACTTCTCTCCACGAGATTCCCAAAGACGGGCTTCACTTTCCAAATACCCAGCTCCACAGAAGGCCTATCAACCCTCACAAGCCTACCGGAAGCCCCCTAGATCAGGTTTCCGGCCCAATCAAGCATTTAGGAACGAAAGGTTGCTAAAACGAGGAAAGGCTCTCACCCCTATTGGAGTATCTTATGCAAGTCTGTTTGAAAGGCTAAGGCATGATGGCTTGATTGAGCCACTCCCCACATAAACTCCAGATCCATATGCAAGAAACTTTGATCCGGCAGCACGATGCGCATACCACTCCAATGTTAAAGGACACAGCATTGAAGGCTGTCGTTCCTTGAAAAAGGAAATAGAAAGAATGAATCAGGAAGGGGCAATTGTGATCAATGACAGTGACAGGGAGCACGCGAATCCTCTTGAGAGTTCGCTGGCCAAGGTTGATGATGTTGAAGCTAGTAATGGTCTTGTTGACGCAAAGTTCAGTGGCTAAGAAACCCGTTTTGATAAAGTGGGAGGACGCTCCGTTCCTTGGTTAGCAAGAGAGAAGCTTGTGGTGGCTTATTTTGTTGTCATTTTTGGTGTCCGGATTATTCTTAGGGTTGTAATCCGAATATTGTCTTGTGTCAAACCTTCTTATCTTTCCAGTTTGTCATATCAGTTTGTTTAAGTTTTGTCGAGTCTGTGATAGGATTTTATTCTGGTTGTTTTGTTTGTTTTATTATTCAAACCATTTCGCCGGTAGTCTAATACAAAAGCCGGTCTTTTATTATTTCCAGTCATCTTTTGTTTAGTCCTATTATCATTTTTGTTCAATGCCGATTCTAGGGACATGACATGCGCACACAGTTTGGGCCTAACCCTAAAAGTTAATCATAAAACCCTGGGAAGGTGATCAAAGCATTTAAAGGAAATAAGAACGGTTTGAGATTATTTGGAGCCCGAGTCATGTGGAACTGGGGCAAGTAAAACATAAAGAAAACCGTTAAATGCAAGATTCGCCAAATTGGCATGAGGGTCGTTCATGAGAGTGAGAGTGTCGCCCAGCAGTGCTTTAGAAATGACAAATGAAAAAGCAAGTGTTTAACATAATTGTCAAGTCCAGCACCATCGGAAGAGACTATAAATCTATGTTCAATTGTGTTGTTTGCACATGTTTTAAAGACTGGAATGACGAAGGCATTTTGTTCTGCTACCTAAACACTTTATCCTTCGTTACCCCTTTTGAGCCTTATTTATTTTCTTTCATACCCCTCGTTCGGAATCAATAGCAACGACTAGGAAATACGAGCCTGAAAGATAAAGAAAAAATCAACAAAAAAAATGAAAACAAAAAGAAGAGAAAAATGATAACAAGAAAAAACAAAAAAAACAAAATAAAAGAAAGTCAAATGAAAAAAGAGGAATTGGGAACTACGTTTGACCTGATTCCTCAAAGAGGATACGTAGGCGCTTCACGGCTCGGTCATAGGGTGCATAATGGCCACAATGGTCACAGTGTACATGGTGTAATAAAAATTAAAAAAATTAAAAAAAAAATTTAAAAATATATATAATAAATAAATAATCCCCAAGCAAGAAACTGGGGCAAGGGTTGCGCTTGTTGTAAACAAATATGATTTCGAAGGTTGTAATTTTGAACCCCAAATTTGATTTGTTTTTGAGCCTTTAATACTCTTTCTTTCTAAGCCTATCTAAAAAAAACCCACATTACGGTCCAAAGAAAGACCTTCTGACCAGTCTGCAAAAGATGCCAAGTCAAACAAATGAGAGTCTTACCGGCGAACATAACATTCTGTTCCACAGCAGAAAGGACTCTAATCTCCAGCAGAGAGAGTCATACCGACAACACTCCAAATCCCCAGCTGGAAAGTGATATAAATGAGAGAGTCTTATCGGTGAAAATCTTCACGGACACCATAAGGCGATGAAAGCTGAGAGAAAAACCCAAAATGAGAGAGGCTTGATAGTGAAAACCCTTCGGGCACTACAAGTCGAATAAGATTGGGAATCAGATGGGGGATAGGCCACATATGCATGTCATGACCATTAGAGTCGGTGTCTGCGTTTGATAGGTTTTTATTTATAGTTTCTTTTGTTAAAGAGTCATCTTTTTCCTTTGTCTTTTATTCTGTTCCTTTTTATCTTTCTCCTTTCATAGAAAAATTCCCCAGTAGAGTCTGTTTGGTCAAAACCAGTAGGAAATGACTTCAAAATAGGCCATCAGCTTTCCAATTATGCAAGATGAGATCTGGCTAGTACATCCAAGTGGTATAGTCAGCAAGGAACAAGCGCAAGGCCAGTGTCAAGAAAGATATCCCCAGCAAAAAGGAGATTGACAAAAGGATTGACGAGTGTCAAGAGGGATATCCTTGCCAAAACCAAAGGATATAAACCTCAAGGCCAAGGCCCGTGAACAAAGCAAGTAGAGCAATGAGCATGATTTGGGAAATTCATACTAGACTAAAAGGTCGGGGAAAGGCCAATTTCCGAGCTATGCCACAAAAGAAGAGGGATATCCCCAGCAGAAAGGGATTATCCCCAACAAATAATATCATCCCCAACAAGTTGTGGAACGCAGAGCAAGGAAGGATAAAGAGAATACCATCCTAGTAGGAGTATCACAACCAACCACCATATTTTAAATTAACAAATTTTGTTTGATTTGAAACAGGTAAAGGAAATGGCATTGAGGACAGAAATGCATGCCATAAGGGAGACTGTCAAACTGGGGCAGAAAATTTTCCTTCCATTTGGAAAATTTTCTGGAAGTCAGGTACCCATTCGAGGAAGAATAAAGATAACACCAGTCTCAAGGGAAGTGGTCTTTGAACCAATGTGGCCCCAATATAATAAGTTTCAATGGAGGAAGTTGTTCCCCAGCAGACATAACAAAGGGATGACACTTGTGCTCAGAAAAACAAAAGCCATTATCATCCCCAGCACCTTCCAGAAGAATGAAGCATCGATTTGAAGGGATAAAATTCCCCAGCAGTGTTATCCTCAACAACTTTATCCCGAGAGTATAACACTTTTATCCCCAGTAGTGTTGAGAGAGAAAAAAAGAAAAAAAATTGAATTTGAAGGAGGGGAAGAAAGAAGACTCCCACAGTGGTATTATCCCCAGCAAGCAAGAACAAAGCAGCGTAAAGGAAAAAGAAAAGAAAAGAAGAAATTACGAAGTCAGGAGCCCCCTTGAAGTACAGAATAACGATTTATTGGTTGAATCAGGAGCCCCCTGAAGAACAGAATGACGATTTATGGGTTAAAATCAGAAGCCCGCCTGAAGAAATAGAATGGCGATTTATTGGTTGAAGTCAGGAGCCCCCCTGAAGAACAGAATGGCGATTTATTGGTTGAAATCAGGAGCCCGCCTAAAGAAAGGAAAGGCATTTTTAAAAAAGGGTTGTTAAAATCGTGCCAGCCAAAGAAAGGAATGGCATTTTTAAAAAATTGGTTGAAGTCAGGAGTCCCCCTGAAGAACAGAATGGCGATTTATTGGTTGAAGTCAGGAGCCCCCCCCTGAAGAATAGAATGGCGATTTATTGGTTGAAATCAGGAGCCCTCCTGAAGAAAGGAAAGGCATTTTTAAAAAAAAAAGTTGTTAAAATCGTGTCAGCCAAAGAAAGGAATGGCATTTTTGAAAAGTTGTTGAAGTCAGGAGCCCCCCTGAAGAACAGAATGACGATTTATATTTCAAGCATTGAAGTTGGGAGCCCGCCCAGATAACAGAGGCATACATTTCAGTCTTTATATTTCAAGCATTGAAGTTGGGAGCCCGCCCAGATAACAGAGGCATACATTTCAGTCTTTACATCTTAAGCGTTGAAGTTGGGAGCCCGCCCAGATAACAGAGGCATACATTTCAGTCTTTACATTTCAAGAGTTGAAGTTGGGAGCCCGCCCATAGAACAGAGGCATACATTTTAGTCTTTACATTTCAAGCGTTGAAGTTGGGAGCCCGCCCAGATAACAGAGGCATACATTTCAGTCTTTACATTTCAAACGTTGAAGTTGGGAGCCCGCCCAGATAACAGAGGCATACATTTCAGTCTTTAGATTTCAAGTATTGAAGTTGGGAGCCCGCCCATACAACAGAGGAATACATTTCAAGATCAAGTCAGAGGACAATAAAACAGAGGGTTACAACAGGAATCCCCAGCAGGAAGCAATAAAAATCCCCAGCACCGGGAAACAGAAGGTTGCAACAAGAAGTCCCAGCAAAAACTCAAATGCATGTGTCGAAAGGAAGAAAAGCATCGGAAGAAAAGCACCAAAAAAAATGCAAGCAGACAAGAAAGCAAGGCAGCAAAAACAAATTGCAGTCTAGCCTAGCTTCTTGTTTTCTTTTAAGCACGATGTAACAAGGAGATCGGTAAGCAGTAGTAATAGCATGCAACAACAGTAACATTGCAGTCCCACGGTAGTCCCAGCTACCAAAACTTCCCGAACTACATTGACCTGATTCCTGTTTAGCCCAGGATATGTAGGAAACCTTTGAAGCAAAGGTTCGGTCAAATCTTTTTCAAAAAATGCTTCACACGGAGTACTCGGATGGGCAAAAATCGCTCGCTTTATCTTTGCACGAAAACCCTCCGTGTCTTCGGGAAAAGAGGGGCAGCTGTAAGCACGTGATTTTTGCCCTATATGAGAATTACTCCCAAAAAAATTCAAAAATAAAATAATTTTTCTTGGGGTGCAATTTTGTGATATTTTGAATAATTATTTGTATTTGTTTGTGCATGTTTATTTGCTAAGTTAATAAAAAATACAAAAATATGTCGCATTTTGCATGTAGGATTTAATTCTACAATTTGTTAGTAATTAAGTTTGTTTACAAAAAATAAAAATTTACAAAAATAGGCATCGTTTGCATTTTTAGCATTTAATGTCCAAATATACAATTTTATGCTTAATTATTACTTAATTGTGCGTTAATTATTATTTGGAGTTAATTTGCACTTTTATAACTTAATTTAGTTCTTAATAATAGTTTAAGTATTTTTATAATTTAGTTTTAGAGAAATAAAAGAAGAAAAGAGAGTGAAAATATAAAGAAAGTCGGAATTGGGCCTCTTCTTCGATTTCAAGCCACAGGCCCAAAATATGGCCCAATCTTCCCAAACGACCCAGTCCATTTCGAACTGGGTCGACCCAGTCCATAACCCAATAGTAATTATGGCCCAATCTTCGTTTAAGTCTAAAAGACTTTCTAAAAAATTTAGTAATTATGGTTAAAATCTAGTTTCAAATGGTTGTGAATAATTAATCTCAATAGTTTTTTTTATAACAATGCTGAGTTTTAATCTAGCTGTATTTGATTCGTTTGAATATTAGTTGTCAAATTTTTATTTTATTTATAATTTCGAATTTTTTTTAAAATAAAATTCCTTTTCATCAATATTTGTATTAATCTAGCAATTAGTATGTCATGCTTTCTTAAATAAATAAAATAAAAGCTAGTGATTAATTAGGATTTTCTTTCTTTATTTTAGAGACTAATTTTCATAGAAAAATGTAGTCGCTTTAAGATTTGTCCATTTAAAATAAATGAGATGAGCCTCGCTTAATAAAATGTATAGATTGCGGGGCCCTCAATAAATGTACATTTAATTGCTTAGAATTCGGGAGGAGCCGTTTAGCAAATTTCTCGGCCCTACCCAAAATAATGATACGCTAGTCGCTTTAGGCGCGTATTTAATAATATTATCTTCTTAAACTCGGGTGCGTATTTCATGCAACCCAAATCCAAATCCCAAAATATTGAATAAAAATGTGTTCCGGATTGCGGGAGCATTTCATGTGACGTAATCCAAAGACTAAACAATGTTCACATTCTTGTAAAAATAATAATAACAATAATAAAAGCGGTAAAAAGATAAAATTTGCACATGAGCTCATAATTGTATAAAAATCAGATATTTAAGCCAAATATGACAGTTGAGCGACCGTGCTAGAACCACGGAACTCGGGAATGCCTAACACCTTCTCCCGGGTTAACAAAATTCCTTATCCAGATTTCTGGTTCGCGGACTGTAATACAGAGTCATTCTTTTCCTCGATTCGGGATTAAATTGGTGACTTGGGACACCCTAAATCTCCCAAGTGTCGACTCTGAAATAAATAAACAAATCCCGTTTCGATTATCCTTTAATTGTAAAAAACTCCCTTATACCCTCTCGGGGGCGGAAAAATGAGGTGTGACAATCCCGAAACAAGTTTTTGCTTGAAAGGTTTTTAATGAGGCAACATCTGTTCACTTCTTGAGAAGGATTCAACAAGCCTACTAGACTTTCTTCGCAATCAACCCTGTACTGGGAAATGACAAATGAGGTTCCAATACGAAATAATGTATGGGGCCAAACGGCCGAAAAAACCATGTCAGCATATCATACTCCAAAAGAAAGTTCAGCATGCTCACGGCAGGAATCCCTCAACCGAGTATGTCCCGAAATACTCGGAGACTTTGCGTCAACAATTTGGCACCCACATGACATCAAGGTTGGAACTCCGAGCTCATAAGACCCCAACAAGGAAATTCTAAGCTAATGACTAACGGTCTACAGGCTTAAGCAAACTCGATGACTCGAAGACTGCCGTCAATCGCCATTCACTGGAAAACCCATGGTCGTAAGTCCCCAAGAGGGCAAACTCGGTCTAGCCAGATCTATTTTACGCAGAAACAGAAACTGTAAGACCTCAACAGGCATGAAAAATCTATAAGACCTCAATAGCCATAAAAAACTTTAAGACCTTAACAGGCATGAAAATTTTGTATGACCTTACTACAGGCATGATAGGATTGATAGGTTATAACATTGTATGACTTTAAGAAAATTTTTTATGACCTTAAAATTATGTATGACCTTACACTGTAACCCGAAGTTTAGGTTATATGCCGCATGATAGGATTGATAGGTTTTCAATATCTTTGCCTTGTATTTTGATGATCCAACAAACTTAATGTCAAGAACCAGATAGGGAACCTGACTCACTTGGATTACAATGCATCTAACGGATTCCAGCAAAATGTGAACTTGCTACAGTTTTAGGAGGTAGGAACCCAGACAAGGACCTGATACTCTTGTGGGTTCCTCACGGAAGTACAAAGTCAATTGGACACAGTTGGAAATGAAGATTATGTCGCACTGCACTATTTCCAGCGCCTACTCATTCTCTGACCAACTCAAGTGGTCACATCACTTTAAGTGATCATTCTCAAGGTGTACCTACAATAAGTCTATACAAAGCATCATTCAAGTTACTCAACTCAAGACAATCTGGGCGGTGTGCACAAGAACCAGATCAGGAACCTAATACCTTAGTACTTCTCTGACAGAAGTCCAAGTCAACCGTAGAGTTGGAACACAATTGCAGAAAGTGACTGTCCGCAACTGTACAAAGAGAAACAGAACAGGGACCTGGTCCCTTAGAGTTCTCTGACAAAAGTACAAGTAAACTATACAGCTGGAACGCAATTTAGTGATTGTTCGCAACTGTAAAAAGAGGAACACAACAGGGACCTGGTCCCTTAGGGTTCTCTGATAGAAGTACAAGTCAACTACAATAGGAAAGTAATTGCAGAAAGTGACTGCCTGCAACAATGCAACAGACAGTACTGCAGACAGTGCAGTAGCCACTTTCCTTTTTCGTTGGACATCACCATTGAAATTGGATATCACTAAGGATGTCTTGTGTAGTATAAACCTTATGCAAGGCATAAGATTCAGGTTAAACACTTGCAAAATCAAAAAAGGAAAATATTCTCTCAAGTGTTCAAGAACCTCTCTCAAGAACAAAGCTGCTGCAACCTCAAGGACCTGATCCAAGATCGAAGATATCTTAAGTCCTTAGGTTTGTAGAGTCTTTGTAATGTGTTCTTCATTGTAACTCCAATCCAGCTTTCTTAGAAGCATTGATTAGGTTGAGTCATAGGAAAAATCCTTTGTAATCGGAAGTATTGCAAAGAGGATTATGGTGGAAACATCACAGGTTAGTCAAAGCCTTTGTAATCGTAGGGTGGCAAAGTGGTTTGTGGTAGAAATACCACAAGTTAGTCAATTTTTTTGTTACTAGGATAGTTATAAAGTGGCTTGTGATGAGAGCATCACAAGTTAGTTAAAGTCTTTGCAATAGAGTTATTGTAAAGTGGATTGTAATAGGAAGATTGCAAGTTAGTGAAGTTAAAAGCCTACAGGTATAGGCCGTGGTTTTTTGATCCCTTTGTGTGGGATTTTCCACGTAAAAAACCTCGGCCTTATTTACATTCTGCTTTATTAACATTCACTGCAGAACCCGATAAAGGACCAAGCACTCTACTATTTGGTAGACTCACACAAACTTAGCACTATACCAAACTGATATAGGACCAGATCGTTGTACAGTTTGGTTCGTTAGTACTTTCAGAGGAAACACATAGAGAGCTTGGTTCTCTATATAGTGTGGTGGACACACAGTCTATAACAAGTGGTATCAAAGCAGGTTCTTCTATCGGGCTAACACCTAGGAAGGATCATCATGGCTGCTCCACCAACTCTTGAAAGTAGAATACCAAAGAACAAAAAGTACCGGGTACTTAAAGCTGCTAACAATGATTCTAGTAAGGAAAACATTTACATGGATTACTCAACCAAAAGGTTTTAGAAGATGGTCAGAAGAGATGTAGAAGTGCTAGAAAGGGACAGCTCTAACAGATCAAAGAACAATGATCTTTGTCACAAATGCGGAAAGGCTGGACACTTCATGAAAAATTGTCCTCTCTTGAATCAAGAATTCTCCAATAAGTCCAAGAAAAAAGGACCAACTGAATGTGACTCAACCTTTGCATTAATGGCACAACCGGATGATGATGAAGACGATGCCAACAAAGAGGTAAATTTCAGGGATGTTGAGAGAAATCTGAAATCCTATTCTCCAAGAAAACTCATGTCTTTAGCTAATGTATTAATCAATGCTTTTCATAGTTTTGTGGAGGATAGGGATTCTTTGACCTTAGAATTAGCAAAATCTGAACAAATTAGAGACGACTTAGCGTCTGTAGTTACTAACCATAAGAGAACCATTGAAACTTTTAGAAAAGAAAGGTATGATCTTTTGGCAGAAATTACAGACCTAAGGAAATCAATAGTAAAACCTGAGATTAAGTCAAAACCTCAAAATTCTAGAAAAGGAAAGGAGAGAGACAGTGAGGAACACATTAGGCTTGAAAATGAGTTGAAAGCTGCTAGAACTAGGATATGTGGTGAACTCGAGAAAAATAAGCATCTTCAAGATGAATTGAAGAGAGTAAAAAGTGACCTTGAGAAATCTCTTAAGTGGACCTGGTCCACAGATGCTGTCACTGGCATGTACTTCAAAAATAATGGAAACAGGCAGGCAATCGGGTTCCAAAAGGAGAAAACCCTTACAACCCTCACAACAAGTATGTCACAGTTCTTGACAACTGGTTGTGTACCCACTGTGGGAACATTGGGCACTTCAAAGAAGATTGCCAGGTCTGGGCTCGATCTGTTCAGAAAAACAAAGTGACTACTAATAGGGGACCAGGTACCGCTTGCAAGAAACCAATGTTGCTTGCATGGACTAGAAAAGCTCTTATCCATCCCTTCTATGATAACAAGGGACCCAAACTAGTTTGGATTCCTAAATCTAACCCATAATTTAGATGTGCAGGAAACAGTGGGAGGAAGCAGACTGCAATAGATCATGAACAGTGGATGCTCAAAGCACATGACTGGAAATACCATGGATTTTCTCTCACTGAAAGCCCTGCAAGGAAGGGATGTACCATTTGGAAAATGGAAAGAAGGGGTACATTCTAGGTATGAGTAAGAAAACAAGACAGAAGTTCATATCTAATCTGGTGGTACGTCCAATAACTCCAAGAAAAAAGGACCAACTGAATATGACTCAACCTTTGCATTAATGGCACAACCAGATGATGATGAAGACGATGCCAACAAAGAGTTTAATTTAAGGGATGTTCAGAGAAATTTGAAATCCTATTCTCCAAGAAAACTCATGTCTTTAGCTACTGTATTAATCAATGCTTTTCATAGTTTTGTGGAGGATAGGGATTCTTTAACCTTAGAATTAGTAGAATCTGAACAAACTAGAGACGACTTAGCGGTTGTTGTTACTAATCATAAGAGAACCATTGAAACTTTCAGAAAATAAAGAAATGATATTTTGGCAGAAATTACAGACCTAAGGAAATCAATAGTGAAACATGAGATTAAGTCAAAACCTGAAAATTCTGGAAAAGGAAAGGAGAGAACCAGTGAGGAACACATTAGGCTTGAAAATGAGTTGAAAGCTTCTAGAACTAGGATATGTGGTGAACTCGAGAAAAATAAGCATCTTCAATATGAATTGAAGAGAGTAAAAAGTGACCTTGAGAAATCTCTCAAGTGGACCTGATCCTCAGATGTTGTCACTGCCATGTACCTCAAAAATAATGGAAACAGGCAGGGAATCGGGTTCCAAACGGAGAAAACCCCTTACAACCCTCACAACAAGTACGTCACAGTTCCTGATAACTGGTTGTGTACCCGTTGTGGGAACATTGGGCACTTCAAAGAAAATTGTCAGGCCAGGGCTCGATCTGTTCAGAAAAACAAAGTGACTACTGATAGGGGACCAGGTACCCCTTGCAAGAAACCAATGTTGCATGCATGGACTAGAAAAGCTCTTATCCATCCCTTATATCATAACAAGGGACCCAAACTAGTTTGGATTCCTAAATCTAACCCATAATTTAGATGTGCAGGGAATAGTGGGAGGAAACGGACTGCAATAGATCGTGAACAGTGGATGCTCAAAGCACATGACTAGAAATACCATGGATTTTCTCTCACTGAAAGCCCTGCAAGGAAGGGATGTACCCTTTGGAAAATGGAAAGAAGGGGTACATTCTAGGTATGGGGCAGAAAACAAGGAAGAAGTTCGTATCTAAGCTGGTGATATAAGATGCTTTAATGTAGTTGACGATGATTCGAAGACATGGCATAAAGGATTGGGGGGATACAAGTTTCTCACTTCTGGATATTTTGATGAAGAATGACCTGGTCCATGGTTTGTCAAACTCAAAATTCAAAGAACACGGAGCATGCAATTCCTATGGGAATACTGAGCATGAGTGAAAAGAGGTGCATGATCAGACCTTTCTTAAACAAAACCCCCTATGAGTTGCTCAATGAAATAAAACCAAAGATAACTCATATGAGAACTTTTGGATGAAGATGCTATGTTCTCAACAACGAGAAGGACTAGCTTGGGAAGTGTGATGCAAAAAGCGATGAAAGAATCCTTCTAGGTTACTCCCCTCAAAGAAAAGCCCACAAAGTCCACAACAAAAATGCACACTGTGTGGAAGGAAGTGTTCATGTGCTATTCAACGAGACATCCTCCTCTAAGAAGGAGGAAACAGTGATGATTAAGATAATAAACCACTTTTAGTCCCTCGGAAATATCTGGAGTTTCAAATGGGAAGGTTGATTGATGAAGTAAGATAAAGGAGACAGGTGAGAGATAATGCAACATCCTCCTCTACTTCTCAAGAGGAACCTGGCACTTCCATTACTACCCCTAGCCTTCTCAGCACTTTTATCCCAAATAAAACCCAAAAATATCAAGAAAGCCTTGTAGGATGCAAACTGGATTACTAAAATGCAAGAGGAACTACATCGACATGAAAGAACAAGGCATGGCACCCGGTACCTAGATCCTCAGACAAAACCATCGTAGGGACCAGGTGGGTATTCAGGAATGAGCTAGATGTACATGGAAATGCTACAAGGAACAAAAGCAAGGCATGCTGTCCAAGGATTTATTCAAGAGGAAGATATCGATTATGATGAGACTTTTGGACCAGTAGCTCGCATGGAAGCTATTAGGATCCACATTGCCTTTGCTTCACAAGAGGAAAGATGGACAATACACTATCTTTGAAGAAACGGGGAATGAACCTGCTCATTGATCAGATTTAAGTGGATGACATCATATTTGGAGCTACAGTTAACCCATTATGTGAAAAATTTGCTAACCTCATGGGAAGTAAGTTTGAAATGAGTGCAATGGGGGAACTGAATGTTTTCCTGGGTATTCAAGAGAAGAAGTCCATAAAGGGAACGTGTATTAGTAGAAATGCAGCAAAGAACTCTTGAAAAAGTTTGCCATGGAATCATGGGAATCATTGGATCTCTACACTATCTTACTGCCAGCAGGACAGGCATTATATTCAGCGTGGAATTACGTACAAGGTTCTAATCAAATCTAGAGGAATCTCATCTGAAGGCTGCTAAGAAAATTTTGAGATATTTGGGCATATAGAACCTGGTTCTGTACTATACTTCATGTGACAATTTCAACCTTATTTGTTATGCTAGCACTGATTATGTAGGTTATCTGGCGGATAGGAAAGGCACATCTGAATGGGTCATTTCCTTGAATCATGTCTGCCTCGTGATATTCTCATTCACTGTGGATAAAGCAAATATTGGAAGATTTTGGTGTATACATTTATTGTGCACCGCTTCTATGTGTCAATACTAGTGCTCTCAACATGGCAAAGAACCCGATTTTACACAAGAAAACCAAGCAAGCTGATGTTAGGCACCAATTTCTCAGGGACAATGTGGAAAAGGGTCTTATTTGTATAAGTTTTTGTTGCACGGAAGATCAAATTACATATATCTTCACAAAGCTCTAAGCAGGGAACACCTTGAGAAACAAGATGGCATTGGGATTAGTTGAACCTAATCGAGAACCTGTTTCTTCTGATATGACTGTGATAGTCACACTAAGGTAAAATTGGCTGAAGTGTTTTCTGACTAGGCCTAACTCATATCTATGCCGTTGCAGGTAAACACGCATGATGTTCATAGAAGATAAAGGTACAGTGTTGAACTTCGAAGGAGAGCTACAAAAACCCTTTTACAAAAACAGGTCAGGAACCTGGTTCCTGGAGCACAGGTCAGTAGTAATGTGTTTTTCACATGCTTGTTCAAAAAAAAGGGATAGCAAAATTAATTCAACTGCCACATCATCTGACTTTTTAGACCAACAGTTCTAAACCATTGTCTTCCTTTGCATCTTTTCAATATTTCCTTCAGAATTCTCTACCACCTCTCTCACCATGGCCAACGAATATTCGTCTTTTTCTCTTGCCATCGATATCACTCCCACATCTCCTCCTCCCTTAACACCATCACAAGAAACCCACTTTTTCACTATCTCTCATAGTCCACATCTCCAGTCACCTCTACTCTTCTCCAGTCACCTCATCTCCGGTCTCACTTCCATGAGTTACAAACCCTACTTCTCCTATGTTCCTGAATATCAGGGGGAAGAAACTTCATTTTTAGGGGATGAAAGAACTCTGGTGCTTTTTGAGTAGCCGGTTCATGACACAGTAATAGAAGAATCTGTTGAAGAACCCGATTCACTTTTAGCTGAAACAAACCAGGTGGTTGCAGAAGAAAGAGGCTTTTGAGTGTGCCTTGCAGAAGCATAAGTAGAGTATTAAAAAAAAAGAAGAGGTTGATGAAATAGGGGGAAGCAGTGGCTGATAAACACATTTCAGTGGTTGAGGTTGATAAAAATGTTGTGGAGGAACCTAGTTCCTTAGTGAAAAGATCTACAAAAGGGTATGACTAAGAAATATTTGTTTGAGGGTGACATTGTGGCTGTTGCAAGCAGAAATAGGAAGTTTATTGAAATATCTAGAAAATAAAAATGGGAAACTGTAGAAGGATCTGGTTCAATGAAGACCATTCTAATAGTGGCCTTAAGAAGAAGAGTTAACTCAAAAAAAAAGTCTTGTGGGGTCGCACGCTTGCCCGACGATCTAGAAGATGGTAGGTATGAGACAAGTTCTGGTTATAGATTATGGTTGTTGTGTTATTTCTCTTGAACATCTGATATTAAGAGTGATTCTGTCATGTTCTCCAGCACAACTTCTATAATTTTTCTAGGTCAAATAATCAGACTCCTAATTTACTTAGGTGATGTAATTTTTTTTAGTTTCCTTTTCCTTCCGATCGGACTTTACGTAGGCTTAAGCTATCTTTCGATCTGTGGCTCATGATATCAGTTATTACCTTAACCTTTCATGGGTGTTATGGAATATCCATGATACAATCTTCTAACAATTCAATCCTTTGTCTATGCCCTAGGCTCAATTTTTTTCCTTTAACTTATACCAGTCTTCTATGGCTGTATGATTGTCAACAAATATGTTGCCTGGATAATGCTCCAAAATCTTGAGTGTATCCATAACGTACTAACTCTGGATAATTGATTAAATAGTTCTTTCGTTCCATCTTAGTTTTCTTTCAACGTAAGCTATTACTTTTCCTGGTCTTTCCGCACCCTCGTTGCGTAGATACTTAGCTTATCTTAGTGTCCACACTTGCTAGAGTTTTCATACAACTCATATGATCTCGAATATTACTTTTAATTCTTACTTCCCATTCATTAGCCACTGTAGGTGCCACTTTCCTTTGGAATGCTTACAATGTTGTTGTGAGATTGTTGTCAAACGACTATTTCCTCTTTAGGTCAGCTTAGGTTGAAGCCTTCTTCTTACATTGTATACTCGACGGACCTCTTGATGTCCTTCCTTGCCTATACTTATCCGTAGTTACTTACCTCCATGCCCTGAAGCTTGTGGGTTGCTTCTGAAATGATATTTTGACTGTCTTCCCAGTGGCACTCTCTTTTATTTTCGTAGCACTCATACGGTACCTTTTTAACTTCCCTATATAAATATATCTCAAGTATTATAATGACATTACTGTGAGAATGAAATCTCCATGTTGGGGTTTACTACATTTATCTTGCATGATTTGCTGATTTATCTGTAACTTCTTGTCTAGCCATGACTAGGCTTTTCCTGAATCAACTACTAACTACTCATCGACCCATTTCATATCCATATTCCGCGTAATCTCTCTTAGGTTATTTCCTTTGTCGAACTTACCTCTTGCACTGGCTCCCTATTTATCAATAACCTTCCGGGCTAGAAACTTTACTACCTTTTTCTGGCATCGTGCTTACGTAACGTTATGGAACCATAGCATAACTGTAGGATTCAGATAATTGAAATCTCATCCCTTTCTAATTTTTATCGCATTCTTCCTTTATCATTCCATATTCCCCCCTTTAGGGGAGTACTAAGACTTGGAGCTACGACGACCTGCCTATAGATGTTTTTCCTCTCCATCTTTGGCATCCTTTCGCATCATCAATGACCCTTACTCACCTTGCGGTAATCCTTATGTACCAAGGATAACAAAATTCCTCAATCTCAATGGTGGCACTTAGTGCAAGTGGCACACATAGTCCCTTAAGCTTAACTTTGCTCACATTGCTTACTTTAGGGAAGCGTTTTCCTCAATGAACATCCTCTGAATTCGTCATGGATCTTCTTCTATTTCTATTCTATTATTGTCGGAACGCAATTTGAAATTCTCATGATGTTGACTATTATTAAATTACTCAGTCCCTAATTCATGTTTAGTTTATGTTGTTTACCAGTCCATTCTAATTTCTGTTACTCTGGGGATTAACTCTCACCTCTGATAGTCGCGTTGGAGTCATGAACTTATTTCTCAAAACGAGGATATAACCTTATGGCCTATACTCTTTTGTTGTCTTAAGGACCATCACCTTTCGTCTCTTCCTTCATTTGACTATAGGTTCTGTAACACTCTACCGTTTTCATCCATGTATCACACCTTATTCATAATGCTTCCTTTTCTCTCTTCTCATTACTCTGCTAATATTTCTGCATATCCCTTTTCTTGTGAAAACTTCAATACGACATTCTTTCGCTTTTAGCTTTCCTTTGCTCCATCTAACTCAAGTTGCTTAACATTCTCGCTTTCTTAGGGACACGAGCCACACTAAGGTAATATTTATCCCTTCAAGGCTTATAGTGCATGTCTTTGTAGTACTCATATCTGGCTGCATTATTTTAGAGTGAACCATCTAGATGTTTGATAAAGAGATCTATTCGCATATTTGCAATATCTTTTGGAAATGTCAACTGACGCAATCAATTCATCCATCGTATCTTTTTATACTACTTTTGTTAACCCTCATAGGGAATATCTGGAAGGGGTGTGACCAATTGTATATACCTCTGTTACTATTAAATATAACTCAAAAAGCTTATGTTTCTCGGCCTTAATTATAAACATTGTTAACCTTCATTAACTGGGTACCTCGTACCCTTTTTGACCTTGCTCCTTTTACTTGCTGAAACTTGTACTTATCTTCTTAATCTCTCATTTTCCTTTACCATAACGATGGATAGGCATTCTTGCCTTAAGGCTTCTTATCAGGAAGCTTATACCTTTCAGTACACCCATGATCTGCTAAAGACCTCATATTTACTTATCGTAGGCATCATACAAAAATCCAATTCCTCTGACTCAGCTCTTCCACAACTATTTTTCTTTCCAACCGTCTTTCCGGATGTAGGCATCATCTTATTACGAGTAATAAGAAAGAGTGGCAATCCTAAATTCGCTGTAGCCTCCTGCTTATAAGTGTGGTGCACGACACACCCATAAACAAGACTCTACTAGACACAGCTTGTAGACTCCCTATGACAAAACTGCTCTGATACCACTTTTGTCACAACCAAACCAATGGGTCGTGACAGGCGCTCGGTACCTTACTCAACCGAGTACCAACGTAATGTATATTTCTTATTACATCATCATATACACATGGCATACGGGCCTAATAGGCCAACATGATCATTTATAAATTCAAAACATAGGCTGACAAGGCCGTATAATCTTTCACGTACACGACATATGTCTACACGCCTCTAAGAATACATAAATGTCATAAAGATCGGGACAGAGTCCCGCCATACAAAACAATATATGTCTAAATCATACTAACCAAACAAGCAACTCCGAAGCAAATGGAGCGTACCAACATCTCCTGCTAAGCTGATAGCCTACTAGGAGGGCTCTCGACCTGTCTATTGGGACCTACGGGCATGAAACGCAGCATCCCCAGGCAAAAGGGACATCAGTACAAAAAATGTACCATTTATGTAAAGCACATAAATAAGTACATAACAGACATGGAAAAAATATGGAGTACATGACTCAACCTGAAGGTTTGAATAACTTTGTAAATCATGAAATAATTATAGTATCATGCATATGCATATGAATGTCATGTCGTGCATAGGCACACATTTCATAACATTATTAGCCTCTGAGGGCATTCCATCATATCATCTTGGCCACTGTGGGCAAAATCATCAACGTATACCAGCTGATCAAGTGGTTGTGCGTATATAACGCCATAACCTTTCCTATATCCCATATACATACATACATACATACATACATACACATATATATTTATATATATATATATATATATATATACATACACATATATATATATATATATATATATATATATATATATATATATATATATGCGTATATAACACCGTTTGAATCATATTTCAGCCACTGTGGGAAACATCATCATCATATACTAGCTGATCAGGTGGTGGTGCGTATATAATGTCGTAACCTTTTCACATATGCCATATACATATATTTACATATATACGCGTATATAACGCCATCTGATCATTGTCAATGCACATGTATAAATGAGTAAAATGCATGAAAAATACATAATAATCTCGATATTTCCTTCCGGATAAACTTTTTCAACTGTGTATTATTCTGAGACCCGTGAACAGGAAATAATAATATTTTTCATGGGGAATCAAGAATATAGACACCCCTAATAATTCTATGAATAGAATAATTTATGGAAACTATGTATTTGCTTGTTTCTTCAATATAATTTTGGGCCATGCCAAAAGAAAGAAGGGATGGCCTTAACATACCTGAACCGATTCTTCTGACAATCCTTTTAACACCTATTGATTGCGACAACACGTAACGGCGGATCGAAGTTGGGGTAAATCCATGAACTCGTGCGTTAATGAATTCTTGAAAGCTCATATTTTTGAATAATGTAATCTTCACGTTTTTGAAGAATGAAATCTTCTGATTGATAAGGTTTCTTAGCATCAGGTTGAACTTCAGTGAAAGAGTGAAATTTTGCATTTTGACTAAAAATCTAAGCTTTTTAAAATACCAAGATTCAAGCCTATCTTGTAATTCTTACACATTTTTAGCCACTAAGCACCTATGACTTATTAGTCATAGGTTTGAATGGTGGCCTACTGCCACATGCCGAGTGGGGTAGAGATTATTAATCCTTACCCACTTATTAGTTAACTGGATATTGTCCTGTTACCCGATAATTAACCAATTACCCGCATAATTTAAAAATTGCCTCAAATTACTTAAAATTCTACTTATTTTTAATATACCTTTTTATACCTTATACTACCGTGGTCATACGGTACCTTGCATAGTACTAGTCCATAAATACCGAGTATTTTAGCTCGGGCCTTATTTTATCCCAAAATACCAAACTTCGACAAAATTCGTTTTCTTTGACTTGCTCCGTTTTTCACCTTCATGAATTTACTAATCACTTGTGAAATAGCATAATTCTTATAATTCCCAAATAATATTTTCCTTGGGCTAATGTCAATTACCTTACGAAAAATTCAACGTAAAGTATTGCAGGGTGCAATATCGTCATAACTTATCACTGTGAAGCGTAACATCACCATAATGCAATACTGCTGGGTACAACATTGTCGTAACTTAATAATGTAGGATGTAACATCAATCGTAATATATTACTGCAGAGCATAACATCAACATAATAATGCGGGGCATAACACGCCAGATTGTGTATACACCCGAGGTGCAAGTATTATAGTAGAGCTCCAAGTTGTGGATGTGAATTATGGAAAAGAGGTCATGAAAGAGATAGAAGATGTGATGCAGGATTTTAAAGCAAGTAAGTTAATGGTGAACAACTTACGAGATACTCAGGTGCAGAAGGTTGTGAATAATCCATACTTCAGATAAAGGGCAAGAAATGGGATTTAGTATACAAAAATGATAGCGGCGTCATTAGTGGCATATCTTCCAGCCAATGGTTTCTAGGTATCGAGAGATCTAGTTTAAAGAGTAAAGAAGAGTTTGAGACAATGTGATATCTCACTTGATGATCCAGAATAACATAAGAAAATCTATGGGGCAAGCAAGTTGAAGGAAGGTTGTACATAGTATAAATAAATATGTGCAGGTCGCAAGCTAAAGTATGGTAGAGCAACAAGGTTTTAGGAAGTCGTAAGTAAGGATAAGGAAAGGCAAGTGAGAAGGTGACAGAAGTGGTATGATCTCGGGATTAAGCCCAAGAAAACAAGTGAGGTGATGGTTTCTCCAAGTTATAGGAAGCTCAGTATAGCCTGAATAAACTCAAAGGAGTCTAAGACTAGTAGCATTTAGAAGAGATGGAATGCACCTTGGTAGTAGAATGAGGATGTAATTATGATACATAAAGGATGATATTTGGGCATTCGATTAAGTAATGATTTGAAGAAAAAAAAAGATAAGGGATTCATGAATTATATGGAATTAAAATACCCGCGTAAAGTGAATCACATTGGGATGCTATGAAATACGATTTTAGAAGCATGGTATCGCCCCCAAATGGATTAGTCTAATAATTTCAGATGTTCCCCAATGAGACGTCAGCCCTAGTGATTACGTAAGAAGTTTCAAGTTATCAGTGGTAGATTGTAGATCAATATTGAGGTGAATAAATAATGGATGATAAAAGTTACAAAGTATGAGATGAGATTAGGCAATCAGTCTTAAGGATAAGTAATGAGAGTAACTTGGAGTTTGGTAGCAGACCTCAATAATGATAAATCGAAGTAAGAGTTATGGTATAGTATGACCTACCTAGATGCAGTAAAGTCATATGAATAGATAAACGGGTCAATGAAATAAGATGTAGCAATATCTGTAAGTTCAACAAAATAACGAGCAAAGAACTTCAGTATACCTACAGATTCCTAGACAAATATTTTGTCAAGATCTGTATATGTTTGCGAAGTGAAGCCTAGATATTGGCTAGAAGCTGGAGCAAAAAAGAGAAAAGAGTCGCATAGGCGCATGTACAAGGTTAGTGTCGTACAGGCTGTATGATAGAAGATAGCAATAGTTACGAGATTGGAAGGATTCCAACTACAAGTTTTGCTGTGAAAAAGAGGCCTAGAGGGGGAATGCCCTGGCCTTTGGAATTATTCACATAACAATTACCTAGATGGCAAGGAGAGTACTAAAGTATTCGAAAGACATAAGTTATGAAAATGATAAGTGCATCAATCGACATTCGAGGACGAATGTTTCAAAAGGAGGAATGATTTTACACCCCATGTTTTCATATATAAAAGTACACTATAAGTAAATTGATATAAGCTCGGAAATGCGATGTTACACCCAGCAATTTCGAACGTTGAAGTTTTATCGTGAGTTAATTGACGAAAGTTCAGGAAAGAGATTATTTTTAGATTATAAGTATTATGCTATTTCAAACAAGTGATAAATAAATTCGTGAAGGTGAGAGGGTAATCAAATTGAAGAAAATGAATTTCGTCAAAGTTTGATATTTTGGGATAAAATACTGACCGAGGTAAAATAACCGATATTTAAGGACAAATGCCAAACAAGGTACCACATGACCATAATAGTAAGGTATACAAAGTGTGTTAAAAGTGAGTAGTATTTTGAGTAATTTGAGATAATTCCTAATTATATGGATAATTGGGTAATTGGTTAATGGGGGATTAACAAATTAATTAAGTAAATAATTATTGGATAAATATTAACCCCCACATGGAAGCAAGCTAGCCTAAATATATGGAGTTTTTGGCTAAAATCATCCCTTAGCTATAGTTCAAACCTAAGGTGCATCCTTGAGTTACCTCTATAAACAAAAAACATCCCTATATTATCTAAGAGGCGGCAAAAATCATCCTTCCATTAACTTTTGTCAAAAAAACTAACGGCATTAGCAAAAAACATGTCAAGGACATGCTTTCCCCCCCCCCCCCCCCCCAAAATTTTCCCCGTCTTGTCCCTACCACCCAATGTCTTCAACCTTCACCAAACTAAGGCTTCATATACTAAAAGTTCTGTTGAACTTATAAAATACACACAACAAATTTAAGACGAAATTGAAGATATGACTTGTACCGGGGCGGATCCATCCAATTACGCGTGGGATTCCGTGAACCCAGTAGCTTTTGCACTACTCTGTATATCTGTTAAAAAATTCACTCAATATCCATATTTTTTTTGTGAACCCAATTATTTATTTTGTATTTACTTAATGTAGTCATTGTCCTGTTGGCCAATTTTAAATATCTCCTAATTAATTAAAAAGACCCATACCGATAACTATACCCATTACCCATACACGAAAAACAAGCTTCAAAAGCTTCATTCATAAATGGATGATATGATTAAAAATAATAAACAAATTGTATTTCCAATTCCTTTAATTATTTCTAAAGAAAAAGCCTTTGCCAGACTATGGTTTTATTAGATCATTGCAAAAGCCTTTCTAATCATAGCAGTCATTTTTTAAATTTAAAATCCATTATTTTAAGCTTCACATACACAATCTTTTGCATATCTAGTGCTAATTGTACTAAATTATTCAGTAGAATTATCACTTGCTTCTTCTTCCTCCTCTTTCACTTCCTTTTTCTTTCCGGCTTTGCCTTCAATCTCCGAGCCCTGCAACACATCCACACATGATTCACCGCCTTCCAGAATAGATGGCTCACCGACCAAATCTCCGATGTTCTCCTCATCTTTAGCACTGTCTATAACCACCACATCAGTCGTCCCTTTCGGCACTTCATCGTCGCTGCCCTTCTCAGTAGTTTATTAGTAAATAGTACATATATATATATATTATTCTATATATAACATTATGGACTTTTAGTCTTTTTCCCTGGTGAGGTACTATTACAGTATAGGAATACAAATTTCACCAAAAACTAGAGCTCTTTTGCTGAAGGTAAAAGACAATCCGGAAGGGACAAAATGGGAAAATTTAGGGGGAAAGGCACGTGCTTGACATGTTTTTTTGTTGACGCTGTTATTTATTTTTACAAAAGTTAATAGAAGGATGATTCTTGCCACATTTTAAATAATATAAGAATGTTTTTTGTTTACTGAGATAACCTAAGGATGTACCTTAGGTTTGAGCTATAGTTAAGGGATGATTGTCGCCAAAAACTCGAGATATATGACTCTTAAGTCACAGGGATTATATGGTAATATTGAGGATATGTGGTTAAGCCACCACATAAGGTGGGGGGCCCACAATAATTTTAACAAAGTACATCTCTAACAAAGAGAGATCATATGTAACGTAAGATTTCCATGAGAATTTTCAGCAAGATTCACATAAGTATCTCCCACAATAGTTCAAAGACAAATTTCATCTTGGAAGCCTGATATTTCTTTGCAATACTAAGGAAGCATGGTGCAATCTTTTTCAAGAATATCATACAGATTTTTCCCTGATCCATATATGTTAAGGCTAAGCCCTTCCGTCATTTTGGAAAGATCTCGTAATTACATGAGTTTGATAATGAGGCATAAAGAGAAATTCATATTCCTGAATTCATGTACATTTCCTAGTCTCATAAGTTACAATATTCTCCATTATCGGGAATTTATATTCAATTGAGTATTATTTTCTTCCAATCAAGAGAGCAGAGAGTCTATATATATATATAATATTATTGTATTTTCACCACCATCAAGCTATAATCAGTGGGCAGGCCCCTATTGGGCAACCTTAGACCAGATGGTAAGTTATATACCGAGCCTACTGTGGCCGAGCGCATATGAGCGAGCCTAGTTGGTCGAGATATAGAGCCTAGTATGGCCGAGCGCCTATGAGCGAGCCTACTATGGCCGCACAGTTATATAAATATGCCGAGACTTTTAGGGCCGGACAACTATTTTACTTACTATATTGAAAGAGTTACCGAGCCTTATAGGGACGGACAACTATTTTACTTACTATATTAAGAGAGTTGAGTCAGTATTAGCAGGTAAGCATATCTTCAGATTATCTTTGACTCCCATTTACTTTCAGTTATTATATTATAAGTTCAGTTTTAACTTTCAGTATATTGCCTTTCATACTCAGTACATTATTTTTTACTGACATACCTTTTCTGGGGGCGCTACATTTCATGCGTGCAGGTGTAGACATGTGATTTTTTACCCTCCCCAAGATTTTTTATATTTTAACATAAAATATTTAATTTAGGCCTAATATAGCTATTTCAACTCATTTTTACTCTTTTACTTTATTTTGTTATAAGAAAAATGAAAATCACAAAAAATATTTTAGTTTTTCATAAAAAAAAAAATTAAAAAAATAATATAAAAATGGTACCTTATTTTATCTTTATATAATTTCGAAAACACAAAAATAGTTTCATGTTAAGTTTAATTAATTAGGATTAGCTTTGGATGATGTAGTATTTTTATCTTATTTTAAAAAGAGTCAATTAAGGTGTTGGATCACAATTTTAAGAGTTTTAGAGCCCAGCTCTTGGCCCAATTTGGATTAGTCCATTAAGTCTAGGGACTCCTCTAGACTCTTCTTTGGAATAAAAAAATAAATAAAGAAAACCCTGAGGACTTAACACAAAAGACCCAGGGACTAATGGGCAAAATACACAAAAATATATCTAAACCTAGACTCTACCTATAAATTAATGCTTAGAAAAATCAAAAAAGAAAAAAAAAGGATAACGCCTAAAAATCTGCAGAAGAAGCGCCGTTCTTTAACAAATACACAAGGAGATACCCATCAGCTTTAGCTCCTTCTTCTCCATTTTGAACACCCATCGAGACCCCCCCCCCCCCCCCTTCGCCTTCCATCTCTTCCACAACCCCAGTTCCAGCCGCAACACCAACCAAAAACACCTCCCTGACCAAGAAAACCCTCCATCGTCGATGTTTCTCATCTTCAACGCACATAGCACACAACCACACCGAACCAGCCCCGCTGCCATCTCCGCCAGACATCCTCGTCTCTAAAACCGGCCTTCTCTTCCTCTCAAACTCAAAACACACGCACAGTAGCAGAAAAACAGAGTAGGAAACGGGAAATTGAGGTTCGAGGTTCAGGTCAATCGCCGGTTCAAATTCGGGTCCGACGAGATTGTCCGTTCGTTAGTTCCGGTTCGAGTCCGGTTCGACGAGTCGACAGGGAGCTGATTAATTCCCTGTTAGCAGTTCTTTAATCAGAAATTTTGTTTGATTAAGATGGAGTCCGTTTGAGGTGGTTTGAATCCGTCGCCATTTGTTGTCCGAGGTTCGAGATTCACAGCATAAATTCCTATTGTTGCTGTTTTTCCATTTCGGTCCAAGTTCGTGTGTCGGAGCTTTCAATTTCGCTGTAAACGGAAGAGATATAGATATATATTGAAAACAGTTCGAGGTCCATCTCTCTGTCCTTTCTCCCTATTCAATTCTGTTTGTTATACTAAATATGATCTTGTTAAGCTCCATGGTAATTTCAAATTCTTTCGTGTTAAGCTTCTAATTACAAACTAATTGTCATTTTGTACCAAACGTTGCTCTTTGTCATGTAGGATAAAAATTTGATTAAGTTTTGTAGAAGTGTAATGATAGAAGTGTTTTAGTTTAGGAATAATTCAATGCAGGAGGTCTAATTGTTTCTTCACGAGGGATATTTCTTTGGTCGAAGTGATTCCGGGTACCAATTTTTGTTATAGTTTCCCTCGGATGTCTTTGAAGCATATGTCTCTATTTTGTTGAACATTCTTAGTTCTCATTGAATTTTTAAGATCAATTGTTTCAAGCTCTATTTATTTTCCTTATGTGTTCTAATTATTTTAATTGTCGCCAGCTTGTTAAAGGCTCAGTACCATATGTAGTTTTCACTTTTATAATTGTCCATGTTTGAGTTTTGTCATTTATTCAAGTCGATTGGTCTTAAACTGTTTGGCTGTGATTTCATACATCCAAGCTATTTGTGGCTTGATATTTGACATAAGTTCTTTACCAATAGAAGAAAATTAAAAACATGGAATTGCTTGTTAATCCAAGGGATGCTCTGAAATAATTTAAGACCATGATCATTCGTAGTTTACTTTTAGACACTGTAATAAAATCATCATAGCTACGGGTACGGTTCCCGTGATGTAGTTGTGATACTTAATTTCGAATTAGTTTTAAATATGAACATCCGTAGTTAAATGTTTTTCCCTTTAATAAAATCGAGGCGTGCCATTTAGTTGAATTTCCATGGCCCTCGCAAAGTTGAAAGTTCGTAGTTGCTTTAGGCGCGCTATTTTAAAAATTACTTTCCTAAACTCGGGTGTGCATTTTTGTGACCCAAATCCAAATCTCAACGACGTTAGATAAAATGTGACGTGGACCGCGGGTACATTTATGTGATGTGGTTCAAGACGTGTTTTAGATGACGTTGAATCTTTCTCCTAAAAAATAATTAATTAAAGCGGTTATAAAGTTAAAATTGAACCATATATTAAAACATGTATTAAAATCAAGTAAACAGGTCAATTATAATAGTTAAGAGACCGTGCTAGAACCACAGAACTCAGAAATGCCTAATACCTTATCCCGTCTTAACAAAATTCCTTACCCGGATTTCTATGTTCGCAAACTGTAATACAGAGTCAATCTTTTCCTCGATGCGGGATTTGAACCGGTGACTTAGGACACCATAAAATTATCCCAAGTGGCGACTCTGAATTTAATAAATAAATAATCCCATTTCGTTTGTCACTTTAAGTTGAAAAAAATTCCTTTATACTCCCTTCCGGGAGGTGTAGGTAAAAAGGAGGTGTGACAGCTCTGACGACTCTGCTGGGGAACGAACCCAGAATCTCTGGTTCAGGGTTCAGAATTCGAGCTTAGAATAATTGTTATTATTTGGCTTTATTTATTATCTGATTTTATTACATGTTTGGGAATAATGTGCTAAATATTGCTTTTACCGCTTTGATATTATCTGAACTATATATAAACTGCTACGAAACCCTTCTCTTCTCATCTTTGGGGATGTGCTCGCTGGTCGAGACTCCTTATTCTATTAGTGTCAAACCTTGAAATAAGAAAGAGGCTCAGACAAGTTACTAAGCCGGATGGCCTTTTGGTTCCCGGTACGTAGCCCCCTCCTCGGCTTGAGTTGTCCGCTCGGGTACACAGTCTAGAACATATACCCAGGTTTTGAACCTAGAATAACTCAGCCTCATGCCGGATCCCTAGTAGGAACGTTTGTTTGCATCATGTGCATTCAACTTTGGGGACTCAACACAGGGGTTGGGTCCGTCTAGGACAGGTATACCCCAAAAAATAAAAGACCATCCTGATGCATCTTATGTGCTACATGTTGCATTTATTCAAGGGTAAAAAGGTCATTTGGCGAACCAATGATAGCTGAGGGTAAATGAAGAAATGAAAAAAAACAATGAAAAAAAGAAAGAAGAAAAAAAAAGAGAAAAAGAAAGGGTGAAGTGTGAAGATAAAGTGAGTGGGGCCTAATTATATTTTCTGTTACATTTTGTTAAGAAAAAAAAGAGAGCTTGATAAATTCAAAGGATTTTTGTACTTTTTCATCATTTTCCAAAAATCAAAAATCAAAAATAAAAAAAAAAAGAGGAAAAAGAAAATAAAAAAAGAAGAGTTTACATGTTTCATCATTTTTCAAAAAAAAAAAAAAAGAAAGAAAAGAAGAAAAAAAAAATTTCTCTAAATTAGTTGCTATTTTTATTTCTCTCCCGTATCCATTTTGCCCGAACTATGCGAACATGATTCTCGTCTTTCGGGGTGTGATACGTAGGCATCCCACATAGGGTCCGTCTTCCTAGTAAATCTTAGGTTCTTGGCTTTTTGCGGCGTCTTAGCCAAATTTTGTACTTCTAACCAATTTTTGGCCAAATAAGTCATTTTGCAAAAATAGCCTCAATCATGTCTTGCATGTATCTAATAGGGAATGTTATTGTCTCACATAGTGTTGGTTTAAGTTTTCTCATACAGGTGTGGATGCACTTACCGGAGTTTGAGCATGACAGATACCCCAGGATCACCGCATTCAGGAGTTGCTTAAGGAGATTTTTATATTTGTTATTTTATTTTATTTTTATGTTTTGAGTATGTTTTTTTATGTCGTCTTTTACTTTCTAGTTTTGTACAGCAATGTCGAGTTTTTTTTGTTATTGTACTTTTTATTTTGTATTTAAAAAGGTGTGGTGTAACTCAAAAATAAAAAAAAAGATATTTTGTGTGTTTATATTTCCGTTAGAATTTTCTTTAGAAGCACTACTCCTAGAAATCAAAAAGAAATAAAAGAAAGTTTGAGGTGGTTTTATTTTAGGAAATTAGTATCTATATTTTTTAAAAAAAATAAAAAAAAATTCCTTTTATACTTCCTTAAGTATATTAGGACCAAAATTCAAAAAAAAAAGAAAAAAAAAGAATTTTCTTTTAGTACCTCTTTAAAAGTTTTCTTTAAGGCATTAATTCCAAAATTCAAAATGATTTTTCTTGTGAGGTGTTTCTTTGGGAAATTAATGAAAGATGAAAAAAATTCTTTTTATTTTCATTAGAATTTTAGGATATTGTACATAGAAAAAAACATACTTTAACTTTTGTTTATCATTAGAAATTTTCCTTTAGGCAATCAAAATTGAAATCCAAAAATATTATGTTTTATCTTTTTCATTGCTTTCTTCGAAATCTTGCGTCAGGATATCAAATGAAGATTCAAAATGTTTTTCTGTGGTTTATTCCTTAGATTTCCTTCATAGAAAGAAAAGAAAGAATCAAAAAATATTTTTCTCTTGTAGGGTTTTTTCCTTAATAATTTCCTATAGAGTATTTGTTTCAAAAAAAAATACATGCTTGTTAGGCTTGAGTTTAGAATAGGTTATAGAACATTCAGTCTAGAAAAATCAAAAAAAAAAAAAGATTTGTTTATTTTGTTTCTTTTTTTCTCATCAGAGTAGTTATTAAGGTAAAAAGAAAAAGAAAAGAAGAAAAAGAAAAGAGAACGTTAGTTTGTTTACTTTATTCTTGATCTTCCAAAACTACGTAAAGATCTGATTCATGCGGCGTCATGATACGTAGGCAACCTACATAGGGTTCGATCGAATCTTTTTTTACTGTTAAAAGAAAAGAAAAAAGGAAAAAGGGAAAAAAAAGATGAAATTGTGGGATGTGAGAAATGAGAGGAAAGAAAAGAGTGAAATTAGAAAAAGAGAAACGAAAATGATCAAGCAAGTGCCAGAAAAGCAAAGAAAAAAGAGGATTGAAATGAACACATTGGGATAATGCCAACTGACTTTCGTACCCTCGAAGTCATTTTAGAACCGATAACTGTGGCTAGGTGCATTGCACATAAAGTGAGATTATCTTGTGTTAAATGCCCTAACGCTAACGTGATGACTTTATTTTGTTATATTCATAGCAAAGGGTGGTTGGTTTGAGGTTTTAAAGTGGTAACTCTTCCCTACAACATAAAGTCAAAAGGCAATGGCAAACAACAACAGAACCGAGTTGGTTGATACCGGTGCTCGAAAGCAGTTGGTGGAACAGGACAATGGGTTGGTTGAAGAGGTAAAGATGTTAAAACAACACATGGCTAACATGCATCAGGCTTGGATGACTTGGAAGGCGCCACCCCGCCACCACCTAGCTTCCTAGATGCTGCCCTTACCCAAACTCCGGACACAATGCCAGATGATCCTCCATACTCTCCAGATCCACCCGCTTATCTCCAAGCTCATGATGCCCAATATTACCCCTCAGAGGTTGCCCGCAAGGCTCCCTACTCATACAAACAGGGCCCCAGGGATGAGCCTCATGTTGAAAATGAAAGGTTCACAGGAAGAAAAGGGAAAGATGGGGCACCCAGGAGGCTGAAAGGCATAGAACAGTCCTTAAAGAACAAGCAAGGAATGGGAAACCAGGGAAGCATGGCTTACAAAGAATTGTCTGTGTCCCCTGACGTTCGCCTGCCTGCGGGGTTTAAAGTTCCAAAATTTAACTTGTATGATGGGTATGGGGATCCGATAGCCCATCTGAAGGTTTATTGCAGTGAAATGAGAGGTGTTGGAGAGAAAGATGACTTGATGATGGCGTATTTCAGTGAGAGCCTGACTGGGGCAGCTTTGAACTGGCGTGCTCGTCAAGATGTTGGTAAGTGGCCTACATTGGGTGACATGGCTCAAGATTTTGTTCAAAACTTTCAATACAAATCAGGCGTTACCCTAGACTGCTCCTCCATATCTAGGATGGGAAAGAAGCCGGAGGAAAACTTTAGAGAGTTTGGGCTCAGATGGAGGGAGCAGGCTGCTCGAGTCTATACCCCGATTGGTAAAGAAGAAATGGTTGAGCTTTTCCTACAAGCCCAGGGGCCCACTTACTTCAGTCATTTGATCTCGGCCCTGGGGAAGCCTTTCAATGATGTGTTAAGAATGGGGGAGCTAATAGAAGAGGGAATCAAGTCAGGCAAAATCATGAGTTGTTCGAAAAATATTCAGAACATCCTAGTAAGCTTGGGTGGAAGAAAGAGAAACAGAGAAGATGATCCAATGAGCTTTCCCGATCAATACTTCCAGCCTCGACATCGTCCCCGTGGATATCCTTATGCACCAGATGATCCTCCCCAATTCCACTTCTCTCCACAGAACTCCCAAAGTCCTACATCACTCTCCCAGTACCTAGCTCCACAAAATGCCTATCTACCCCCACGAGCCTACCGAAAACCCCCTCGATCAGGTTTCCGGCCCAATCAAGCCTTTAAGAACAAGAGGTTACGGAAGAAGAAGACCTTCACTCCATTGGGAGAGTCATATGCCAGTCTGTTCCAAAGGCTAAGGATATTGGACATGTTGAAGCCAACCTAGATAAAAATGCCAGACCCTCTTCCAAAAAAGTTTGATTTTTCTCAAAGGTGCGCATATTGCTAGGATGACCCGGGGCATGACATAGAGAAGTGTTGGAATATGAAGAATGCAATTCAGAAGCTTATTGATGCAGGCGACACTATCGTGCGAAATCTAGATGCAGCAGACACTAGCCAAAGTCTATCACCTGTGCATAATGAGACGCATATGGTGGGTATGATTTATTTTGAAAAGAATGTGAGAATTCTTCTGGGATCCTTGGAGGTCCACGTGCTACGAAGCTATCAGTGCTATCAGAGGTTGATCCAAAGAATAAGCAGGCAAAGGGAACCCAAAGACAATCGGTTCAGAACAATGTGATGGAGGCTTGTGAAGGTCCTAACATTGTTGATGCAGAAGTCAGTGGCTAATATGTTGAGTTTGATGATTTGAAAGACGCTCTTTTCTTGGTTTTCCAGGGAGGAGTTTTGGTGGTTTATTTTGTTGTCATTTCTGTTGTCCGGGTTATTTCAGGATTGTAATCCGGATATTGTCTTGTGACTCAAACCCTTATATCCTTTTATTTTGCTTAGTTTGTTTAGTCATAATAGCCCGTTTAGTATTGTCTTGGTTTGTTCTAGGTTTGTAACCCCAGTTTGGTTTGTTTGTTTTGTTGTCCAAACCCTTTCACCATCCGTCTAATGTAATTTTCTGTTTTCTGTGATTTCTAGTCATTTTCGTTTAGTTCTCTTTTCTTTTATAGTTCTTTTCTTGTTGACTCTAGTGACATGGCATGCACGTGTAACTCTCAGCCTGGTTTTAAAAGTCAGTTTAATCACGAAGCAATGAAACAATGTTGAAGATGTAAGGACATTTGGGGGAAATAAGTAAAGACATTTTGAGATCACTTTAAGCCCGAATTGTGTGGAACTGGGGCAGATAGAACATAAAAATACACTATTGAAATGCATCATGCTGCATCGGGTGAAGATAACGACAAGTTTGCCCCAAATTTGTAGGGGGCCGTTCGTGGTAGTGAGAGTGAGAATGTTGTCCAATTGTGCTTTGTATGTGACAGATGTAGAAGGCGAATGTGTGGATATGGTCATCAAGTCTGGCGCAATCAAAATATGGTACGAATGTTTTCCTTGGTTTGTTTAATTGTGTTGTTTGTACTTGGCATGTTTTGAAGATTGGAATGACGAAGGCATTTTGTTCTGCTATCTAAACACCTTATCCTTCGTTACCCATTTGAGCCTTGTTTATTTTCTTTCATACCCCTCTTTCGGAATCAGTAACAAAGATCAGAAACACAAGCGTGAAAGATAAGTAAAGGAAAAGGAGAAAAGAAAAGAACGAAAAGGGAGAGAAGAAAAATGAAAATAAAAATAAAAAGAAAAAAAGAAAAAAAAAGAAAGAAAAGAATGAAAAGAAAAAAAAAGAAGAAAAACAACAAAAACAGAAAAAGAAAGCAAAAATGAGAAAGAAAAGAAAGAGAAAAGAGAAAATCACAACAACAAAGTAATTCCTATGTCATGAACTACGCTCGACCTGATTCCTTTTAAGGATACGTAGGCAGCCTCACGGTTCGGTCTCATCAAAATAAAAATCCAAAAGTCCCCAAGCAAGAAACTGGGAAAGAAGTTGTGGTTGTTGTAAGAAATCTGAGTCTGAAAGTTGTAATTTTGAGCCCCTGTGAATTGTTTTGAGCCTTTGATATCCTTTCTTTTTAACCCTATCCAAAATCCCCCGTCACGGTCCAAAGAAAGACCTTCTGATCAGTCTTCGAGAGATGCCAAGTCAAGCAAGGAGAGGTAATTCATATCAGGGGCAACACTCTGGTCCAAGCAGAAAAATAATAAAAAATGAGAGAGTCTTATTGGTGAAAACCCTCATGGGCACCATAGGGCGACGAGAGCTGAGAGAAATCTAAAAATGAGAGACTCTTATTGGTGAAAACCCTCGCGGGCACCGTAAGGCAACAATAAGTTGAGAGAAAGAATATAATGAGAGAGGCTTAATGGTGAAAACCCTTCGGGCACTACAAGTCCAATAAGGATTGTGAATCAAATTGGATAATCAGAGCATTGAAGCCCAGTTTCACGGTTTAAAGGTACAACAAGAGTTGAACATCAGGCTTACTTGACAGAATAGGCCACATGTGCATGTCATGGTCATTAGAGTTGGTATCCACAACTGATAGGTTTCTACTTTGTAGTTTTCTCGTTAGGAATCATCTTTTCTATTGTCCTTTACTCTATTCCTTTTGTCTTGTTTACTTTCTCTTCCTGAGTCTGTTTGGTCAAAATAAGTGAGAAATGACTTCAAAATTTGCCACCAACTTTTCAATTGCACAAAACGGGATCTGGCCAGCACATCAAAGTGGCATAAGTTAGGAAAGAACAACGTGCGCACAGAGTTGGTAACAATCAACATGCCTTGGGATTCATGTGAAATACAAAGGTTTGGTATATATCAATTCATGGATAATGCAACAGATAGAGGGTGTTAGGTGAATGGATCAAAGGTATTTTCTGTGATAAGATTGACAAAGAAAGTGGTTAACCAATGACGAGCAAGGTCTTCCAAGCAGAAATCAAAATTATCGTGAAAAGTGAGGGAACAAAAGACATCAAGGCCAAGGCCAGTGATTTAAGTTAGGAAAGAGCAGCATGTGCACTAAGGGGACGACAATTAACGTGCTTTGGAATTCTTGAGAAACACAAAGGTGTAGTACATGTCAACACAAGAGCACGACGCAACAGATGGAGGGTGTTAGGTGGACGGATCAAAGGCATTTTCGGTGAAACACAAAGGTTGGTAAATGTCAGTTCATGAGTAATGCAACAGATAGAGGGTATTAGGTCTGAACGGAGAAGAGTTATTTTCTATGATAAGGATAACAGAGAAAGTGATTAGCCAAGGAACAAGCAAGATCTTCGAGTGGAAATCGGTTATCATGAGAAGTGAAGGAGCAACCGCCCTCAAAGTCAAGGCCACAAACCAACCACCGCATTTTAAACTGACAAAATTTTTCTTTGATTTGACACAAGGGCAGAAAATTTCATTTGTTTCGGAGAAACCCTCCGCAAGGAAAAGCAAGCACCAAACAGGTTTGACCGTAAACTCTCAGGACATTCCTGGAAAATGTGGCCTAGTTTAAAATTCAAAACAATTATGAGTAGCATAATCTATCATAAATGTACCACAAAGGAATATAAGTTGGTTTTGAAGTTTGCATGTTTAAGATAAGATTCAATTAGGAGTTTTCAGGACCCTCCTGTAAAATGGGACCTAGTTTAAAAATCGAAACAATCATAAGTAGCATAAATTTACCCCAAGGAATATAAGTTGGTTTCAAAGTTTGCATGTTTAAGATAGGATGTAGTTAGGAGTTTTCAGGACCCTCTTGGATAATGGTATGTAGCTTTAAGATCCTCTTAGATAACAAGATTTAGCGGAAGTCACACCTTTAGAAGATATAACTTAGATTTAAAATTGTCGTTTAGGTAAGAATTGTCAGGACCCCCCTGGATAATGGGACCTAGCTTTCAAATTCTTAGTAATATTTGGTAATATGATTCAGTTTAACACTCACATATGTGTCCAGCCACCAAACTGGGGCAAAAAAATTTCTTTGTTTTATCTATTTTGTTTAAGTCAGGAGCCCTCCTGAAGAGCAGGGAATACATTCAAGTTAGCAGTCAAGAGCCCGCCTGGAGAGTAGGGAATACAATCAAGTCAGCAGTCAGGAGCCCGCCTGGAGAGTAGGGAATACATTCAAGCCAGCAGTCAGGAGACCGCCTGGAGAGCAGGGAATACATTCAAGTTTAGCAGTCAGGAGCCCGCTTGGAGAGCAGGGAATACATTCAAGTCAGCAGTCAGGAGCCCGCCTGGAGAACAAGGGAGTACAATTCAAGTTTTAGCTTTCAAGTTCTTATTGATATTTGGTAATGTGATTCGTTTTACACTTACATATGCGCTCGGATACCCAAACTGGGGCAAAAGGTTTTCTTTGTTTTGTCTATTTTGTTGAAGTTAGGAGCCTACCTGGAGAGCAGGGAATACATTTCATGTCAGCAGTCAGGAGCCCTCCTAGAGAGCAGGGAATACATTTCAAGTCAGCAGTCAAGAGCCCGCCTAGAGAGCAGGGAATACATTCAAGTTAGCAGTCAGGAGCCCACCTGGAGAGCAGGGAATACATTTCAGGTTCAGCAGTCAGTAGCCCGCCTGGAGAGCAGGGAATACATTTCAAGCTAGCAATCCAGAGCCCGCCTGGAGAGCAGGGAATACATTTCAAGCTAGCAATCCAGAGCCCGCCTGGAGAGTAGGGAATACATTTCAAGTCAGCAGTCAGGAGCCCGCCTGGAGAACAAGGGAGTACAATTCAAATTTTATCTTTCAAGTTCTTATTGTTAGTTGGTAATGTGATTCGTTTTACACTTACATGTATACCCAGATACCCAAACGGGCAGAAAATTTTCTTTATTTTTGTTTATTTTGTTGAAGTCAGGAGCCCTCCTGGAGAGCAGGGAATACATTTTAAATTAGCAGTTAGGAGCCTGCCTAGAGAGTAGGGAATACATTTCAAGTCAGCAGTTAGGAGCCCGCCTGGAGAGCAGGGAATACATTCGAGTTCAGCAGTCAGGAGCCCGCCTGGAGAGCAGGGAATACATTTCAAGTCAGCAGTCAGGAGCCCGCCTAAAGAGCAGAGAATACATTTCAAGGCAGCAATCAGGATGCCCGCCTGGAGAACAAGGGAGTACAATTAAAGTTTTAGCTTTCAAGTTTTTATTGACATTTGGTAATGTGATCCGTTTTACATTTACATGTGTGCTCGGATACCCAAACAGGGGCAGAAATTTTCTTTGTTTTGTCTATTTTGTTGAAGTCAGGCGCCCACTTGGAGAGTAAGGGAATACGTTCAAGTTCTGCAGTCAGGAGCCCACTTAGAGAGCAGGGGAATACAGTTCAACTTCAGCAGTCAGGCGTCCACTTGGAGAAAAGGAAAGCATCTCAAAGTGCAATTTGAGTTCAGCAATCAGGTATCCACCTGGAGAAAGGGAAAGCAGCTCAAATTACAATTCAAGTCAGCAACAAAAGGAGCTCGTAGCAAAAATGCAAGTCAACAGTCCGAGGTGATTAACATAAGCTAGTCACAATAAAGAAAAAGGAGAAGAGCAAGAAGCTAATCCAAATGCAGAAGTTGATGGAAGATGTGAATTGCTTAAGACATGATGGAAGTCACAAGGACTACATGTCCGGTCTTGATCCAAAAGCTGTAGAAGAACAAGCTATCACCTGCAGCTAACAAGTGCCAAGGTTCAAATCTAAAGTCTGCATGAAGAACCATTCAAGACTCAAGATCAAGCTTTAGAAGACTTTTAGATAGGAATCTTGTAACTCGTAGTTGACAGGCTTAGCTAGTCTTTTTCATGTTTTGATTTTTGATGTAATAACAGGACTGCGGACCGGAACCTCGGCGGAACAGCACCTCGACTGGCTCTTCACCTCGGTACTCCATCATCTCACTCACCTTTGAACTACATTTGGCTTGATTCCTTTATAGCCAAGGATATGTAGGTAGCTCAGATACCAGGGGTCGGTCACATTCCCCTTTTCTTAGTTTTAGTCCCTCCAAATTAGAGTCCCGTCAAAAAACTTGTCTAGTCATTCTTTGTCTGAAAACTCTTCATGTTTTCAGTCAAAGAGGGGCAGCTGTAGAAATGTGATTTTTGACCCTCCCGAAGATTTTATATATTTTAGCGTAAAATATTTAATTTAGGCCTAATATAGCTATTTCAACTCATTTTTACTCTTTTACTTTATTTTGTTACAAGAAAAATAAAAATCACAAAAAATATTTTAGTTTTTCATAAACTATTTTTTTAAAAACATAATATAAAAATGGTACCTTATTTTTATCTTTATATAATTTCGAAAACACAAAAATAGTTTCATGTTTAGTTTAATTAATTAGGATTAGCTTTGGATGGTGTAGTATTTTTATCTTATTTTAAAAGGAGTCAAATTAAGGAGTTGGATCACAATTTTAAGAGTTTCAGAGCCCAGTTCTTGGCCCAATTTTGATTAGTCCATTAAGCCTAGGGACCCCTCTAGACTCTTCTTTGGAACAAAAAAAATAAATAAAGAAGACCCTGAGGACTTAACACAAATGATCCAGGGACTAATGGGCAAAATACATAAAAATACACCTAAACCTAGACTCTACCTGTAAATTAATACTTAAAAAATCAAAAAAGAAAGAAAAGGAGAACGCCTAAAAATCTGCAAAAGAAGCGTCGTTCTTCAACAAATACACAAGGAGACACCCATCAGCTTTAGCTCCTTCTTCTCCATTTTGAACACCCATCGAGACCTTCCCCTCCTTTAAGCCTTCGCCTTCCATCTCCTCCACAACCCCTTTCCAGCCGCACACCAACCAAAAACACCTCCCTGACCAAGAAAACCCTCCATCGTCGTTGCTTCTCATCTTCAACGCACACAGCCGCACTGAACCATCCTCGCCGCCATCTCCGCCAGACATCCTCGTCTCTAAAATCGGCCTTCTCTTCTGCACAAACTCAAAACACACGCACAGAAGCAGAAAAACAGAGTAGGAAACGGGAAACTGAGGTTCGAGGTGCAGGTCAATCGCCGGTTCGAATTCGGATCCGACGAGATTGTCCGTTCGTTAGTTCCGGTTCGGGTCCGGTTCGACGAGTCGACAGGGAGCAGATTAATTCCCTATTAGTAGTTCTTTAATCAAAAATTTTTTTTGATTAAGATGGAGTCCGTTTGAGGTGGTTTGAATCCGTCGCCGTTTGTTGTCCGAGGTTCAAGATTCACAGCATAAATTACTATTGTTGCTGTTTTTCCATTCTGGTCCAAGTTCGTGTGTTAGAGCTTTCAATTTCACTGTAAACGGAAGAGATATAGATATATATTGAAAACAGTTCAAGGTCCGTCTCTCTGTCCTTTCTCCTCATTCGATTCTGTTTGTAATACTAAATATGATCTTGTTAAGCTCCATAGTAATTTCAAATTCTTTCGTGTTAAGCTTCTAATTACAAACTAATTGTCATTTTTTTACCAAACGTTGCTCTTTGCCATGTAGGACAAAAATTTGATTAAGTTTTGTAGAAGTGTAATGATAGCAGTGTTTTAGTTTAGGAATAATTCAATGCAGGAGGTCTAATTGTTTCTTCACGAGGGATATTTCTTTGGTCGTAGTGATTCTGGGCACCAATTTTTGTTATAGTTCTCTATTTTGTTGAACATTCTTAGTTCTCATTGAATTTTTAAGATCAATTGTTTCAAGCTCTATTTATTTTCCTTCAGTGTTCTAATTCTTTTAATTGTTGCCAGCTTGTTAAAGGCTCAGTGCCATATGTAGTTTTCACTTTTATAATTGTCCATGTTTGAGTTTTGTCATTTATTCAAGTCGATTGGTCTTAAACTGTTTGGCTATGAGTTCATACATCCAAGCTATTTGTGGCTTGATATTTGACATAAGGTCTTTACCAATGGAAGAAAATTAAAAACATGGAATTGCTTGTTAATCCAAGGGATGCGCTGAAATAATTTAAGACCATAATCATTCGTAGTTTACTTTTAGACACTGTAATAAAATCATCATAGCTACGGGTACGGTTCCCGTGACATTGTTGTGATACTTAATTTCAAATTAGTTTTTAATATGAACATTTGTAGTTAATTAATTTTAATCCTTTAGAAATCGAGGTGTGCCATTAGTTGAATTTTCCATGGCCCTCGCAAAGTTGAAAGTGCGTAGTTGCTTTAGGCGTGCTATTTTAAAAATTACTTTCCTAAACTCGGGTGTGGATTTATGTAACCCAAATCCAAATCTCAACAACGTTAGATAAAATGTGACATGGACCACGGGTACATTTATATGATGTGGTTCAAGACGTGTTTTAGATGACGTTGAATATTTCTCCTAAAAAATAATTAATTAAAGCGGTTAAAAAGTTAAAATTGAACCATAGGTTAAAACATGTATTAAAATCAAGTAAATAGGCCAATTATAATAGTTGAGCGACCGTGCTAGAACCACGGAACTCGGGAATGCCTAATACCTTCTCCCGGGTTAACAGAATTCCTTACCCGGATTTCTGTATTCGCGGACTATAATACAGAGTCAATCTTTTCCTCGACGCAGGATTTGAACCGGTGACTTGGGACACCATAAATTATCCCAAGTGGCGACTCTGAATTTAACAAATAAATAATCCTATTTCGATTGTCACTTTAAGTTGGAAAAAACCCCTTTATACTCCCTTTCGGGAGGTGTGACAGCAGGTTCAGACAGACAGACGGGTAGACCTCCTCATTAGGTGTTTCCCGAGTTCAACTTGATTGGTAAGCTCCATGCCCTTCAGAGTTGCTGGGTCTAGGACTTTATGTACATCTTATGTATATGTGTATGTATGATATGAGTAGGTCGGTCCCTATTCCGATCACAATATATCCATCAGTAGAGGCTTGTAGATATGTTTACCGTGAAAATGGTAACAACAATTAAATTTGTAAATAGGATTCTAAAAATACGTAATCTATTCTCGAGCTAGTTGTTAGAGCAGTTGATGTCAATAATATGGAGTTTAATGACGAAATGTAAGCTATAACAAGATAGTAATCGAACTGAAGGACCTGCTGCCTGGGTATAGGTCTGGTCGGTGGGGTCCTCGGGGTCGATATCAGGGTCGAGCTCGAGCTATTAGGGATAGTCGGGGATGGGATAACAGTTGAGGATATAACTAAACAAGGCTCTTTACGGACAATACTGAGTTATATAATGAAGAACAAGTAAGAGAACGATGATTATAAAGGTGGCCTCGGGCCAATTAGAACAAGCAAGTTAGAAAGAAAAAAGAGAGAGAGATATTATTGCACTTGTGGAGAAAAATGGAGTAACATCAGCCGAGCCTACAAAGTAATGGGGATCCCCTTTATATAGGAGGGGAACTCGTTATGGTACAGAACGTATTAACCGTAAAGTTATGGAGATAAGATGGCTAGACATGACATCTTGAAAATAGGTCCCGGATAGACCAACCATGTCAAGTTAAGCCGCATGCCTTGGGAACTCCCCTCTCGCCTGCCGCAATTTGCTGTACTTGTCAGAATATGATATACTTCAAACCGATATATATCAAACCTCGAGGATGAGTCTCGACCTTGGCTTCGGGCTTCGAGCTTCGAGGGGCATGGCCGCGAGATGGCTCTATGGAAATCAGACCCCGGATTCGCGGTATACAGATAGTCTCCGCGTTTATTAGAGTGAAGAAGACAAGAAATGATAAGAAACGGTTCTTAACCCCTGCATCCTCTAGTTCCCTTGCCAACGGATACAAGGTATTAAGGCGCATTACGCGCACCGTTCTTGCAGATTTTAGCATTGACTATGGGAGTTGGCTTCCTTCAATATACCCATGATGCTTTTATAAATACTCGTTTCTTCATTTATAGATTCCATCTTATGTTCAAAACCCTTAGTGAGGTCTGTTTCCCTTCGTTCTCACTCTTTCCTAGGGAGGCAACCCCCTTTTTCTTCTTTCCTCGGATTTCCCCAAGGATGACAAATATTTCCACTTCTGCTTTCTAAGAAGTTGCGGGCTCATCTCCTTCGCTTTTATCTCGAGGCGAAGTGGCCACTCCCCTAGTGTCAAGGAGTGCATTTCGGGACCTTTTGTGATGACCTCCATTTTTAGGGTCGAGAGACCCTCCTCGAAGTCAGGGCACCGCGAGCCTGTAAGTCGATATATTAGCTCTATAACGTACATCAATAGAGGGAAGGCAGACTGTTGTTGGGGAGATACCGTGCTCGTGGAGATTCCCGCTCGGGATGAGTGTATTACAGCTCATAAAGCCAACTTTCTGAGTGTGTACACCTACCCGTTCTCTTAGGGGCCGGTGGGTCCATCCTCGCCCCTGATGGACCCCGTGATTCTCGACTTCTTCTGGATTTACCAGGTGACTCTATGTCAAGTCCACCCTTTGTTCTGGCGTGTGGTTTTTATGATCAGGCATTATACAAGCATGATTGATGGAATGTCCTTCACGCTGAACCATTTGATCCGGATGTACAACCCTTATTTGTTTCGTGGAGGCTTAGTCAAGCTTCGTTGCAAAGCCTCGAAGGCTCCTTTTTACCCCCGAGGAGTTCGGCGATGATGGGTGAATAAGCCGATTCATCTGAGTGAGGATGTCTGATCTGATTCTAGCAGAAAAGATGTCATTCCCTAAGAAGTGCAACGTTGGGCATAAGTAGACGTGGTGCCCTTGCCCTTTCTTGGTAATTTTTCTTTATACATCTAACTTTGCTTTCTTGTCTTTTTAGTCGCAGCGATCTACCCTGGCGCGGTGCCAAACCTTCAGGGTTGGGTCAGTCGTTTGCACTCAATCTGCCCGTATACCGATCAAACATGGCGGGATTTATCCCGGGCTCGGTGGGAGGCCGGAGGCCCTAGTAAGTCTTGAGTCTTGATGTATCCATGCATTTTGATGTAGCTTGTTGTTAGTAGCTTTCTCTATACCGTGCATTTTAACATCTACATCTATGCAGGTCTGGGAGGAATCTTTCTGATGAGGGAGGTGCCGTGTGTCAGAGGGGTCACTCTGATGCATGATGAGGAGAGGAAGAGGCAGGAGAGCCTATCGGTTGAGCCACCGGAACACAAGAGGAATAGAGTGGACGATTCAAAGGTTGACCCATTGGCTTCGGTATCTGGGGCGATGGGAAATCCTCGTGCTGAATGTGAGGGAGAAAACAGCTTCTCGGCACCCTTCGAATAGTGTTTGGGGTTGATTGATCCCTAGACCGTGGGAATAGATGCTTCCGTACAAGAGTCTGATGCTGGCACGGTTCAGATTCGTGGTGATGAGGCAGTGGATGGGGTATCAAGCACTGACCTTGAATTGACAGGTGGCCGGAGTTCTCCCCGATCCGGGACACCCTTGACAGGAAGTTTGAGGGACCTCGAGCTGGGACCCATGATGAACAGAGGATGGAGATTCATGTTAACCCCGTTGGCCCGTTGGATATCGTTGATTCTCCAAGGGGGAGATCCTTCCATCTTCCGGAATGCAAGAGGAGTCTCGCAAGGAGCCTTTCATGGCGGGAGCACTAATCAAAGGCATAGACACACTCGGGAGGCCGGTGATAATTCTTGAGGGTAATTCCGAGGTTAACGCCTCCTTTATTTTTGGCGAGATGGGCAGGCTTTGTGAGTGGGTAAGTTCATCTAGCCTTGTTTGTTGTTTCGGGTTGCTCCATCCTTTATCCTCTTAACATTTTTATGCAGTTTTAGGCCGCTGCGCTATATAACCAGTCCCTCACCCAGTATCAGGACGAGGTGAATCATCGTGAGCATAAGAAATCCTTTTTCACTGAACAAGTTATCTATCCCTTGTTTTCGCTATCATTTGAGCCATTGCAAAATTTCGTCGCTTTTAACTCTTCGTGCCCCGATCTATGTAGTTTGAGAAGGAAAATGCCCTGCTGAGAGGGGAGTTTCGAGCCAGGGATGCTGAAATCTTTGAGCTTAGCCAGCATATGAGCGAGGTGTCTTCTAAAAGGGACAAACTCAGGGAGAGAGTTGCCTTGATTGAGCATCAGCTCCTGGGCGCGAAGAAGGATAACGGCAAGTATAAGAGCCTTCATTTCGAGTTGGTGGCTGCATTGCTCCGGATCAAAGTTGAGGCTGAGGTGCTTGTATCTTCTCATGGGGGAGGAACAATTGTCATAGATTCCTGTGCTGAGAGGGTGTTCGAGGGGGCTGGCCCAATTTTACCTCGAACCATGGATCACACATGGACGGGTTCTCTAGGGCTGATCGTCGAGGGCGTATTGGAAGGCAGTTCGAGCGGGGTTAAAAATGGGGGTGGATCCCCGAAAAGGGGGGACGCCGTCGAGAAGGGGCCATTGGGGGATTTGTAATCACCTAGATGCAACCTTTGAGGCTGTCGATTCGGCTATAGATTAGGATATGCTATTTTGTTCTATTGATTTCCCTGTTTGTTGTATAGTACTTTTATTTTGGCATATGTAAAAGGAGAATTTTGTGACTCTATTTCCCTTATTCCCTTTCTGTTTTGAATTCAGTAACGATTGGCAAAAAAAAACCTTATACCTACAATATAGCCTTGTGGCCCTTTCGGGCTAGCTCGGGAATTGTCGTGTGGCTGGTTGATGCGGCCTCCGACGTGAACCGTCATGAGGGGTCTCACGCTTTTGCCCCGCCGTCTTACGTTGGGTTTCTGGGTCGGGGTTGTCCCGAGCCTTGTTGATTTCTGCTCTCCCGTGCCCGTGTGGTGGGGTGATGACGGTTCTTATCTTTTGACCTTGGGCATGTCGCTATTTCAACTATTTTGGGTCCAGTCTCCGAGTCACATTGCGATTCGAGCTTTAATTGACCCTAAAGTTCTTTCTTGCCTGCATGGGCGGGCAACGATGGCCTTTTGTGTTTTGGGTTGAAATGACCTTACATGCGCGTGGTCTAGAGGCTCACTCGGCTGGTCGATAGTGGCATTTATGCCGTGCCCTTAGGCATGTTTCAGTTTAAATATTTCGGGTCCAGTCTCTGAGTCACATTGCGATTCGAGTTTTAATTGACCCTTAAGCATTTTCAGACCGGCGAAAGTGCCTCTTACACTGTTTTGGTCGTTGAGACCTTTCAATTTGTGGCCCGGAGGCTTGCATAGTTAACTATATTGGATCCGGTCTCTGAATCGGGTTATGATTCGAGCTCATTTTAATCCTCAAGTTGTCAATTTTTAAGATGGTGATAATGGCTCTTATGCTGTTTAGTGTAGAGACCTTTCAATGTGCGGCCCGGAGGCTCGTTTGGCTGGCAACAATGGCTCTTACGCTATTTTTCCCATGGACTTTTTGTAGGCTTTGTTTTCCGCTCGTTATGGTCCTTTGAAATAATTTTGCCTGACCCGTGTTCGGTTCTGGAAGAACATTGATTTCAAGTCGTTATCAGCGATGTTTGACACCTCGGAAGATTCATAGCTCGTAGGCTGAGTAGGTCGAAGCCTTGTGATTTGGAGCTGATATGGTCGAAGCTCATTTTTGCCTGTTGAGGGAAGCCTTTTTAACCGGTTCTTTCTGAAGTATATTCGAAGTAGTGGCCTCCGATTTTTGTTTAGCAACGGTCGGGCGTCCCCGAGTCTCATTAGTTTGGCTGTATTAGCCATTTTGATCGTAGTCATATGTGTTTGGACGGAGCTATTTTTTATCCCGAGTGATAGTTCAGGCGTCTACACCGAAGGTATGCCCTTTCGAGACTCTTACAAATGTGACATATAGCCTAAACTTTGGGATTTTCATGCCTATTGAGGTCTTATAGTTTGTCATGCCTATTGAGGTCTTACATTTTGTCATGCTTGTTGAGGTCTTATAGTATTTGTTGTAATGTAGAATAGATCTGATTACGCCGAGTTTGCCCGCTAGGGGTCTTACAATTTCGGGTTATCCTGCGCATGACGATTAATGACAGTCTCCAAGTCATCAAGTTTGTTTAAGCTTGAAGACCGCTTTTTGTGAGCTCGGAGTTGCCTTGTAGGGGCTTTATGAACCCTGAGTTCCGACCCTGGGGTCATGCGGGTGCTGAATTGCTGAAGCTAAGTCTTCGAGTATCATGGGATGCGTTTGGTGGAGAGGCCTTCGTCGTGGGCATGTCGAAATCCCCTTTTTTGGAGTACGAGATGCCGAAAGATATTCTTTATTGCTTGGAATAAATACATGCTATTTTGTTTTTGCGAGGTCGGCCCGCACGGGTGTGGCTCCTTTGGCCATTCAACCCGATACGTTGTTCCCTTCGAATCCTTCTTAGGATATGTATGGACGTCGTCTCGTTAAAAACCTTGCTGGCAAAAACCCGTTTCGGGATAAAAAACCCGGTCGAAAGAGTGCGATGTTTACTCGAGGATATGTGTGGGGTTCCACATCCGGCCGCCCTAGCAGTAATACCGCTTAAGCATCGATACATTCCAGTTACTAGGAAGCTGCTCGCCCTTCATGGAACCAAGCTTATAGGATCCTTTGCCAACTATCCCAAGGATACGGTACGACCCTTCCCAATTTTAGCCCAGCTTCCCTTCATTAGGGTTTCTGGTGTTGAGGGTAACCTTCCTTAGGACCAAGTCTCCGATTCCGAAGTATCGGAGATTCGTTCTTCTGTTGTAGTATCTTTCGATTTTCTGCTTCTGGGCAGCCATCCGAACCAGCGAGGCTTCCCATTTTTCGTCGAGGAGCTCGAGGGTCGTTGTCATGGCTTTGTTGTTTGATCCCTCGCTAGTGTGTCGGAATTTGGCGCTTGGTTCCCCAGTCTCCACCAGTATCAGTGCCTCAGTGCCATACACTAGGAAGAAAGGTGTCTCCCCGGTGCTCGATTTTGGAGTTGTTCGATATGCCCACAACACCTCGGGCAGCGTTTCACTCCATTTTCCCTTGGCGCTTTCCAACGTCTTTTCCAAGTTTTGAATTATGGTTTTATTTGTAAATTCGGCTTGTCCGTTCGCACACGGCTGGTATGGCATCGACAGGATTCTCTTGATTTTGTTGTTTTTGAGAAACTGTGTTACCTTGCTCCCGATGAACTGCCTCCTGTTGTCGCATGTTATTTCGGACGGGATCCTGAACCGGCATATGATGTGTTCCCATATAAAATTGATGACTTCCTTCTCTCTTATTTTCTCAAAGGCCTGCGCTTCCACCCATTTTGAGAAATAATCAGTCATAAATAAAATGATTTTGGCCTTACCTGGCGCCGTCGGCAAAGGGCCGACAATGTCCATCCCCCACTTCATGAAGGCCATGTTCATAAAACGGAATGCAGTTACTCCCCTAGTTGGTGGATCATGGGAGCGAACCTCTGACACTTGTCGCATTTTCGGACGAATTCGCTGGCATCTTTTTCCATGTTGTCCCAATAGTAGTCCGCTCTGATCACTTTTTGGACTAAGGAATTGGCCCCGAAGTGATTTCTGTAGGAGCCCTCATGGATCTCCCAAAGCACGTAATCCATGTCGCTTGGTCCCAAACATATCGCCAGGGGACCATCAAAAGTTCTCCTGTAGAGAGCCCCATTTTTGTCGTGTGAGAACCGGGCCGCTTTGGTTCGCAGGGCCCTCGATTATTTTGGATCCATGGGTAGCTTCCCGTCCTTTAGATAAACGATGTATTTATTTCTCCAATCCTATGCCAGGTTGGTGGAGTTAATTTCCGCGTGACCTTTCTCGACCACAGAATTGAACAGTTGGACAATGGTTATGGGGAGCATGTCTTCTTCTTCCGCGGAAGATCCTAGGTTCGCGAGGGAATCGTCCTCGTAATTTTGCTCTCGAGGTTCATGGACTAATGTCCATTATTTGAAGCGACATAATGCGATTTGGATTTTGTCAAAATACCTTTGCATCCTGTCTTCTCGGGCTTCGTAGCTTCCATTTACTTGGCTTACCACGAGGAGCGAGTCGCATTTCGCCTCGACTCGGCTCCCAAACTTTTGGACAACTCTAAACCTGCAATCATAGCCTCATACTCGGCTTCATTGCTTGTTAGTTTTGTATTTTTTATGGATTGCCTGATTATGTTGCCGACGGGCGGCTTTAGGACTATACCGAGTCAGGATCCTCTTACTTTTGTCATGCCATCTGTGAGCAAGGTCCATACCCCGGAGGATGTGCCTGATTTTAATAAAAGCTCTTTCTCTACCTCAGGTACGAGGGTTGACGAGAAGTCGGCCATGAAATCCGCTAGGATTTGGGACTTGATGGCCGTCCGAAGTTGATACTAGATGTCCTACCCTCCGAGTTTGATGGCCTACTTGGCCAATCGACTCGATAACTCAGGTTTATACAGTACACTCCGGAGAGGATAAGTAGACAGGACGCAGATACGATGGCACTGAAAGTAAGGTTTCACTTTGCGCGAGGCTCTTATTAATGCGAGAGCCAATTTTTCCAGATAGGGGTACCGGGTTTCGGCGTTCCCCAAGGTTCGGCTCACATAATAAAAGGAAATTGCGTACCTTGCTCTTCTTGGATCAGTACACTGCTTACCGCTATTTTGGATACTACTAGGTATATGTATAGCATTTCATCCTCCTTGGGCATGTGCAGTAAAGGCGGGCTAGACAGGTACCATTTCAGTTCTTCCAGGGCGTGTTGGCATTCTGGAGTCCATTCGAAGTTGTTCTTTCTTTTGAGTAGGGCAAAGAAATGGTGGCTTTTGTCTGATGATCTCGATAAGAATCTGCCTAGGGTCGAGATCCGCCCTGTCAGTCGTTGAACGACTTTTACATTGTTCACCACCGTAATCTCTTTGATGTCCTTTATTTTGTCGGGATTGATTTCGATCCCCCTGTTTGATACCATGAAGCCCAGGAATTTGCTTGAGCCTACTCCGAAGGCGCACTTCTCAAGATTGTGCTTCATGTTGTAGCTTCTGAGGATGTCGAAGGTTTCCTGCAAATGGGTCAGATGGTCCTCTGCGCGCAAGGATTTGACTAGCATATCATCATAAATGCCTCTATTGATTTTCCTACTTGGTGCTCGGACATTTTATTAGCTAGCCGTTGGTATGTTGCTCCCACATTTTTTAGCTTGAAGGGCATTACGTTATAACAATATGTACCGTATTTCGTGATAAATGAGGTCTTTTCCCTATCCTCGGGGTTCATCTAGATTTGATTGTACCCCGAGTAGGCATCGAGGAAAGTGAGGGTCTCGTGACCGTCCGTAGCATCGATCAGGCGATCGATATTAGGAAAAGGGAAGGAATCATTTGGGCATGCTTTGTTCAAGTCTTTATAGTCTACGCACATCCTTAGCTTATCACCTTTTTTGGCACTACCACTACGTTAGCTAGCCATTAGGGATACATTACCTCCCTGATGAATCCGATTTTAAAAAGTTTCGCCACATCCTCTTTGATGAAGGCATGCTTTATATCAGACTGTGGTCTTCTCTTTTTCTTTATGGGTCTGAATTGGGGTCAACGCTTAGTTTGTGGGAGGTTATTTACGGTGTGATACTTGTCATATCTAAGTGGGACCAAGCGAAACAGTCGATATTATTACTAAGAAATTGAATAAACCTTGCCCTAAGCTCGGGGGTCAGCCCCGTTCCTAGGTATACCTTGCGATCCGGGAGGTGTTTGATCAAAATGGTCTGCTCCAGCTCTTCGACTATTGGGTTGGTTGTGTCGGATTCCTCGGGGGCGACGAAGGTTCGGGATGCGAAGAAGTCTTCCTCGTCGTCTTCAAGGGTCTGCACGCTTCCCTCCTCATCCGAGGCAGGGCATGTGGGGGTTGGCGTCTTGTGGTGGACCGCGAACATTTCCATCGGTGCCCGTTGTTCTCCATGTATGGTCATGATGCCATCCCTAGTGAGAAACCTTATCACCTAGTGCAAAGTCGAGGGCACTGCCCTTATGTTGTGTATCCAAGGCCTGCCAAGTAAGGTGTTGTATCTCATGTCGCCGTCGATGACCTGAAACGTGATGTTCTGGGTTGTGCCAGACTTATCGATTGGGAGGGTGATTTATCCTTTCGTTTCTTCTACGATCATGTTAAAACCATGGAGGACCCGAGAGGTGGGAACAACTTGAGTGAGCAGTCCTAGCTGTTCTACTACTTCTGACCTGATTGTGTTGACCGAGCTGCCTGGATCCACGAGCACGCGCTTTATTCTGGTGTTGTTTGAGAGAAACGAGATTACTAGCGCATCGTTGTGTGGTTCCATCATAGCTTCGAGATCTTCTTCGCTGAATATGAGGGTTTCTCCAGGTAAGCGTTCTCGGGTCGGCTCCTCCTTTGTAGCGGACGTTCTCACTCGTTTGGACACGGGTCCTCGGGGAACGATGGCTCCCCCAATAATCATGTGGACACTGGCCTCTTAGTTGGTCGTGCCCTTTTCTCTGTCGCCTTTGAGGTTCCGGCTTCCCATTTCACTAGTCGAGCCAGGCGCTTCGTCCTGAAAGAAAAGATCTTTGGACAAGAAAAAGTGTTAAAGACAACGTGCGTTTGTGAAATGGAACCCGCAAGAAAATAATCACTATTATTTTTAGCCCCACGGTGGGCACCAAACTATTTGCCGTGAAAATGGTAACAAAAATTAAATTTATAAATGGGATTCTAAAAATATGTGATCTATTCCCGAGCTAGTTGTTAGAGCAGCTAATGCTAATAATACAGAGTTTAATGATGAATTGCAAGCTAAAACGCGATAGTAATCGAACCGAAGTGTCTGCTGCCCAGGTATAGGTCTGGTCGATGGGGGACCTCGGGGTCGACGTCTGGGTCGTGCTCGAGCTATCAGGGATAGTCGGGGATGGGATAACACTTGAGGATATAATTAAACAAGGCTCTTTACAGCCAATACTAAGCGATATAATGAAGAACAAGTAAGAGAACGATTGATATAAAGGTGGCCTAGGGCAAGTTAGAAAAAGTAAGTTAGAAAGAAAAAAGAGTAAGAGAGATATTATTGCACTTGTGGAAAAAAATGGAGTAACATCAGCCGAGCCTACATAGTAATGGGTATCCCTTTTATATAGGAGGAGAACCCGTTATGGTACAAAACGTATTAACCGTAAAGTTATGGAGATAGGATGACTAGACAAAACATATTAAAAATAGGCCCCGGATAAACCAACCATGTTAGGTTAAGCTGCGTGCCTTGGGAACTCCTCTCTCGCCTACCGAAGCTTGTTGTACTTGTCAGAATATGATATCCTTCGGACCGATATATATCGAACCTTGAGGATGAGTCTCGACATTGGCTTCGAGCTTCGAGGGGCATGACCGCGAGATCTCTATATGGCGGGGAAATCAGGCCCCCGGATTCTCCGTATACAAGATATATTATGTCAGTTGGTGCAGTATGTTGGGCTTGTAGGCCTTTTATGTATATTTTGTTGGTTTGCCATCCGTAGTAGTTGTGACAGCCTTGTCGGCCTAGCTTTATATTGATTTTTAGTCAACATTCGCAATTGTCTTGCAATGTGGCTCATGGACAAAGTATGGCATTATATGTTCAGAATCCCTTAGTCACAAGTTGGTACGCAAGGATAGGTTAGGAACCGAGTGTCGGTCTCGCCCCCAGGTTTGGGATGTGATAGATATAATCAACAAGATCTAAAGGAACCAATTCCATAAGAAAATACTAAGCTCTTGATCAAACCTTAGAAAGGCAATTCAAAAGTCGGCCCCCGGGCCCAAGTTTTGGAATCAGGCAAAAGTCACAAAATCTTGAAGCCCATTTTGCCACGAGTTCAACCATACTAAATTTACAAAAATCCACCACCAAATCGACACCCAAATCCTCAATTTAAACTCTCCATATTCCTACCCTCACACTCCCAAATTACACCTCAAAACCATACAATCTAGGTGGGCAAATCAATGGGGAAAAATAATTACTGAATGAATTAAACCACAAGTAACTTACCTCAAGGATCCCTTCAAAATTTCTCTCAAAAATCGCCTAAGTGCGAGCTTGAAATTTCCGAAAATGAAGAAAATCTTGGAAACCCTCGAATTTAAACACTGCCTAGTGCTTTCACACATGTGGCCAAATATCTGCACCTGCGAAACCGCTTTTGCAAAAAACTCCGCTTCTGTGGAAGCCACTTAAGTCCACAAGGTCCGCACCTGTGCTCCAGGTTCCGCACCTACGAAAGTGCTTCTCCGAAGGAAGACTACGCCCCTCTTCTCCGTATCTGTAGAGCCTTTCTCTCACCTGCGAGCTCGTAGATATAGATTACCCCTCACAGGTGCGATCACACCAGAAGCTCCCAGTTCAGTAATGCAAAAAGTCTCATTTTCGATCCGTTAACCATCCAAAATTAACTTGAGGCCCCCGGGGCCTCAACCAAATACACCAACAAGTCCTAAAACACGATACAAACTTAGTCGAGCCTCAAATCATATCAAACAACATCAAAAACACGAATCACGCCTCAATTTAAGACTAATGAAAACTAAGGAGTTCCAACTTCTACAAATGATGCTGAAACCTATCAAATCATGTCCTATTGACCTCAAATTTTGCACACAAGTCATAAATGACACCACGAACCTACTCCAACTCCCAGAACCTCAATATGAGCCCAACAACCTTAAAGTCCACTCTGGGTCAAACTTCTTAAATTTCAAACTTTCGCCATTTTACGCCTTCAACTATGAACATCCAAATCACGATCCAAACACACTCCTAATTCCAAAATCACACGAAAGATTAATGGAACTATCAAAACTCCATTTCAGAGTCATTTACATATAAGTCCTCATCTGGTCAACCTTTTTCAAGTTAAGTTTTGATTCTTGAGACTAAATGTCTCAATTCATTCCGAAACCTCCCTGGTCACGAACCAACTACCCGGGCAAGACACATAACAAATGTAAAACATATAATGAGTAGTAAATGGGGGAACGAGGCTACAACTCTAAAAATGACCGGGCGGGCGGTTACATCATCCCCTCTTAAATAAATGTTCGACCTCGAATGGGTCTAGAAACATACCTGGAGTCTCAAATAGGCATGGATATCTGCTCAGCATCTCCCACTTGGTCTCCCAAGTAGCCTTCTCAACTGGCTGATCTCTCCACTGCAACTTCACTGAAGCTATGTCCTTTGACCTCAACTGGCTGATCTCTCCACTGCAACTTCACTGAAGCTATGTCCTTTAACCTCAATTGTCGAACTTGTCAATCCAAAATGGTCATCGTCTTCACCTTATAAGTCAAATCACCCTCCAACTGAACCTTGTTGAAATCCAAAACATACGGATCACCGACATACTTCCAGAGATTTAAAAACACAAAATACCAAGGGCTCAACGTGCCCTTCTTCCCGAACCTCATAACACCCTTCATGGGTGAAACCTTGAGCAGTACCTTTTCCCTAACAATGTAAGCAACATCACGAACCTTCCGATTAGTGTAACTCTTCTCTCTAGACTGTGTCGTGCAAAGCCGATCCTGAATTAATTTAACCTTGTCCAAAGCATTCTGAACCAAGTAAGTACCCAATAGCCTAGCCTCACCTGGCTCAAACGAGCCCACCGGATATCGACACTATCGATCTGAATGCTCGACTAGTAGTTGTTGTTATAGGAAAACTACGTGAATTGTAGAAACAGATCCTAATAAGAACCCCCAAAATCAATGACAGAAGAGCGTAACATATCCTCCAATATCTGAATAGTGCGCTCGGACTGTTTGTCCGTCTGAGGATGAAATGTTGTACACAACTCAACCTAGGTTCCCAACTCTCCACTCTCGCTGAGGTCATCGGCTATTACGTTCGCCTTCCCTGGATGGTATAAAATATCAATGTCATAATCTTTAAGTAGCTCCAACCACCTCCTTTGACTTAAATTCAATTCCTTCTGCTTGAAGATATATTGGAGGCTCTTATGATCCGTATAGATATCAATATGAATGCCATACAAGTAGTGCCTCCACATCTTTAGTGCATGAATCACTGTGGCTAACTTTGTATCGTGGGTCCGGTAATTCTTTTCTTGCTTTCTTAGTTGTATATAAGCATAAGCTACAACTTTACCATGTTGCATCAGTACACAACCCAACCCAACGCCTGAAGCGTCACAATAATAACATAGCCATTGGTCCTTTCATTTAGCGTTAGAATCGGTGTTGAAGTTAATCTATCCTTCAATGCCTGGAAGCTTCGTTTGGAAGCATCGGTCCATTGACACTTATCTCCCTTCTGAGTTACATACATGGGTATTTTAATCTTTTACAATTCATGAAATTCCCCTCTTCAAAGGCCCAAACTTCATCCTTTATCTATCAAAATTATGCCTTTATTTCATCACTAGGCAACATTTCATCTATTCTAAATGTTACTAGTCTTAGACTCCCTTGTGTTCATTAAGGCTATACCGAGCCTTCTATAACTTATAGAAACCATCAACTCTCTTATGAGCTTAACCCCCAAGTACTTATCCATTCTTGTTACCTATTCACTCATCTTTTCTTATCCTTCCCCCTGTCTTCCTAAAAACTTATCGCTCTACCATACTTTAGCTTGCGACCTACACATATCTAGTTATACTTATTCACAACCTTCCTTCAACTTACTTGCACCATAGATTTCCTTATGTTATTGTGGAACATCAAGTAAGACACCACATATCACTTTGGTCAAAGGTGCTAAAAGAGAAGAAAATTCAATTACAAGTTTCCTGTAATAACCTGCCTAAGCAGAGAAGCTACGAACCTCCGTCAGTGTCGGGGTCTAGGTCAAGTGTTTTCTGCCTCAATATTTTGTGTATCCACCCGGATGCTTTCACAAAAATGATATTCCCAAGGAAAGATACAGAGTTCAACAAGAATTCACATTTTGAGAATTTTGCATACAACTTCTCCTTTTGTAGAACTCTAAGCACAGTACGCAAATGATCTGCATGCTCACCTCTAAACGAGAGTACACCAGTATATCATCGATAAATACAATTATGAACCTATATAAAAAGGTCCGAAACACACAGTTCATCAAATTCATGAATACTGCTGGGGCACTGGTCAAACCGAACGACATAACACGAAACTCAAAGTGCCTGTATATGGTCCTGAATGTTGTCTTTAGAATATCTACATCCTTAACCCTTACCTGATGGTGGCCGGACCTCAAGTCTATCTTTGAAAAACACTTGGCACCATGCAACTGATCAAATAAATCATCAATCCTCAGGAGCGGGTACTTATTCTTGATCGTCACCTAATTCAACTGTCTAAAATCAATACACATCCGTAAGGAACCATCTTTCTTCCTCACAGATAACGCAGGTGCTCTTCATGGTGATGTACGAGGTCTGATAAAGCCTTTTTCAAGCAAATCCTTTAGTTCTTCCTTTGAATCCTTCAGCTTTGCAGGGTCCATTCTATAGGGAGGAATAGATATTGGATGAGTATCCGCTAGTAGGTTTATGGTAAACTCAATTTCTCGCTCTGGCGGAAGACCCGGAAGCTCATCGGGAAAAACATCGGGAAACTCATTAACAACGAGGATGGACTGAATGGTTGGTGACTTTACTTCCATATCCCAAACCCGAACTAAGTGATAAATACATCCCTTTCTGTTCATCTTCCTTGCCTTGAGATAGGAAATAAATCTACCTCTCAGCAATGCCATATTACCTTTCTACTACAAAAACAGGCTTTCCTAGAAAGTAGAATCGAACCACCTTTGTTCTTCAATCAACGTTAGCATAACAAGAAGCCAACCAATACATACCCATTATAACATCAATTCTACCCAACCAAGTGCCATATACCTTATCCTTATTTATTATCAAACTTATCAAGGGCCATTACGGGCTCCTCTATAGATATACGTAACAACATTAGGACTTAACTCGTAGAACTCATCCAAAAAAAGAGGTTTACATGTATACATAAGGGACGACAGGGCCGTAGACATGTCATACCCAAAACTATATACCGGATACTGTTTGCAGAACCTTTAAAAAAACATAACCATAATATATACAAGTCGGGATGGGTCTCCCTACGTCCTCATAAAACAACCTAACAC